>NC_086325.1:86539925-87139925 GCF_036172605.1 Pelobates fuscus | reverse complement strand
TCGTTGGGATTTAAACAAACAGACATCTAAAAGTTAATTTTACCCTTTTTATTTTACACTTTTTTCACCTGGCCTACCAAATAAAATTCTATCTTAAGCCCTAATGTTATATCGTTAAATAACTCATCAAATAGCACCTACACATAAAAAATCCTGATCACAGAGGCATTCAATGTGTAATCATCATCACATCACAATGAAATCTGTTATATTGCAGGAAAAGGCACATAAATAACACTAATTGCACTAATTCCATGAGATAAGCACCAAAAACCAAGTAAATATTTTAATGGGCAAATTAAATAAGTATTAAGGAAGTACTTGCAAGATAAACATAGGGGTTTATTCATTACACACTGAATGAAATGTTTCAATGATACAGGAATGAAGAAACAAACCTAACTCAAGGGCGGCTAAAGTCACCCTGAATACTACAGCTCAATGAAGTGATCTGGGTACAGTGGTTCTGTCATTTTTAAAGATGGCTGCTTAGGGGGACCTATAGCACAATATTATTATTTACTTTTAAAGTAAGGACAGAGCTGCTTTAACCCTGTAATGTAAAACAGTCTGCCAGGCGAGAATAACTTGGTCACATGACACAGAAGCTTTTAAAAATTTTTTTTTTTTACTGCAAATGGTGGGTGGAATCTGGCTCTCGATACTATTAGCGACTGGGGCACAATAGCATTTGGAAAACTGGTTTGTATTCCTAACACTATTATGTTCGTTTAAACCCATCTCAGGCCTATACCCATTGCCCTTCCCGGTTTCTCATAAGCATAAGCATGTTACTGATTTAGTCTGCAATTTCTCTAATATTTTAGTTCTCTGGTGGAGACAAGCAGTGGTCAGGTCCAGGGGGAAAAAGTGTGAGAACTCACCCAAGATCCGCCCCTCCCCCAAAAATAATTGATACACTTGTATGCATATATAAATGCGTACACACATACACTCACAGACACACACACACTCAGGCACACACACATACTCAGACACACACACACACACACTCACACCCACACGTACTCAGACACACACACACTCACACCCACAGACACTCACACCCACAGACACTCACACACACACATACTCAGACACTCACACACACATACACTCACAGACACACACACATACTCAGACACTCACACACATACACACACACACATACTCAGATACTCACACACACACACATACACTCACACACACACACACACACACACTCAGACACTCATACACATACACTCACTTACAGACAAACATACTCAGACACTCAAACACAGAGACACACACATACTCAGATACTCACACACACAGACACACACACACACACACATACTCAGACACTCTCACACACACACATACTCAGACACTCTCACACACACACACACACACACATACACTCACTCATTTACAAATGTCTACCCAGCCTCCCTACCTGGAGAGCTGGCTTGGACCTGTCCCTGGGGTCCCATGACATCATATTCTGGCTCCCAGCATCAGCAAACAGCGCGCAAGAGAGCAGAGCTGGTAGAACACAGCTCCCTCGCCACGTCTGATAGGGAGACAGCCGCCCGCTGGTGGGGGGGTCCCATCAGATGGCCCCCCCATGACAGGGGGAACACGGGGGCATTTGGGGTGGCATTTTTTCCACCCCTGGTTAGTGCCTGCAGGGGGAACGCTGCTGCTGTGAAAAAAGTGCAGGAACGCCGTTCCCACGCGTTCCTGCAGGACTCGAGCCCTGGAGACAAGTAATCAGAAAGCACAGTGTGTAAGATAACTAAGATAAGATAATGTAAGGTATTTATGCGCAGCAGCATACAAACGGTGTGGCAGGATTGGCACGTGCCCTAGGTGTCACTTGCAGGGTGCACCACATCAGAGCCAGATGGATCAGGCCCCACTCAAATCGTCAGGGAGATCAAAAGATCTTCCTGCACGGCTAGTTAAAAATGACTATTTTGTGGCCTGTGGTTCCTTGCAGTTTTCGTCACTCTTGGAGGAAATCAGAGCATAGGCACTCGGATTTCTAGCCTCCGCTCTCATGTCATCACACTGGAGCGGAAGGCCTGCGGCTGCACATGTAGCCTACTTAACCATTAGGGAATACACCAGACCGCCCCAGGTATGTATCTGTGCACCCTTCCTGCCTTGGAGGTAAGCAGGAGGGTTCAAATGTTATATTAAAAAACAAAAGTAATAACTGTGAAGGGATGGAAGCTGGAGCTGTAAAGGTAACTGCACCTGTCTGTGGGTTTTCTGTAAACCGAGGCGGGGGTTGTGCCATTGTTACGTGTCACAGTGGTGCCCAGAAAATTCACAGATCTAGTGGAATGTCTTAAAAGAGTCATAAAACTGAAAGTTTTTCTTCGCTTTCAGTCCAAATTATGAAGATATCATCGATAAAGCGATAATATTTGTATGGTTTGGTGTGCTGTATTTTTTTTGGAGTTTTTTATATTTGTATTTTATTTTAAAAGAAGCTTGGTTAAAAATAAATAAATAAAGAATGATCCTTTATATAAAATGAAAAATGCAGTGCATTCTGTATAAATGTATGACTGATTCTGCAGCACTGCTTCATGTGAAATATTTTCACGGCAGTGCTTCCAAATTCTGATTTTAACATCTACTTCTAATAAATAAAATCAATTATGTGCAAACACACAATAGAACAGAAATGACAGCACACATTACGAAGGCCCTCTGCCACCATCTTCCTAGTAGCCTGAGCAAGCTATCACTCCAGATAAAAATTGCTTTACCCATCCACTCGCCACAAACCCACAGACAAGGGGGAGATACGCAAAGGCCCTGCAATAGGGGAGACCCTACAATGTTTGAGCATTGAAGTGGCTGTTCCTGGTTCATAATGCTCTGAAAGTGTAATAAAAAAAAAAAAAAAAAACAGCTCTGAACTTGAATTACGTGCTGGAGAGAAACATGAATTAGAACGGAAAATATAAAGCTGCAACATGTTTTAATTAATGCTGTCATCAAGAACTGAAAATAGCACAGAGCAGACATAAACTGGTTACCAAAGGACATTCTATCCATCTGTGTTACCAAAATATTATTGGGCTGTTCTCATCTTCTGACATTCCGGTTAATTATGTCTCAGAATATCCCTCTAGAAGCACGCAGCAAGCACCATTAGTATGAACGGACTTGGAATTCATTGAGGAAAGGCACAGCCTTGTTTTAAATTGAAAAAAATTACTTTAAATGAAACACTAAAATAGAATCATAGAATCATATATATTCTATATAAATAAAAATTGCCATTTATGGGGATTCCAAACGGGACTTGAAATGAAATATGCCAATATAAAAATATTCAGATTAACATCAGCTCCATTCATGATACAATTAAAGGACCACTATAGTGCCAGGAAAACGAACTTGTTTTCCTGGCACTATAGTGCCCTGAGGGTGCCTCCACCCTTAGGGTCCCACTCCCGCTGGGCTGAAGTTGGAGGAAGGGGGTTAAACACTAACCTTTCTCCAGCGCTGGGCCTCCTCCTCCTCCTTCGGTCGTCATCAGCTGAATGCGCATGCAAGAGCCGCGCCCGCATTCAGCCAGTCTCATAGGAAAGCATTCTCAATGCTTTCCTATGGACGCTGGCGTCTTCTCACTGTGAAAATCACAGTGAGAAGCGCGGAAGCACCTCTAGCGGCTGTCAATGAGAAAGCCACTAGAGGCTGGATTAACCCATTTGTAAACATAGCAGTTTCTCTGAAACCAAAGACAGTGATCATCTTGCGCCATAATCTATGCAACAAGTGTACGTTGTTATGGTGCTTTGAGGGTCCCTTTAATTTTTTAAATTATAGTTTAGGTATACTTCATTTTTTCGCTGCAGTCCATTTTTTCCCGTGCTTAGGAATGAGGTACAAGTACAAAAAGCAACATATTGACAAATCGTTTTCCCCACACAGAGGCCTCAATAAACTCATACTCATAAATAAAAAATAAAATTACAAACAAGCTAAATATATGTTGCCAGTATGGTTACATGTGATTAGCTAAGCTAGTCAGAGCATGAAGTGTATACATTTATTTTCTGGCTAGGTACGTGGGAATAAACACTGAAACAGCTATACACCATATGTTCACGATCATTCATTTCATAAAACAGAACATAAGCAGCATATAGACTCCCCATTGTTTAATAAAGGGCAGTTCAACTCTTTGAGGTGGGGAGGAGGACTGCTGTAATTCACTTCCTAAGAGGTATATTCACTAAATAGTCAGCTGAACTGCATTGGTCTCAAATATGTACAAATTTAAGGTCAAGATTATTGAAATTAAAATATGTCCCACTTCACGATAATCGTACATTGGCTGCTTTGGCCTACACTTCCATAAGTGTCAGCTGTCTGAAATCCATCTGGATAGTCCCAATTCTGGGATCTTGTCCTTCCTTCTCAGATATGGAACACCAGAGTTGTCCATTCATCCATTCTTGCTTTAGAATGTTTATCACAAGTACCATATATGGCATGAATTGTATTTTTGAATTATTGCAAAATAAGAAATAACTGTATATTTGTAAAACTGTACATGATGTATACTTTATAGATGACAGATTTGATATTAGTACTACTGAACATTAGTCAGAATGAATATTTATAGCAAAGACAGTTATGACATAGCTGCAAAGTCTTTAAAAATGTATAAATGTCTATAAATCTCTTCTGCCCTGGACAGATATCCCATTTTGTGAATTCTTGTGCCTCACTACCTTCTCAGACTATATCAGCAGCTGTTGCTGAATGAACCCGCAGAGGTTCATTGGAGAGTGGGAGAGACTACTGGATACATACTTTACAGAGGAGCAGCGGCAAATAATTATAATGCTCAGGAATAAATTATACAATTTTGAGCTGCTGGTACAGAATATAAAATTTGCATAAAATGTTACCAGAACACTCTAGCCTCTGTTACAGGTGTCTATCAGCCCTCAGTTCCATGCTCCACGTACGGTGGTCCTGCCTCACAATTTCTTCATTTTGGAAATATGCACACACACCCAAGGGAACAAAGTACCTTTTAACCCGAGACAGTTTTACTATAGTCTACCACTCTCTTCTTACGCACCTATAAGAAATCTCTCACTAAACATCTCCTCACAGAGGTGAAAAGCTTGATCCTGCTCCTCTGCTAATACCAACTTGCACCAAATGTCCAGCAATGGTAAAAGAGTTTACTTCCGTCACTTTGACCTCTAAAGATTTGGTGGCCACCTGGTCTCCTTAGAACCTTTACAACTTTGAATCATCCCCAACAAACTTAACTCCACCCTAAGCCTAAGTGTATTGAGCCATGTGTTGATATATTGCTTCCAGGGGTCTGTAAAGTCAACAGACACATTCTCCCTCTCATAGCCACTTCTACTCTCCCTTCTTCACCCTTTACACCCGCCTCCTCTTTTTTGTTTTCCTTTCCTATTTCTTCTTCTAGCTATGATTTTCTCTTGAACTCCACTTTCTGGTGGGTGCGGTGCCCCATGGGACGGGCACACCCTTTGGTTGGAAAGATGGAATCCCTATCATGTCTGATAGTCATTAGTTCTGCCATGCATTATCTTTCTGTGGGACATGCACTCACTTGTGTCTTTGTGACCTAAAATTCTGAATCTTAATTTTTTTTTTGTTAATAATAAAAACAGTGGAGCCTTCAAACAGATGGACAAAGTTGGTGGAAGAGCCCTCAACAAGGTATTAATTTGAGGGTAAACACTAAAAGAAACATCATATTACTTTCTGTTCAGATGGTGACTTCTCTCAAGTCATAACATATGTTATAGGAGAAAAATAAACACCCATAATGCTACTCTTCAGCACTCCCCTCCCTTTCTAATAGAAAGACCCACAATGCAACTCTACAGCACATCCCTGCCTCTCTAGCCTATCCTCTAGAATCCAGTTTTATGTATTGCCAAAAAAACAACTAAATTTGCAGAATAGTTAAACTACAAAC
The DNA here is from genome assembly GCF_036172605.1 of Pelobates fuscus. Taxonomy (NCBI): domain Eukaryota; kingdom Metazoa; phylum Chordata; class Amphibia; order Anura; family Pelobatidae; genus Pelobates; species Pelobates fuscus. The sequence continues at coordinate 87,133,942 of NC_086325.1, read as the reverse complement.
CAAGGCACCAGCACCAAATAAGGGGTGGAACCTCATGTGCTCTCACTATTTCTAAAGAAATACATTTGTACGATAAGACACAAATATACTTTTCCTTACTTGGACCTTGAAAGTCCACAAGTCATGACATATGGTGTTTTATACCCAAACAGAGCGGGATACAAGGACGCCTAAAAGCGACGTTCACTAAACAGGAACAACTGCCGGTAGCACCTTTCTTCCAAAAGCAGCTTCAACAGATGCAAAGACATCAAAACCATAACATTCGAAACAAGTGACCCTTTCAGCAGCGGGCTTGTTAGACAGTTTATAGGCATTTTAAATCATGGACTTTAGCAAGCTGCTAAAAAAATTGTGTTGACTAAAAAAATTAACAAACATTTTCTAAAGGGGCTAGTGGCTTCAATATAATTCTTGAGGGTACATGCAACATCCAAATTATGAAACAATCTCTTGTAATTTGCAGGAGAAAGAAAAAGGAAAGAACAACAACATCCTGGTTAATAATAAAGATTCATCGGTTCTTAGGACTGTGCAATTTTTATGGAAAACCAACAGAGACCCCTTCCCTGGCAGAAGAAATTGCCAGAAGCCACGGCACCTTGAAAAACAACTGTGAGTCCAATTAATTCATAGACTTAAAATTAGCATTTTGCAGCACCACATGAACACCAGGTTCCAAAGAGGTGTCACAGGCTGCACCAAATTCTTAAGCAATGCCTGCCTAAATGTGTAGATGTCCAGACATGAAGCCAGCTTAAGCTGAAAGAGCACCAAAAGAGCTGAAATCTGACCCGTGAGGCTAATCCACCATCCTAGCCATCCTGAAGGAATTCAAAGGATGGATCTTAACAGACTTACACTGATACCCAGAAACAACTGGTGGGAAATGTGACGGGCAACAAGCTTGTGACCTTGACTTAAAAACTCTATCTGAAAAAACATTGAACAAAAGCAATTTCCATGTTTTGAAAGACTTGTGGATTTATTCCCTAAAATTTGTATGGCCCCATACTGATTGGGGCAAAACTATCCTTCTGCATTCAAACTGCAGAATCAAGACAGTGTTCCACTGCTTACCAATGTCTGCATTTAGAATTCCGTTGTGTGAAGTAATATGTTAAAGGAATATTTTAATCACCAAACAACTTTAGCGTATTGAAGCAGTGCTGGTGCATAGGTCATGCCCCTGCAGTCTCACGGTATCAATCTCTGCCATGTATAACTATAACCACTTTGTTTATGTAGTCCTTGCCAGGGCCACTACTATCCCTCCACCTCTGCGGAGCAATTGGCCCTGCTTGTGGACACCTCCCCTAACAGAGCAATGCTCCCTGATGACACCGACAAGCTGAATTCACTGTCACCACACCGGAATCAGTACTGAGTGATATCAGTCTGTCTGCTCCCATATTTACCCAGAAAATGTGAGTAACACTTAATGAGTAACAAGTGGTATTTGTGCCAAAAGGGTTCCCCACAAGGGGTCTCCTGCTCTCTCGTGTTGTTTACCCTTGAGATAGATGTATATTTTGCATATATGGTTTTATTGTAGCATTAAGAGGTCTATGTCAAGAGTTGACTGTAAGGTGGTGAAAGGGCCACAATTTAGAATCTTTACATTTGCTGGTATTTTGCTAGCACAGTGTATAGATAAAATGTAATGCTCTTTGATGCAATGGTAATGTGTATATATTAACGTGTGTAAAATGTATCAAGCTGTGCACAATGGTGTCATTTGCTGCTAAGGACTGTCTTTGGAAATTGTGGGGCTGTCCGGTTAAATTACTTATAACTGTCAGCAAAAGGTATAGCTAAAATAGCAAAACCCATTCATTAGAAGGGGGTCCGCATTAATTTGGTCATGTACATGTCTTTACAGTTCCAATAAAAATCATGTAAAACTACACAAATAAGGATGTAGTCTATCACCCATTTAAAAAAAAAAAAAATGCTTAATTAGCCACTGGTGTTGTCACAGGAGATATCAGTTTGCCAGCACTGCTCTGTCATTAATTCTGCATATGAATATTAACCACCTGGGCTCACTCAGATGTCAGTTCAGATAGCGGTTCTGGGCTTTATAAAGAGTTAGAGTTACAGTGAAACTCAAAAGGTACCAAAGAATAATACCTACAGAAAGCTGATACATGTTATTCATGAATACAACATGAGTCCTTAGCGCACTTGCAAATGACTTCTTAGTCTGCCTAGACATTAACCCTGCACATGCCACAAAGTGTCTAAGTATGTTTTTTTTTTTTTTATCCTCTTGTAAACTGCCTGTAATGGAACGCCTGGCACCCCGACCGTGTACCTCCGTCTATCGCTGCTTCCTAGTACTTGCGAGTACCATAATCACTGCACTGGAACACCATAACCACTGTAGACCCCACGAACCTCTGCAGCTTGGTTGGGGTCTCGCTGTCCTCCACCCACCCTGGACCCAAGACCAGGATCCAGCTTCCAGTGGGTAAACCTCTCCTAGTCCAGAGAGCGTAGCAGGAACAGGGGACAAACCGCAGCACTTCTGCCCACCGTCGCCGTGGCTTGACTGGGGCCCTGGAACCGCTCCTTCCTAGAGCCGAATGGGGAATTAGCTCTAGTCCTTACAAGGACTTTCCCCATTGAATCCCCTGCAAGCTGGAACAGCAGACACAGGAGTAAATCTTCTTTCCCTCCAATAACAAGACGACACACAGTTTTGGAGTGCAAGCTGAAATAGCAATTTAATGGAGGCACACTGGCCTTGTATGCAAGTTTCCCAACAAGGGTGACACCCAGGTGGACCTTGTTGGGCACAGGGACACAAACTTCCAAACCAATAACAACACATTTACAATGTAAGGCACTCCCACACAAGGCAAACAATCTCTCCCCTCTGCTTGGGAGATAATTAAGTTAATTACGGTATCAACTCAATTATCTCCAGGCAGAAAAAACACACATATCTAAAAAGTCCCAAAAGTACCCCAAAATACAACATATTCCCATAGTCACACCCCCTGATAGCCCTGATCTGGGTGAACAACATATCCAAAAATCACCCAGATCAGAGCAGGGGTTCAGGAATTTCCTGGAAGTCATAGTTTTGACCAACCGTGCACATGCCCAAAAGAGTTTCAGGGAAATCAGTGCTAACAGTCGGTCAAGTTTGGTAGTCTTTTACAGGTTTCCCTGCAGGGCCCATAGTCTGTGGGCAGGAGGCTGGCAAGCAGGCTCCTCCAGGAGCTCGTGGCAAACTCACTTGGAGAGAGGAGTTTGTCACACTGCCGATTAAAGATCTCTTACAATCTTTATGGAGATTACCATCACTGCCTACTATATTTTTCTGTATAAGGAATAAGCTTCCCTCCAGCTGTCTCCCTAATAAGGATTTAGGGTTAGCAACTGTTTCATGCATTGCAGGTAGATCAAACGTGCCGCAAGTTTAAAGGAACACTATAGTCACCTAAATTACTTTAGCTAAATAAAGCAGTTTTAGTGTATAGATCAGGGGTAGGCAACCTACGGCACTAGTGCCATGCACGGCACTCCAGGTGTCTTTGCACGGCACTCAAGGCTGCTAGAGCCAAACAGGCTCTGGCTATCAGGAGTCCCAGTGAAACTTCAGGTATCTGCTAATACGAAAAGGTGGTGAAGGACAATCCTCAATTTATGCATTGCAGATCACTTCCTCCCAACACTTGTGAATGGGAATCCACAATGTAGTAGAGCAGCCTGCAGCTGCTGTTGCAGTTCCTATCCTTGACCTGTACCTGGCCAGCTTGGTCCCCACTGGAACCCAGGGAAGCCACCTACACTGCTAGATTTACACAGAAATGCACAATAACCCTCCCCTCATACAAACAATACTAACAGCCCACAAACAAACATATATATACAATCCACACAAAAGTAACCCGCTAACAATCCACATACATGCACAGAACCCCACATGCAACCTTGCACATGCAATACCCCAAACAGCCCCACACATACACACACTACCAAACACACAATGTGACATATCCACCCACACACACAATTCCACAAGCAGCCCCCATACACAGCCCACATTCATATGTATCATACACAATACCACAAACTCCTGAACATATACAATATAATAGCTCATATACGCACAAATACAACAATACAAAGCAATTACAGTATGTGACAGACCCCTCTGTCTTGGAACTATGCTCTATTCCGTTGCCTTCGTCTATCCTTCGGTTAACCGCAGCTGAATTGGTGAACGTTGGGAGGTCGCTGTTCATGTTACTCCAACGTGGTGGCGGCCATTTTAAAGTCCCGAACGGCCAGCGGTGTTCGCCACCCAAACTATGGAACTGAAAACGGACACTATTTTGCACGAACACCGCTGAAGCCGCCGACCTCCCTTCTTTGCCATCCAACACACAAACGTTGGTCCGTTCAGTACTTTCCGGCATGAATAGACGCACCCCAGATAGCTATCCCATGCAGCCCATTCATATAACGAAAGACAATGTGAAAGACTTTGGCTCCATGAACTGTATGCATAGGATCTGAGCGGCATTCGGTAATAATGTGTGCTCAGATCCCAGCTATCTGGGGATACGTTGAATGTGGGGATTCTGTTCGTGTAATGTAAAGTTATTGATTTTATTGTATTTTTATGTTCAGGTACAAAATGGAGTTTAGCCTCTATCCATGGAGATAATTGGATTATTTCTCAATTATCTCCAGGATAGAGAGGAGGGTTTATCTACATCAAAGGAGAGTGTTTATGCTTGTGCCACTGTGATTGGCTACTGTATCCACATTGTCCCAGTCTTCCATCTGGTCCCCTAGGGGAGTGTCCACCAGGTGGGCGACCTGCATAAATACCGGGCAGGTATCCCTCAATAAACCAGATCTCTGCTTATTGAGGGTTACCTCAATACGGAGCTTGGTCTCGTACTTGGGGGTATTGGATTCATATGATTTACTTGTTCAGCTGTTTGCTTCGCGAAGGATTTCGTATAGTTCCTGTTCGGCTAATTGGAACTGCTGTTAGCTGCTTCTTCATTCGAAAGGGAATGTCCTCAGCGGTATTAACCCCTCTTATACCAGGGTGTACCGTAACACAGTATAAATAACACAAGCAGAATCCGGCAGCATACACACCTCAATTTAAAAAAAAAAAAAATAGGACCGGCACGCTACGGGACATCACAATCCTATATCGGCACAGTGCTGCTAAAAGGTTGCCTACCCCTGGTATAGATCATTCCCCTGCAATTTCACTGCTCAATTCACTGTCATTTAGGAGTTAAATCACTTTGTTTCTGTTTATGCAGCCCTAGACACACCGCCCCTGGCTATGATTGACAGAGCCTGCATGAAAAAAAAACTGGTTTCACTTTCAAACACATGTAATTTACCTTGAATAATTGTATCTCAATCTCTAAATTGAACTTTAATCACATACAGGATGCTCTTGCAGGGTCTAGAAAGCTATTAACATAGAAGGGGATAAGAAAATCTTAATTAAACAGAACTTGCAATAAAGAAAGCCTAAATAGGGCTCTCTTTACAGGAAGTGTTTATGGAAGGCTGTGCAAGTCACATGCAGGGAGGTGTGACTAGGGTTCATAAACAAAGGGATTTAACCCCTTAACGCCGTTACGGCGTTCTATGCCGTCGCGGCATTAAAGCCGTTGCGGCGGCATAGAACGCCATAACGACTTAAGCCCCCAGGACCTCGGCGGTACTAACCTCCGCCGCGATCCTCTTCTGGAGGGTTGCCTGACAGCCCAGGCAGCCCTCCTCTGGCAAGTGAGGCCCCCGGGGGCCATGTGATCGCTCTCAAAGAGCGATCACATGGCCCCCTATAGCTGGCTGTGGATCTGCCAGCAGGGGGACTGTCTGAAATATCAGACAGTACCCCTACTGGTAGGTAGTGTAAAAATAAATAATTAAACATGTTAAAAAATAAATAAAAAGTATTTTTATATATATAATATATGTATATATATTATATATATATAATATATATACATATTATATATATGTAACGTCATACGTAATGTATTTTAGTATTAATATAAGTATATATATTAGTATTAAAATACACTTAGAATGATGTTTCATATATATAAGATGTATATATATTATATATATATACTTATAATTATAATAATACATAAATAGAATAACAAAATAAATAAATAAAATATTGAAACAAAATTTAAAATAAATTATATATACATATGTCGTTTCATTCTAACTGTATTTTGTTATTAATATATATATATATTGGTAACAAAATACACTTAGAATGACATTCTATATATATATATATCTATCTATCTATATATAAAATACAAATAACCGCAAATATATATAGAGAGATAAATACATATAATTACATAAAAGATTACATTATTATACACGTAGAATTTAAATACCTATAAATGCATATATATTAAAATTCTACGTGTATAATTAAGTAATCTTTTAATGTAATTATGTGATTTGATTAATTAAAATTTGATTGACATGCCTGACAACACAGGGAGAAAGTGCAGAGAATGTAATTCGCAAGCACTATATTTGACCCCGTAACTCTCCAAGACACCATAAAACCTGTACATAGGGGTACTGTTTTACTCGGGAGACTTCGCTGAACTCAAATATTAGTGTTTAAAACTGGTAAATTGTATTACAACGATGATATTTTAAGTAAAAGTGACGTTTTTTTGCATTTTTTACAAACAAACGGCACTTTTATGGACTATATTATTGTTGTAATATGTTTTACTGTTTTAAAACACTAATATTTGTGTTTAGTGAAGTCTCCCGAGAATAACAGTACCCCCCATGTACAGGTTTTATGGTGTTTTGGAAAGTTAGAGAGTCACATATAAGGCTTGCATTTAATTTTTTTTATATTGAAATTTGCCAGATTAGTTATGTTGCCTTTGAGACCGTATGGTAGCCCAGGAATGAGAATTACCCCCATGATGACATACCATTTGCAAAAGTAGACTACCCAAGGTATTGCAAATGGGGTATGTCCAGTCATTTTTAGTAGCCACTTAGTCACAAACACTGGCCAAATATTAGTTTTTTGCTTTTTTCACACAAAAACAAATATGAACGCTAACTTTGGCCAGTGTTTGTGACTAAGTGGCTACTAAAAAAGACTAAACATGCCCCGCGTTCAATACCTTGGGTTGTCTACTTTTTCAAATGTTATGCCATTATGGGGGTAATTCTCTATTCCTGGGCTACCACACCGTCTCAAAGGTAACATTACTAATCTGGCAAATTTCAATTTGAAAATGGAACATTCTATATTTGACCCTGTAACTTTCCAAAACACCATAAAACCTGTTAATGGGGGGTACTGTTGTACTCGTGAGACATCGCTGATTACAAATATGTGCATTTTTTTTGCAGTAAAACCTAACAGTATTATGACATTTACAGCTAAATTGTGAGGCGGAACTACAAATTGTTTAAAAAATGTTAAATTTCTCACAGTTTTTTTAATTTTATTCATAATAAATTATGTTTCATATATAAATATTTGATATGAAATGAAAGCCCTGTTTCTCCTGAACAAAATGACATATAATAAGTGTGGGTGCATTTAATATGAAAGAGGTGAATTATGGTTGAACAGACATATAGCGCAAATTCCAGTTTTTGTTTACGTTTTGTTTTGATCAGAACGTGTACTATTGACTCCGTCCTGAATGGGGTTAACTCCTAAATGGCAGAGGATTGAGCAGTGAGGCTGCAGGGGCATGTTATTTACACCAAAACTGCTTCATTAAGCTACAGTTGTTCGGGTGACTATAGTGTCCCTTTAATTAAACAGAACTTGCAATAAAGAAAGCCTAAATAGGGTTCTCTTTACAGGAAGTGTTTATGGAAGGCTGTGCAAGTCACATGCAGGGAGGTGTGACTAGGGTTCATAAACAAAGGGATTTAACTCCTAAATGGCAGAGGATTGAGCAGTGAGGCTGCAGGGGAATGTTCTATACACCAGAACTGCTTCATTAAGCTAAAGTTGTTCAGGTGACTACAGTGTCCCTTTAATGGTCAGAAATTACACCTATACCAAGGCTTCAATAAACAATTTCAAAAGGGGCTTAACTAATAGTAAATTAGCAAGCCTTAAACTGCAACTAGTTTTATCCAAGAAGTACTGTTGCATTGATTTCAAAATATATCAATAATGTGTAAAGTGGCTGCATTCTAAACAATAATTTATTTACCAGGTGAGGTATCTCTGACAGAGCGATCTCATAACATTTAGTCGCTGTGTAAAAAATAAACATGTGCCATTAGTTTCGGTCCGAATATGAATTTGGCCAAATTCGGACATTCGGGTGCTTTCGAATGTCCAAAGTGCCGAGTTGCTGAAGTACCGAACCGCCAAATTGACGAATTTCCGAAGTGCCGAATTTCAAAAGTGCCAAACCAAACCGAATTGCCAAAGTGCCGAATTTAGGAAGTGCCGAAGTGCTTCGGATTTCTTAAAAGTGGCAAAAGCAAAAAGGGGAGGAGCAGAGTACGGGTAGGGTAGGGTTAGGAGTTAGGGAATTGCCGAAGTCCCGAATTGCCAAAGTTCCGAATTTCGGAAGTGCTGAACCAAACCGAAGTGTCGAATTGCCGAAGTACCGAATTTTGAAAGATCCGAACCAATGTTCCTAAGTGCCGAATTGCTGAAGTCCCAAATTGCTGAAGTCTAAATTTCGGAAGTGTCGAACCGAACCAAATTTTTTGCCCATGCACATCACTAGTAAAAAATAACAATAACAAATAACAGATAGGCCCATCAAAGCTGCTTTCAGGCTCTTTTAAATGAACACTATAGGGTCAGGAACACAAATGTGTATTCCTGACCCTTTAGTGTTAAACTAACTATCTAGCCCCCCGTCTTGTCTCCCTTAAAGCTAGTAAACACTCACATTATATCCAGCGCCGTGTGGGTCCGCTGGCGTTGGAGCTGGCTCAGCCCTGATCCGTGTCCTTGGCTGACATTATCAGAATTGATGATCACAGCTAATCAAATGTGTTCCTATAGGAAAGCATTGGATTAGCCGAGGTTGTCAATTTTGATGATCTTACCCAATGAGACGGTACGGGGGTGGAGCCAAATGCCACCATGGCCAATCAGCTTCTCCTCGTAGACAAGACTTGAATAAACTCTATGAGGAAAGTTCAATGTCTCCATGCAAAGGGTAGAGGCGCTGAATGTCAGTGCCGCACACTGTGCAGCACTGCCCCAGGAAGCACCTCTAGTAGCCAGCTGAGGAATGGCCACAGGAGATGTTTCTAGCTAGGCAGCAATGTAAACACTGCCTTTTCTCTGTAAAACAGTGTTTACATTAAAATGTTATACTCACCAGAACAACTACATTAAGCAGTAGTTATTCTGGGGATTCTAGTATCTCTTTAACCATTTTACACTTAGACCTGGGCACATATCTATGAGCTGAAGCAAAAAATAATAATCTAACAGTTTTTATAAACGTTAATAAAAATAAAAGTCATACTATCCACAGACCAGTGATGCACTGCAGCCTCCATTGAACAAGAAAAGCATGAAATGAAGACAGTTTTAAAAGTGAGACATCTATTTTTCTGACTCAGAGATGACATGGATGACTCAGAGTTCCAAAACAGTGCAGACACAAGATAAGCAGACACATTGGATATTTTCTAATTCTATTTGCCGTCTGCACAAATGTTTCAATGTGTGTGTTGTCATGGAAACATAGACAGCTTATGTTTCATATTAATGAGACTCAATCCTGGACATACCTAGTTAGTTTGAGTGTCAAGGACTGACAAACTAGGGATGTGGCAATTAAGTATTCAAGGGCAGATAATAGGCCATATACTAGTAAGATATGCAAATGTATAGATTCTCTCTCCAATGGCACAGGAGAGTAAAAACATTTTTAGCACCTGAGCAGAGATTACCCAAAGGGCAAGATATTGAGGTTTCCATGAGCATTTGCCCGTTCTCCGAGTTTTCATAATATCTGTTTTTGTCATATACCTACCAGTACTTATTCATAATGAAGCTGCTGGCATGTCAACTGATGATCCAACAAGTACAAATGATAAAAAATGTTTTTTTTTTTTTAAAAAAAACCTCTCAGGTTCAGGAATTGGATTTCTTATAAACTCATGGGTCTTAAATTAGTTTCCAATTAACCACCAACAAAGGATAAACACGTTGTCTCTCTTAACCACTATGAAACCAGAAATGTGTTCAGCCTTTTGTTTGGTCATCTTCACACAATGGCACCAAATCTTTTATAATAATAAATAAATACAATAATAAATATATAATAGTATGTGATTTGAAGTAACGTGCAAAAAACTCTAGACAATGCCAAAACAAATCGGTGGAAGGGGATTTCTGCACAGAATTACTCTATCCAAGTGAGTCACATCCTCAGTTTTATTTTGCAGTAATCAGATGTTCAAAACACATCTGGATCTGCTATCTTCAAACTCGAGCCAATGACACAATGCGTAACCCCAAGTACTGGCTTCTATAGTAATTACAGATTAAAACACTTAAAGTCATCATTGCCTAGCCCTATATAGTGTATCTCCCATAAAACTAGCAATCCAAATACAAGCCTTTTTAGTGCAGAACACACTGAAGCACAGACCTGTGTATGGAAGCTACATTTACAATTATGTTCCTAATGCAGAGGATTAAGTACTTTTACGGTGTATGTGCAATGGTGTTTAGAACCAAGTACTACAGAAATGCAGGATCTGTAACTGTGTTGAAATATATATTATCAGAAGAAATCATACGTTATCACTCTTTTTTCTTACTTGAACCCCATGATTAGTGTACCAGAACACTTGTAATCCACATATTTTAACTGCCTTGCTCCCACATGAGTGCAGTAACCATGATGAGGGTACTACATGTGCATTAAAGAAACACTATAGGCACTAAACATCAATCTACTTGAAGTGGTCTGGATGCATTGTCCCTGTCCCTTTAACCCTGCAATGTAAAACATTTTTTGAGAAACTGCAATGTTTACATTGAAGGGTCAAGACTGCCTCTGGTGGCTATCTACCACACAGCCACTAGAGGTGCTTCCTAGAGTTTCACAGAGTTTTATTCCGAGAGACATCGCTGGATGTTCTCACACTTTGCATGAGGAAGTCCAGTGTCTATAAAATCCCCATAGGAAAGCATTGAATCACCGTGCATGTGCATCAGGTTCCCGAATCACTGTGTTATCGGCGGAGAGACATCGGCACTAGACTCAGGTGTTACCTTTAAATCCTGGTAGTTTAGCTTGAATGATGCACTTCCTGAGTGCCTGCCTTCGAAAGACTTCTTAGTGAACTGTGATACAGAGAAGTCTATGATTATAGAACACATGGCTTGATGAAAGACAAGAAGTGAAGAAGTAACTGCACATACTACATCTGCAGCTGATTTCCTTTTGTGTGTTTGTTATTATTAATGTTTGGTGCCCTTGACACTTTTTTCTGTATCACCCTTATTTTATTGCTAGTATTGCCATCTCTAGTACTGTTGCAATTAAGGTCCTAAATATGTAAAATTTATTTCCACCCTCCATTTCTTCTTCTGGCCATGATAGAACTACTCTTCCTCTATTGATCTCTAGTGAGGCTCAAGGGTCAAGGGTAGGGGAAATCCCATTTAAAAGCTCGCAGGTTTATTCAGTTTATTGGAAATAGAGACCTGGCAAGGGAAATGCAAATGTTACCCCATGGGCGAAATCCCCAAATCAACCATTTCTAAATATATTAAATATATCTAAAGATTACTCTTTTGTTATATTGGCCAGACATTTCCTTTCAGGCCTTATGAATTACATATCCGATTAAATTCTTTCCTATTGGGTCCATAAATAAACCACATTTTCTATTATACTGTAATCTGACTAGCAGTGTCAGTCTGGCGATCCAGATGCACAATAGTACATCAATGAATAGTACATCAATGAATAGTACATCAATGATCTTATGATGCCTTTATTTAATGCAAATATATATATATATGTACATTTTCACACTATTTATAAGTATGTGTTTCTGTTTAGGTGTTTGTTTTGTATATGTATAAGTAAAAGATTAAAAAAAAGAGATTTCAAGACAAAATAAAAACATTTAATATCTTAATTTTACAATTGTATATTAGTTGTTTTGATGATGTGGACAAATGTTTTTAGTACTGACTCACGTGTTAATAGCGCTGTTTTATGGTTCCTAAATTAACAGGTCTGGTAGCTTCAGATATAGCTCTTGATATTTTGTACTTTTATTGTTTGACACTAAAGTTCCTGCGAAGGAAAATGTCAAATTCAATTGGAGCAATTCTCTATCTGAGACTGGTGAAGCAAGACGGTGCTTATTTAATCAATTCTAAAGACACTGTTCTCTGAGCAAGCGTGATGGACTGAAATTCAATACCGCCTGCAATAAGTGGCCAAGTGCAGGCGTTATTTTTTACTCTACTGGACTGTGATCAATCTTTAATCAACCTAATTTGCTTCTATATTTGTAAAACATATTCAAATAACAATAAATTAGCTACATATACTATAACTATACAAGAGACTTCTGGTAGGGGGGAGGCGATTGCCCACTGGGATTCTCTGACTTGACAATTTCGAACAGCCAACGTTTGTCTTAATTTAAAAGGCTGTTATTTTCAATAGGTTGATTCTGATATAATATAATGCCAGGTTTACAATTAGAATTTCCTCTTGGACTGCATTCTGTCTCCTTCATATGTTATAGGTTTTGTAACATACATATTAAATGGTGCTGAAGGAAAAACTGACTTGACTACTGAGAGAGTCTTTAAGAAAGTTTGCATTAAGTATGCCACATTACTGATCAACAAGTCCTAATGAGACCTCTCTCACTTTCTACATATATACTTTTTTTCCATTATAGTTTTATTTGTATTTTTAATCAAATGGATATTTTATGCGTGGGTCACCCACAACTTACAGTCAACAGAACTGCTACAAAACCCTGATTTGCACACGTACTATTGTACAAGGATTTATGGTATAGGCTGACACTTCTATAGAACATTAAACAAGTATAACTGATTGTCTTACTTCCTGGATTTGGCAGAGGTTAGTGCAGAAGCAGCACTTCTGTGATATGCAGCAAATGTAGGAACTTCTAGGAACTTCAAATGTAAACATCTTTTTTTTTTTTTAATGCATTTTAAAAGCTTTGCACTTTTTATTCTACTTATTTGTGTTCCTTCGTTTAGAGCAGGGGGTGCCCAAAATGTAGATCCCCAGATGTTGAAAAACTCTACTCTAACTCCCATGATGCTTTGCATGCCTTTAGAATGATTTTAGAACAACAAAGTGTCATGGAAGTTGTAGTTTTAAAAAATATGGGGAGCTATCTTTTGGGCACCCCTGATTTATAGCAATTGCTCCTGCGAGGCAGCAATAGTGCACGGTTTGCCTGATTTGAACCTATTCTTGATTACTATTATTGGCCCAAATTTGATGATCTCTTTGACCTAAGAATGTACCCAAGCATTCTGTATTCCAGAGACAAGCAACATTACATCACAGGGACTTGTTTTTTTTAACTAAGAATTATTTAAAAGTTTGACCGCCTGATTTATGGCTCTCAAATCCTTGTTTCAATATTTCTGATAAAGAATGAAGATATATCAATAGACACATATTGTTATAAATAAAATAAGTTATTGTTTATTAAATATCATTTAGAGAGCTGATTGTTTACAAGTAACTTGAAAAATGAAGGCCGAGATAGAGGACAAATAAATCCAGTAAAAAAATGTACAAGAAAATATACAAAATATACAAATACACAGCAAATCTGACAATTAAAAATTAGATCCATTGTAAAATAGCTCTGTCACATTTGAGTATTTCATTAACATAGAAAGTTTATGAAAAACACATATAGGGCTGATGGGAGAATTTTTGCAATTTACTGTCCCTCTCAGATTCTACTTCCTCTCATCGTTACACTGATATCATGAGTGTTGACCAGCAGTGATGAGGTCTGTGTGAGAGCCACAGCAGAGGTGACGAGGCTATCCAACTTGGGGAGTTTGGCAGCCATTGGAGACTACCTAGCTCACCTAATTAGTCTATGCATGCAGCACGAGTGATGGTAGCGCCAGTCTAGGACTATTTTGAGCTGAAGCTCCATCTGCTCTTGGCGTACACGCTGCTTATGATGTGAATACTCCCTGGTATATAAGCTTACCTCAGGTTGAGAAACCAGGCTCTATTATATCCCTATAGTAAAATAGCCTGGACTAGAGTTCTGACTAATTCAAAAGCCAGGGGGAGATAGCTTGCCCAGGTTCTTACATACTACGTATCTATGAAGCAGCTACACCGGCTGTCTATTTTAACAATACTGACAGCCTGTGACAATGTATCTCAGTAAGTCTCACTATTGGAGTCTTACTTAGATACATTGTCTCAGGTTAACTATCTATCTATCTAGTTGATTTTGGAATATATATATATATATATATATATATATATATATATATATATATATATATATATGTATATAGATTGTAGTGCACCTTGGGCCACAGATACATTGTTGTACTTCATGGTATCTGTGATTCCTGTACTCATATTACCATAGATCAGTGGATATAACCCTGAGCCTAATCCATAATAAAGAATGTCCTTTTAGATTGATTGTGAATATAAGAATCAATATCATTCTGTGTAAAACCTAGTCTTCAGATATGACTGGGTGTGGGAAGAAGGTTTTCTTATCTCCTTTTCTTTTGTTTTGATTGTACAAGTATATGAATAAAGTTAAAACTTGACACCACTCATTCTCTTAAGGGATTACCTCTACTATCCCTTTATTTTGGAGAATTTTATTCTCCTATTATATAAAAATATAGTCATGCCCTTCAATAGAAGTTTCTTAAATTCAGCAACCTTATGGATTCTCTCCTCTTGAGGGATGCTTTTTATTGGAGCCATAGTGGGCAGCTATCGGATTAGGTTTGACATACTGATGGTAATTGTCAGTAGTGAATGATCATGTTCTATGCCTGTCCCATATATTGTCAAAGTCTATTTAAATCTGCTTATGCTCTTTGTTTATTACCATATTCTTAGAATATTCATTCCATGTACGGCTTGCATAGAGAGGCCTTGGAAACATGGAGATAGATTAATCTGGTTTTGTTAAGACCTGCCTTGCCATATTTGGGTACAGGTTCTCCTTCTGAGAGAGGTGAAGTGTCATACTGTTTGCTTTCTCTAATGTTTGTTTATTGCTCCCATCTGAATACACGCACGCACGCAAACGTACGCTTACCATTAACCTGTAAATGCGTTCTTTTGTTTTCAAACAGGAAAACATTGGTATAAAGGAAAAGTCGGCAAGTACTCAAAAAGGGTATGCATCCCTGTACAACATGATTAATTACAGCACAAGATCTACTTTCCTCAGCAGAATATTCAAGGCGTTTAGTCTTTCTATAAGCTTGCATTCACATCTAGAGAGGAGAATAACGGAATTGTAATTGTATTCACACATTTGGGGATCTTGCTTCTTTTTAGTATATACCATTCTGTGTAATGTAGACCTCAGTTTAGTGTGAAAACCACCTGATAAACTATATACGTATTAGGATGGGCCATTTCACAAACAATCCCTTAGTTTAACTCAGTGAAGCAAAGTTTCAACCATTACAAATACAAAATTTAAATATAATTTGCAAACCTGTTAAATTATGTGGATGAGTGTGGAATTGGGGGGAATGCATGGTTGGATGTTTTTTCAGACAGTCCCCTTTAAGATCCCAAATGTAATCCATCGTGGAAACATAACCATTATAGCCCGCTATAGTGGTAATGCTGCCAGGATAACCACGGCCAGGTACCCCGGTGATGGGGCAAACTATTATAATTACAAAAACAAAGACTTCTGAGGGTAAGTATATCTTTTTTTTCACAGGTTTTAGATTTTTTTTCCACCCTCCTCACTACTATTAGGATGAGAGGGAGGCAGGAAGGGTTTTTATTTTACGGGGTACTAGGGTATTGGGGAGGGCCAGGATACACTGTGGTCATTGGGTGGGAAAAAATTAAGTATTCCCACCAAATGACCACAGGTGGGGCATTGGGGGATGGGGGACTGGGGACTTCCATCCTCTCTCCCTATTATCCCCCTCTTCCCCACCCATTATTTCACATGCTGAATCTCCATGGGAAATGCCTTTCCAAGTGACTGGGCAGCAATGGCTGCTCAATTGCTGCTTTTACGTGTTTAGTAAATACCTTTATAATACCTCAATTGACCTAAAGGATTTTTATTTATTTTATAGGGTTTTTAAGTATTTCCTAGCTTGGTGCTAGTGCTGCCAGATGTCAAATAGTTCTTCAAATGATCAATTCACTTGCAAAAAGCATTCGGTTTATCATCACCCACCATACAGTCGTTGATAAATCATAGAATGGTTTAGATACGAAAATCACAGATTTTCCAAACTCATTCGAATCAATGTTACAGAATCAGTTGGGCCAACTGAATCCTGATCGCATGTGACTTTACTAAATCTCAGAGTTCCCAATGCATTCAGAATTATGTGTTTGTAATTCTGTGTTTACTGAATAACCCTTATAATGTTTACATATACAACAGCTTTAGAATCCAGAACGCCACTGTCCCTGTGCTTTCTAGCCCTGTGGCTTTCTTGAGATTCCAGTAAAAATGAAATTTATATATCCATCAGATCTCTCCTTGGGTAAATACATTCAGAGAAAACTTCACCATCAAATAAGTATGGATGTTCACTTGGTTCATGGAACTCATGACTTTGTCTTGCTATTTAAACCGGTGTTTTCTTATTATGTTTTGGAGGGCTTAATGATCAGAATCTTTTTCTTTCTTGTTTAGTTACCTCTGAGTATCAAGATTTTTTTCCAAGTTTTGATACCTACTGTAGACATATAAACCCATGCTAACTTAATAAAGAATATAAAAATGTATTTACTCTCAATGAAAATATGAACTCAATGCATGTTCAGAACACAGTAAACACAGTAATACATGTTCAGGAATAGGCTTCTCCGATTTGCTTTAGGTACCTGTATCTGTTAAAGTATTATTTTTATGAAAAATATTAATAATATAACATACTATGGAGCTGTTCAATAAGAATATAAAGTAAAACAAATACATTATAAAAACACAAGAAGAAGAACAAGGCCCTACTCAAATAAGCTTTCAAATACCGATGATTTAAAAATGTAGATTCTGTTTTATATAAGTGAGGTTTAAATGGGCATTTAAGGTAATGGATGCCTAGTTCTCCTTCCGATAGCCCTTAGGACGGTAATGGAGAGTAGGAATTCTGTGCCATGTTTGCAATTTTCAAAAATGTTTTCTGGTATTGAGTTGCTACAAGAGTATAGGGCCCTTTTTTGACAAAGAAAAGAAAGATTAAAAAAGCAAGTTAGCAGCATATTTAACTGTGAAAAGAATAGCATGCTACCTTAATTCATAGGGAAGGAAGCAAAATATTTAGTTGTTATCTGCTACAACTACTTTAAGACTTCTTTGCAGTTGATAGCAGCTGTCAGCTTCCCTCTTATTACCAATGGCACCACTGGACCTGAACTGATGACTCTTATAACCCACATAAAATGTTACCCTCTCCCAAGGACAAAGCTACCCCTGTGAGGAGAGGCCAAGGGTAACCCGAGAAGCATCACAGTGCATAGGGTTCTCTGAAATTAGAATGTCAATCACCCCTGGCACCAATTAGGTTGTTATGGATCAACATCAGGAAAGAGACCTTCACTGACATCTGGAGTCAGCTGGATCGTCAGGCATGCAAGGGCTCTGACTAATAATGAAACAATACAGATGCTTATTATTCAATATGCACTAAGCCTTTGGCCCTCGACCTCACTTTGGCAGATTTTGTTGTATTTAATAGCTGCCAGCTCAGGGCATAGAATGTCTAACTATTTAATTCCTAATCTTCCAGAGAAAACATCCTGTTTTATCTATTAATTTTTTAGCTATGCCAAATAACATAAAATGCCAATACCATGGCTTATCATGGCGCTGATACTTAAAGGGATAATACAGGCATTCAAACAACTTTAGCTTAATGAAGCAGTTTTAGTGTTTAGATCATGCCCCTGCAGTGTCATTGCTCAATTCTCTGCCATTTATGAGTTAAAACTATTTTGCGTCGATCCATGCAGGCCTATCCCACCTCCCCCAGCTTTATTTCAAACAGCCTGCATAACATTTTTTATCTTACTTTCAATCAGATGTTAATTTGCTTTACCTCCTGCTCTGTAAATTGAAATTTAAGCACACACAGGAATCTTCTGCAGTGTCTAGAAGGCTATTAAAGCACCACTATAGTGCCAGGAAAACAAACTTGTTTTTCTGGCACTATATAGTCCTTAGGTCCCCTCCCCACCCTCATGGCTCCTCTCCTGCTGGGCTGAAGGGGTTAAAACCCCTTCAGCCACTTCCCTTTTTCCAGCGCCGGGCTCCCTCGGCACTGGTGACCTCTCCTCCTCCTGCCGACGTCAGCACCGAATGCGCATGCACGGCAACAGCCGCGCGCGCATTCAAACCGCCCATAGGAAAGCATTACCCAATGCTTTCCTATAGACGTCAGCGTCTTCTCACTGTGATTCTCTAGTGGCTGTCAGTGAGACAGCCACTAGAGGCTGAATTAACCCTCAGTAAATCATAGCAGTTTCTCTGAAACTGCTACGTTTTCAGCTGCAGGGTTAAAACAAGAGGGACCTAGCACCCAGACCACTTCATTGAGCTGAAGTGGTCTGGGTGCCTATAGTGGTCCTTTAACATAGCAGGATATAAGAAATTATGGATAAAACAGAATCTGCAATAAAGGAAGTATAATCATTAGATGACTCTTTACAGGAAGTGTTTAGGAAGGCTGTGCAAGTCATATCTAGGGACGTTTGGCTAGGGCTGTATACACAAACTGATCTGTGGGACTGCAGGGGCATGGTCTATACACGAAAACAGTTTCATTAAGCTAACATTATTTTGGGGACTATTGTATCACTTTAATTATACAAAAGGATAAACAATACATTAAAAACACTTTTTCCGGTAAAGCAATGAAAACATTTCTCAGTTAATGAGTTTAATTCCCGTATGGTTGTGTTTTATCTGAGCATCGGTAATAATAATTTTCATCCTGGTTTCCAATAACATGTACATAGCAGTGTAATGGACATATACAGTAACAATCAGGGCCAGATTTGTATGATAGGCGCCTGTAGGCACAAAATTCTCCTCAATCAACAACCCAAAAGACATATAAATAAGTATAATGACTTTATTAACTGGAAATGACAGGCCTAGAAACATTTTGTAATGTATGGTATTGAAATCCGGTAGTACAGAGAGTATATGCAGCAATGTAAAACAATGCAGGATTCAAGATAGAGGTAAGGGTTAAAGGGGACTTTCAGGTTAGAAAGGGGTTAATATCAGAGTGAGATTACATTGGATGTTTCAGCCAATCAGTGGCGCTCCAGCCAGCTGGCACTCCACACTTCCTGAAAGTGAAATTTCAACATTTGGATACTGTTTGGGGAGGGAGGAGGGGGGAGCTGAGATCGGTGCTGGAGACAACGTCGGGGTTAAACTGTTTGAGAATGGTTTAACCCCAAGGTAACATTGCACCCCGGGGCCTCCTGGCCCCATAACAACTTAATTTAGAGAAAGTTGTTATGGTGCCTAAATTGTCCCTTTAAGGATGACTGGACAATAAGGACACTGGCTCATCCTCCTGACACTTATCTTCCCTGATTAGCCTATTCAAAGATTGACATTCTAATTTCAGCCTATTCATTGAAGTGGTCTGGCTGCAGTATTCCTGTTCTGTTTAGAAACTACAATGTTTACATTAAAGGGGTAAGACTGTCTCTTCTGCATTATATTATAGTGCAATATAATGCAGAAGGCAATAGGAAGAGTGTTATGAATATGGTTTTGTATTAGAGTGTAGTAGTTCTGGTGCTTGGAATTAATGTTCCTTTAACCCCTTAAGGACACATGACATGTGTGACATGTCATGATTCCCTTTTATTCCAGAAGTTTGGTCCTTAAGGGGTTAAAGGACACTATGGGCACCCAGACCACTGCAGCTCATTGCCCTTCATTCCCTGCAGAACCCTGCAGGTGAACAGTGTGTAGTGCTCCTTTATGGTAGCGATGTCCATACAAACATTGACAGTGGTTTACAATGGAATTTTTAATCCTAAATAAATGACTGCTTAACATTCTCTCTGAAACTCAGCAACAAAGAATGGCAGTGGTCTATTAAATAACAATCTCTGTAATTTCTGCCTCTGCCGTCAAATGTGATAAGAAATCTATTTACCTCTGCCAAGGGCTCTACGGTGTTAGAAATCAGAGTAACTATGTGTAAGGCACTGGCTGAGTCTTACAAATACTGTCATTGCCATGCAAGCGAGCAAGCATTGTCTGATGATGTCAAGCCATTGTTTGTTGATTTGACGGCTCGGGAAAACAGACATACATTGTATAGCTGACATTGTGTACCCATATATGAATGGGCTAATCATCTGTTTCTTTTTTCTTTTACATTTTCAAGTATTTGCTTATATGAAGATCAGAGAATTCTAAAATCTTGTGTTACTACTATCTGCAATTTCTTTCCACATATAAATTATGCCGTTTTTGAGTAAATATGACAATATGACAATAAAATAATAACAGAGTTCAGATAACTACTTCATAGATACTAGATTGTAAGCTCATTAAAGCAAGATCCTCTAGTTTCTTGTAATAGTTTGTTTCTAATTTACAATATCTACAAAATGTAATGTGCTGTGGAATATGTTGGCTGCATATAAATCCCAATTATATTAATAATCATAATAATAATGACACAAAAAAATATATATAGTGGTAGAGAAAACCAGGAGCAGCACCTTAAGGATGTCCTCCAGTCCAGTATGTAAAAGAAAGGAGAATAACATGCAGAATATAGTGTAGTATCCTTAAATTAAGATATAAAAATAAAAGAAATTAACTTACAATTTTATGGAGCTGATAGTTTTTTTTATGTAGCCTAAGAGCTTCAATCCCCTTGCATATTTTTACTTGATCTCTTGATCCAGTGGGGAAACTCCACATGGAATAGAAGAAAAACTGAAAAAATTATATAGTGTAGTAAATTAGGTACACCAGATAAATGTGAATGTGAATGTGCATGTTGGAGGAAATCCTTAAGGAGCTGCCTCCCTCCCCCTTTTCTCTACCAATACTTACCTACGGCCAGACCTCTGCTTTGATTTGCCCAAGATGCCTACTTTGAACTTTTACACAAGCGCTAAAAACTTTACCCTGTGAACTATTTAAAAAACAATAATTGTTTTTCTGCCACAAAACAACATAATAAAGATATTATTGACAACCCTTCTCTGTGGTCCTAGATAAGGGGATTCTGGGTATTAGAGCTGAAAATGACTTGGGGTTCAATTATGAAATTTGATTTTATGATTCCGATGTCTAGGCTCCTCCTATATCACATACAGATTGTATATACAGCCCCAAAGCTACCTTGGACTGTTTTTCCCATGTTGCTTAGCTGAGCTAAGGTGAAAATCTGAATATGCTCCCTGAATATGGCACTGGAGCGCTTCAGTATTCCAGAAAAAAATATTTCCTTTCTTATTCATATATTGCAACACTGTAATCTGAGTACATGGTTACATTGAAAAAAAAAAAAAAAGACATCCATTCCCATAGGATTTTTCCAGGGTGGTCCAACCTAGTATAAACACATAGTTTATAAAGTGTCCAAATTATCACAACATTATTAAGAAATATACTCAGTGCAGACACCCGGCATATTGACTCGCTGGAGCCATTATAACCCACCAGCGATCCACTCATTGTGAACTTCATATATTTTGTCAAAATCTAAACTGAGCACTTCAGAACAGAAACATAAAATAAATAAAGCAAATATATACATATCAGGCAGCTTGGGCCTATTGCAATGTGTGGGCCTGGTGCTTTATCACAAATAGCCCCTACAAGAATCTGGCATTGGTCTTTTGGGACCTAAATTTATCTGCTGTTATTTTCTATTTTTAAATCTGCAGATGTCTATCCTACCCTTGTTCCGTGTGATTAAGCTCTGATCAATGCCAATAGAATATCACCATTGCTATTTGTCCTTTGTACTTGTACAAAATCCAATTAAAGATAATTTGTGTAGAATTTTTTTTATTATTTTATTTTGCCTACAAAAGAACATCAATAAATCCGGCAATATTTTATAGATAAACAAAAATGCAAGAAAGCACTAACACTCATACAGACAAATGTAAAAAGTAGATTTGTTATTAGGGTCTTTGAAAGACACAGTCTCTTGGTCAGTGGTACATGGGATGCCCCAAGATGTGTGTTATAGAGCCTCTTCAAATGTGGTCCCGACAGACCAAAGCTTATTATCGCAATTAAAGGAACCCTATAGTGTTAGGAATACAAACATGATGGCTGGGATCATCACTCGTAGGAAACGCCATGCTGCGCCAATCAGAATCTCCTCATATAGGTGAATTGAATCAATGCATCTCTATGGGGAGTGTTCAGCATCTATATGGTGGAGACACCAAATGCAAGCGCTGCACACAGTGCAGCACTAAAATAAGAAGCATCTCTAGTGGCCGTCTGAGTGATTGCACCTAGAGATGTTACTAAGCAGCAATGTAAACAAAACATTTTCTTTGAAAAAACTGACTTTGCTTTGCTTGCAAGGGAAAATATTGTTTTTTTCCTCATTTCCGCTATCCCTCTCTTATTTTATACCTCCCTTATCCTCCCTGCCTCTCTATAGTTTCCCGACCTCCCTGTGTCCTCCCTACTTCCCCTTGCTGACACAGATCATGGGTATGTGCTCTGATTAGGTGAAATACTCTATGAGAAGTACTTGATTGGACCATGGAGAAGAAGAGAGTGACATGGTCAGATGGTATACGAGGCGTGGTAGGCCCTCACCTGCTGCTGGTTTGCAGGTAAGTTATAACTTCACAGCGTTTTACAAAGAAACCAAAAAAACGGTAAAAATAAAGCATTATTGCCTGTCACTTCACAAAAAGCAAACCAGTAGCATAAAAGGTGCAGAATCAGATAGATTAAAGGCTCCCCAAGAGATTTCCAAAAGTAAATCGATAAACTAAATTGATTTAACCCACATTCAACTTACCACCGCCATTCTTACCATATTGGTGATGAAGGACTAAAGGAAGGAGATCTGATGGAACATACACTGTGATTTAAGCACAACCACTGATGACTTTATATAAAAGATAGCAGACCAGGAAGGCAGTTAGGAATTAATCTGCCTACGGTTTCTGGATGTCATCCTCTGGATTTATATAAAACTGTTTGACAAAAACATGGGATCTCTATTGAACCCCAACTTAGGATGCATTGATACATGTAAATATGGTCCAATCTAAAAATCCATGATCAACAGAACTATTAGTGCAGTTTAGCTGGTGAAGAGTCTTGATTTTGTCAAGTCACCTCTAAACAGTTTGACACAGAAACAGGTGACTCTAGTTAACATAACCAGTGCTTCAAGTAATTAACAAGGCATACGTCTTTATGATGTTATTTACAATACGTTTATGAGGATAATTCATCCAAGGGCATAAGTTAAGAACAAGTCCTTCAAAATAAAACTAATTGCAGTAAATAGCTCAAATGTCAAGTGATAATCTAACACTTCCTGCATATTACTTCCTCTTTAACCACAACACTTCACTACGTTACAAAACTACTTCCCAAAAATGTTTGCTCAAATCCAGCTTTCTGTCGAAAGAACTTCTACTTCCTAAAATATATATGAAGTTTATCTTTAACTATACAATTTCACAATATTATTTCACAAACACACTCCATGGAAACAGCATAATAAACACTCACGCACATATTTTCTATCACGCAAAATGTTGACAGTATTATCGAGAATCTCTCCCATTTTACTACTAGATCTGTGTCATATTGTTGTAGTCGGTGCACAGTTGTCTTCCTATAACTGTTTTATATGATATATATATATATATATATATCATAAATAGCCTGTAATTCAAGTATAAAACAGGCAAGAAACATGAACTCAATTGAAACATAAAAGCTATTTATATTAGACAGAAATAGGCATGAACACTGTGGGTAAGCAATACGTAGCAGGGTCCAGTATAAACAGGAGGTGTATTCTAAAAAGTACAGGAGCAAAAAGATGAGACCCAGACCGATGTGTGCAGGGCAGCTGGCAAATTAACATGTTAAAGAAAATGAAGAACTTACTAAATGCATTTTTTTCTGATGGTTTCACTGGTTTCTTTAGTGTCTGCCACACTTTTAGTACTTTCAGAACACCTTTTATATATAGCCCCTTATGTCAGGATAGAGAAGGATGGAAACTTGTGCAATGAATGATACCAAAGCTAGCTTGACTTTCGTTAACATGTAATAGCTGATAAACCAGAATGGAAGACGCCAAGGACAGAATCAAGTTAACGTCGTAAGACATTTATAAGACTTTAAAGACACTATGCTATCATAGAATGTACTACTTCTTTTGCATTTGCAGCTCTACATCAATGCATCTCTACGCATCATTTGTTATAAATCTTGTAAAGGTCATACTTTAGACCTTCTTTAGCATTCCAACTTTGGACATGACTCATTGGGTGTGGAATCCTCTCACCAAAAGTTGCACACTCTAGTGGTTATGGTGCTTAGAATATCTCTACAACATGATCTATCTAGCAAAAATGCATGGCTGTCAAGGAACGTGTCCAGTAAGATATCAAATGAAATGATATATTGTGTTAGGAAAATTGCTAGCAAATGCACATCTTACTATTCAAAATGGCAGCTACAGTAGATACTGTGTGTGTGTATATAAATATATATATATATATATATATATATATATATATATATAGACCCTTGGCCCACCATGCTTTGCATGTAGATGCAAGCTTAATTTGCGGGTGTGATGAACTGAACTTCGCCACTGACTTTTGGAGAGGACTACTTGCCAGCCTTTTACCCTGTGACTATGACCCCTTTAATTTATTGTGGTTGAGAGACGCTATTTGTGCCCATTGGGACTTTAAACAATTGTTCTTCAAACTTTCAAAGTGGTTCGAAGTGCCACTTCGAACCACCGAACAGCTGGACCACACACAAGTGGAGTGTTCAGCCTATTTACCTGCCAGGATTGTAGTTAAATGCAGCCAAATTGACGAATGGCTTGGTGGTCGCCCTTCATATAGCCAAACACGTGGCGTGGCCATCTTGTTTAGTCTAACGCGTCCAGCTGTGTCTTGTCCTCGAGCGCATGGAACTAAAATCGGACACTCGACGGCACAAACACCGCTTGGACTTCCACTTTCAGTTAGGTTTGACTAGAATGGTACGAACGGAGAGCCGTTCGGTAGAAATAATCTACCGAACCAGATACACTCACTGACTCTGTGCACGAACAGCTCCATTCCACTATTTGAAGGGGACTTCGACTGTTTGAAATAGGCTGGCCGCACAGCCTAATCCTCTGGAACTATTTTGGGCATGGAACCATGGGTGCGGTCGGTCAAAAAGAGACAGGAATTTATGGGGATATGTTGTGTTTTGGGGTACTTATGACATTTTATAAAAATTTATGTTTTTCTGCCTGGAGATAATACAGGACTCAATTATCTCACAAGATGAGGGGAGGGATTGTGTGTAATGTGTGGGAGTGTCACCTACTGTACTGTATGGTCATTGGCTTGTAACAATTGCCATCCTGTCCCTCACAAGGTCCACATGGGTGTTCCCTTGCATGGGGACTTGCAAAAAAGGCCAGCTGTGGCTCCCATTAAACAAGATACTTCACCCCTTCATGAAGTCTTGGTTCATGTTTGGAGGATTGGAGACCTACATACACTCTGGGGATTGCTATAATCACAATACTCTCCTGAGTATAATCACTAGCTCTTCTAAGAGCTTTTCCTGCTACGCTCTCTGGACTAAGGAGAGGCCTACCCATTGGAAGCTGGTTCCTGGTCTTGGGTCCAGGATGGGTGGAAGACGGCGAGACCCCAACCAAGCTGCGCCGGTTCATGGGGTTTACAGTGGTTATGGTGTTCCAGTGCGGTGCTTATGACACTCACCAGTACTAGGAAGCAGCGATTGACGGAGGTACCCGGTCGGGGTGCCAGGCGGTCAGTCACAGCTGGGTTTTTTATTTTTTTAAAGAATGCACATTTTGAGGCATTATAAAAATAACAAATGTGCAGTAAAACTGCCCTAGGGTGTACCTTCAAAGCAGGGATACCCAAAAGGTAGCTCCCCAGACATTTTAAAACTACAGCTTCCATGATGCATTGTCATTCCAAAGGCATTCTAAGGGTGTGCAAAGCATCATGTTCTACAACATCTGGGGATCTACCTTTTGGGCACGCCTGCTTAAAAGGAATGAACTTGTCAGTAAAAACATGGCTCTGGACAGTGATTTTTCTACATGAGTAACAGCTGTACCTTACAGCGACATTTATGACTCTTGGAAATAGATGCTGTGTCTTATTGAAATGGGTTCAACATTCGGACAAGTGATTCACGAGCGGGAATGAGTCACAACTATTTCAGTGAACTGTAGGCCAGTTCATGGTTAATCAAATCTCTTCTCTTGGAATAACATAAGTCAAATTTATATTGCGGGATAATGGAAATAAATGGTAGCTATAGGAGTAGCCAACACTTACAATGTTTCTAGGAAGTAACACTGTGAAAGCTGCTTATTTTTGAAAGGCAGAGGCGTAATCCAGCTGTGTAAATTCGACATCAGGAGAGAAGAGCCTTCTTTTGAATGGCAAAGCTCAAGATGTTAGGATTTGGTAGTTGTATTTAGCGATATGCCAGTTTTAGAAAGAATAAAAGACCCCAGCGTCGAGGCACCTATGCCAAACGTCCAGCAGCCAACACTATTTGGATTTCACAGATATTCTTGAGTAATTCCGCTATTTCCATGCTCTATTTTGGAAGACAGTGTTGATACATTTAAAGTGTGCAAGGGCACTGAGATGTTGTGATGACTTGGTAACTAATTACTCATTTTTGGCCAAAATTAAAGAAAAAGAAAATCTGCAACTAAAATATTTGATCATCTAATAATTGGGTATTTATCAGACGTCAACTCACTAGCACATACTAATCAGGGAATGCAGGCATCTAAAAGAGTGGATAACTGATATCTGATCAAAGACAGACTCTATATAATGGAAGTGGTACATCCAGGGTTAGAATGGAAGTGGTATATCCAGTGTTAGAATGGAAGTGGTATATCCTGGGTTAGAATGGGAGTGGTATATCCAGGGTTAGAATGGAAGTGGTATATCCAGGGTTAGAATGGGAGTGGCATATCCAGGGTTAGAATGGAAGTGGTATATCCTGGATTAGAATGGGAGTGGTATATCCAGGGTTAGAATGGAAGTGGTGTATCCAGGGTTAGAATGGAAGTGGTATATCCAGGGTTAGAATTGAAGTGGTATATGCTGTGTTAGAATGGGAGTGGTATATCTAGGGTTAAAATGGAAGTGATATATGCAGGGTTAAAATGGACGTGATATATGCAGGGTTAGAATGGAAGTGGTATATCCAGGGTTACAATGGGAGTGGTATATCCAGAATAAGAATGGGAGTGGTATATCCAGGGTTAGAATGGAAGTGGTATATCCAGGGTTAGAATGGAAGTGGAATATCAAGGGTTAGAATGGAAGTGATATATCCAGGGTTAGAATGGGAGTGGTATATCCAGGGTTAGAATGGGAGTGGAATCCAGGGTTAGAATGGAAGTGGTATATCCAGGGTTAGAATGGAAGTGGTATATCCTGGGTTAGAATGGGAGTGGTATATAAAGGGTTAGAATGGGAGTGGTATATCAAAGGTTAAAATGGGAGTGATATACCCAGGGTTAGAATGGAAGTGGTATATCCAGGGTTAGAATGGAAGTGATATATCCAGGGTTAGAATGGGAGTGGTATATCCAGGGTTAGAATGGGAGTGGTATATTCAGGGTTAGAATGGAAGTGGTATATCCAGGATTATAAGGGAAGTGATATATCCAGGGTTAGAATGGGAGTGGTATATCCAGGGTTAGAATGGGAGTGGTATATTCAGGGTTAGAATGGAAGTGGTATATCCAGGATTATAAGGGAAGTGATATATCCAGGGTTAGAATGGAAGTGGTATATCCAAGGTTAGAATGGGAGTGGAATGCAGGGTTAGAATGGAAGCAAGCATGATATAGCAAGCATGATATACGTAGTGCCAGCCAGGCCAGCCAACCAGACAAATACACCGTGCAGAGCACTGTGGAAGAGCTCATAAATACAGAGGTTATTGATCTTGGCCACAAGCTCATTCAGAGTCACACAAGTGCAGAGCGTTTAGGAGACAACATCGGAGTGCCAAACTAGGACACTTGGGAAGTATATCCATTTTTTTCTGCCTTGGATATAGTGAATTAAAGCACTAGATTGATAAACAGACTCTCATAAGATTCAGATAACTGTCTCTTTTAAAAAAATAAACAAAATAAAATAACCAATTTTGGGAACCAAATACTTATTTTTGGGAACAGTGAGGAAAATCACAAAAATGTGTATCCATATGCATATTATTGGATACACATGTGGATATAAAACTTCATTTGCAGCATGTTGCACACACCCAATCACTTTAACAGTAGAACATGGCTGAAAGTATGACAACTTGCAACAGAAAGTGGTACATATGCATTTTAGCCTGATTTGCCTTCTTTATTGGCTATACTTGTTTGTATAACCAGTGGTTCATATGTGTTGCTGGCTAATATATACACACACACACACACACACACACATATATATATATATATAAGATAGGTAGCACCAGGGCTGTATGTACCGCAAAGCTAACAAGGCATTTGCCTTGGGCAAATGCCCAGGCTAATGCCTTGTTAGCCTAGTTTTATGGGGGAACAAGAAGTGGCTGACTGGCCACCATTGGGCCCCCCAGGGCAGGCAGTCATTTGTTTTCCGGGCGGGCGGTGAGGGAGCACTTTCCCCTGAGCTCTTCCTGCTCAGCTCCCTCATATACATATACATACATACTAGCCAGTCCCCACATGCTAGTTTCATATGGTGACATTCTACAAATATTAACCCCTTAACGACACATGACATGTGTGTGATGTCATGATTCCCTTTTATTCCAGAGGTTTGGTCCTTAACGGGTTAAAGGGATAGTCTAAGCACAAAAACAACTTTAGCTTAATGGAGCACTTTTAGTGTATAGATCAAATTCTTGAAGTACCACTGCCCAATTCTCTGCCATTTAGGAGTGAAATCACCTTTGTTACTTATTATGCAGCCCTAGCCCCACCTCCCCTGACTGTGACTGGCACAGCCTGCATTAAAAATTGTTTAATTTTTGAATTACATGTGAAAGCATGGTGTGTTTTTTTTTTTTTAATCTCCTTTTATTACACTGCTTACAGGAAATGTGCAGGGAGACTGTGTAGGTCACATGCAGGGGAGGCGTGTCTAGGGCTGCATAAACAGTGATTTCACTTCCAAATGGCGGAAAATTTAGCAGTTAGCCTGCAGGTGTAATATCTATACATAAAAGACACTCCATTAAGCTACAGTGTCCCTTTAACCTTACATTTCCTTTACATACCAGCACATGGTCTGAAATATCCTGGAATTCTTGACCCGTGTAGTAGAAGCATGTTTAAATGTGTTCATGTTACACTTTTCTCTAACGTTCCCAGAAAAGAGGCATAAAAGAATAAACCTGAGGCAGTGTAACAGGGGTCCGAAACTTGGGTCTGTCCTTTCGAAAACAGGGAGTTTAGTAAGGTTGTGGTATCTATATGCCTTGCGTAAATATACTGTTGGGAATTGTGGCAAAACCGACCTCGACGCGTGTCCTTGGAGGGGGCTGCTTGCCCGCCTCTTGCCTTTGGACTATGGCCCTGGGAGATTGGGCCCTTTTACAAAACATATTCGTCCCTAACAGAGTGCATGTCACTCATTCTGGCCCTTTAAACACAGTGGGGCCATTCGGTACTTGCCCTGTGTGAGCAGTGATACCCCCAGATAGCTATGCCATGGAGCCTATTCATATAATGAAAGACTATGGGAAAGACTTTGGCTCCATGGCAATTAAACTGTATTTGTGTGGTCTGCGTGCCATTCACCTAATAATGTGCACGCAGACCTGAGCTATCTGGGGATATGTTACATGTCTCTGTTTAATGTATAAAAAGTAACTTTATATATTTTAAAACATAATCCTGTATTTAGGTCCCCACATGTGTAATGGAGTTTTGTCTTTGACCTGGGAGATAATTGGATTACTTCTCCAATTATCTCCAGGGCAGAAGGGAGGAAGCCAGGATGCATTGTGGGGATGTTTTACTTTTACTGTTTGAGCCAGATTAAAATACTGCCAGCCAGGGGGAACAAAATATACTTTTACTAACCTTTGAACCCCTGGTCTGATTCATGCCATTTTTTTAATATGTTGTTCCCCTGAATGGATTGATTGGATTGTGGATATGTATTTGTATGTGAATGTGATGTATGGTTTTAAAGTTACAGAGTATGTGTGGAAACTGTATTTTTACTGTATGTAATAATTATGCTAATTAATTGCTTATCTGAGGGGAGGGCATGTGTGGGTTGTACTGTTACTTGATTGGTTATTTTATGCCTCCCCCTGGGTGTGTCCTGTATGTGCACAACCGTAATAAAAAACAGGCTGGGTGTGCCAGGACCTCAGATTCTGCTTGACCCTCAAACCGATGTGTCGTCTCGTTTTTGGGGGAATTGGATTGTATGCTGACTGACAGGAGTGTAAGCGGATTGTATGCTTTTCCTGTTCGGCTGATTCCAGGGTTCGTGTGTTTCCAGTTCGGGAGTTTCCTAGAATTCGTATAGTTTGCAGTTCGGGCGATTGGTGATTGCTGTAGCTGCTGGTCTATGGAAAAGGGGGATATCGCCTAAACTGGGTTTCATCCTCTTGTAAGTGAAACGGTCCGTTACAGGAATTTTCTCTGAGTGTCAGGGCTAGGGCTTTGAAAGCTATCTTTAATAAAGGTCACACAGCCATCCGATTAAGGACCTATTCTGCTTATTGCCAACTCATGGGTGTACTGTCTTTTTCCATCTTCTGTGAAGAATATCCTTTAGGTGTTCTATGTCTTCTTCAACATGACTACCAAAATTGGATAGAATTTACACAACTACACAAGTCCAACTCAGACACATGGCAACTGAAAATACATGGTGCATTTATTAAAGTGTACCTGCTCCAACTTACACAGTGACAGCATGTTTGTGTCATCAGCATAGATTGTCCTGCTTGTGAAGTGGTCATCAAGCAAGCCAGTCACTATAGAGAAAGGGCAGCAGTAGACAATAGATGCTCTTGCAGTGAAACAATACCAGAAACAGAAATGAAATGCTGGAACAAGGGGCAGCAGTTTTGTACTAATAGCTACCCAAACACATAAATATATCACTTACCACTATGATAAATTTACTGCATCGGGTGGTGGTGTATGTTAAAGTGAACCTATCATAACAGGTTCACGTTAATAACATCTAATTCAGACTGTGGTGATACAGAATGGCAGGAGTGAGGATTCAAATCAACCAAATAATAATATTTTCTGATTCTATCCACCATCTCAACCCAATCCTTGCACCCTTTGCTGATTTCCCATTTCTCTTCTCTTTGTTCTCTTTGTTCTCTGCTGCCGGATCAAACTACCTGATAACAATCAGTCAATACTTTTCATAACTGCCTATACAAAAACCCTTTTATTGACCCTCCAAAGTTTAATACTGTTCATGACTCCAGGTTACCTTAAGCTTTTATTTTCTCCTCCCCATCAGTTCATCCATCACCTGGAAATCACCAGTTGCTTAGTTAACCTAGCCTGATTCTTTATTTGTTGGTATCAGCACTAATTTATCACACTCTTGTGAATATATTAGTTAAACAAATGCATCCCTCCAATCAAAGGTTCGCTACAGCTGGGTTCCTCAATCTTTGATACATGTTCTACAGTAAACTACTTCTGCTGGTAAAATACCCATATCAGATATTTTTGTTAAAAGGACACTATAATTACCAAAACAAAAAAAATTTTATGAAGCAGTTTTGGGGTGTAGATCATGCCCTTTGCAGTTTCACTGCTCAATTCTCTGACATTTAGGAGTTAAATTACTTTGTTTATGCATCTCTAGTCACCCTGCATGTGACTTACACAGCCTTCCTAAACACTTCCTGTATAGAGTCATCTAATTTTTACACTTCCTTTATTGCACATTCTGTTTCATTTATAATTTCTTATCTCCTGCTTTGTTAATAACTTGCAAGACTCTGCAGGAGCTTCCTGTATGTAATTAAAGTTCAATTTACAGAGAAGTTTGATAAAAACTGTTAAAGTAAGTTGCATCTGATTTTGTTCATTGTTCATGCAGTCACAGCCAGGAGAGGTGTGGCTAGAGCTTCATAAACAGAAACAAAAGTGATTTAACTCCTAAATGGCAGAGAATTAAGCAGTGAAACTTTAGAGGCATGATCTATACACAAAAACTGCTTCATTAAGCTAAATTTGTTTTGATGATTATAGTGTTCCTTTAATGATGGGCAACAATAACGTTACAGGTACTTGATGGAAAATGCATTACATTGGTGATAACTGGCACGAACAATCTTCTACTAGTGGTACTTGTAAGAAGTACAGCTTCATATCATTCAGTACATGTAACAAAATGTCAATAACTCATATCTTCCTACACTGGGAGGCATCAAAATGGATCAAGAAGCTGATAATAAGTGATGTAGAAAACAAAAAGGACATGCAACCTTGCCAGCCAGGCAAAAGAGCTGGAACATCTGCAAAGTACTGCAGAAATGGTCTTGTATTGATAAAAATGTACAGCAATGGCAATACAATGTTGAGATTGGTTTGAGAATAATGATGCTCTTTCAGATGTCCTCAGAAGTGTAACTCTGGAGAAAAACAATAATAGACGAACGTGGGTTCAAAATCGGGATTGTCTTGTGCTTACTGCTTGAGAGAATCTATGATAATATCTGAAAGAATCTCTACTACCTGCTGGGATTTTAGAGCCAAAGCATAATGTTAATGCATTCTACAAATACTACGGATATATTACCAAATATATATGCATGTAAACATTTTAAGAAATAAACCAAGCACAAACTGGATTCAATAGAAGGTCATTATGCATTAAAATTTCCTTTTAAAGCATCCTATTACAGAATCATTATGTTTGTAACGGGAATTGATTAGCAACTGGTTTCATGTCCTCAATCCACTTTCACAGCTTTCCAGGGAAACCAATTGCCTCAGCATTTTAAAACTGCACTTTTAGGATCAATAGAATCTGTTCTTTATAAAGTTGTCCCATAATTGCAGTTTACTCTGCAAAACTTGTATCATTTTAATTTAACAGTGAAATGGAAAACATTGGCAGACTGTCTAGAACGAATTCCAACACATGTTTCTTTACTGTAGTGCAATATTCTATAAATATCAGTGTGCGGCTCACAGCGTAAGTTAATTGTCCATAACTCATTGTCTGCTATAAGACATTGCAGTTTGGTTTTGGTGTTATTTCTTTCTGTATACAAGGCAATATTTGTTAAAGGGACACTATAGGCACTCATCTAACTGTAGTAAATAGAAAGGGATGGGAACAGCGCTACAGTATACAAGGGGGGATAGAGCTGCACACCTGAAAG
This sequence comes from Pelobates fuscus, assembly GCF_036172605.1. Lineage (NCBI taxonomy): Eukaryota > Metazoa > Chordata > Amphibia > Anura > Pelobatidae > Pelobates > Pelobates fuscus. The sequence continues at coordinate 87,100,054 of NC_086325.1, read as the reverse complement.
GAAGGGTAACCCTCAAACCCTTCAAAGAATGGAGAGAACAAAAGACAACAAATACAGGGTGCGCTAAATAAAATAAAGGGAGATAAAAAAGTCTTTATAGGCACAATGTGGACCTTGAGTGAGTGTTCTTATGTTCTTTCTTTGGGATCTCAGTAGTCGAATATGGAATACAAAAGCAGAGAGGGGAGACCAATAGTGCAAAACCGTAATGCGGAAAGGATCACGAACAACACAGACGTGTAGAAGTGCCAACTTACAATTTAAAGAGCTAAGCCCAGCTCTAGGTAAAACAGCATACAGTGGTATTTAGTACTCCCCACATGTAGGATATTGCTGGACAAGTGGAGGTGTCTTCACAAGATTCTTTACACCATCCCAGACAGACGTCAGCATATAAAATATATAAAAGATGGAAAAACCCAATGGTGCAACAGACAACACTGAGGTCCTAAGAGTGCCAACTTACAATTTAAAGAGCTATGACCAGCTCTAAGTAAAACCGCATACAGTGGTATTTTAACTCCCCACGTGTAGGATATTCCTCTAATGATGCTTGCAGTGCCGGTCTTATGAAAATAAAATCACAAGAGAGGGCCCATAGTGTTTTCCATATATAAAATGACAGTGGAATAAAAATGAAACATACTTACAGTGTTCAGAGCAGCCACACTGCTCTATGAACCAAGCGTGGGTGGAATAATCCCCACCGTGATTTCTTTTGAAGTACTGGATCTTGTTTAAAAAAAAATCACCCAGGATAAAACCGCAACATATAAAGTAAATGTATTAACCAAAGATAAGTGGTAGTCACAAAATACTTTAATTAAAAACAAAGTAAAAATACACAACGCGTTTTGCCAAACAGTAGGCTTTTTCAAGTGTAGCTACACTTGAAAAAACTGTATGCTGTTTTACCTAGAGCTGGGCTTAGCTCTTTAAATTGTAAGTTGGCACTTCTACACGTCTGTGTTGTTCGTGATCCTTTCCGCATTACGGTTTTGCACTATTGGTCTCCCCTCTCTGCTTTTGTATTCCATATTCGACTACTGAGATCCCAAAGAAAGAACATAAGAACACTCACTCAAGGTCCACATTGTACCTATAAAGACTTTTTTATCTCCCTTTATTTTATTTAGTGCACCCTGTATTTGTTGTCTTTTGTTCACTCATCTAACTGTCCCATGTCCCCTTAACCCCTTAAGGACCAAACTTCTGGAATAAAAGGGAATCATGACATGTCACACATGTCATGTGTCCTTAAGGGGTTAAAGGACCACTATAGGCACCCAGATCACTTCAGCTTAATGAAGTGGTCTGGGTGCCTGGTCCAGCTAGGATTAACCCTTTTTTCTATAAACATAGCAGTTTACCTATGGGTTAATCCAGCCTCTAGTGGCTGTCTCATTGACAGCCGCTAGAGGGCTTCCACGCTTCTCACTGTGAAAATCACAGTGAGAAGACGCCAGCTTCCATAGGAAAGCATTGTGAATGCTTTCCTATGGACAGGCTGAATGCGCACGCGGCTCCTGCTGCGCATGCGCATTCAGCCAAGGAGGAGGGGAGGAGGAGGAGAGGAGGAGTTCCCCGCCCGGCACTGGAGAAAGAGGTAAGTTTAACCCTTTCCACCCCCTAGAGCCCGGCGGGAGGGGGGCCTTGAGGATGGGGTCACCCTCAGGGCACTATAGTGCCAGGAAAACGAGTGTTTTCTTGGCACTATAGTGGTCTTTTAACCCTGCAATTTTTATATTACAGGGTTAAGACTGCCTCTAGTGGCTGTCTCCAAGATGTGTGGCTCTCGCTTTGTATGCGCATTAGGTCCAACCCCCACGCTGACTTTGGTGGAGGAGGAAACAAAGCCAGAGCCAGAGCCAGAGCCAGAGCCAGCGCCAAGAGATCTCGGTCCTAGAAACAGGTGAGTGAATTCAATGGTCCTTTAACCTTTTCAGTGCCGCGGTGGGGGGAGAGGGGCAGAGGAAGGCTTTAGTGTTAGGAATACAGCTTTGTATTCCTAACACTAAAGTGTTTCTTTAAGCATGATTTGTGCTAAATTGTCTGATTCTGTTGCCGGCTATATTTGACCTGCCCTAAGAAATACTTAGTAACAAGCCAAAAAAAATTCAGATTACTGATGCTTTTTCAGTTGGGATATAATTATGTTTACATTTACAGTGACAATAAAGTTTTTTTTAAACTTTTTACTACAATAATGCAAGCAACATCTAAAAACACAATGTTGGCTGCTCATTGTTAAAATAGGTATAATCTTTATAGACGATGATCAGTACTCCGGCACGCACACAATACTCTGCATGTCTGCAATTAGCTGAAGCTGTTACAAAAGAGGCTACTGCCGTGACAGAGCTTAATTTCTATATGAAATTGACACAGGACAGAGACCATCAGTATGCAGGCAGTGGAACCTAATGCCTCGTTTCCACTGAGCGGTTTGGTTCGGTACAGTTCGCTATTTTGAGTGTTTCCATTATGAAAGTGGCCCATATAACCGAACCGTACCGCACCATTCAGGGTCCTGCTTCAGATGTGGGGCCATAGGAAATGGTACGGTTCGGTTAGGGCGGAGCTACTATACAATCTATTGATTGGTGGACAGGAAGAGCATTTTTTCTAAACCCGCATGGCTCCTGAAGGTCTGACTTGCAGTGGAAACGCTCACCAGAATGGGCTGGACCATTCTAAACCTTCCAAACTGTACCGACCCGAACCGATCCGCTCAGTGGAAGCTCCCCTTTACTGATTACATATAAAAGTCCTTGAGAGTCAGTGTCATTGAGTGAGTTTAAGCCAATTGGGCAGGATGTATGGCTCAGTGTGAAATGATAGCTCCCGTAGACAAAATGTAGTGATATGTGTATGCCTTTAAAAGTGCATGCCGGGGGGGCGGGGCCTGACAGCCACAATGGCCGGTCGCACACTCTACAAGCTCCTGCAATAGCGGGCACAATCCCGACAATACCGACTGAATTGCCAACGTTGGCGGCACAAGGTGTCCGGTGACCGACTCACGACAACAAGAGACACAGAATGGTGCCTCCCCGGTGCCGATGCGCTACAGGAAGCCCAATGCCGGCCATGCGGCCTACACCAGAGCGGGGTCTGTGGTCCGGAGGAGGCGGCAGATCTCCCGGCGCAGGCCGCGCTCACAAGCATGAACGCAACACAGCCCTGCTTCCCCCCCCTCTGGACCGGCGGTGGACATCCCGGTCCAAGCTGGGGATGACTACCCCTGCATCAATACCTGACCAAGTGACAAAACCAATAGCCAAACTGGACTGCAAAGACCCAACCAAGATGGAAGCTCAAATGCAGCCCAAGAAAAAGCGCACACTCACCAAGCCTCCCGCGCACATAGAGTTCTGTGATCGGCTCCGTGCCAGCCTCTGGAAGCAGCTCAACACCTGGAGACAGGCCTTCAAGCTGGCGATGAAAAAGGTGACGGCTTGGATCCGCCCGGCAACACGGCGCCACCTGGATGGGAATCCCCCTCGTGGCTCCGGAGCGGCCCCCCGAGGGGAGCAAAGCAGAAGACCGACACGGCAGGGAACAGCGCTGGGGTTATTGGGCACTAACACTCGCGCCCCCACGCTTCAGAGCGGGAACCGCCAGCATGCCCGACCTGCACACCCTTCAACTGCCCCGGCAATCCCTAACAAGCCCCAGCAATCCCTAACAAGCAAAGTGCAACCCCGCACACAAAAACCTACGACACTGGTCACGACACTGACCGGGATACAGAGGGGATGGTAACCGGCGGGCACAACAAACAGAGGGCCCATCCACAACCCACAGGGGAGGGAAACCTGAACCAGGCTCCCCTAGCATCAACCTCCACAAAGCCACGTATGGGAGTCGGCTGACAAAAAAGGCCCGAATACGGGACCAAGCACGTGAACAACCACCGCACCTGGACTGACACACAGAGAGACTCTCACCGCTCCTGCTGTGCATCCCATAACCCACTCAAGCAGACACTCTCAACGAACTCTAGACACTAGCGGGGAGTACATATGTTGGTTTGGCTATGCCTGCACAAGTAGATACCCCCAACATTGCGCAGCATATATGTCCTAAAGTGGTAACAAGCCAGCTCACTAGTTATGATTTATGTTCCTGCATTTTCCATGTTTGCATTTAAGTCTCCATTAACCCTCTTCATTGCCTTTTAGCTTATAGGGTATTACCTCCCAGTCTTACACGATTCTTCCTGTGCCTAGTAAGTGTAGCAGGGCTTATATATATATATATATATATATATATATATACTCATTACAGTCGGCCATCTAGCCATGTTACACACTTACATATGCCCTAGACTGATTAGGTAAACCAGCGACTAGACTAAATTCAATATAAAGGTAAATGAGGCACTATGTCGTCAGGATATTGCCTGACCTGCTCAGCTAAGCGAAGACCACACTCTAATTCCTACCTATTGCTATGTTTTAAACGAGAAAAATTAATGCATAAATAACTTAAATTGCCGAGAACCATAAATGGATGTGTTTGCCTAGCCTGATAATCATACATTTAAAAATGTGCCGTTACTTTCATGCCATATTTGTGACACACTGTATTATACCTGAGTTTTTATATGCCGTTGTGGCATTGCCAAAAGTTCTGTTACCTCATGCACAATGAAAAATAAAGAAGTAAAAAAAAAATAAAGTGCATGCCATTTTTTTTCCAGACCTATTTAATTAGTTTACATGTCTCTCAAAGAGTAAAATATTAAAATAAACTGCAAGCGCTCCTAGTAACACAATATGTCCATAAGGTAATAGTTCAGGAAAATATTTATTGGTATAGTAAAAAATATGAAGTATAATGATACAAAGTGTAATATAATACAGTATCTAAAAACACCACTGCTCAAAATAAATAAAAACACTTTAACCACAGACACAGATCTAAACATCCAAGGTCCTAATGCTGTGAAAGCAACAAGGACCGGAATGTAACAATAAAGGGTGTAACCAATCCGAAGTAAAAATGAAAGTCACAAAAATAAAAAAAACAAGATTAAAAATGTATATACCCAGATATAAATAGCAACATATTTAACTAACATGTGCATCTCTTTGGAGAAAAATCACTAGATTCTGCCTTCTATACCACTTACAATTTATTTATTTATTTTGGAAATAGACAAGGAAGAAATTGTCTAACTTGTATCATTCAGAGGCATTTCAGTAACATTGGAAAGGTGGCAGAGAGGCATGTGCACCCTGTATGTACATAGAACACCTACCACTGATGCTGGATAACCTGTGAATCTCTACAAAGCGCTTATGACCACAGCACTGCAGGGAGCACAGCTAATTAAGGCACATGATTGTGAGGGATCTGAGGCAGGTGCCCACTTTGGTCTGATGCACAAGGTAAAATCATCTGTTTATTAGATACATGAGCTTTATACTTGTGGGCTGAGCCATTCTGTTTGACTTTAGCTTAACTAAGTGGTGTTAGTGTATAGAGCATGGCCTGCATCTCACTGCTCGATTTGCTGTCATTTACGAATTAAATCACTTTGTGTATGGGGTGGGGCCTGACTGGCAGGCAGAGCGGACGCATGCAAGGCGAGCTCCTGACCAAAGCCTGCTAATTTAGCTTTTTTTTGCATGCAATCTTGCAAATATCACAACAAAACCAGATTAAATGCACATTGGGGACCCTGGGGACTCATATGGTTCCAGACTTGGCAGTGTCCTGATCGAGAACACCGGCTGTCAACTTCTTGCTGCCTGCAAGCCTGACTGGCATCGGAGGAATGGCCACTCTTCAGAAGCCACATCTTGTTACTCACAGCGGACTGCACTCTCCCCCCGCCCCCCTTTGAACAGGTGAGGGTCATCCCGGTCCCAGGAGGTCACCCACCCCTTCTCCTCAGCTCCGAGGGATGCTGTATGGGGAGACGCCTTGTGGCTCCTAAGATGGCGCTGCTCACATCTGGAGGCTCAACCGAGGCCTACCTTACAATGACTCTGAGCAAGCTGGATTGCATCTTTACTGCATTCTGGCAGAAAATTGAAGCTAGGCAACGGCGGGTTGAATGCACCAACACCAGCAATTCACATGCACCAGCCTATCATGTCCTCCAAGCTTCAATGGCGTGACGACGCACGAAGACTGGGGGAGATCCCTGGGGGTATGTCGGGCTCGCAAACCTCTAATGCTGCCCTGATGGGCCAGACTCCTGCGCGGCTTTCGCAGCAACCCCAGAGCACTTCAAGGGTGGCGAAGAGCATAAGACGGGACCTGCGGCAGACAAGACCTCGCAGACAAACTACCCCTGTGCCCCAATTCTGCACACCTGCCCTGCACACCGGAGGGGGGCCAAATAATTAATTCCCGCTCAGCAAGGCCTGGGGTTGGCACTGAGGCAATTAAGGAGCCCAGGAGATGGATGCTGCCTGACTGAGGCACAGGACGGGAGATCCGCGGCCCAAGGAGCACAGGGGGCTCCCTTTTGTGCTTCGATGAACTCCTGCTCTTATGGGGTACAGACTTTCTTAGAATTACAAGGCAGATCTTTCAGAACCATGCGTACTCTTTCAGTTTATTTTCGTGTTTTCAGTTAATGCTGCACTAGGCTATACTTAAATAGGCCTCTTATCCACTTGCCTTTTACTCACACACGCAGTTATAAATAACTTTGCCTGTCCAGTGGTATTTTATGCTTAATAATACAGTTCTATGACATAGCTTACCTAATTCTATCCTTGTCCACCCCTATAGAATTATGTGCACAATGTTTTAACTCAAATTTCACAAAAGCGGAGTTACTTGGGATGTGCTACGCAACCTCTGTTGAACAACTGTACCACACATGTTTATGCTTTACTGTTTCCCCATATCATATTTTAGAAAAAATGTGAGTTCCTGCACTTGCCATGCTTCTGTTTTGAAATGTATGATGGTATAAAGCTTGTGAATGCTGTTGTGGCAACACGTGCTGGTTTGTAATCATTTGCACAACAAGAAATAAAGAATTGGAAAAAAAAAATACAATTCAAGTCAACAAATAAATCAATTGGCTAAAGGCTATTCCCAGGAAATAACCGGTTTTAGCACGTTTGAGATGCCAAACAGAAATGCCCACAAGTCAGGCTAATCTTCTGTGAAAAACATTGCCTTTTGCAAAAGCTAAAGGCAACAAGTTTTGGGATTTCTTTTAAATAAAGATCAGAGTAGGGCAACATTAACAGAGACAGGGCTTGAGTTCATTGCTTAAGGGTTTGGAGAAAGGGTTAAGGTCTGTCTGTGTACATTGCATGTTCTTCCTTCATTAGACGTGACAATTATCCACACATAAACATCCCATATTATATTAGCCATTGAACATGCAGCTGATGTTCCGGAAGGCTTGTCACTAATAAAGCAGACGCACTCTGTGTGCCCACAGCCTGCACTCTAGGGGGAGCAGATGGCAATTGGGACACTGGCCCATAATTATCATGACAATAACAAGGAATCAGGCACAGATTGCCTTTCAGCATCATTTTTTTGTTTTCCCTGCCCCTCTGTCACCCTTTCTCTCTAACTTAATGTGTTGTTTCATTCAGTTTTTGCAATCAACAGCGAATCCCATTTATAGGCTTTCTAAAATGTATCTTCAGTTTAAAAACATACACGGGAGATGTTTCCAAACACTTTTCTAAAAACTTATTGAAATTATAACAATTTTTCCCCAAAACAGAAAACCTAATTAACAATCAACTATTGCGGAATTATGAACAAGTGCCTTCTGCAGCATGTCACTCTGAAGAGGTTATTTAATTCACCCAACCAGCAGTTTGACAATAAAAGTTGGCTAGACTTTAAATGTTGAGCAGTTGCTTTGACCATTTTAATCTTGACAGTAAGATTCAGGGCTCTGATTTTGGCCTTTTTTATATTTCAAGTATTACAGAGTAACTAATACAGTATTATGGGATATTATGAACTCATAATGAGGCACATGACTTTAATTCTCTGGATTTCACTCAAAAGGCACAAAGATTAGCAGGTGATTGCAAGGTTTACATGTAATTACACAATCTGACTTAACAAGAAATAACCAATACTTGTCATGGTCCACGTAGCATTAACCAAAACCACAGTACACTAAAAAGCATCTACACAACGTGCTAGCGAAATCTGCCTGTCCCCCTCACCTGTCAATCAATTGTCAGCAGGGCCGGCGCGTCCATAAGGCGGCACAGGCGGACACCTTAGGGCGCACCGGCCCGGGTGTGCAAATGTCCGGTTGACCGGCAGGAGGGAAGCACACAGCTCCCCTCTCCTGCCGGTCACTTCTTGTAGCGTGGCCAAGTGCCAAACTGCAGTGCCGCGGACTGTGTGGAGGGGGCGGGATATGAACGTCATATCCCTGCTCCCTCTGTAGGACACAGCGCGGCTGGCGCCCAGCAGGGGCGGAGCTAAAGCCGGCCACCTTCAAGTCAGCACGGGAGGAAGTCCTCCCAAGAAGACTAGAGCAGCAGAAGAAAGAGAGGAGGGGTGCTGGGCAGGACCAGCTCCTCAAACTCCCAACTCCCAACTACCTCAGGCAGCACTTTGGATCCCAGGTAAGCCACCCTCTTGAACCTGTCTGTCAGTGTGTCTGTGTGTGTGTGTATGTCAGTGTGTGTGTGTGTATGTCTGTCTGTCAGTGTGTGTGTGTGTGTAACTATGTCTGTCAGTGTGTGTGTGTAACTATATGTCTGTCAGTGTGTGTGTGTGTATATATATATATGTCTGTCAGTGTGTGTGTGTGTATATGTCTGTCAGTGTGTGTGTGTGTGTGTATGTCTGTCAGTGTGTGTGTGTATCTATATGTCTATCAGTGTGTGTCTGTGTGTGTGTATATGTCTGTCAGTGTGTGTGTGTGTATATGTCTGTCAGTGTGTGTGTGTAAATATATATGTGTGTGTATCTATATGTCTGTCAGTGTGTGTGTGTGTATATGTCTGTCAGTGTGTGTGTATCTATATGTCTATCAGTGTGTGTCTGTGTGTGTATATGTCTGTCAGTGTGTGTGTGTGTATATGTCTGTCAGTGTGTGTGTGTGTGTGTGTCTGTCAGTTTATGTGTATCTATATGTCTGTCAGTGTGTGTGTGTGTGTGTGTGTATGTCTGTCATTGTGTGTGTACTTGTCTGTCAGTGTGTGTGTATATATGTCTGTCAGTGTGTGTGTGTGTATATATGTATGTCAGTGTGTGTTTGTGTCTGTCAGTGTGTGTGTATCTATATGTCTGTCAGTGTGTGTGTGTGTGTGTGTGTGTGTATGTCTGTCAGTGTGTGTGTGTATATGTCTGTCAGTGTGTGTGTGTGTATATGTCTGTCAGTGTGTGTGTGTATATGTCTGTCAGTGTGTGTGTGTGTATATGTCTGTCAGTGTGTATCTGTGTCTGTCAGTGTGTCTGTATGTCAGTGTGTATGTATCTATATGTCTGTCAGTGTGTGTGTGTGTGTGTATGTCTGTCATTGTGTGTGTGTATATGTCTGTCAGTGTGTGTGTGTATATATGTCTGTCAGTGTGTATCTGTGTGTCAGTGTGTCTGTATGTCAGTGTGTGTTTATCTGTATGTCTGTCAGTGTTTGTGTGTATCTGTACATGTGTGTGTATCTGTGTGTCTGTCTATCTGAATGTATATCAGTTTGTGTATATGTGTATCTGCATGTGTGTCAGTGGGTGTATCTTTGTGTATGTGTATCACAGTGTATGTGTATATGTGCATATATCTCAGCATTCAAACACCAACACTACACACAAATAAACACCTGCATGCAAATGTCAACACTACATACAAACACACCTCTGTATCAGCCACCAAAATTATATATAAACACACACCTGCGTTCAAAAACCAACACTACACATAAATGCATGCTTGCATTCAAACGCAAACACTACATACAAACACACCCTTACAATCATACAAACATACTCCATACAAACACATGCTTACAGTCAAACACACAAATACTGCTCCGTGCTAAATACAATCCTGCAAGCATGGGAAATCGGTAGAGCCCCAGCTTTCAAAGCATTGTTGAAGATGGGGATCTATCTTTTAGCCATCATGTGTACATACACAGACCGTCATACAGAGACATACAGTCTGTATGTCTCTGTATGACTGTCTGTGTATGTATTCAAAAGGAATAAATGCAGGCAACACTCCAATAGTAAGGATGGTATATTTATTGATAGGTGAACCACCCCAAAGAAAGTGCGACGTTTCGGCTCAGCAGAGCCTTATTGCATGAGCTGAAACGTCACACTTTCTATGGGGTGGTTCACCTACCAATAAATATACCATCCTTACTATTGGAGTGTTGCCTGCGTTTATTCCTTTTGAAGACTTTACTGGTGGATCCAGCGATGTCCGCCTGACACGGAGCATCCACCACTGTGGATGGCCAGAGCATTTACACGGTATCAGTGTGCAGGGTTCTGTAATGCTCAATTGTTGACAAGATGGAAACAACTGCAGATTTCTGAAACTGATATTGTTTATTGCTTTAAAAAAAAAAAGATAATCAATTTGAACTGTCTCTTTAATTCCTGGCAGGTTATAAACAGCAGCGGAGTTGAAGTTGTTTTAAGATAAGGCAATTTTAACACAACCAGCGAGAAGTTCCAAATTAGGATGCAGATGATTAATTAGTAGTTGAAACAAGGTTAGGAGGTTAGGTGGAGCAGATAGCGAACCACATAGAATTAGGATGGTTATATATCCAGCTTGAGCAGATCTGGTTTACTTAACTTATGAAGGAGCGATAATCCAAATTGGTGATAGAGATTCCACAGAGAATCGAGGTTGCAGCAGGCAAGAGAATATCCAAAAACAGTCCGAGGTCGTGGGAGAGGAGAAGGAGGGTAAACGATTAAACAGTCCGGGTCCGATACACAGTAGAAGTAGTAATAATTCAGTTTGAAGTTCGCGGGAGCTTTCGAGTTGATCCAGCACTGTGGTGTTGACGCGGTCTCTCTATGAATCCTGGGAACGACCGCGTCATAGGAGGGGGAGTGGCCGCGCTCCGAGAACCCGGAAGTCCACGGTTAGCGAATGCCGGAAGGTCTGACAGGTTCTTTGTTTGTCTGTGTATGTATGTCTCTGTATGCCTTGTCTGTATGTCTCTTTATGACTGTCTGTGTATGTATGTATCTGTATCATTGTGTATGTATGTCTCTATATGCCTATCTCTATGTTTATTTATGTCTGTGTCTGTATTTCTGTGTGTGCCTATGTCTGTATGAATGTATGTCTGTGTTTGTACGACAATGTACCTGTATGTGTAGATTGCATGACTGTGTTTGTTTGATTGTGTGCCTTTTATGACTGTGTGTCTGTATATCTTTGTGACTGTGTGCCTGAATAATTATGTCTGTGTGCTTGTATGGTTGCGTGTCTGTATGTTTGTGTATTTGTGCATGTATGTATTTTTGCCTGTATCTATGTGGGAGAAAAAGAGAGATAGATAGGGGCTGGGGAGAAGAAAGAGACAGAAAGGGGCTGGCGAGGAAGTAAGAAATACTAAAGAGACACACTAAAGGGGGGTGTAAGGCACAAAGGGGTAAGACATTCAAGAGAGTGGATATGCAACACTAATGGGGGTAAGAAATTCAAAAGGGGGCTACGAGACACAGAGGTGAAGATGCATTGTTTTTTATATTGTGGGGGAGGGTGGCGTCAAAATGCATCTTCGCCTGTGTAGTCAAAAATCCTAGCACCGGCCCTGATTGTCAGCATATACCATCAACAATAAAACCAAAATGTCATTGTTATAGCTGACGATTGCTCTGCTTTGGGAAGTGTCCCTAACATTTGCTCAGTCAAAAATGATTAACTGGTGTCAGCCGATGTTTATCAACTTTCCACTGGATTTAAAGGGACACTGTAGTCACCAGAACAACTACAGTTTATAGTAGAATCATTCCCTTCAGGCTTTGTGCAGTAAACGCTGTTTTTTCAGAGAATATGCAGTGTTTACATTACAGCCTAGTGATCACTCCACTAGCCATTCCTCAGGTGGCTACTAGAGGTGCTACCTGGGGCAGTACTGCAGCACTGCCATTCAGTGTCTCCACCCTCTGCATGGAGACACTGAACTTTCCTCATAGAGATGCATTGATTCAATACATCTCTATGAAGAGATACTGATTGGCCAGGGTTGTGTTTGAATTGTGCTGGCTCTCCCCCTGATCTGACTTGACAGTCTCAGCCAATCATATGTGAATGCATTGTGATTGGTTCAGATCACCACTTCTGATGATGTCAGCAGGCAGGAGCAGGTCTGAGGCAGACAGGGGTAGGGCCAGGAGCTGCAGACTTGAATACAAGTAAGATTTTAACATTTTTAGGGAGGCAAGAGGGGGAAATGGGGGAGCTAGATTGTGGTTTTAACACTATAGGGTGAGGAATACATGTTTTTGTTCCTGACCCTATTGTGCTCCTTTAATGGCAGCTGAAATTCTAAAAGCCTAACCCAATAAACAGGTTGGATGCTTGAGAAAAATCATCCGATATATATGAAAGTAAATATGACCCTCACATAAGGGCAAGATTTCAAACCTCCTCCATTCCCCCTTGCCATGCAGCAAGTAGGGGCACATCCACTAAACAGTGACTAGCTATTGCTGCCCAATCGCTATTAACATTTTATGAGACCCCTCCACCTCTCACCCCCCCCCCCCAGTGAGCATCAGATGGGGGATTCTGAATAAAGAACAGGGGTGGATAGTGTTCTGGGATCAACTAAATAATAAAAAGGGGTGGGGAGAGACCATGTTCGCCCCCCAGTCCCAACCTGTAGATGGTGGGTTAGGGGTCTAATTTTAATATACCTGGCAGCGGACCCACAGTCCACCCAAGCTCCCACCCACTGGCAGCAGATGGGGGTTATTCAATTAATAATAAATGGAGGGACCAATTGCCCCCACAGGCCCTCACCCGTGAGTGGCAGGTAGGGGCTATAATTTAATATACAAGGTGGAGTGGACATGCCATTGTCATCAATTTCCATTCACTGGAAGGCTATGGTTCCTCATGCCCCTACCCACCAGTCAATAAAAAAAATCCCTGCCCTAATGATAGTGAGAGCGGGCCCAATTAAAGGGACACTATAGTCACCTGAACAACTTTAGCTTAATGAAGCAGTTTTGGTGTATAGAACATGCCCCTGCAGCCCCACTGCTCAATCCTCTGCCATTTAGGAGTTAAATCCCTTTGTTTATGAACCCTAGTCACACCTCCCTGCATGTGACTTGCACAGTCTTCCATAAACACTTCCTGTAAAGAGAGCCCTATTTAGGCTTTCTTTATTGCAAGTTCTGTTTAATTAAGATTTTCTTATCCCCTGCTATGTTAAGAGTTTGCTAGACCCTGCAAGAGCCTCCTGTATGTGATTTAAGTTTAATTTAGAAATTGAGATACAATTATTTAAGGTAACATCTGTTTAAAAGTGAAACCAGTTTTTTTTTTTCATGCAGGCTCTGTCAATCATAGCCAGGGGAGGTGTGGCTAGGGCTGCATAAACAGAAACAAAGTGATTTAACTCCTAAATGACAGTGAATTGAGCAGTGAAATTGCAGGGGGATGCTCTATACACTAAAACTGCTTTATTTAGCTAAAGTAATTTAGGTGACTATAGTGTTCCTTTAATCTAATAATTGCAAAAAAACTTTTACTTACCATAAAATGTCTTCTTTCTTCTTAAAGGACCACTATAGGCACCCAGACCACTTCAGTTTAATGAGAAACCTCTATGTTTATACTGAGGGTTAATCCAGCCTGTAGAGCCTCTAGTGGCTGTCTCACTGACAGCCGCTAGAGGCGCTTTCGTGCATTTCAGCCAGCGTCCATAGGAAAGCATTGATAATGCTTTCCTATGAGACCGGCTATATGTGCGCGTGGCTCCTGCCGCGCATGCGCATTCAGCCGATGACGTTGCGAGGAAGAAGGAGAGGAGGAGGAAAGCTCCCCGCCCTGCGCTGGAGAAAGGTAAGTGTTTAACCCCTTCCTCTCTCCTGAGCCCGGCGGGAGGGGGACCCTGAGTGTGGGGGCACCCTCAGGGCACTATAGTGCCAGGAAAACGAGTATGTTTTACTGGCACTATAGTGGTCCTTTAAATCTTCTTTTGTGCAGTCCATAAAAAGCCCCCACAAAATCCATTAAGTTCCATTAAGTTCTGCTGCAAATTCTAAAAACAAACACATGTGATACCATAAAAATCAGTGCAGATTGAGCTTGCATGGCAGGAAATGCATTAATAAGGGCTATGCAATCTTACTCATAGCGCTATTACAGGAAAGTGGAAATTGTTTTTTTGTTTTTTTTATTAGGCTGGAGTGGCTCGGGACTCGGCCCACAGTGAAACATTGATGAAAAATGTGGGGAGTTTGAAAATTGCATGTCCACCCCTTGTGTATTTAATTATATACAAGGAGTGGGCATTAGGACCCCCATTTATTTTTAGAGCTCCCACCCACTAACCAAGAACTGACCACCGGGGGACACTAAGACCACATATTTAATGAATTGCTTCCACATGGGGGCAAGGAGAGGGTAAACACATAATAGCCCGCACAATGTGGCAATCATGGTGGTTGGTCAGTTGTTCCATCAAATGCCCCCATCCAATACCTATATCTTATTAGAAATAGCTGCTCACTCGCTAGTATTTTATGACAGCGAGCAGCCACTGGCTGTTCACTGTTGATGGACATGCCCCCAATCACTGCATGGGAAGTATGGACATGGTGGAGATAAAAAACCTCCATAGTACTAACAGGGGATCATTTTGCCTCCCACTGGCTGCTAGTGGAATCAATAAAAATAGTCAAATAAAAGAAAAACGTATCAACATTTTTTAGAGTCAAAATTTTCAAGGCCATTTATCGAGGGTTCTGTCCTCAATGAGTGGAACTGAATTGCCAAATCTGGTATTTTGGGTAATAACTTGCTAAGGTGGAAAGGTCACCATAATATTAAAAATCATTACAAGTTTAATGCAAACTGGCATTTTAAATTACCCCATCAGTATTTCAATTGCATCATTGTTATTTTACATGTAAGTTAAATACAGCTCAACTATAAAGTTTCCACCACAACCTACTAAAGCTACTCAGTGTAAAATAAACACTCCAAGCACCATAACTACTACAGTCCATTGTAATAGTTATGTTGCATGGAAAAATTTACATTTTGTAATTTGACTGTGTTTTTATTATATTTTCGCTTTTAACAATTTTCCAGTTACATTGTTACTTAGTGTATATGTGATTATAAGCAAATAGGGGCGGGCCCAGCTGGCAGACTTAGGATGCGTCCTGTGGGCAGACTTGGGATAAGCTTCAGGGGCCCAGGCCTTGAGCTGTGTAAAGGGCCTCAAAAATGTTTGATGGCAGCCCTGGCTACTGTTACAACATACATGCAAATACACACTGATTTCAGAAAGCTTGAGCTTTTATTGAGAGTTTAAAGGAACACTAGTCACCATAAATTACTTTAGCTAAATAAAGCAGTTTTAGTGTATAGATCATTCCCCTGCAATTTCACTGCTCAATTCACTGTCATTTAGGAGTTAAATCACTTTGTTTCTGTTTATGCAGCCCTAGCCACACCTCCCCTGGCTATGATTGACACAGCCTGCATGAAAAAAAAAACTGGTTTCACTTTCAAACAGATGTAATTTACCATAAATAATTGTATCTCAATCTCTAAATTTAACTTTAATCACATACAGGAGGCTATTGCAGGGTCTAACAAGCTAATAATATAGCAGGGGATAAGAAAATCTTAATTAAACAGAACTTGCAATAAAGAAAGCCTAAATAGGGCTCTCTATACAGGAAGTGTTTATGGAAGGCTGTGCAAGTCACATGCAGGGAGGTGTGACTAGGGTTCATAAACAAAGGGATTTAACTCCTAAATGGCAGAGGATTGAGCAGTGAGACTGCAGGGACATGTTCTATACACCAAAACTGCTTCATTAAGCTAAAGTTGTTCAGGTGACTATACAGGGAGTGCAGAATTATTAGGCAAGTTGTATTTTTGAGGATTAATTTTATTATTGAACAACAACCATGTTCTCAATGAACCCAAAAAACTCATTAATATCAAAGCTGAATATTTTTGGAAGTAGTTTTTAGTTTGTTTTTAGTTATAGCTATTTTAGGGGGATATCTGTGTGTGCAGGTGACTATTACTGTGCATAATTATTAGGCAACTTAACAAAAAACAAATATATACCCATTTCAATTATTTATTTTTACCAGTGAAACCAATATAACATTTCAACATTCACATATTTCATGAATTGCTTCCACATGGGGGCAAGGAGAGGGTAAACACATAATAGCCCGCACAATGTGGCAATCATTGGGGACATGGTGGTTGGTTAGTTGTTCCATCCAATGCCCCCATCCAATACCTATATCTTATTAGAAATAGCTGCTCACTCGCTAGTATTTTATGACAGCGAGCAGCCACTGGCTGTTCACTGTTGATGGACATGCCCCCAATCACTGCATGGGAAGTATGGACATGGTGGAGATAAAAAACCTCCATAGTACTAACAGGGGATCATTTTGCCTCCCACTGGCTGCTAGTGGAATCAATAAAAATAAAAGAAAAACGTATCAAAATTTTTTAGAGTCAAATTTTTCA
The DNA here is from genome assembly GCF_036172605.1 of Pelobates fuscus. Taxonomy (NCBI): domain Eukaryota; kingdom Metazoa; phylum Chordata; class Amphibia; order Anura; family Pelobatidae; genus Pelobates; species Pelobates fuscus. The sequence continues at coordinate 87,083,383 of NC_086325.1, read as the reverse complement.
AGGCCATTTACCGAGGGTTCTGTCCTCAATGAGTGGAACTGAATTGCCAAATCTGGTATTTTGGGTAATAACTTGCTAAGGTGGAAAGGTCACCATAATATTAAAAATCATTACAAGTTTAATGCAAACTGGCATTTTAAATTACCCCATCAGTATTTCAATTGCATCATTGTTATTTTACATGTAAGTTAAATACAGCTCAACTATAAAGTTTCCACCACAACCTACTAAAGCTACTCAGTGTAAAAGAAACACTCCAAGCACCATAACTACTACAGTCCATTGTAATAGTTATGTTGCATGGAAAAATTTACATTTTGTAATTTGACTGTGTTTTTATTATATTTTCGCTTTTAACAATTTTCCAGTTACCGTATATACTCGAGTATAAGCCGAGTTTTTCAGCCCATTTTTTGGGCTGAAAAACCCCAACTCGGCTTATACTCGAGTCACTGTCTGTATTATGGCAATTTGCATTGCCATAATACAGACCGGGGGAGAGGGGGGCTGGCAGAGCTGTAACTTACCTGTTCTGCAGCTCCTGTCAGCTCTCTCCTCCTCTGCGCCGTCCGTTCAGCACCTCGGTCAGCTCCCAGTGTAAGTCTCGCGAGAGCCGCGGCTCTCGCGAGACTTACAGTGTGAGCTGATAGAAGGAGCTGCACGGACGGCGCAGAGGAGGAGAGAGCTGACAGGAGCTGCAGAACAGGTAAGTTACAGCTCTGCCAGCCCCCCTCTCCCCCCCACTGAACTGCCACTGGACCACCAGGGAAGGAGCCCCCCTCCCTGCCATATATCAAGCAGGGAGGGGGGACGAAAAAAAAAATATATATAAATAAAAGAAAAAATAATAATAATAAAAAAAAATTAATAACAAAAAAAAGGGGGATAAGGACCACTATGGGAGGGAGGGGGGGGGGATAAGGACCACTATTGGAGGGAGGGGGGTATAAGGACCACTATGGGAGGGAGGGGGGGTATAAGGACCACTATGGGAGGGGGTGGGATAAGGACCACTATGGGAGGGAGGGGGGTATAAGGACCACTATGGGAGGGAGGGGGGGTATAAGGACCACTATGGGAGGGGGTGGGATAAGGACCACTATGGGAGGGAGGGGGGTATAAGGACCACTATGGGAGGGAGGGGGGGGGGTATATGGACCACTATGGGAGGGATGGAGGGGGATAAGGAACATTATGGGAGGGAGAAGGGGGATAAGGACCACTATGAGAGGGAGGGGGTGGGATAAGGACCACTATGGGAGGGGAGGGGGAAGTAAGGACCACTAGGGGAGGGGAGGGTAAGGACCACTAGGGGAGGGGTGAGTCAGGACCACTGGGGGGGGGGTGAAGGAACACGGGGGTGGGGAGGTAAGGACCACTGAGGGAGGAGGAGGGGAAGTCAGGACATATGGGGGGGGGAGGGGGCGGCAAAATTTTTTTTGCCTACGGCGGCAAATATCCTTGCACCGGCCCTGCACACACTGCATTCACACACTGCATTCATACACACACACACTGCATTCATGCACACACACACTGCATTCATGCACACACACACTGCACTCATACACACACGCTGCACTCATACACACACGCTGCACTCATACACACACGCTGCACTCATACACACACGCTGCACTCATACACACACACATACGCACACACTGCATTCATTATACACACACTGTAAATAAATATTCAATTAATATATTTTTTTTAGGATCTAATTTTATTTAGAAATTTACCAGTAGCTGCTGCATTTCCCACCCTAGTCTTATACTCGAGTCAATAAGTTTTCCCAGTTTTTTTGGATAAAATTAGGGGCCTCGGCTTATATTCGGGTCGGCTTATACTCGAGTATATACGGTACATTGTTACTTAGTGTATATGTGATTATAAGCAAATAGGGGCGGGCCCAGCTGGCAGACTTAGGATGCGTCCTGTGGGCAGACTTGGGATAAGCTTCAGGGGCCCAGGCCTTGAGCTGTGTAAAGGGCCTCAAAAATGTTTGATGGCAGCCCTGGCTACTGTTACAACATACATGCAAATACACACTGATTTCAGAAAGCTTGAGCTTTTATTGAGATTTTAAAGGAACACTATAGTCACCATAAATTACTTTAGCTAAATAAAGCAGTTTTAGTGTATAGATCATTCCCCTGCAATTTCACTTCTCAATTCACTGTCATTTAGGAGTTAAATCACTTTGTTTCTGTTTATGCAGCCCTAGCCACACCTCCCCTGGCTATGATTGACACAGCCTGCATGAAAAAAAAAACTGGTTTCACTTTCAAACAGATGTAATTTACCTTAAATAATTGTATCTCAATCTCTAAATTTAACTTTAATCACATACAGGAGGCTATTGCAGGGTCTAACAAGCTAATAATATAGCAGGGGATAAGAAAATCTTAATTAAACAGAACTTGCAATAAAGAAAGCCTAAATAGGGCTCTCTATACAGGAAGTGTTTATGGAAGGCTGTGCAAGTCACATGCAGGGAGGTGTGACTAGGGTTCATAAACAAAGGGATTTAACTCCTAAATGGCAGAGGATTTCGCAGTGAGACTGCAGGGACATGTTCTATACACCAAAACTGCTTCATTAAGCTAAAGTTGTTCAGGTGACTATACAGGGAGTGCAGAATTATTAGGCAAGTTGTATTTTTGAGGATTAATTTTATTATTGAACAACAACCATGTTCTCAATGAACCCAAAAAACTCATTAATATCAAAGCTGAATATTTTTGGAAGTAGTTTTTAGTTTGTTTTTAGTTATAGCTATTTTAGGGGGATATCTGTGTGTGCAGGTGACTATTACTGTGCATAATTATTAGGCAACTTAACAAAAAACAAATATATACCCATTTCAATTATTTATTTTTACCAGTGAAACCAATATAACATTTCAACATTCACAAATATACATTTCTGACATTCAAAAACATAACAAAAACAAATCAGTGACCAATATAGCCACCTTTCTTTGCAAGGACACTCAAAAGCCTGCCATCCATGGATTCTGTCAGTGTTTTGATCTGTTCACCATCAACATTGCGTGCAGCAACAACCACAGCTTCCCAGACACTGTTCAGAGAGGTGTACTGTTTTCCCTCCTTGTAAATCTCACATTTGATGATGGACCACAGGTTCTCAATGGGGTTCAGATCAGGTGAACAAGGAGGCCATGTCATTAGATTTTCTTCTTTTATACCCTTTCTTGCCAGCCACGCTGTGGAGTACTTGGACGTGTGTGATGGAGCATTGTCCTGCATGAAAATCATGTTTTTCTTGAAGGATGCAGACTTCTTCCTGTACCACTGCTTGAAGAAGGTGTCTTCCAGAAACTGGCAGTAGGACTGGGAGTTGAGCTTGACTCCATCCTCAACCCGAAAAGGCCTCACAAGCTCATCTTTGATGATACCAGCCCAAACCAGTACTCCACCTCCACCTTGCTGGCGTCTGAGTCGGACTGGAGCTCTCTGCCCTTTACCAATCCAGCCACGGGCCCATCCATCTGGCCCATCAAGACTCACTCTCATTTCATCAGTCCATAAAACCTTAGAAAAATCAGTCTTGAGATATTTCTTGGCCCAGTCTTGACGTTTCAGCTTGTGTGTCTTGTTCAGTGGTGGTCGTCTTTCAGCCTTTCTTACCTTGGCCATGTCTCTGAGTATTGCACACCTTGTGCTTTTGGGCACTCCAGTGATGTTGCAGCTCTGAAATATGGCCAAACTGGTGGCAAGTGGCATCTTGGCAGCTGCACGCTTGACTTTTCTCAGTTCATGGGCAGTTATTTTGCGCCTTGGTGTTTCCACACGCTTCTTGCGACCCTGTTGACTATTTTGAATGAAACGCTTGATTGTTCGATGATCACGCTTCAGAAGCTTTGCTATTTTAAGAGTGCTGCATCCCTCTGCAAGATATCTCACTATTTTTGACTTTTCTGAGCCTGTCAAGTCCTTCTTTTGACCCATTTTGCCAAAGGAAAGGAAGTTGCCTAATAATTATGCACACCTGATATAGGGTGTTGATGTCATTAGACCACACCCCTTCTCATTACAGAGATGCACATCACCTAATATGCATAATTGGTAGTAGGCTTTCGAGCCTATACAGCTTGGAGTAAGACAACATGCATAAAGAGGATGATGTGGTCAAAATACTAATTTGCCTAATAATTCTGCACTCCCTCTAGTGTCGCTTTAACATAACTCAGAGCCAAGTACATTTCTAAGTCCTGTCACATCCTTCTTCAAGCAGGGTTTTAACACACTGAATTAACCTAACCTCTTGTGACTTCTCTGTATCCATGCATCATGGGTAACAATGCCTCAGGATCCTAAAATGTGCAGGAATATCAGGCATTACAGCCTGAAATGAAAATTGTCAGAAACGCAAAGAGAATACAACATGAACTTCAAATGTAAGGCCTAAATAGCCGAATAGGAAAAATGCTCCAGAAGTCTTTAGTGAAAAGAACACTGAGGATAAATGGATCATCTTCCAACAAATATTAGAAAGGTACATTTCTCAGTATGTACCATTGGGAAATAAGTATAAAAGAAACAAATTAAAACCAATGTGGCTTAGTAGAGAAGTAAAACAAGAGATTAAAAATAAGAAAAGGGCATTTAAAGCATTTAAATCAGACAAATCAGATGCATCTTATAAAAGATATAAGAAAGCAAATAATGCGTGCAAAAAGGCAATTAAACTTGCTAAACTTCAAAATGAAAAAATGATAGCTAAAGAGAGCAAAACCAACCCCAAAGCATTTTTTAAGTACATAAATTCCAAAAAACCCAAAAATGAAAGTATAGGTACACTTAAAACTGAAACGGGGGTGTTAGTTAATGAAGACCAAGAAAAGGCAGGAATTCTAAATAACTATTTCTCCTCCGTATATATTAAAGAAGAACCCATGGCAATAGATGTGCAAATGATTGCTACTAAAAACTTGCAGAATAATTGTAATTGGTTAACTCAAGACAATGTGCTGCAGCAACTAAAGAAAGTTAATATAAACAAAGCTCCAGGGCCTGACGGTATCCATCCACGTGTACTTAAGGAACTAAGTGTAGAAATAAGTGAACCTCTGTTTTTAATCTTTCAAGATTCTTTTCTTTCAGGAAGTGTTCCGGAGGATTGGAGGAAGGCAGATGTGGTTCCTATATTCAAAAAGGGTTCAAAATCCTTGCCTGGAAATTATAGACCTGTGAGCTTAACTTCTGTGGCTGGTAAAATATTTGAAAGGTTATTAAGGGATAATATTCAAGAATTCCTTGAGAAGAATATGGTTATCAGCAAAAATCAGCACGGTTTTATGAAGCACAGGTCATGTCAAACTAACTTGATTGCGTTCTACGAAGAAGTAAGTAGAAGTATAGATCAGGGTGTTGCAGTGGATGTGATCTATTTGGATTTTGCCAAGGCATTTGATACAGTTCCACACAAAAGATTAGTGTTCAAACTCAAGGAAATCGGTCTCGATGAAAATGCTTGTTCTTGGGTAGAACATTGGCTTAAAAACAGAATACAAAGAGTTGTCGTTAATGGTAAATTTTCAAGCTGGACAGAGGTGGCAAGTGGTGTCCCTCAGGGGTCTGTTCTGGGACCCCTTCTATTTAACATTTTTATAAATGATCTTGAAGACAGCATTGAAAGTCATGTTTCAGTGTTTGCAGATGACACAAAACTTTGTAAAATAATACAATGTGAGCAAGATATTACTTTGCTGCAGAAGGATTTAGATAGACTGGAGGACTGGGCACTCAAATGGCAGATGAAATTTAATGTTGAAAAATGCAAAGTTATGCACTTCGGCGTAAAGAATACACAAGCAACGTATACCCTTAATGGAAGCGAATTAGGGATAACAACACACGAAAAGGACTTGGGAATTGTTATAGACAACAAACTATGCAACAATGTGCAATGTCAATCAGCAGTGGCCAAGGCCAGTAAGGTATTGTCATGCATGAAAAAGGGCATTCATTCTCGGGACGAGAATATCATTTTGCCTCTCTATAAATCACTGGTAAGACCACATATTGAATATGCTGTGCAATTTTGGGCACCTGTTCTAAAGAAGGATATCATGGCACTAGAAAAAGTGCAGAGGCGGGCTACAAAATTAATAAAAGGAATGGAACATATCAGCTATGAAGAAAGGTTAACAAATTTAAACCTATTTAGTTTAGAAAAACGTCGCCTGAGAGGGGATATGATAACATTATACAAATATATTCGGGGCCAATACAAACCATTGTGTGGAAATCTATTCACAAACCGGACTTTACATAGGACACGAGGCCATGCGTTTAGACTGGAAGAAAGAAGATTTCGTCTAAGGCAAAGGAAAGGTTTTTTTACTGTAAGAACAATCAGGATGTGGAATTCTCTGCCTGAAGAAGTGGTTTTATCAGAGTCCATACAGATGTTCAAACAGCTACTAGATGCATACTTGCAAAGACAGAATATTCAAGGATATAATCTTTCAATGTAGGGTAATAACTGCTTGATTCAAGGATAAATCTGACTGCCATTCTGGGGTCAATAAGGAATTTTTTGTCCTAGCTTGTTGCAAAATTGTGCTTCAAACTGGGGTTTTTTTTTTTTTTTTTTTTTTTTCTCTTTTGGATCAACAGCAAAAAACAGGTGTGAGGAAGGCTGAACTTGATGGACGCAAGTCTCTTTTCAGCTATCTAACTATGTAACTAAGTCAGCTATATTTTTAACTTGGCTATTTTACCCTACAATTTAAAATTCACAATGGAATGACACCATGAAGCTGAATTAAAAACATATTGCACAGTACTATGACTAGCACTGCTGTAAAGCTTTGTAAAATAGATTCAGAAATGGAGCTATAGACAAAACATTTAATGTCCGCAACCATGATCCAGGCTTCTTCACAAAGCTGTGATGGATGTGTACTGGCATTGTGTGTGACCACCTGATACACATCATACAATTACTTGTACAAATGCAGGCAGGCCTTCCATCAGAAATGTTGGGGCCCTTAGACAGCTCACCGTCTGGACCCACTGGGGCCTATCCCCGAGTCTGCCCACAAAGTCCACCCTGAGTTTGCCCACAAGAATGAAGGGTGTGTAGTGGATGCAGTGTGTGTGTGTACTGAATGTGGTGTGTGTATACTGGATGTAGAATGTGTGTAGTGCAGGGCTTGACAAATCCCAGGCGCCAGGTCACTACAGCGACTAGAAATTTCGCCCTGGCACATGGGATTTGCCAGCTCTGCTGGGAATATTGGAGCCATGAGAAAAATGGACGCAGCCAGCTGAGGCAGCATGGAGCCGGCCGCCCTGAGGAGGATGGAGGCGGGCGGCTGAGGCAGTATGGATGCGGGTGCATTCTAGACGGCACGTGAGGGAACAGCACTCTGCCTGCAGCTCCTCTCTGCTCCCTCGCCCTGTTTAGTAATGCCAGGAGCCTGAATATGACATCACTCCGGCCATGGCATCACTACAGAGAGCGCAAGGGAGCAGAGAGGAGCTGCAGGCAGGTTACTGCTCACTCACATGCATGAAGAACAGCCCCACTGGACCCCAGGGAAAGACCCACTCAGCACTCCCAAAGGTAGGGAGGCTGAGGGGGGTTCAATTAAAACAAAAATGTGAGTATGTGTGTGCCTGTCAGAGTGAGTGTGTGTGTGTGCCTGTCAGAGTGTGTGTGTGTGTGCCTGTCAGTGTGTGTGAGTGTGAGCCTGTCAGAGTGAATGTGTGTGACAGCCTGTCAGGGTGTGTGTGTGTGTGCTTGTTTGTGTGGGTTTGTGTGTGTGAGCCTGTCAGCATGAGTGCGTGTGTGTGTGCAACTGTCAGAGTGAGTGAGTGTATGAGGCTGAGAGGGGTTCAATTAAAACAAAAATGTGAGTATATGTGTGCCTGTCAGAGTAAGTGTATGCCTGTCAGAGTGTGTGTGTGTGTGTGCCTGTCAGAGTTAATGTGTGTGTAAGCTTGTCAGTGTGTGTGTGTGTGTCTTTATGTGTGTGTCTGTCAGAGTGAGTGTGTGTGTGAGTCTGCCAGAGTGTGTGTGTGAGAGAGCCTATCAGAGTGTGTGTGAGCCTGTCAGAGTGTGTGTGTCTGCCAGAGTGTGTGTGTGTGTGTGCGAGCCTGTCATAGTTTGTGTGTGCGAACCTGACAGAGTTTGTGCATGCAAGCCTGTCGTCAGTGTGCGTGCAACCCTGTTGTCAACGTGAGTGTTTGAGCTTGTCAGCGTGAGTGTGTGCGCCTGTAAGCTTGAGTGTGTGCGCCTATCAGTGTATGTGGGTGTGCGTTTAGGCACCTGCCCCCTCCAATCGCATGAGGTGTTTTTACTTACCTTTTTTCCCACGCCGTGCTAGTTTTGCAGCCCCCCCAAAATCAAGCAATACTGGAAGCAAATTCACTCCAAAATCAAGAGCATAGCAGACCCGGACCTACCGTTCCAGCCCCTACCGATGCTACTCCACCACACCACACGCCCCATAGCCACCTACAAACGCTCTCTAACCAAACACTTGCTTAATGCAGCAAAATCTCTCATCCCTACCAAATGGCGCGCGGCGGAGCCACCGACCGTGGAGCAATGGATGGACCAGGTAGAGGACATATATAGCATGGAATCCCTCTCGGCGTCGCTGCACGGCACGGGAGACAAATGCGCTATCACCTGGTTCCCCTGGTGCACCTATATAGCTCGGAGACAAACCGCAGCGGCCGGGACGGACGCCACCCAGCAGCGGAGAACTAGGGAGGCACTTGACCCCCCCCCCCACAGAGACCACAAAAGATACAGGCACCCTCACACTCCCTCCCCCCCTTGTTTTTTGTTTTTTCTTTCTCTTCTTCTTCTCCTCTCCACCCCTCTTCCTTCTCTCTTCCCCTATCCCCCTCCCCCCAGCCCCCTCCCTCCCCCCCAAGCCCCCACCCCCTCTCAGTCGGGAGGTCACAGGCCCTACGCGGACAGAACAGGGACGCAGAGGGAGAAGAGAACCCACGGTCCAATTAGGCGTACCTATGGGGAACATAGGGGAGGAGGAGCACACCAGGAAGGGATGGTCAGGGGGGGCGGCCTCTGGGATCGGACCCCTGGGTCGGGAACAAAGCTATAACTGACAGATGGGATGGATGGACGCACCTGACCAGGTATCCTGGCCAGCCCGGACGTACGCACACCCAACCGGGGACCGATCTGGGGGGCTGGCCATGGGTTGCTCCACCCAACACCAACATGTCTTAGATGGCTCCCCAAGACCGCAACAACCAACGACCCCTAGGCATGCTACAACTCGGGAAACACCTCTCCGACCCGACGAAGTAGAGATAACCTTCTCTACGACACTGACCTAACCCCTGACATACACTACTACACCGACCAAACATCCTACAACCATACACGCAGCCTACGAACATGTTTAACCTGAGGATGACATGACTCAAGGTTAGCGGACCACTAGGAAGTCAACTCACAGCAAAAAGACTTCTCAAACAAGGGCTTCAATGTACTTCATGTTATACCTGGTTACACGTTATTAGTTCCTTATGTTCACTAAAAAAGGTGGCCAACAGAAGTTATATGAAGAGATATATCGCACGAGGCCACACCTGATGTGTGTAAATTCTAATGTTTACCTTTTTTCATTCTGTACCCCATACACTCTACTGTTTCAATAAAAAAGTGATTGGTAAAAAAAAAAAAAAAGATCGTCAAATTACTTTTAAGTTGCCATTCCACTGTCCAAATACAAAATAAATAAAAAAAAATCTGTAGCTATACCCAAAATGAAAACGTGCACAGATTTAATTATGTATTTTTTTTTAAAAAATTGGAGTTATATCTAAAAACAGCTTGCAAAAACGTCAGTTCTCTTCCTGCTACCTTTGCTTCTAACCCTGCCCAGACTGCAGTGCAACCACGCTAACCAAACCAGGAAGTTACAGGACCTGTAGTCTGCTTGAAAAGCCATGGGGGTGTAAAAAGTATAATTTATTAAAGTGTCAATTTCTATTAAAATCTGCACTTTTTCCAAAATGAAAAACATAGGAGACACTCTTCACACATAAAGCTTTTCATCAAGGTAAAGTGCTTGCGTCTGGAGTGTCCCTCTAAATATGATATATATGTGTGAGTAGGATATGAGTCAGGATGAAACAACCAGCAACAGCAATAGCAAAAATAAAGTTCCTTGAATAAATAAAAAAGTTAAAGAATTGATTAAATAAGGATATACTCATAAAAAATAATAATAATAACTTTAGTAAATGTAGAAAACATGTTTTATGTTTCTTTCAGGCAACATTATATCTTGAAAGTGTTGTAAAAGGGTGAATGAAAACAAACATTTTGTAACACAATGTGCTGGTATACATAAACCAGTGTGGATAAAAATTGATGGGACATTATAGTCACCAGAACAACTACAGCTTAATGTAGTTGTTCTGGTGTCTATAGTCAGTCCCTGCAGGCTTTTCAATGTAACACTGCCTATTCAGAGAAAGGCAGTGTTTAGATTACTGACTAGGAACACCTCTAGTGGCAGTTACTCATTCGGCCACTAGAGGTGCTTCATAGGTTAGGGTTAGGGTTAGGATTAGGGTCAGTGCTGTACACACACAGTGTACAGCACTGACGTTCAATGTCTCCATACTCTGCAAGGAGGCGCTGAACATTCCTTGTATAGATGCATTGATTCAATGATATTGAATGACTTAGCATGTTTTTTTGTCGCACATGCGCAATAGCCTCCCAATGCTTCCTATAGGAAAGCACTGGATTGGGTGAGATGGTCAAACTTGACGATCTCAGTCAAGGAGGCAGAGCAGGGTTGGGCCCTGCCGCAACAAGAGCTGCGTGGCGCTCGAAAAAAGGTGAGTTTTACACCATGTGCATTTACAGCTACAGTCTCAGTAATACATGTTTGTAATCCTGCCACTATAGTGTTTCTTTACAAAAATAAAAAAAAATAATAAAAAAGCTTTTTTAAATTTACATTGTTTTTTTTGTTTAATTTAAGTTGGATTTCTATTAATATTATATAAGATAGTTTACTATTTAAGATACATTAGACTGCACAGGTCATTCAGCATTAAATATGCATTAGTTACGAGGCTTGCATGAGGCTGTATATCGGTGCCATATATTTAAATTGTTGGTAAATTAATTCAAATAATCCAAGTTAATTGAACTTGTGTCTGCAAATATAGCATGCACTATACCACAGCAAAAAGTTATAACATAAACATACCAAGTTCAGAAAAAAAAATACCTTAATCCCATTGCTATGCTGCACACCTATGTACACACAATGAACATCTTTAAATTAAGCTGTTTTGCAAATATCAGGGACTAACCTATTGTATTGGAGATAGTCACCTTGCAATCATGTCATCATTATTTATATATGCATTTCTAATGGTATCTGACAAAATCAGTTTTGATGTAACAGAAAAACTAATCTAAAAACGTACTATATTAAAGGGATACTATAGTGCCAGAAACACAAAGCTGTATTCCTGGCATGATCGCTCCCCCTGCCTCCCCCCTCCCTTACCCCCACACCCTCTACGCCTGTAAATAAAGGGTTAAAAATCCTTTATTTACTCACCTTACTCACCTCCTACTCAGTCATTTGACAAACGGGCTCTAGTGTGCATGCATGGCAAATGCCGCTCACGCATTAGACCTCCACATAGGAAAGCATTGAATTAATACTTTCCTATGGGGAAAAATCTGACGCTGGAGGTCCTCATGTAGAGCTTGAGGACATCAAGCGTCAGAAATTGGACCAAAAGTATGTTTCAAACCAGGAAGTCTTCTACTCGCTGTCTGGTAGCCATCCACTAGAGGCTGACCTAGTCCTGCAATGTAAACAGTACTTGCAGCACTAAGGTCAATAGGTCACACTGTGCCCAGATCACTTCATGAAGCTGACGTGTTCTTGGTGCCTACATTGCCCCTTTAAATATGAAATCTTCATCAGATGCAAATATTAAAGATCGCAACAACCATCACGAATGAGTCTTTATATTTAAAAATTATCATTTCAATTGAGTCTTACCAGCTAGTGAATTAAATCAAGATTAAAATAACTCAATTTAAATCTATTCACAAACCGGACTTTACATAGGACACGAGGCCATGCGTTTAGACTGGAAGAAAGAAGATTTCGTCTAAGGCAAAGGAAAGGTTTTTTTACTGTAAGAACAATCAGGATGTGGAATTCTCTGCCTGAAGAAGTGGTTTTATCAGAGTCCATACAGATGTTCAAACAGCTACTAGATGCATACTTGCAAAAACAGAATATTCAAGGATATAATCTAAATGTAGGGTAATAACTGCTTGATCCAAGGATAAATCTGATTGCCATTCTGGGGTCAAGAAGGAATTTTTTTCCTAGCTTGTTGCAAAATTGTGCTTGAAACTGAGTTTTTTTGCCTTCTTTTGGATCAACAGTAAAAAACAAATGTGAGGAAGGCTGAACTTGATGGACACAAGTCTCTTTTCAGCTATGTAACTATGTAAAAAAAAAAATTCCACCCTCACATAAACATTAAGGAATTTGCAGTTTCTCTGGAACTGCAATGTTTAACATTGCAGCACTAATGCCAATAGGGACACTGTACCCAGACCACTTAAAGGAGCTGAAGTGTTCTGGGTGCCTACAGTGTCCCTTTAAATATGAAATCTTCATCTGGATGCAAATATTAAAGATTGCAACAACCATCAATGAGTTGTTATATTTAAAATGATCATTTCAATTGAGTCCTACCAGCTAATGAGTTAAATCATGATTTAAATAACTTGATTTAAATCAATTCCACCCTCACATAAACATTTAGGAATTTGCAGCACAAAATAGATAAGTGGTCTAAAAATAGCTTGATAATTTATTGCAGAATTATTCCAAAATTTTATTTCAAAATCAAATCATAAAAGTGTACTGTTTTCAAACAGTTTTGTGCTTTAGCGTGTCTGCTTCTTGAACAGCTGGGGATAGCAGGTGATCTATCAATCTATTGAGCTTGGGGGAAAGATGGATAGCCTGTCCAGTATCTGATGCTATAAACTCTTGGCCATAAACCATTCATCGCAAACGTGTTCTGTCAGTACTAAAACACAATCAGCTGGGAACCAATTTATTTATTTACTTGAGATTGTCAAAAGTAGCATATTCTTTTTTATGCATTTGGTATAAAAAGAAACCCTGGCAACAGATTGCAAGTAGAACCATTTTTTAAAACTAAATTAATCATCAAAATGTACCTTTAGAAAATAACTTCTTTCTAAATAAAAACAGAATAGAGATTGTAGATTATGTATGTTCGGAAAGTATAATTCCTATACTATTGGTTTGCACTCTGAATCAAATAATTCTGAATCAATGTAATAAAATGGAATATCACATTAATCAACTTATTTTCACTTAAAGGGACACTGCGGGTACCAATCTGCAAAGTATTTCTATTTTAGGTACAAAATCTAGAAGGATTTTAGCATTATAAAAAAAAAATGAATGTGGCCAAAATCACGCAATAAAGTGTCCCATTAAGTAACTGTATTGTTGCTTATTTTGTACTCTTGTATAAAACTATGTTTATGCAGATTTACTTTTTTGGATTCAAGAAAAAATTATTTTGTTACTGTAGCTAGACAGACTCATAGATTGATATAAGAAATTCAAAAACATTTGCACAATGAACACAGTAAGTACACTGATCAGCCACTACATTAAAACCATCTGCCTAATATCATGTAGATGATGCTCAAATGGATTGAAATCTGGGGAATTTGGAGACCAAGGCAACACCTTGAACTCTTTGTCATGTTCCTTAAACCATTCCTAAATAATTTTTGCAGGGTGCAGTATCCTGCTGAAAGAGGCCATTGTCATAAGGGAACACCATTGCTATCAAGGGGTGTACATTGTCTGCAACACTCTCTCGGTACAATCTCAAATTGAGATTCCCATGAATGCCAGGAACCAAGGTCCCCCAGCAGGAAATTACCCAATACATAACACTGCCTCTACCAGCCTGGCTTCTTCCCATAGTGCATCCTTATGCCATCTCTTCCCCAGGTAAATGATGCACACCACCTGACCATCCTCCTGATCTAAAAAGAAAACTTTATCAGACCAGGCAAACTAATTCTATTAATCCATGGTCCAGTTATGACTCGCACATTTACATTGAATGTGTTTTCGGCGGTGGACAAGGGTCATCAAGGGCACTGTGCTGATATGTGGCTGTGCAGCAAATTACAATGCACTGATACTGTTCTATAATAGCCAGCATTAATTTCTCAGTTTGACAGATGGCATTGTAACAATATAATCAATGTTATTCTATTCAGCCGTCAGTGGTTTTAATTGTGTGGCTGTTCAGTGTATAATAATAATAATGATATATGTATAAATATGAATAATATTGATAGGTTCAGTGATCAAATACGTTTAGAGGATAGAAAGCTTTCATTGAGTTCTAGATTGTAAGTATCTCTCCAGAAGGTCCACACTCACTGTCATCCATGTAATATCCACAAGGTAAATCATAATTAGTGCATCTGTATTTCCTAAAAAAGGATAACATGACATCAAAATAACAGGCAAACCTCATGGATAACAAGGGTATCGAAAATGCCAAAATAAAGAATAAGTACTAGACATACTAGAAAAAATAATCACCAGTCCAGAGTTGTAAAGATATGTGAAACATCAACCTATAGGTGTTTTGCTTCTACCCTGAGGCTTTATCAACATGAATCCAGTGAGTGCGGACCTTTTGGAGCGTTTTGGTGAAATTTTCATATTGGATCAGTCCAGCACCAGTATATTGCCCATGGGAAAAAGTGTAACCAAGTAAGTGACCACGGGACTTTGGTTTTCTTTTTTGCTGGTGTATTATCCCCTTTTGGATAGGGTTTGCGGCACAAGGTTTTTTTTACAGGGGATTTCCCTGGGACTTCTGTTTAATTTATTATTTTTTTCTAAACTGTAAGTCCCTGGCCAGGCTGCAGAGAAGCCCTGTAATTCACTCCAGATGCTCCACTTCACTTCTTCTTACCTGCTCTGCGGTCATATGTTGTGGTGGCTCGTACAGGCTTTTCGCAAGTCACTTTTTTTTTTTTTTTTTTTGCACTGCAATGTAAAACCAAATTTAACTGTGTATAGTTGGGGTTGGGAAAGAACAGGTGGATCTACTTGGTATTCCAATTTATCGTCACCCAATCTTTTCAAATAGAGGCCTTTGCTTGACATGTGTGTAAGAAGGTCTCTGCTATGGAACCTAGCCAGCCTCTGACATCATGGATCACACTGCCAGAATATAAATCCTTCATCTACACTGAACCCTAAGAAAAGAATTGGGCAGCACTAATCAATGCACAGCTGTGTCCTAAATACATTCACTCACACTGAATGGATAGCTAACATAACAAGCAATTTTATTGCTACAACAAAGTCTCAAGGACAAGAAACAGAACACTGTTCATTGTATCAGATGGGGCACTGCACGCTATAGCAATCCTTTTAGATGTAAACTGTGCAATGTTACTTATACTCTAAAATCACTTGTCATATTATCACAGAAAATAAACAATAAAGAATACGCAGTAATTATTAAAGTATGTAAATACATAGAGGTATTTGACGCAACAATTGTTAGGACACCATAAGGCACCTCATATATTTAGGCTGTGTCCCTTACATATGCCGGTCTGCCCGCTGCGGACCAACACCGCCTACCACTACTAAACACTTGTCTCCGACCTCCCTGACATTGCTTCTTACTACTCAACTGTTGACACTACATTACTACCCCTAGCCTGTGGGATACTCCTAAGACACTCAGTTATCCTACTTAACATGCTACACGCCATGTCATACATGCTCTGAGTTTTGTTCCAACATTGGTGTTATCCTCACATAGACATGCAAGCATAGCCTGTATACATTTACGCTACTAAAAACAAAAACTAAAAATGTGCCGCAACTCTCATGCCATACTTGTGAAAACTTATGTTGTTAAAATGCCTGCATAAGCCGTTGTGGCTCTGTAAGATTTTTTTGTTACCTCACGCACAACGAAAAATAAAGAATAAAAAAAAAAAAAAAAGTATTTGGAGGGGGATAACAACTTGATTATAGGTGATGTTTTATTTTATTACATGAACAACAGAGTGAGCAGGGTTTTGCAGACAACACACAAAGCATCCCTAAAGCAAAGTACGTGTCAACCCATTGCAAATCCTTCCCATGTGGCTCAGAAAGATGTGAGCCTGCATTATCACCAAGAGACAATGTAAAAACAATTCATGCAGTCAATGCAAAGGGGATGTAGAACTGCAGTGCAGACACTGCTAACAGCTTTAACATGCAGAGTAACTAGTGTATACTGGTGCCAATACGGAAAGAGATTTTAATAAATCTATGAACACATTGCTTATTTAGCTTTATGGTTGCTGTGATAAGTATTACGCTACAATCTCAAATTAGAGAGCAAAAAATGGAGGTGCTCTAATTCATAGCTGTGGTTCTACAAGGGCAATTGGATAACAAACACATATAACATACAGAGTGACATTAGCATCTGTTTTACCTTGACAAATCCTCCCTCCTATATTAAACAGGGAGGGAGAGCAGATCTTGTAAAAAGTCTGCATTGGGTACATTCATTCTGAGTGAACATATTGCCACAATTCTACCAGAATGCATTGCTGAATATGCAGATGAGCACAGACTGATATAATTGTTTAGACTTCAGCTAACATTTCTGCAGCCATCCTTAGTGCACAGTAAGTTTGAGTTTAATGCATATCATGTTGCTACTACATCCCTCTCCATCAGCCAATCATCACACAGATCCTGAGAAATACTATCCCAGCAACAGAATATATATTTTTTAAATACAATGATTCCCTGGCAAAAAAAAGAAATTTAACACAAAAAAGTGTATAATAGGGATGTGCATGGGCAAAAAATTTGGCTTGGTTCGGAAATTCGGGTAAGAAAAAAAATGTGTCTGCTTCGGCAATTCAGACCAATGGCATTCGGTTCAGTACTTCGGAACTGCCGAACGTCGTCACTTTGGACCTTCGGTGCTTCGGAACTTTGCCACTTCAGACACTCGTAAGCAGGGCCGGCCTTAGGCCCTAAGGCGCCCTGTGCAAAAAATCTTCACAGCGCCCCCCCATCATACCCCTTTATCCATGTACTGTGTGTGTCAATAGGTGTGTAGTGTAGTGGTAGCTGGGGGAGCAGGGGCAGTGTAGTGGTAGGTAGGGGATCAGGGGGCACAGTGGTGGTAGGTGGGGGATCAGGGGGCATAATGGTGGTAGGTGGGGGACCAGGTGGCACAGTGGTGGTAGCTGTGGGAGCAAGGGTAGTGTATTGGTAGGTGGGGGAGCAGAGGTAAAGTAGTGGTGGGTGGGGGAACATGGGGCACAGTGGGGGAGAAGGGGTAGTGTAGTGATAGGTAGGAGAGCAGGGGCAGAGTGGGTAACTAGGGGAGCAGGGGTAGTGTAGTTGTAGGTTGGAGAGCAGGGTCACAGTGGGTAACTGGGGGAGCAGAGGCACAGTGGGAAGGTGGAGGAGCAGGGGCACAGAGGGTAGCTGGGGAGAGGGGGCACAGTGGTAGTAGCTGGGGAGAAAGGGCACAGTGGTAGTAGCTGGGGGAGAGGGGGCACAGTGGTGGTAGCTGGGGGAGCAAGGGGAACTGTAGGTAGCTGGGGGAGCAGGGGCACTAATAGGCTAGGTGGGGGGACAGGGGGCACAGTTAGGCTAGGTGGGGAAGCAGGGGGCACAGTGGGTAGCTGGCGGAGCAGGGGGCACAGTGGGTAGGTAGGGAGCAGGGGCACAGATAGGCTAGGTGGGGGGCAGGGGGCACAGTTAGGCTAGGTGGGGGGGCAGGGGGCACAGTTAGGCTAGGTGGGGAGCAGGGGCACTGTGGGTAGCTGGGGAGCAGGGGCACAGTTAGGCTAGGTGGGGAAGCAGGGGCACAGTGGGTAGCTGGGGGAGCAGGGGCACAGTTAAGCTAGCTGGGGGTGAGAAGGCACAGCGGTGGCAGCTGGGAGAGTGGGGGCACAGTGGTGGTAGCTGGAGCACAGTGGTGGTAGCTGAGGAGCAAGGGGCACAGCGGGTAGGTGGGGGAGCAAGGGGCACAGTGAGTAGGTGGGCGAGTAAGGGGCACAGTGGGTAGGTGGGGCATAGTGGGTAGGTGGGGAGCATGGGGGCACAGTTAGGCTAGGTGGGCAGCAGGGGCACAGTGGGTAGCTGGGGGAGCAGGAGCACAGTTAGGCTAGGTGGGGAAGCAGGGGGGCACAGTGGGTAGCTGGGGCGCAGTGCACAGATAAGCTTGCTGGGGGCGAGGGGGCACAGCGGTGGTAGCTGGGGTAGAGGGGGCACAGTGGTGGTAGCTGGGGGAGAGAGGGCACAATGGTGGTAGCTGGGAAGCAAGGGGCACAGCGGGTAGGTGGGGAAGCAAGGGGCACAGTGGGTAGGTGGGAGAGCAAGGGGCACAGTTATGGTAGCTAGGGCACAGTGGATAGGTGGGGGAGCAATGGGCACAGTTGGGGTAGGTGGGGAAGCAGGGGGCACAGTTGGGGTAGGTGGGGAGCAGGGGGCACAGTTAGAGTAGGTGGGGAGC
This sequence comes from Pelobates fuscus, assembly GCF_036172605.1. Classification (NCBI taxonomy): domain Eukaryota; kingdom Metazoa; phylum Chordata; class Amphibia; order Anura; family Pelobatidae; genus Pelobates; species Pelobates fuscus. The sequence goes on along the minus strand of NC_086325.1, from coordinate 87,064,739 downwards.
AGGGGGCACAGTTAGGGTAGGGGGGAGCAGGGAGCACAGTTAGGGTAGGGGGAGCAGGGGGCACAGTTATAGTAGGTGGGGATCAGGGGGCAAAGTTAGGGTAGGGGGAGCAGGGGGCACAGTTAGAGTAGGTGGGGAGCAGGGGGCACAGTTAGGGTAGGGGGGAGCAGGGGGCACAGTTAGGGTAGGGGGGAGCAGGGGGCACAGTTAGAGTAGGTGGGGAGCAGGGGGCACAGTTAGGGTAGGGGGGAGCAGGGGGCACAGTTAGAGTAGGTGGGGAGCAGGGGGCACAGTTAGGGTAGGGGGGAGCAGGGGGCACGGTTAGGGTGGATGGGGGAGCAGGGGGCAGTGTGGTGGTAGATGGGGGAACAGGAACTCCTTCCTGCTTCCCCTAACTTACCAGAGGGTTTGCCTGCCTGTAGCTCCGCCCCGCTTCCCATGTAGCTCCGCCTCCGATCGGCGTTTAACCCCGCCCCCTTTCTCTCACTGAGATCCGAGTGGGGAGTCTGGGGACTATCAGTGAGGGCAGCATTAAGAGGCAGGGGGGCGGAGCGCGGCCACGCTACACAGCGCAGCCTGTATTAGGGGAGAGCTCTGAGCTCTCCGTCACAGGCTGTCACTAGGAGAAAGTGCGAGCTGTGTCAGCCACAGGGCGCCCCCTGGTCCATGGCGCCCTGTGCGGCCGCACAGCTCGCACACCCCTAAGGCCGGCCCTGCTCGTTAGCATCCGAATGTCCGAATGGCATGAATTCATACGAATGTACATTCGGCACAAAACAAATTACACATGTCTATTGCTCATTTCATTGGACAGGGAACAGTGAAACCGCATTGGGCAAGCAAGCATTACATTGCACAAAAGGAATTTTCTTATTGGTCAAGATTCCTGTCATCATTCATGTAATTTTCCTTCGCTCTCTCTTGTTTTGCCACTTTTCATAAATTCAAATCACTTCGGCGCTTCCGAGCTTCGTCACTTCCGAAATTTGTCATTTTGGAACTTCATCACTTCGGACATTCGTAAGCATCCGAATGGCATGAAATTTGTACAAATGTACATTCGGAACGAAACAAATTGCACATGTCTAGTGTATAATATAATGGTTGCAGGATCCAAATCACATACCAAACCAATTACAAAAGGATTAAATCCACTTTAAAAAATCTTTACAGTTTTTCATCAGTGCAAAGGTTATGGTGCTGGGAGTACCTCTCATCCGCTCTTCCTCCTAAGAGGGACATATAATTGCAGCCATTTGTAAAAGTCAGACCCCTTGGCTTTTACACTTCATCTTCTGCTGTGTCAATTTAATCCAAACTTGTGTGTGCATTAATGCATTATCGTAGGGGTTGTTTCATTTTAAATAGACATTCTAAACACCAAAACCACTACATCTTAAAGGGACTCTATAGTCCCCCAGACCACTTCATTGAAATAGACCCCTAACCCTACAATGTAAAACACTGCAGTTTTTGAGAAACTACAATGTTTACATTAGAGGGTTAACGTGGCCCCGACCAAGTAAAACATGGGCAATAGGTCAACATTGTTCCTCTATGATGATTGGACCATGAGAGACCAGGCCTCATCCATGGTGTTGCTGGGGAAGAGAGCTGATCAGCGCCGATGGATTAAAGTGAGGGGGCATATAGTGTTTGTTATATAACGTTACAGTGTTCAATCATGTTATAACATTCAGCCTAGATGCTGTCTCTACATTGTGGCAAATGTAAGCATTGCTGTTTCTGAGATGGCCACTAAAGGCATGACCTACTGAAGAATGTAATTATTATTATTTTTTTTCAGTTTTCACATTCATCGTAATGACAATGCCGAATACAGTTCAGTCTCGTCATAGAGAACATTGCAATATTTCTCTATTAGTAGAAACACAAATTAGCAGCACTGCAACTGCCGCCCATGACCAGTATGGCACTCAATGCTTCTCTGCGAAGAAGCATGTGATAGGCTGAGATTATAAATCCAGATGATCTCAGCTGAAATGGATGAGATGTGAGTTTATCTTAATTTTGTACTTTCCAAAGGGGATCCTGAATTTGAAAGGCACCAGAAACACATATTTTTATAGTTGAAGTATTCATTTAAATGCATCTTGGAAGTATCATATGTCAAACATTGTTCTATATCCATTAATAAAAGTAGGGGATTCTAGCACAAAGAATATACATAAGCATGCCAGGAATTGGGGTCTTATGCTTGGGAATGGGAACAGAAGAAACTGCAGGTAAGCAATGTAAGTGTGAGTTCTAAAACAGAGGTGTTTTCTTCTAATGTTTTTGTTATAGGCTTGCATTCTTGAACATGAAAAGAAATCCCAGCATCTTTCTGATCAAAAAGAGTTATATAAAAAAAAATGTAAATATAGCACAACTCTAGTTATGTTATCCACATTATCAATGAGGTGAACTAATTTTACATATATAATTTCTTGAGATACTGAAGCAAACAAGCAATGGACAAATATTGTCTTTTAAAAACAATAAAAATACACCACATATGTGTATGTGTATGTCCTTTCTTCAATAACATTTAAAGATTTATTCAGCTCCAAAATTTAGCGAACTGAAATCCGAATGCTAAAACAGGCCAGGTATGCCTAAATTGTTCTATTCGGTTTTTAATCTGCTACAATTTAATGGTTAATGAATAAAGCTGAGAGCCTACAGTGACTCAGTTTATAGTGATTACATACCTCATCATAACCTGATTTAAAAATGATCTCAGATTAAAAGAACACTACAATTACCATAACCACTAAATACTGTTGCAGTGGTTATGGTGCCAGGAGTGCCAACCCATTTTTACCTGGAAGCTTCTGTTAGTGCCACTGAACTAAGCCTTGCCATGCAGAATGGGCTTATTGACTAAAACTGCTCAACTGGCATGGCCCTGATCGGCTGGGCATAACCCGGTGCGGGAGGTTGTGGATGTAGAGGAGGTTAGCAAGGAGTAAGTTAAGTCATACTTAAACAGTTTGACAGCTTACTCTGAGAGGGCTCCAGGGCACTCCTGACACTACATAACCACTACTTTACTTCTGTATTATGATAGTGATCATGGTGCTTGGAGTATTTTTTCTAAATCATGAAATATGTACATCATGCTAAATTCTTTCTCATATGCTCTGTAAAACTAGAGTAGATCAAGTGCCCTTTCTCTTCATTTAAGTATATGATTGCTGTACATTTGTATGGATGTGCTAAACACCAAATAAACTTTAGGCATGTTTAACTGTCTTAAAGGGTTCCTTCAACCACCACGACCACTTTAGTGAATTGAAGGGGTCATGGTGGTAGGAGTCTGCTTGTGCAGAGTGTCAGATTGAAACGCTGCACATACTGAGATATATTAACTTTTGTGCCAGGTGCCTCTTACAACCCAGGCACACGGGACTTTGGCAGCCAAAACTCTGACTGCCACATGTCAATTGTCTGCATACTTTTTTTATCTGTCATCAGCATGCATTGTGCACTGGTGAAAGATGTAAAACTCTTCTTCCTTTCACCATGAACACCTGCAAGCGGAGGCTAGCTATCCCATCTCTCATTCTATGATCTTCCTCCCGAATGCCTCTGTAACTGAAAAAGATTTGTTTTTTTAAATTCTTCCTCCCTCCTCCTCCCCGCTCCATCTACTTTCCGGGCCCAGAACCCGCGCATGTGCTCTGAGCCCGTGAAGTAGTCTATGGGAAGCCTTTGATTGGACCGTGCAAGGGCAAGAATGACGTCAGGCAGAGGTGTGGAGATCAGGTAGCTTTGTCTGGCGCTGGACTTCAGGTAAGCTTAACCCGTTGAATAGAAGGAATCGTCACGTATTCTATTCTTTGTTAATCCAATTATTCAGGATGGTGGACAACAAAATGTAAATTTCTAAAAATGTATTAATACTGTGGAGAAGTGTCAACCTTTCGCCTTTTTATGTTCTCGTACGTCCAATAAACGATTTAAGGTTTACATTTGGTGATTGTGGGGCAATGGAAAACCACTCTTAAAGGACATTCCAGAACCCTAAGGCACTTCTGCTTGCTGCAGTGTTTTACATGTGAAGGGTGTATCCTCTTTTTTTTTCTTTTATTTTACAAAAAATGTATATTTCAATTGACACCCACTGCCTGTTAATCAGATAACTGGTCCTGATACTTCCTGGTTTGTTTAGCACAGTGGAGATAATCTCAAGGGGCAATCAATTGCTCAAAGCACCTGTCTGTGATTGGACAGCCACAGAAGGTTTGGACAGGAGAAGAAGGTGAGGGGTTGCAAAGGCTGCGGATAAGAGATCTGCATCTTTTACCAGCTGTTTTTAGATCTACCCCAACGAATAATGTATATTTAAATGCTTGCATAGTTTAACTGGGAATATATCTACTAAACAGTGATTTTTATTTTATTTGGGCAATGGAGTGAACCTTTAAATTAGTTTAATAGAGTGTATTGGTGTATGGGAAAATTTTGAGGAAAAAATAAGTAAATAATTATGAGGGAAGAATAAGTACATCAGAACATCGGGCCATTGGTCTGGAACTTAAAGGGACACTCATTGGAATTAGGTTGTTATGGTGTGTGGAGGTCCTGGGCACCAGATTACCCATTAATGAACAGTTTACCTGTTTAACCTCAAAGTCTTTAATATACATGTGTGATCCAACTGTTTAATTTCAAATTTGCAAAAAAAAAAAAACAGGGATGGATCCCCCCAATATGCCTGGGTCACAACCAATTAATTTGACCTAAAAGATTTTTAAACTACACCAAATAAAAATACCATACATTTAGCCAATTAAAATCTGTGACCATTGCTTCTACTTTTAACTCCTGCATCACATGAGAGCTGGGAGATAGATCCCTTTGCATCAAGGCTGTCCTACTCCACCCTCATGAGAGGGTTAAATCTACTATGTTAGGAATAAAGAAATGCTGATGTAATACATCCCAGGTCCTATGGATGTGCTGACTAACCATGTCATCCCACATGTTTGGGAATTGCATCATGGGAAATATAATTACCAAACATCTGGAATGCAAAGATTACCTATCACTATCTTATGACATGAAAAAGTAATTAATACATCGTAATAGTCATAAACAACCCCCTCTTCTTGCAAGAATTTGTTTCAGCCAGTAATTGTGGTTAGAGGCAATAACATTTATTACACTGAGAAAAGGGATTAATGTAGTATTGATCAATACTTGACATGATTATGTGAAAATGTGTGCCCATCTAGCATAATACAAGTCACCACTGCCATTACAACTGATTAATTTTAATATCGGGTAGATATTGCTTTTTGGAACAATTCTTAAAAAAAAGACATGAAATTCTCAATGGAGCTTACACTTCCTTTGGTAGCATAATGAGGCATATTTTAATTAAACAGAATGATTTACTGATCCCTGCCAAGCAGTTCTGCAGCAGAGTTGAAATTCATTTAACCAAATTCGAGTCATGAGTTGTCTTGTGGTGACCAAAATCTACATACAGATAATGTTTCCATTAGGGGAGGGTGGGGGGCAAATCCTACAATGACACACATACAGTTAGGCAATCACTTTAAATATACAAATATGAGAAAAGCCTAAACAAGTTCTTGCCTGGACCCAAGGCCCTGGGTGCACACTATAGAGCCTGATATGGCGCCACATATTGTGAGTTTAATTATTTTATCTATTATGTTCTATATGTGAAACAGATTACCCTATGTTTGCTGTTATTTATTTGTAGATCTATATGGACTCTATGCCATAACACTACTACAATAAGTGGTGACTATGATATTCCATCCATATCATAAGTATTCAACCATGTGTAATTACACTTTGGTTTATTATTTTCGCTTTCTTCATATGTGTATGCTTTGTCATTTAATGTGTTGGGAAAAAACTCTTGTTTACATCAGTGGGCACACTGTGTGTATATATATATATATAGTCTAGACACGCCAACACGTTTTTTTTTGTTGCTATTTTTAATTACTTTAAATAACCAATGGCAGATCATTTTCCTCGAGCAAACCATTCAATCTCATTGTCTCAACATGAATATTCTGTTGCCTAATGTTGACTGCACTGTAACGTGCGGCGTGCCTGAAAAATATTAAGTGAATGCATAGCAGACATGGTGCATGAAATGCTATACTTGTTAATAAAATGATGTTACACAGATCCACTTTACGTAGGCTTTTTTATACAAAGAGGAAATTGATTCAAATGTCTATTGTTCTTCATTACCATCTGCCTTAACTAATGTCATCCTGGTTTGACAGGTATGGTGGGCAAAGGATCACACATACATGTCCAAGCACCATTGACAAAGGCAGCCGCTTAGATGTCCCCTTTAGTCACACAAGCTAAATCCAGCCCAACCATGAATGTAATATTAACCCCTGCCATGCACTGCAGACTCCACTGGTAGCCAAGGAGGAAATTCTAACAATGCACCAGGCATTACAAACTGTCACCAGGCAGAAAGGTTTTACTAATAAGGATGGGGGGTGGAGGGGGGCACTGCTCTCTTCTATTGATCCACATGAAGGCAAACTAAAAAAATAAAATATCTGCCAATTTACAATCAATATTTACACAGACCTTCCATTAAAATGTGTCCGGATCCAGATGCAAGGCTGCTAATATAGGATTAGACAGCACACGTTGATAATTGGCTATTCAGATGCATCTACATGGAGACAGACACAGGGGTACCCGGATATATGTGTCCGGCTATAGGACTGCTGTTACATTGTATAAGATCCAAATAGAACGTTTCTATCTGCATCCTATTCACAGCCATCTCCATATTGACAGACACATTCCTGCCTATGCAGGCTAATATAAAGCCATAGGAATGATTACAGACAAGCACAGAGGATGGTCCAATGTCACCAGCCTCCCTTACCTTGCTGATGGTTTTCCTGTGTTCCCTCCCCCCCTTCCTCCCAGGGCCAGGCCGTGTGAGATCTTCCTGTGCTGGGTGCTCACAGCTTTAAGGCTTCATCTGCTCTCCATGACACAGAAAATGAGCTGGTTGTGATCTTAATAGAAGAGATGCTCTCCGGCTTATTGTTCCTGCAGCCAGGCGGAAGTGATCCTTCCAGCTCAGAGTGATAGGGAGAGGGAGAGGGCAGGATTGCTCCTGTGTGTGTGTGCACTACAAGCACTGCAGTAAGGAGAGAGAGAGAGAGAGAGAGAGGGAGAGAGAGGCTGTCTGTCTCACTAACTGTAACTTTATCACAGCCTTTCTCCACCAAATTATCCTTGTCAGAAATATTAGAAATTGATCTAAAGGCAACGTGTTTGTGTGTATCTGTGTATGTTAACGAAAAGGCTTATGGTTGCCTCTAGAACCCAAATATGGCATTATATTTCCCAAATATGTGTTCCAGAATGATGTATATTGCAGATTACACTGTTAAAAATATATATATTTTTTTGAATTTTGCTTTCACAATAAGAATGACATAAACAAAAAAAACAAAAAACTATATCAATATATATAAAATATATTTTTCATTCTAAAAGGAGTAAACAAAACATACTGCAGGCAAACAAAACATGTTTGATGCAAAGGGAACAATGGGCAATGAGGGCCCTGCTCAGGAAATGTAATGGAACTTGGTGTAATCAGAAAGAGGAGCTGCAGTATATCTAACAGGAACAAGTCCAACCAGGACTTTTATCATAATTTTATACTTGGGTACATTAATTTTGAGTACTGGACCCAATAGATATACAAACACCTGATTAATAAAAACTTCATGTAGTTATGGTGCGTGAAGTGATCAGGCACACCTCCATTGTAATTTATCAAACCTTTTCGGATACATTAACCAGGCCCCCGCACCAGTGCCGCATGCAGTCTTCTCCTGCAGAAGTTGGATGTCTTCAAGATGCTATCAGTCAATGAATGCAACATTGCCAGGCCCTGCAGCTGCAGTGCTGCAGTCATTGAAGCCTGGCAGACCCAGATAAGTTGTCAAACCATGCTAAATGGCATGACAAAGTATCTGCTATGGAGACTGGGCACTCTTGGCACCATAACCCCTACAACAGGCTATAGTGTTTATGGTGCTTTGAGTGTTCCTTTAAATGAGTGCAGCAAGCAACTCCCAGTTACTGCTGGAGAAATGCAGTCAGTAAACAGCCGCTAGTCATACTCACTAATACTAGTGACAGGCACTACAGCAAGTAGCGTCTGGTCGGTAATAAGTAGCAACACAATTTGAAACAAACCCTAAATGGTTACCTTTTTCTCCATTAGCCAGCAATGACCAGGTTCTAGAAACATTTTGTTCTTTAAAAAACCATTATCTCATGTTCTTAAATCCCCAAACTCCTGCACTCTTTTTAGCAGGGTCCTCCATAACCTCTTTTTTTTTTCAAGTTTGTTTTATTTGCTGTTAAATCCCCTTTTTAAAATTGTAACTCACTGCAGAATAAGTTGTCACTATATAAATTCCAATAATTATAATTAGGAACTTTTTAGATGGTCTAGAATGATAAGAGAACTATAAATTATTTTTTTATTATTATTATTATTATTATTATTGATGAAAATTGGGGGGGAAATACTTCTTTAAAAAGACTAGGTATACAATATATTTTATTTGCATTTTATGACATTTATATTTGTTTAACACTATTTAATCTTGTAAATGTCTTCAATCAACGTTGCAACATCCCCCAAACATTTCCAGTACACTCTATGACACAAATCAATGTCCGCATCAATGTCCACAGATGCTACCAAGACTAACTCTTTTAATTTGTCCATTGTCTAGGACTTCCTCTCAAGAACCCTATTCTTTGCTAAACCCCCCAAAAAGAAGTCCATTGTTGCTTAGTCGGGTGAATGTGGTGGCCATTCAATGCTGCCATGTAGTTCGAACCAATGCTGTGGGAAGGTGTTGTCAAGGTAGTCCCTTACTACAAAAGCATAATGAGTAGGTGCCCCATCTTGTTGGAACAGCAGTTTGGCAAAGTTTTACTATCCAAAGTTTATCGAAGAAAACTGGTCCTACTATACCTTCGCCAGGCAGTGCATAACACACTGTGACGCCTGGATGGTTCAGTGATAGTCAAATGAGGATTTTCATCTGCCCAATACACACAGTTTTGCCTGTTTACATGGCCTGACAATTTAGAAGGAGCTGGTTCATTAGAGATTTGGTTACATATCATCTCACAGAATTGCATCTGACGGTCTGGGTAACAGTCTTAAATTTCAATTTAAACATTAAGCGTTGCAAGTACGTTCTGGGTTTAGATAGCTGTGGAGGCACATGTTGTGTGGATTTTTTCGGATTGTTCACGAATGTCAAAGCGACTCATCTCATTGTCCTCTGTCATAGACCTAGGACGTCCAGATTTCGGTGCATTGACCAATGCACACATTGCTTCAAATATATCTCTAATACGATAAATTGTCAGATGTGTTGGTGGAGAAGTGCCAAATGCTTCTTGCCACGCTTTGCACATTCCCACAGCATTTTAAGTCTCCCAGTACTGCTTTAGCATCCACTTTCTTTGTGCTTGACTCAAACGTGCTATCATCATTCACAATAACAGAAAATAAAAATAATACATTTATCTGCCCCCGACTATTATTTCCAACTGCCACACTGATATAGTTAAATGCCTAAAATTGAACTGCCATTTTTTTTGTGTGTCAGCTTGTATGTGTACCCATATAATCTATTGTGATGAGTTTCTTTCATTCCACTGTATACGTACCTGTGGGCAGCAATGTCAGTGGGATTTCATTGACATAAGGGACATGAGGATGCTACAGCAGATGTATGTAAGTTACGTATCATAGTATTCTAATGTTGAAAAGGTGTTCTTTAATAACTCTTACTACTTTTAACCCCTTAGTGACCAGACCGTTTTAAAATTGTCTTACCGTTAAGGACCAGGGCTGTTTTTAAATTTCTGCTGTGTTTTTGTTTAGCTGTAAATTTCTTCTTACTCATTTACTCTACCCACACATATTATAAAGAGTTTTTCTCGCCATTAAATGGTCTTTCTAAAGATACCATTATTTTCATCATATTATCTAATTTACTATAAAGCAACCCCTTTGACCCCCAAAATCTGTTACGAATCTACAACCGCCAAAACACACCCGTGCTAAATAGTTTCTAAATTTTGTCCTGAGTTTAGAAATACCCAATGTTAACATGCTCTTAGCTTTTTTTTGCAAGTTATAAGGCTATAAGTGCAAGTAGGACATTGGTGTTTTAAAATATATATTTTTAAAAATTTATTTCAAGGATCTCCTCTGCTGAACTGCCCGACTCGAGGCTTGTGGCCTACACGTGTTGGAACCGAAGGGAGACGGCCACTCTCCCAGTTCACAAGCCGAAGGTGTGGTCCCCACCTAACACTGTCCCCCCGTCCCCCCCTCTGGACCGGCGGAGGTTATCCCAGTCCCCACTGACCCACTCCGCATACCCGGACCAGCTGCAAGCAGATATTATGGAGCAGGCACCAACCACAGCAACAACCTGCAAGATGGCGGCCGCTCTTACCGAACATGAACCCACACGGTCGGCACCAGCCCAGGAGAGTGCAATGGATACCCTAGCACAGTGCATCAACGCGACTTTCTACCGCTTCTGGGCAAAATTGGAGGTTTATATTCTGGTGGAACAGGCTCAAGGCTGGAGTGATAAGCGGAGAGGAGATAAGCGGGGAGTGAGCAGGCCCCCTTCCGGGCACAACTACCCCACATCAGCTAGTACCTGCATACAATGGCCCACCTGGGCTCCCTCGGCATCATCCATAGAGACTGAAGCTCCAACGCCGCGAGCGGTGAAGAAACACCCAGAGCTTCTGCTATCTCCATCCTGGGAAGGATTTGGACTCAAACATGAGCTCTCGAGTCTATGGAACTGAGATGCGAGCTCTCATCAGGGGCCGGGGGCTCCCGAGTACTGGCATCGGCTGAGGCTGGACTCACTTTGCAGGACTTGTCCTCAGCTACACTCGGCTGCTTTCTACTAGGCCTATGCCGCCACCCCACATTCATATACCATTAATTTTCTATCTTTACACTAATTTAGCTTTGATTTCTTGCATTATTATTATTTTATATGTATAAACGGTTCAGTGCAACTGTGGCATAGAAGATCTCCACAGGGCTTACTTTAAGCTGTAGCCTCAGTAGTGTACGGGTGTATGGGGACTTGATGGTCTATATATCTACTTTGTTTTCGATCCTTACAGTTATTCCTGAAAAGTACAGTTTAACACAGTTCCTAGTTTATCTTGTCTTGTGCCTACATGCCTAACTAGTCATGCGTAACTGCAGCTCTGAACTACATTTGATTTGTTTAGCTAGGATAGTTAGGACTGGCCTGCTTTATATCTTATAACTAGACATATCAGAAAGGCCTGCTACTCTAGCTCAATTTACTTCACAATCCAGTGCACTCAGACTGTTTACCTAGCTTGATATCTCTATTATATTATACAATTGTGCAGTACCATCAAAATGCCATAGAATGCAACATTCCTGAATGTATATGACACTATGCAAAGTGTTTTCTTGTGTTATTTGACGCTCTTGTACATGCTATTGTGGCATTACAAGACTCTTTGTTATCTTGTGCATAAAAAATAAAAATAAAATAAAAATTATGTGCTGGGGCAAGTTGCACCCCAGCACATGTGACTTTTGCAGCCCAGAACTATTTTCCCGGCTAACTAATGTCAATTCTGTGCATATTTTGCATCTGTTGTAAGCACACACATGCACTCTGACAATAGACGTAGAAATCTTCCCCTAGCAACTAGCTCTCCCCTCCCTACCTGTGTACGAAATCCTTCCTCCATCTTCCCCACTTCCCTTGCTGGCCCGGAGCACACGCATGCGCTCTGAGCAGGTGAATTGGTCTAATCACAGGCTATAAGAAAACTGTGATTGATCCATGCGAGTGCTGGGTTACGTCACAACCGGCGTGGCCAAGCAGCGCCGAAAGCCATGTATGCCCTCTTGGCATTTGGAATGTATATTAATGATTTTTTAATCATGGTTTGAGTAATCCTTTAAGCTCCAAAAGGCACACTATAAGTGCTGGGAACACGCCCCCCTAGTGGTTAGGCACCTATAGGTAGGTGCCTGCTCTGCCTACTGGGAAATCCAGCCCTACCTCAATGTCTCTAGTGCAAGAGGCCTCTCTCTTTGCTCTAATGTTATATTGTTGATTCTATCAAAAGGGATGGTTAATAATGTCCCCAGCAGCTACAAAAGTCTAAAGAGGGTTGGGTGCTAATATCTAGCCCTTTTGGAATCTGATGCATATGCAGACCCTGATTGACCATTGAGCAAACTGTGCACATATCAAGGGATCTCCTCAGTTGGCCCCTGCAAAGCTGACAGTGCTCAAGCCAGTGCTGAGAGAGAGAGCTCCATGTCCGGTGGGGAGACCAAAGCCCCTACTGATGCCAAGAGGGAGGAGGAAAAATGTACAGACCAGGTTTTCCACTCCTTCTTCTGTATCAGAGCGTTGTGGCAGGTCACTATGGCAGGGCTCTGATCCTTTCCCAGCTCCTTCCTGACAAGAAGGAACTGCATGCAGCATCATACAAGGGATAATAATTCCCCCCTCCCTGGCCCAAGGTAAGCTTCAGGTAAGGGGCACCAAACTTTATTTATTTTTTTTTTTTTTGAAGAAAAGTGTTTGCTTTTCAGACGTAGAAATCTTCCCCTAGCAACTAGCTCTCCCCTCCCTACCTGTGTACGAAATCCTTCCTCCATCTTCCCCACTTCCCTTGCTGGCCCGGAGCACACGCATGCGCTCTGAGCAGGTGAATTGGTCTAATCACAGGCTATAAGAAAACTGTGATTGATCCATGCGAGTGCTGGGTTACGTCACAACCGGCGTGGCCAAGCAGCGCCGAAAGCCATGTATGCCCTCTTGGCATTTGGAATGTATATTAATGATTTTTTAATCATGGTTTGAGTAATCCTTTAAGCTCCAAAAGGCACACTATAAGTGCTGGGAACACGCCCCCCTAGTGGTTAGGCACCTATAGGTAGGTGCCTGCTCTGCCTACTGGGAAATCCAGCCCTACCTCAATGTCTCTAGTGCAAGAGGCCTCTCTCTTTGCTCTAATGTTATATTGTTGATTCTATCAAAAGGGATGGTTAATAATGTCCCCAGCAGCTACAAAAGTCTAAAGAGGGTTGGGTGCTAATATCTAGCCCTTTTGGAATCTGATGCATATGCAGACCCTGATTGACCATTGAGCAAACTGTGCACATATCAAGGGATCTCCTCAGTTGGCCCCTGCAAAGCTGACAGTGCTCAAGCCAGTGCTGAGAGAGAGAGCTCCATGTCCGGTGGGGAGACCAAAGCCCCTACTGATGCCAAGAGGGAGGAGGAAAAATGTACAGACCAGGTTTTCCACTCCTTCTTCTGTATCAGAGCGTTGTGGCAGGTCACTATGGCAGGGCTCTGATCCTTTCCCAGCTCCTTCCTGACAAGAAGGAACTGCATGCAGCATCATACAAGGGATAATAATTCCCCCCTCCCTGGCCCAAGGTAAGCTTCAGGTAAGGGGCACCAAACTTTATTTTTTTTTTTGTTTTTTTGAAGAAAAGTGTTTGCTTTCATACACTACAGCCTCTACCCCCCATATGCTAGAACCTGTATCTCCCACTACAGCCTCTATCACCCCATATACCCTGCAACCTCTATCCCCCATATACTGCAGCCAGTATCTGCCCCATACACTACAACCCCTATCCACACATACAGTATAGTTCCATAGCATATAGCATATAGCATATACAACAGCTCATATTTACCCCATAGATTTAGCCTCTATCTCCACAAACACTGCAGCCCTCCATATAACAATGCCTCTATTGCCCTCACATTCTATAGTCTCCAACCCCCCACAACAGCAGCCATAATCATTCCCATAGCCCTCACATACTAGAGCCGTTACCCTCATTCATACACTAAAGCTTCTAACCGTCAACACATACACTACAGCCCTCTGCCCCACACAAAGACACACTGAAACACCTCTCCACATTTACTATATAACTAACAGGCTTCTCCACACACACTACACTGCGAACACCCCTTTTCACAGACACACAACCCCACAAGCAATCTCCCCTATATGCAAACCCACACTTGCAACCCCATAAGCAGTATCCCAACATACAGCTATCCCAACATAAATCTCACAAACAGCCTCCCAACACAAAGGCATACACAATACCACAGGTAATCTACCCACACACAACACCACAAGCAGCCTCCCCCCTAAACACACAACTTCACAAACAGCCTCCAAATGTGTACAAAATCACAAGTAGCCTCTATATACACACACACAACACACTCTGCCAGCCTTGCCCATCTTTTGTCCTATCATATTCCACTTAGGACAAGGTAAAAGCAAAAGCAGAATTAGTATGTCATTAAATTTGCTTGCACTGTTCTGAACAAATGGGGCAGAGGCCTCCAACTGGCATGCCCACTTTGTGAAGTGTGCATGTGACACAACAGGCCTGTTCTCTGGCCCCACTCTAGTCTACCCCCTACCTTATTGGGCTGCTATACTTTAAAATGACTTTTCTGTATGTATGCCTCTGTCCTGCCCCATACATGTTTTTTTCACGGTTTTTGGTTTGTGAGTTTTGTAGAACTTTATAAATAAATCCAACTGCCCAGAGTAATTGTATATACAGTATATTAACAAAATGGCAGGTTTATATAATATACAGGTGTTTGCATTAAATGTATTAGCTTTAAAAGGTTCGGAATGTCATGTGCTGTACGTCACATCAATCAGTGCCAACAGCATTCCTCTAATCACGTACTAGACATGTGCAATTCGTTTCGGTCCGAATTAAAATTCGGACAAATTTCGGCAATTCAGACATTCTGTCAGGATTATATTGATCCAGCACACAGAATAGTATCACACCCTAGAACTAAGGGTGACGTCTTATCGGGCCTTACAATGGCCGGACTTAACGTACCAGAGAATAGTCAGAAAACCAGCCGAAGTCAGGGACACAGAACGAGATACAGCGATAAGGAAAAGTCAAAGGTACCAGAAGTCAGGGAAGTTAAAACTAAGCCAAAGTCAAAAACCAGAAAATCACGATCAGGAACACACTCTCGGATAACCATCTAAGGTAAACCATGACAGGGCAATAAGGTAAGGAATAAGTGAGTTTAAATAACTCTCTTGCAGATCCTTTTGGCTGCAAAAATGACTCCAAAATGTTTATGTGCGTCTTTTGCATGATGTTACCCACACCTCGACGTTGTGTTTACCGTGGACGGATGTGGGGCTATATAATTGCATGGGTCCGCAGCGGCCGGCGTGCAATGATAAAGTTAAAAAGTGACAAGAACAATGACCATCTAGCTTGTATAGAAGACGGCCTTTTAGCATCTCCAATGTATGTCAAATTTTAGTGATCAGTTATGATCAGGAGCAGGGCCGGCCTTAGGGGTGTGCGAGCTGTGCGGCCGCACAGGGCGCCATGGAGCAGGGGGCGCCGTGCGGCCGCACAGCCGGCCGGGATTTAAAAAAAAAAAAAAAAAAAAAAATTTTTTTTTTTTTTTAAATTTGCAGCGGGGGCGGAGCTTAACGTGCGGCGGGGGCGGAGCTAAAAGCGCCGGAAAACTGATGCAGGGGAAGCAGGAAGGAGTCCCTGCTTCCCCACCAAACAGTCACCAGGAGCTGCACTGCCTCCACAGGTAACTGTGATTGGCAGGTGAGTGTGACTCTCTGCCTGTGTGTATTACTGTCTGTGTGTGTATGACTGTCTGCCTCTGTGTGTCTGTGTATGACTGTCTGCCTCTGTGTGTCTGTGTCTGTGTATGACTGTCTGCCTGTGTGTGTCTGTGTGTATGACTGTCTGCCTCTGTGTGTGTATTACTGTCTGTGTGTGTGTGTATGACTGTCTGCCTCTGTGTGTCTGTGTGTATGACTGTCTGCCTGCATAGGCGTGCGCACGGGGTGTGCCGGGTGTGCCTGGGCACACCCTAATCCCCACAGCACGCCTATGTATTGAGACCGGCAGGGGAGATCTCAGGATCTCCGCTGTCGGCTCATGCAGAGCCGGCGCTATCCGAGCGCCGGCTCTGCTCTCAGCCTCCCTCCCCACCGACCCACAGGCAGGGAGGGGGGCAGGAGAGGACCGGCGGAGCTCTTGCCAGCAGCTCCGCCGGGTTCCTCTCGCGAGATTTGAGCGTTGCCGCAGCAACGCTCAAATCTCGCGAGAGTGAACTCTAGCCCCGCAGTGTAGAGTTCACTCTCCACTGGACCCCCAGGGATGGCGGTAGCATGGTCCCCCCTCCCTACATAAGGTAACAAGGGAGGGGGGATATTAACTAAACGGCATCTCACCTCACCTCCACTGGACCACCAGGGAAGGCAGCAGGAACAAGAATCCCCCCTCCCTACATAAGGTAAGAAGGGAGGGGGGATATTGAGTCATGTACCCGCACCTCCACCCCCCACAATCACCCACACACATACAGCACACACACCCACACACACAGCACCTACACACATACAGCACCCTCACACAGCACATACAGCACCTTCACACATACAGCACCCTCACACAGCACACACACACATACAGCACCTTCACACATACAGCACACACATACAGCACCCACACACACAGCACACACAGGACCTACACACATACAGCACCCACACACACAGCACCCACACACACATACAGCACCCACACACATACAGCACCCACACACAGCGCAAACACACACAGCACCTACACACATACAGCGCACACACACACATACAGCACCCACACACAGCACCTACATACAGCACCCACACACAGCGCAAACACACACAGCACCTACACACATACAGCGCACACACACACATACAGCACCCACACACAGCACCTACACACACACATACAGCACCCACACAGCACCTACACACACATATAGCACCCCCACACACACAGCACCCACACCCACATACAGCACCCACACACACAGCGCCCTTACACGCACACACACACACACACACACACACTGTATAAATAAATATATATATATATATACATATATACAGCATACATGGATGACGGGGGGGGCGCTGTGAAGATTTTTCGCACAGGGCGTCTAAATGCCTAAGGCCGGCCCTGATCAGGAGGGGATCTTTGGAACCTTCCAAAATATGTTGCCATTCTTTCAGAGCTAGTATAATGACCAACAATTCTCTGTTACCTATATCATAGTTACGCTGGTGACAACTTTCTGTAAATGAACCAACAAAGATGCAAAGGGGTATCCTGAGTCTCCCTCTGTGAAAGAAGAGCCCCTACCGCTGTCTCAGAGGCGTCTACCTCTAGTATGAAGTGTTTGCTAGTGTCAGGATGTACCAATATGTCAGCAGAGGCAAATAATTTCTTAAGAAGCTCAAAAGCTTCTCTAGCTTTTTTAGATCATATGGTACAGTTTACCCCGTTACGTGTCATATTGGTGAAGGGGGCTATCACAGTAGAGAAACCTTTGCTGAATCTCCTATAGTAACTTGCAAACCCAATTGTGGCAAAACTAGCCACTTCTGGACTATAGTTATTACAGGTTGTCCGTAGGCTGGATATGTACTGTGTATTTTAACCTGTGTATGTACCGTGTTGTGGCCGTTCGCAGGCTGGCCGCCGTATGCGGCCAGCGCACCAAGCAGTCATACGACGAAACACGGCTATCCTGGCCGTTCGCCGGACGAATCCGGGCTCCCCAGGTCGACCACACATTCCCAAGTCGTGTGGTACCAATTCACCGATTGCAACCTTGTTGCAATCGGTGATTAAGGGCTCTCCAAGGTGGCCGTCGATCCACTACCGACCATGCGGCGGTCGGCCATCTTGGATCCTTTGTCCCTGCAGCGGTGTTCGGTCGTCGAGAGCCTGGAACTGAAAACGGCTACTCGATGATCTGAACGCCGCTGGACTTCCAGCACGTTCGGGAGTCCCGCGTTCGGTCCATTGTATGTCCCGTACTTATTCGGTGCTTTTAAACTCACTTTAATGTTTTGTTGTATTATGTGCGGCGTTCGGTCAATTCAGCTGGGATCGGAGCGGTATTCTCCCAAAGTGTGCGCTCCGACCCCAGCTATCTACCGAACGTTCAACTATTGCAAAGTACCGAATAATGTGTAATTTCTGTATTTTAATGTAAATTGTCGGTTTCGCTGCACGAGGAGATAATCCACTTAGTCGTCCATTTTAGTGGGAGTATCTCCCTCGTGCAGCAAGGCCTGTTGGGAAAGTCACGATGCATGGTGGGAGAAATCCCCTGGAATTACTGTCTGGAAACCCCTTGCATGGGGAACTGTATAAATATACTGCCTGTGAATAAACCGAGTTCAGTTGACTCCCAAACTGTGTTTCGTCCGGTTATTGGGAGGATGGGGAATATTGCCGTGCTTTCTGTCGTGACTGTGGATTTCCTGAGGATACCAACGGATATCGTGGACTAATATACTGCGTTCCGTAACAATTGGTGGCAAGCGACGGGATCCGAACCTTACAGCCGAAAAACGGAGTTCGTGTAACTGGAACTACCGAACGAGGAAAGCAAAGGCAATTCGTATGGATATTGACTATACCATACTGAAGCGACAGACGTTAAAGGAACTACTGGAAGCCAGAGGGAAAGTAGCCAGCAGCAAAAACAAGGCGACAATCATTGCCGAGCTGATGGAGGGAGACCAAGCCCGCAGCGCTACCCCCCCGGTAGTTATGGAGGAAACGCTCTATGAAAGAGAAATGAGGACCAGGCTAGCGTTTTTGCCGCAACCGATATCAGATGCCATGTTAAATATGGTAATGGCAAATGTGCAGGAATATGTTATGGCACACAGCCCGCAACACACCCTGGCTCGAACCGAGTCAAACCCAGGGTCCCTCTACAACCCAGTAAAGCCCAAGATCCCGTACCAGGCCTTCAGGGCTTTTTGCGAGGAAAAGGACGAGATAGACGGGTACTTGCAGGACTTTGAAAGACTGTGTGATCTGCATGAGCTAGAACGGTCCGTATGGGTGCAACTGCTAGCAAGCAAACTAGCAGGTCGGGCAGCCGAAGCGTACCGTGCTGTACCCAGTGAGGACAGCAAAGATTATGCCAAAGTAAAGCGTGCAATCTTGGAGAGGTATGCCATTACCCCAGAGGCATACCGGCGCAAGTTCCGACACTTACGCAAACCAGAGCGAGATTCGCACGCAGAATGGGCACACAAATTGGATCAAGCCTCCCAAGGGTGGATCCAGGCCAGCAACGCCACCACCATGGAGGAATTGCGCCAGCTGATGTTGCTGGAACAATTTTTTAATGGATTATCCCCGGAGACGCAAGAATGGGTACGGGATAGGAAACCCCTAACGGAAGCGGCTAGATTGGCCGATCAACATTTTGATGCCCGGAGACCCCAGGGACCCGTAGCCAAAAGCTACTCCCGACCCCCAGGACTACCTAGCGCCACAACACCCCTAGCGCCCACCGCTGCCCCGTTCCGTCCCTCACAAGGACAGATACCGCCACCGTCCAGATACAACGGGCGGGCCAACATCCAATGCCATTCCTGCAAACAATGGGGGCATATGGCCCGAGAATGCACCCAGAATCGCAGCAGGCCCACCTGGAATCAGGGCCGTCCAAACCCCGCACCCAGGGCGGCTGCTCACCATTACCAGAGGGACCCCGCCACTCAGGATTTATGGAGTGTGCAGGCGGAGGAACCTCTGGGCATTTTGCACGAAGTCATGTCGGTCCGAGCCACTGATAACCGGCAGCATCACCGACAACTGGTAACTCTTGAGGGAACCGAAGTGCAGGGTCTGCGAGATTCGGGAGCTACCTTAACCCTGGTAGCCCCCCATTTGGTTTCGGAGGGCACGCATACCGGCGGATCTGTGGCCGTTCGGGTAGCCGGGGGAGCTGTATACCGACTACCCACGGCGAAAGTACATTTGAACTGGGGTGCGGGAGAGGGGACAGTGGAAGTGGGACTAATGCAGAACTTACCAGCAGATGTTGTGTTAGGGAATGATTTGGGTCAGATGACCTCTGCCTTTGTTCCGCAGGCACCCTACCAGGAAGCCCATCCAGTAACCACACGGCAACAGGCACGCACCACGGCTACACCGATACACTCTGAGGCTCAGGTAAGAGACCACGACCCTCACCCGACTTCCATATCCTGGGATACCCCGACTACCTTTATCACCGAAGTACAGACCGATCCCACTCTACAAGTCTATAGGGACCGGGCACAAGCTGCCCAGACCGGGCTAGAGGGGGAGCATTACACGTGGGAAAAAGAGTTACTGTACCGTATCACGGCCAAGGATGTGGGGGGGTCCGTCACTTTGACGAACAAACAACTAGTGGTACCCCGGAAGTATAGGCAGGAGCTGCTCAGAATTGCTCACGATATCCCCTTATCAGGACACCTAGGGATGACCCGTACCCGGTACCGCCTAACACACGCGTTCTTCTGGCCCGGGATCTCACAGGATGTGCGACAATATTGCACGTCCTGCGATGTCTGCCAGAGGGTAGGAAAACGAGGGGATCGCCACAAGGCCAAGTTATGCCCCCTTCCCATTATCGCCGAACCCTTCAGCAGGGTCGCCGTAGATATAGTAGGGCCCCTGCCAAAACCCAGTCCTTCTGGGAAGAAATACATTTTAACTGTGGTGGACTACGCCACCCGATATCCCGAAGCAGTAGCCCTCTCTAACATTCACGCGGAAACCGTGGCGGAAGCTCTGATAAAAGTATTTTCCCGAGTAGGGTTCCCCCAGGAGATAATATCTGACCGGGGCACCCAATTTACTGCTGAGGTTACCCAACAGATGTGGAAAGTGTGTGGCATTAAGCCCATAGTCAATTCAGCCTACCACCCCCAGTCCAATGGACTATGTGAACGCTTTAATGGGACGCTGAAGCAGATGCTTCGGACGTTCGGGGAAACCCACAAAGACTGGGAGAGATTTCTACCTCACCTGCTCTTTGCGTATAGAGAGGTTCCCCAAGAATCGACTGGGTTCTCCCCATTCGAACTACTGTTCGGGAGAAGAGTACGGGGACCTTTAAACTTAATTAGGGAGCACTGGGAGGGGGAGAGTATCGCTAGCGAAACCCCTATAGTATCGTACGTGCTGGAGTTCCGAGACCGACTGGAGGCGCTAACCCAGGCCGTACACACCAACCTCCAGGCAGCCCAACAACGTCAGCGGCGATGGTACGATAGGGGAGCCAGGGACCGCAGCTTTCAAGTGGGGCAGAAGGTTTTAATTTTAAAACCTGTCCGCACAGATAAGCTGCAGGCCGTCTGGCAAGGCCCATACCAGGTAGTGGAGCAGCGATGCGACACTACCTATGTGATTGGCCCCTGCTCCGGGGTAGGGAAGAGACGCATGCTTCACGTCAACCTGCTCAAACCCTACCACGAGCGGATAGAGGATGTGACGGCAATCTGTGCCTCAGCCCTGGAAGATCAGGAGAACTTACCACTACCTGATCTGCTAGAACAGGAAGAGCCGGTAGAGCCCTCCCGGGGGGTTCAACTGGGGGAGCGGCTAAGCCCTCGCGAGCGTGCCCAGATACAGGAGCTGATCGTAGCTAAAGGGGCTACGTTCTCTAATTTACCTGGGTACACTCCGCTGGCCACCCACCGAGTTGAAACCCCGGGACAGCTACCTATGCGGCAGGCCCCGTATAGGGTCCCGGAATCCGTCCGGACTCATATGAAGGCCGAGCTGGATGAAATGCTGCAGTTAGGGGTTATCGAACCCTCAGATAGCCCCTGGGCATCACCGGTAGTCCTGGTGCCTAAAAAGGACGGCACAACCCGATTCTGCGTTGACTACCGGAGGCTGAATGACAAGACCGTGTCTGACGCCTACCCGATGCCCCGTATAGACGAACTGCTAGATAAAATGGCACGGGGCCAGTATCTCACTACAATTGACTTATGTAAGGGATACTGGCAGATTCCTCTAGCCGATGATGCCATCCCCAAGTCGGCGTTTGTCACCCCGTTTGGCCTGTACCAGTTCAAGGTCATGCCCTTCGGGATGAAAAACGCTCCGGCTACTTTTCAGCGGATGGTAGATCGACTACTGGACGGCTTCCAAGACTATGCCTGTGCCTACCTGGACGACATAGCCATCTTCAGCCAGACTTGGGAGGACCACCTCCAACATATTGGGGCGATCCTAGATCGTATTGGGGGAGCGGGGTTAACGCTGAAACCGAGTAAGTGCCACATAGGGATGGCCGAGGTGCAGTATCTAGGACACCGAGTAGGGTGTGGGCAGCAGAGACCCGAGCCAGCCAAAATTGAGGCCGTGGCCAAGTGGCCTACCCCCAGGACCAAAACCCAGGTGCTAGCGTTTTTAGGGACTGCAGGGTATTATAGGAAATTTGTACCCGACTACAGTACCCTGGCCAAACCCCTGACGGACCTGACCAAAAAGAACCTTCCCCGACTGGTTGTCTGGGCCCCAGAGTGTGAGCAGGCATTCCAACAGCTCAAGACCGCACTAACTAATGCTCCTGTGTTAATGGCTCCTGATCCAACTAAAAGATTTCTTGTCCACACAGACGCTTCAATGTTTGGATTGGGGGCAGTGCTGAGCCAAGTGGGAGCCGATGGCGGAGAACATCCCGTAGCCTACTTAAGCCGCAAGTTGTTACCCCGCGAAGTAAGCTACGCCGCCATCGAGAAAGAATGCCTGGCCGTGGTGTGGGCCCTTAAAAAGTTACAGCCCTATTTGTACGGACAACCTTTTTCTTTACTCACAGATCACAACCCGTTAGTGTGGCTAAACCGTGTGTCTGGAGACAATGCCAGGCTGCTGCGCTGGAGCTTGGCGCTGCAGCCCTTTGACTTTACTATCCATTACCGGCCAGGAAAACAAAACGGTAACGCTGACGGGTTATCTAGACAGACTGAACTCGAGAAGTGATCTGTGAGTACTCTCCCGGACATCCCCAAGCCGATCCGTTTGGATCAGACTGTGTATGCCGGCTTGGTTCTGGGGGAGCAGTGTGGCAAAACTAGCCACTTCTGGACTATAGTTATTACAGGTTGTCCGTAGGCTGGATATGTACTGTGTATTTTAACCTGTGTATGTACCGTGTTGTGGCCGTTCGCAGGCTGGCCGCCGTATGCGGCCAGCGCACCAAGCAGTCATACGACGAAACACGGCTATCCTGGCCGTTCGCCGTACGAATCCGGGCTCCCCAGGTCGACCACACATTCCCAAGTCGTGTGGTACCAATTCACCGATTGCAACCTTGTTGCAATCGGTGATTAAGGGCTCTCCAAGGTGGCCGTCGATCCACTACCGACCATGCGGCGGTCGGCCATCTTGGATCCTTTGTCCCTGCAGCGGTGTTCGGTCGTCGAGAGCCTGGAACTGAAAACGGCTACTCGATGATCTGAACGCCGCTGGACTTCCAGCACGTTCGGGAGTCCCGCGTTCGGTCCATTGTATGTCCCGTACTTATTCGGTGCTTTTAAACTCACTTTAATGTTTTGTTGTATTATGTGCGGCGTTCGGTCAATTCAGCTGGGATCGGAGCGGTATTCTCCCAAAGTGTGCGCTCCGACCCCAGCTATCTACCGAACGTTCAACTATTGCAAAGTACCGAATAATGTGTAATTTCTGTATTTTAATGTAAATTGTCGGTTTCGCTGCACGAGGAGATAATCCACTTAGTCGTCCATTTTAGTGGGAGTATCTCCCTCGTGCAGCAAGGCCTGTTGGGAAAGTCACGATGCATGGTGGGAGAAATCCCCTGGAATTACTGTCTGGAAACCCCTTGCATGGGGAACTGTATAAATATACTGCCTGTGAATAAACCGAGTTCAGTTGACTCCCAAACTGTGTTTCGTCCGGTTATTGGGAGGATGGGGAATATTGCCGTGCTTTCTGTCGTGACTGTGGATTTCCTGAGGATACCAACGGATATCGTGGACTAATATACTGCGTTCCGTAACACCAATAAACCTTTGAATGGATTTTAACCCATTAGGTAATGGCCAGGGTAGAACGGCTTCTAGTTTGCGAGGGTCCATCTGAAAACCAGAGGCCGAAATATTATATCCCAAGAACTGTACCTCCGTCTGATCAAATATGCATTTCTCAAGTTTGCAATATAGACCACTTTTAAGCAAAATTTGTAATACTTGCTTCACATGCTTATGATGAGTCTGAAGATCGGGGGAATAAATGAGAATATCATCTAGATATACTAATACAAAAGTATAAATGTAGTCTCTGAGAACATCATTAATGAAATCCTGAAATACGGCTGGAGCATTGTATAATGCCAGCAAGGGAAGTGGGGAAGATGGATGAAGGATTTCTATCACAGGTAGGGAGGGGAGAGCTAGTTGCAAGGGGAAGATTTCTACGTCTATTGTCAGAGTGCATGTGTGTGCTTACAACATATGTAAAATATGCACAGAATTTACATTAGTTAGCTGGGAAAATAGTTCTGGGCTGCAAAAGTCACATGACAAGATACTCATAGTGACCACTTCTCGTGTTAAATGCAGTTCTTCATTTATGACCCTCCTTAATCCTCACCAAATTGTAAGCACTCCTAAGGTCGAGTTTGGTAAACACCTTAGCGCCCTGGAGTCTGTCAAGCATTTCTGAGATAACGGGAATGGGATAAGCATTTTTGATGGCGATCTTGTTCAATGACCTATGATCAATACATGACCGTAACTCTCCATCTTTCTTGGATACAAAAAAGAACCACCCACCTGCAGGTGAAGAAGATTTACGTATGTGACCTTTTGGTAGAGACTCTTTAATGTAATCCTCTTAATCCTACTTTCCTGTGATGATAAGGCATACACTGCCTCTTTAGGGGGCATAGTGCCGGGTAACTAATCTATGGAGCAATCATAAGATCTGTAGGAGGAGATACCTGAGGAGGTAGCGTATTGATGTGACTTTCACTAAACACTTCAACCTCCCAGTACTGCACAGGAATTTCGGTCGGCTGAGGTGTAGGAGTAGGTAGAGCAACGATGCCCACTCTTTTAGTAATGGGTAACATACATCTCTTACTACATTCTTTACTACACCCCCCTTAGCCCAGTCAATATGAGAATTATGCTTAACAAGCCATGGGAATCCTAGTGTAATGGAACAAGAAGGGGAAGAAATTACCTGAAAATTATTTCTTTATGTTACGCTCCAATAGTAACAGTAATAGGCATAGTTTCGTGGGTAATTTGAGGTTGAGGGAGAGGTCTCCCATCAATAGTCTCGACGGCCAAGGGTCATGATATCTCCATGATGGGTTGGAGGTGCTTACTGACAAATTGCATGTTGCTAACGTTTCCTGCAGCACCTGAGTCCATCAGGGCTTTACATAAAAAACGTTTCTTGTTGCATAGAGCAGTAATATTAAGGAAAAATCTACTTTGGGTAGTACCAGGGGACATATCCATCACACCTAAGACCGGTCCCCTTCTGGTTCTTAGGTGCGCAAGTTTTCCAGACGTATGGGACAAGCATTTCTCATATGTCCTTTCTTGCCACAGTATAAGCAAAGGCCCTCTTTTCTCCTAAACTGTATTTCTGCCTCTGACAGTCTCATAACCCCTAACTGCATAGGTTCAGTTTCAGACTGCCCAGGAGGGTCAGAAACAACAGGACTAGAGAAGTGAGGCGCCAATGACATATTCATACGTTTGGTTCTATTTCTAGTTATCTCCCTGTTCCTAAGTCGATCAACTATATGCATTTGCGTAAGTGATGTATTCATTTAATCTCCCAGGTAGTTCTTTAGCTGCAATCTCATCAAGGATAGCTTCAGATACTCCCTCTGAGAATGCGGTGATTAATTATTGGTCCAGTCTACCTCAGAAGCCAGGGTGCGGAATTCTATGGCTATGAGACAGACCGGTTCCCTTGATTGATATGGGCAGTGGAGGCATTGCTCTCCCTTCCCAATGGTTCAAACGTAATTTGAATTCCGCAAGGAATTCCTGGTAATTATGGGCAACAGTCTTATTACTCTCCCATAATGGATTGGCTCATGCTAAAGCTTTACTTTGTAGTTGGTTCATTAAGTAGCCAATTTTAGCTCTATCCATGGGGAAAGACCCAGGTGAGGCTTCAAAATGGTACTCAGTTTGATTAAGGAATCCTAGACATTTATGAATGTTACCTTCAAAATGCGGGGGTGAAGATAGGGTGATAGTAGGTGCCCTATATACGATAGGTATAGGTACTGTAGGTGGGGGTGTACTTGACGAAGGGACCTCAGGCTGCAAATGATCCATACGTATTAGTAGCATATTGAAAGCTTGGGCAAATTGATCCATACGGTGATCATTCTCCTCTAGCTTTCTCTCACAAGCTACTATGTGCTGACACATATCTGCAGGATCTATGGCCATGTCGTAATGCCAGGATTATATTGATCCAGCACCCTAGAACTAAGGGTAACGTCTTACCGGGCCTTAGAATAGCCGAGGTCAGGGACACAGAACAAGACACAGCGATAAGGAAAAACCAAAAGTCAAGGGTACCAGAAGTCAGGGAAGTCAAAATGAAGCCAAAGTCAAAAAACAGAAAAACACGATCAGGAACACACTCTCGGATAACCGTCTAAGGGAAACCACGACACTACAATGAGCTAAGGAATAAGTGAGTTTAAATAACCCTCTTGCAGATCCTTTTGACTGTACCTAGCCCTTGACTCCAAAACGTGCATGTGAGTCTTTTGCGTGACGTCACCTGCACGTCGACGTCGTCTTTACTGTGGACAGACGTGGGGCTATATAATTGCGTGGGTCCGCAGCGGCCGGCATGCCGCACAAGCCAAGCATCATGGCAGACTGCCGAGCGGCACTCCACTCGATCTTAGGAAGGCAATTATCTCAGTTTTTGCCACATGGATACGAAGCATACGTGACACCTTCGGATGCTTCTGAATGTCCGAATTGCCAAATTTCCAAAGTGCTGAATTTCGGAAGTGTCTAACTGAATTGCGGAAGTGCCGAATTGCCGAATTTTGGAAGTGCCGAAACAAATTGCCGAAGTGCCGAATTTTGGAACCACAACTCTACCCCTAACC
Organism: Pelobates fuscus; assembly: GCF_036172605.1. Classification (NCBI taxonomy): domain Eukaryota; kingdom Metazoa; phylum Chordata; class Amphibia; order Anura; family Pelobatidae; genus Pelobates; species Pelobates fuscus. The sequence continues at coordinate 87,037,584 of NC_086325.1, read as the reverse complement.
CTACCCCTAGGGGTAAGGTTAGGGGAAGGGTTAGGGTTAGGGATTTGCCGAAGTCCAGAATTCCCAAAGTCCCCAAGTGCCAAATTTCTAAATTGCCGAAGTCCCGAATTTTGGAAGTGGCGAACCGAACCAAAAATTTTGCCCATGCACATCCCTATGACGTATACAGTTTCAGGTACGTTCTGCTTTTCTGTTGTATATATTCAGGGCCGGACTGGCCCACCGGGATACCGGGAAATTTCCCGGTGGGCCGCAGTAATCTGGGGCTGGGCAGACAGCCCAAATCATTAGGTAAAGTTTTTTTTTAAGTATTTTCCCCTCGGACTGTGACAGCCTGTGTCAGTCCGAGGGGAGTAATGAGGGAGGAGCTGGGGGCTGGTGCGGCCGCAATTGGTCTGCCCACAGCCGGAGGGAGACCTATTAGTCTCCCTGCACTATTTACCTTAATTTCGGCCGCATGCCCCGCCTCCGCACGCAAGCCACGCCTCCTTAATGAAAGCTCCGCCTTCGCATGCAATCTCCGCCCCCACGCACGTTGCTGACATCATTGCAAAGGGCTACAAAATGGCAACTTCACCTGCCAGTGCCAGGTAAGCTTCAGAAATGGATGTGTGTGTGTCTGCTAGTGTAAGTGTGTATGTGCTAGATACTTATAAACTGATATGCAGGACTCAGTGCTAGATCCTTATAAACTGGTATGCAGGACTCAGTGCTAGATCCTTATAAACTGGTATGCAGGACTCAGTGCTAGATCCTTATAAACTGGTATGCAGGACTCAGTGCTAGATCCTTATAAACTGGAACCCAGCATTCAGTGCTAGATCCTTATAAACTGGAACCCAGCATTCAGTGCTAGATCCTTATAAACTGGAACCCAGCATTCAGTGCTAGATCCTTATAAACTGGAACCCAGCATTCAGTGCTAGATCCTTATAAACTGGGACCCAGCATTCAGTGCTAGATCCTTATAAACTGGAACCCTGCATTCAGTGCTAGATCATTATAAACTGGAACCCAGCATTCAGTGCTACATCCTTATAAACTGGTATGCAGGACTCAGTGCTAGATCCTTATAAACTGGTATCCAGGACTCAGTGCTAGATCCTTATAAACTGGTATCCAGGACTCAGTGCTACATCCTTATAAACTGGAACCCAGCATTCAGTGCTAGATCCTTATAAACTGGAACCCAGCATTCAGTGCTAGATCCTTATAAACTGGGACCCAGCATTCAGTGCTAGATCCTTATAAACTGGAACCCTGCATTCAGTGCTAGATCATTATAAACTGGAACCCAGCATTCAGTGCTACATCCTTATAAACTGGTATGCAGGACTCAGTGCTAGATCCTTATAAACTGGTATCCAGGACTCAGTGCTAGATCCTTATAAACTGGTATCCAGGACTCAGTGCTACATCCTTATAAACTGGTATCCAGGACTCAGTGCTAGATCCTTATAAACTGGAACCCAGCATTCAGTGCTAGATCCTTATAAACTGGAACCCAGCATTCAGTGCTAGATCCTTATAAACTGGAACCCAGCATTCAGTGCTAGATCCTTATAAACTGGAACCCAGCATTCAGTGCTAGATCCTTATAAACTGGTATCCAGGACTCAGTGCTAGATCCTTATAAACTGGTATCCAGGACTCAGTGCTACATCCTTATAAACTGGTATCCAGGACTCAGTGCTAGATCCTTATAAACTGGAACCCAGCATTCAGTGCTAGATCCTTATAAACTGGTATCCAGGACTCAGTGCTAGATCCTTATAAACTGGAACCCAGCATTCAGTGCTAGATCCTTATAAACTGGAACCCAGCATTCAGTGCTAGATCCTTATAAACTGGAACCCAGCATTCAGTGCTAAGATGTGCTCTCTGAGTATGAGGTACCTTAACCATATGAAAATGAAAAGACACAGTCCTGGGGCAAGGGGAACTTCACAATTATGGGCATTAGGGCAGCCCAGTGCCATTGTGCTTAGACCACTCATTAATACAATAAAGACTGACACATGAGGGAGTTGGGTCAGGTCTGATGAGGATTCCTGAGATCAGGCAGACAGTTTAGGTGGTCTGTGTCTATTTCAACAGCACAAACTAGACCCTTTCCTCTCCTCCCCTCTGCAAGACCCCTTAACAGTGTGTCATGCTGTGCTCCTCTTCAGCCTATTTAGTTTGATTCCCTAGGGGATAAAATCTCCACATATTCAGAGATTTTTGTTTATTTTTATTTCACCAACAAGTTAATGTATAGGCCAAGATCAATAAAACTCTGAAATTGTGAAAGGGAAGCAGCCAGGTAGTTTTTACAATTCTCTTGCCAAAGAAAGGGTTCCAGGAGAATCCCTTCTGTGCAAAGCAGGGAGTTTCTTTATCATCACAACTCTAGTAGTTAAAGGTTCTTTTTTTTTTAAAAGAGAGATACACAGTGATTGCTTGTATATGAGTCACTGCCTAAATGTTTAGCAGAAGGAGACCCCTGTATACCAGCTGGGAGTGAGTAAACTTGTGTGTGTGTGTGTGTGTGCCTGCTAGTGAGTGAGCTTGTGTGTGCCTGCTCCTGAATTAGTTTATGTGTGTGGCTGCTAGTGAGTGAACTTGTATGTGTGTGTGTGTGTCAGTGGGCTTGTCTGTTGGAAGCATGTGTGTGTCAGTGAGCTTATCTGGATGGAGCATGTGAGTGTGTCAGTGAGCTTGACTGTAGGAAGCACGAGTGTATCAGTCAGCTTTTCTGTAGTGAGCATGTGTGTGTGAGCTTGTCTGTAGTTAGCATGGGTGTGTTAGCTTGTCTGTAATGAACATGTTTGTCAGTGTGCTTGTCTGTAGTGAGCATGTGGGTGTCAGTAAGCTTGTGTGTGTGTGACCGTGATCTTGTCTATAGTAAGCCTTTGCGTGTCAATTTGTCTGTACTAAATTTGTGAGCTTGTGTTTTTATGTCATTGAGCGTATGTATATCAATGAGATTGTCTGTCTGTCTGTCTGTCTGTCTGTCTGTGAGCCCGTGCATCAAAGAGCTTGTGACAGTGAGTTTGTCTGTGTCTGCATGTGGGTATGCTTACTGTATAGTTAAATGACAATTTTTTATTTTGTTACTTCTATAGGAAAAAAAATAGATTAAAAAAGAATCCTTTTAGTACTGGTCACAGCTGTTTCATTTGCGATCAGTAAATGAGCTGCGGGTGGGGGCCCTAAAAAAGAATAAGGGGGGGAACCTTTTGTCCTCCCCCTCGGCCCCCACCACTGAGTGGCGGGTGGGGGCCCTAAAGGAAAATAATGGGGGGGGACCTATTAACCTCCCCCCGGCCCCCACCCATGATTAGGACCCCCCTTCAGGTTAGAAGCCCCCACTCGAGCGGCATGGGTGGGGGCTCGGGAGGGGGGACATGTTTTTTGTTTGTTTTTTACAGTGAGCAGCCACAGGTATAGCGAGTAGGGGCATAATTTACTAATACTAAGCAATCTTTACTTAGTATTAGTAAATTTGTCTGAAAGAGCAATTTAGGTATTTCAGCCTTTTAGTAGGAATTAGGGAGTTATCTACTTATTCATTCCTGTCATTCCATAACTTTTATATGAATGTGTGTTACTTGATTGTTGTAAGTGTTGCAAATGCTAGTACTTCGGCAAAATGTGCTTCGGAACTTCAGCACTACAACACTTCAGAACTTCGACACTTCGCAAATTCTGCAATTTAGGAACTTCTGCAATTCGGAACTTCAGCAATTTGGCAATTCAGCTATTCGGACATTCGGAAGTATCCGAATGTCCGAATTTCCCAAAATTCGTCCAAACTGACATTCGGAACGAAACGAATTGCACATGTCTAGTGCAGACATACCATGCAAAATCTCAAAAAGGTAGGGTTTAGAATTAATACTTAAGCCAATGTAATTCAGTAAACTCCAGAAAATAATGGGATACAATTTAGTCAGATTACATTTTTTTGTCTTTTTTAAAAAAGAATTAAACAATAAATAAAAGGTAATGCTGCCCCACAGTGTATGGGAGCAAAAACATGTATACCATTGTCAATTAAATTTTCTTAATTTGGTTGTATAGGACATATATGTCCAGTAAATATGTACGTAGGTAATTCACAACTGCTCCTGGACTGCTCTAGGACAACTTAGGGAGGATATAGTAAACGTTAATGTACATGTTGGCTGAAATTTGAAATTCCTGACAATTCTCACATGATTTAGCCTTTAACCCCTTAAGGACCAAACTTCTGGAATAAAAGGGAATCATGACATGTCACACATGTCATGTGTCCTTAAGGGGTTAAAAGAACACTCAACACACCTAAAACACTTTACCTTGCTGAAGTACTTTATGTGCGGAGAGTGTGTCTGCTTTTTTTTTTCATTTTACCAAAAAGTGCAGATTTCAATCAAAATTAGCACTTTTATGAGTGATCCTAGTTACATCCACCCAGCTTTCAAAAAGACCATCCGTTCTTTTACTTCCTGGTTGTTTAGCTAAGTGAGATGCACTGGGAAGTCTGTGATTGGACAGCCACATAAAGTCTGGGTGGGGGTTAGAAGAGATCTGCACCTTTTAAAGGCTGTTTTCGTATATACCTCCATTTAAAGATAAAAATAAAAACACAATTAAATGCATAAATGTTTTCATTGGGTTATATTTACTAAATGATGTATTTAAGATTATTTTTGTTTGTATCTGGGCAGCACAGTGCCCCTTTAAGCCTCATAGTCAGGAAACTCAGGATAATTCACTAGCATGTGAATTGTCAGGAATTCAAAGCGAATTTCAAATTTTAGACCATAATAGCTAAATTGGAAACATTCCGCTATTCAGCAATGTTTTCAGCTCAGCTATTTTGAACTGGAATTTGAAAATCACTTTTAATTTACTTTGAATTCCCTACAGTTCAGGGTTTAGTGGACAACCCTGCCTGTATTTGGTGTTTGAATTTATACACCAGGCGTGGAGTTTAGATATATATAGGTTTATATCAAACTCTGAATTCAGAGTATTTGGTGTAATACTGTGATTCATGGAACCTGTTATGGCTTAGATGTGGACATAAGTATAAGGTGGTAAAAGGTGAGGTTTTTAGAAAGGACTGAAACACAGTAGAAAAAATCCTTTCTAGACCCTGCAAGAAAGGAGGCTTATCTTTCTTTACGGAAACTCCCAGCAGCAAAGAAACAGTTAACATTAGTGTAAAAAAAAATTCAACCAATCAGAATGCATAACAGTAATATAAAGTGCCATCAGACTCCTCCCAACTCCTCTTTCTTTGCTGCTTGCCTCCCAGGTGAGTCTATTCTGATTACATTGCCTTAATGAATTGAGATATTTGTTCAATTGCACCTTTTATTGCTACTGATACTTCTTGTCATTTGTCCTATTGTCTAATACTGATATAGTTTTCCTGTTTTGGGATGTTTTTTCTACTGTGACTTATACCCTTGTTGGCTTTTCAATCTGGCCAACTTTCATTGTGTTTCTTTGAAATATACCTATTCCTATTCTTCACTGACAGGACTCCCATCAGGCCATTTTGGAAAACGGCCCGCAGGGGGCTCTTCCACGATCCCTCTAGCGAGAGGTTTCACATTGGACCTCTTGGGAGCCCCTCCCCCCCTCTCCCCACTGAACTTCGCAGCCGTGGACTCCATTCCCCAGGGGAAACCTCGGCACGAGTTTCCCACCCTCTACCGATCCCTCTGAGATTTGTCGGCAGCCATTTTGGCCAACCTCAATTTTTCCCGCCTTTTTATGCAACGACTTTAACGGAGTTTCTGCACAGCGTTTATTCAAACAGCTCTTACTGAATTCCGTTTATTGGCAAATCTTACCTGTTATTAAATCTTTTGTGTAACTTACACAAACTATTGAGTTTCTCATTGCCCTGTTCTCCTTTTATCTGCAGATTTTCTCACAGAACTTACAACAGATCTACTGCTGATTAAAAACTGGCATTTGTGGGTGACCCCCGCTTACTAAATTTACTGCATATATTTATTGCACTTACATTATTGATATTTAAAAAAAAATAAAAAAATTTGGTATTCAGTATTTTAAGCGTATTTCTTTTTCCTCCAAAAATAAAATGGAGTACCAAAATCCTCATTTGTTATTCCTTTTCTTTTCTGCCCGAATATACGTTTTATTATTTCCCATGACATGCATAAGTACAATCCTACATAAAATTACATAAATTAAACACCAAAGAAACATTTATAACCCATTTTACCATGCATCCTCTAGTAACCGTTGTGTTCTCCTGTGCATCGGTATTCCCCCTTCCTCTTCCTTAAAAAGAGTTCATCTTTCCTTCTTTAAAGGAAAAACAAAAAAGAGAAGGGGGAGGAGGAAAGGGGAAAGGAAAAGACAAATCGTTAACAATATTGAAACTCTATATGTCGTAGTTTAGCCACTAAGTTTCTAGCCGAGGGGACCAAATTTCTTTATAAAACAGAAGTTTCCCGTTTATCACAGAAAAATATATTTTCATATGTGCTTGTTGTGTAACCTGATTAATTATACTAGGCCATTCTGGTGGTTCTGGTTTCTGCCAATCTCTAGCAATGCATATCTTAACAACTAGTAAAATATTTGCCACTAAGTATTTATAGTGCTTATTCATCTCTGGTAAATCTAGGTGGAAAAGCCACATTTGTGGCTTGAATGTAAACTCTACCTGAAAGATAATAGCTAATGTTTCTTCTACTTTGACTTTAATCTGTGGTAATTTCTCACAGTTCCACCAAATATGGTATACTGAGCCCTGTGCCTGACAACATCTCCAGCAGCAATCTGGAGAAGATTTATTGAACTTGCTAATGCGCAGAGGATCAAGGTACCAACGGTTCATCAACTTAAGATATACTTCCTGTAAATTAATAGAGTGTACACTTTTTTTCACCAGTCCCAGAATTGTCTTCCAATTTTCTATTGAATTATAGACTTTCATATCCCTTACCCATTTCCTCATTGGTGAGGTTAATATTATTTCCTGATTATTAATAATTAATTTTTTCAACCTTGAAATTAATTTATAGCTATGTTGGTTGTCTATAAAATCTTCTAGTTGAGTTGCAGGAGAGACATAATTAGCCTTTAGGAAATGTTTTATTCTAAGATATAGGAAGATATCTTTATTTAGTAAACTACATTTAGATTGTATAACATCAAACGGCAAGATTTTCCCATCTATCATAATGTCTGCTAAGGTATTAATACCTGCATGATCCCATCCAGATACATCTAAATCCTGTATATAATATCAGGGGCGGACTGACCGGTCGGGAACTTCGGACATGGTACGAGGGCCCGGCCGGGAGGGGGGCCCGCCATCAGGGGGCCCGACCGCCCCTTTAAATGCTGCAGCCGCCTGAGCGCTCTCTTAAGAGCGCTCAGGCGGCTGCAGCTTCTCACCTCCCCTCCCCTGTAGCGTGGCCGAGCTGCACTCCGGTCCGCGGTGCCGGCCGGAGTGATAGGAAGGTGCACATTCAGTGTGCATCTTCCTGTCAGTCCGACCGGGTACAGGAAACAGAAACTCCTGTTCCGCGCGGAACAGGAGTTTCTGTTTCCTGTACCCGGCCGGACTGACAGGAAGGTGCACACTCAGTGTGCACCTTCCTATCACTCCGGCCGGGCACCGCGGACCGGAGAGCAGCTCGGCCACGCTACAGGTGGGGGTGGGCAAAAAGAGAAGGGGGGGGGGGCAAAAAGAGAAGGGGAGGGGTTGCAAAAAGAGAAGGGGAGGGGGGGCAAAAAGAGAAGGGGAGGGGGGGGCAAAAAGAGAAGGGGAGGGGGGGCAAAAAGAGAAGGGGAGGGGAGGGGGGGCAAAAAGAGAAAGGGAGAGGAGGGGGGGCAAAAAGAGAAAGGGAGGGGAGGGGGGGCAAAAAGAGAAAAGGAGGGGAGGGGGGGCAAAAAGAGAAAGGGAGGGGGGCAAAAAGAGAAAGGGAGGGGGGCAAAAAGAGAGGGAGGGGAGGGAGGGAGGGAGTAAAAAGAAAGGGGGGTAAAAAGAGAGAGGGGGGATAAGAAGAGGGAGGGGGTAAGAAGAGAGAGGGGGGTAAGAAGTGAGAGGGAGGGGGTAAGAAGAGAGGGGGGTAAGAAGAGAGGGGGGTAAGAAGAGAGGGAGGGGGTAAAAAGAAAGGGAGGGGGTAAAAAGAGAGGGAGGGGGAGTAAGAAGAGAGAGAGGGGGTAAGAAGAGAGGAGGGGGGAGTAAGAAGAGAGGAGGGGGGAGTAAGAAGAGAGGGGGAGTAAGAAGGGGGTAAGAAGGGGGAGTAAGAAGAGGGGGGAGGGAAGAGTAAGAAGAGGGGAGGGGGGTAAGAAGAGAGGGGGCGGGAGTAAGAAGGGGGAGTAAGAAGAGGGGGGAGGGAAGAGTAAGAAGAGGGGAGGGGGGTAAGAAGAGAGGGGGCGGGAGTAAGAAGGGGGTAAGAAGAGGGGGAGTGAGAAGAGGGGGAGGGGGGAGTAAGAAGAGGGAGGAGTAAGAAGAGGTCGGAGTAAGAAGAGGGGGAGGGGGGTAAGAAGAGGGGTAGGGGGGAGTAAGAGGAGGGCAATTGCCCCCTCCCCTGTCCGCAGGCACCGTGCGGGCAGCCGGCAGGGGAGGGAGGAAGAGAGGACCCGGGAGCTCAGCCTGCAGCTCCTCTGGGTCCTTCTTGCACGAGCACAGATCGTTGCCGCGGTTACCACAGCAACGTTACGGCTCTGGCGAAAGTAAACTCTAGCCCTGGAGCTACGGGCTAGAGTTTACTCTCACCACTGTGACCACCAGGGATTCCTGGTGGTTGCAGTGGTGAGAGTGAACTCTAGCCCCATAAACACACTACCCCCACACACCATACACATTCACACACTGCCCCCCCATACACACACACTGATCCCCACACACACCATACACATTTACACACATTGCCTCACACACACACACATACACTGCCCACCCATACACACACAGCCCCCCATACTAACATTGCCACACACATACACAGCCCCCTCATACACACATTGCCCCACACACCCTACACATTCACACACTACACCCCCTCACACACACTGAACCTTTCACACACACTGCACCCCTTACACATTGCACCACTGCTCCTATACCCTACAACAGCCTCATATCCCAGCAGACCCCAGGTAAGTTGTCAAACTGTTCTTAAACGGTTTGACTACTTACTCTAGGAGGGGGGCCCGGCCCTCCTGGCACCATAACGACTACACAGAGCAGTAGTGGTTATTGTGCATGGATTATTTATTTAAATAATCTCCAAGTGCCCCAGTAGCCAGCAAGACAGCCAGTCCACAGGCCAGTCAGCCAGCCCACAGGCCGGCCAGCCAGCTAGCCCACAGGCTGGTCAGTAGCCAGCCAGCCAGCCCACAGGCCACCAGTTAGGCTTACAGCCAGCAAGCCCACAGCCTGCCAACCGCAGCCAGCAAACCAAAGCCTGCCAGCCAGCAAGCCAACAGCCTGCTAGCCGCAGCCAGCAAGCCCACAGCCTACCGGCAGTAGCCAGCAAGCCCACAGCCTGCCAGCCGCAGCCAGTAAGCCCACAGCCTTCCAGCAAGCCCACAGACTGCCAGCTAACAACAGTAATTAAGGTAAGAGGAGCCAACTTGGCCTAGGTATCAGCGAGCTATGTTGTGTTGCTATATTGTGAATAGGAACCAGAGTGTTGGAGAGACCCCCCTCCAGGCCCCATTAGACTCCATTGTAGTCTCTAATGGGACCTGGAGGAAATTCTTTCTAACACACTCTCTAAAGGACACTGAGATAGCCTCTGCTAGAATACTCCCCCCCCTCCATGGCCCATTAGCCCTCAATTGTAGTCTCTACTGGGGCCTGGAGGCGACTGTTTCCAGCAGGACACTGAGATGGCCTCTGTTAGAAAGAACCCCTTCCAAGCCTATTAGACTCCATTGTAGTCTCTAATAGGGCCTGGAGGGGATTCTTTCTAACACACTCTCTAAAGGACACTGAGATAGCCTCTGCTAGAAAGACCCCCCTCCATGGCCCATTAGCCCTCAATTGTAGTCTCTACTGGGGCCTTGAAGGGATTATTGCACTTTTGTTCCTTGTGTCTAAAGATTGTGTAGGGTGTGGCTGGAGGCGGTGCATGGAGGCGAGGCATGGGTGGTGCTTGCTGCGGAGTATGGGTGGGGCCTGTAATGGGGCCCTTGATTTATTTTGCCCGGGGGCCCTGAGGGTTCTCAGTCTGCCCCTGTATAATATATAAGGATTTTAAGGGGTGTAGCCCGAGTGAGACAGTCTTTAGTTCCTAATCTGGCTCTGACCTTTGCCCCGGTCTTAACTGCATCATTAAGTAAAAGATTTTCTAGATTTAAATGCTTAACCATGGATGGCTTAATCCAAAAAAGATATATTGGATTTGAGAAGGGAGGCAGTATAGATGGAGTACAGTAGGGGACCAAGGACTGAACCTTGGGGTACACCAACAGAAAGGAGTTGGGGAGAGGTAGGAGGAGCACCAGGAGAGAGCAATATCTATGTATGTATGTGAGTATGTATCTGTATGTGTCTGTCTGTATGTATGCCAGCATGTATGTCTGATTGTCAGTATGTATGTGTGTATATATGTATGTATGTGTGTATGTATATATGTCAGAATGCATGTGCGTCTATGTGTGTGTATGCCTGTATGTATGTATGTATCTAATGTATGTCAGTATGTGTATGTATGCCAGTATGTATGTCTGTTTGTCAGTGTGTATGTGTGTATCTATGTATGTATGTAAATATATCAGTATGTGTGTATGTATGTCAGTATGCATGTATGTCTGTGTATGTGTGTATGTATATATTTCAGTATGTGTGTATGTATGCCAGTATGTATGCATGTATATATGTCTGTGTATGTGTGTATGCATGTATGTATGTGTCTGTATGTCAGTATATGTGTGTATGTATATTTCAGTATGTATGTGTGTGTAAATCAGCATATATGTGCATGTATGTGTCTGTATGTCAATATGTATGTCTGTTTGTCAGAATGTAGGTCTGTTTGTCAGTTTGTATGTCTGTATGTATATGTGTGTGTATGTGTATCTGTATCTCCTTATGCATGTGTATGTGTCTGTATTTGTATTTGTGTGTGTGTCTGTTTCAGTATGTGTGTTTCAGTATGCCTGTATGTGTGTCTGTTTTAGTATTTGTGTCTGTTAGCATGTGTGTATCTTTCTGTGTGTGTGTGTGCCTGTGTATTCCTGTGGGCGGGATTTGGAGGCGGGCTCTGGGGGGGGGCTTGGAGGTTCTGGGGGCCCAGACCTTGAGCTGTGTTAGGGGCCCCAAAATTTCTGATGGCGTCCCCGCATAGAATACACCCCTCTTACACCTCTATGGATGTCAGAGGCAGACAAACTAACTTTAAATTCAGAGTTAAGCAAACTCAGAGAGAAAGGGGCAATTGAACAATCGCTTTTCCCTTGTACCTTCCTCAGCAACATATTTCTTGTACGAAAAAAGACTGACGACCACCAGTCAATTATCAATCTAAAAAATCTAAATCAATATGTCAGATACCGTCACTTCAAGATGGAAGGCATCCGTCTTCTCAGGGACCTACTTTGTGTGGTAGACTGGTTCTCCAGATTCGATCTCAAAAATGCATACCTAACAGTCCCTGTTGCCCCAAGCCATCGTGCTTTTCTTCAGTTCCTAAGGCAGGACACACTTTGGCAGATCACCTGTCTTCTTTTCAGCTTTTGTTCCGCCCCTTGGTGTTTCACCAAATTCATGAAACTGGTCATGGTACTACTCCGTTCCCAAAGAGTTTGTTCCATCATATATTTGGATGATATACTAATCATGTCTCAAGACTCACATCTACTCCGCACACACACACACATATGGCCTCTGCTTTACTTCAAAACCTTGGTTTTGTCATAAATCTCCAGAAATCAGATCTGGAACCTTCTCAGGTAATCCAGTTCCTGGGGTTTCAAATAGATTCTGTACAGGCAATTCTACAACTGCCTTGCCCCAAAATCAAAAATATAAAGAAGGACATTCAGAGATTACTCTCCTGCCAAAGCCCTCGACTACGTGATCTCGCACACACTATTGACTTTCTTTCGGCATTGATCCAGGCCATTTTCCTGGGGCCATTGCACTACAGAGCAATGAAATGATTGAAAACCTTGCATCGCTCCACTTCTTACGGCCAATTAATTTCTCTGACGGACAAGGTCCGTATCGAACTCCACTGGAGCTCCACATATCAAGAGCTCATCGCAGGGTCCTTTGCGATCTGCAGTTTTGCAAAAGACAATTGTTTCCTAGTGCTAAGGATGGACAACATCTCAGCGGTATACTATGTGAACCGGCTTGGGGGTTCCAGGTCCAAACTACTTTCCGACCTCACGAAAGACCTGTGTCAGTTCTGTGTAGACAGAAAACTGTCCATTCGAGCGGAATATCTCCCAGGGCCAGGCAATCTAGTCGCAGACTGGTTTTCCCGTCACTGGAGAGATGCCAGCGATTGCCAACTGGATCCATTCCTGTTCTACCACATTCACCTCCTACGGGGGCCCCTCACATTAGATCTGTTCATGTCACATCTGATTCGTCAGATGGATGCATACTTTAGCTGGCTTCCAGACCCCTTATCCTCAGCGGTGACAAAGGTCACAGGAAGGGGAGGGTGGGGGGTAACAAAGGGCACAGGAGGGGAGGGGGGGTAACAAAGGGCACAGGAGGGGGAGGGTGGGGGGTAACAAAGGGCACAGGAGGGGAGGGTGGGGGGTAACAAAGGGCACAGGAGGGGAGGGGGGTAACAAAGGGCACAGGAGGGGAGGGGAGGGGGTGGGGGGGTAACAAAGGTCACAGGAAGGGGAGGGTGGGGGGTAACAAAGGGCACAGGAGGGGAGGGGGGGTAACAAAGGGCACAGGAAGGGGAGGGTGGGGGGTAACAAAGGGCACAGGAGGGGAGGGTGGGGGGTAACAAAGGGCACAGGAGGGGAGGGGGGTAACAAAGGGCACAGGAGGGGAGGGGAGGGGGTGGGGGGGTAACAAAGGTCACAGGAAGGGGAGGGTGGGGGGTAACAAAGGGCACAGGAGGGGAGGGTGGGGGGTAACAAAGGGCACAGGAGGGGAGGGGGGTAACAAAGGGCACAGGAGGGGAGGGGGTGGGGGGGTAACAAAGGTCACAGGAAGGGGAGGGTGGGGGGTAACAAAGGGCACAGGAGGGGAGGGGGGTAACAAAGGGCACAGGAGGGGAGGGGGCAAAGAGGTCACAGGAAGGGGAGGGGGGGTAACAAAGGGCACAGGAGGGGAGGGGGCTAAGAGGTCACAGGAAGGGGAGGGGGGTAACAAAGGGCACAGGAGGGGAGGGGGCTAAGAGGTCACAGGAAGGGGAGGGGGTAACAAAGGGCACAGGAGGGGAGGGGGCTAAGAGGTCACAGGAAGGGGAGGGGGGTAACAAAGGGCACAGGAGGGGAGGTGGCTAAAGAGGGCACGGAAGGGGGCTAAAGAGGGCACAGGAAGGGAGGGTGCTACATAAGGGCACAGGACGGACAAGGTCCGTATCGAACTCCACTGGTGGCTACGCAATATGGAAGCATGGAATGGGAGATCGATCTTCGGATCTCAACCGGATTTAATCCTGGAATCCGATGCCAGCTGGGCTGGGCTGGGGCGCAACTTGTGCCAAATTTATGACCTGGGGACTCTGGTCTCCTTCGCAGCAAGCGCTCCATATCAAGAGCTCATCGCAGGGTCCTTTGCGATCCGCAGTTTTGCAAAAGACAATTGTTTCCTAGTGCTAAGGATGGACAACATCTCAGCGGTATACTATGTGAACCGGCTTGGGGGTTCCAGGTCCAAACTACTTTCCGACCTCACGAAAGACCTGTGTCAATTCTGTCTAGACAGAAAACTGTCCATTCGAGCGGAATATCTCCCAGGGCCAGGCAATCTAGTCGCAGACTGGTTTTCCCGTCACTGGAGAGATGCCAGCGATTGCCAACTGGATCCATTCCTGTTCTACCACATTCACCTCCTACGGGGGCCCCTCACATTAGATCTGTTCATGTCACATCTGATTCGTCAGATGGATGCATACTTTAGCTGGCTTCCAGACCCCTTATCCTCAGCGGTGACAAAGGTCACAGGAAGGGGAGGGTGGGGGGTAACAAAGGGCACAGGAGGGGAGGGGGGGTAACAAAGGGCACAGGAGGGGGAGGGTGGGGGGTAACAAAGGGCACAGGAGGGGAGGGTGGGGGGTAACAAAGGGCACAGGAGGGGAGGGGGGTAACAAAGGGCACAGGAGGGGAGGGGAGGGGGTGGGGGGGTAACAAAGGTCACAGGAAGGGGAGGGTGGGGGGTAACAAAGGGCACAGGAGGGGAGGGGGGGTAACAAAGGGCACAGGAAGGGGAGGGTGGGGGGTAACAAAGGGCACAGGAGGGGAGGGTGGGGGGTAACAAAGGGCACAGGAGGGGAGGGGGGTAACAAAGGGCACAGGAGGGGAGGGGAGGGGGTGGGGGGGTAACAAAGGTCACAGGAAGGGGAGGGTGGGGGGTAACAAAGGGCACAGGAGGGGAGGGTGGGGGGTAACAAAGGGCACAGGAGGGGAGGGGGCAAAGAGGTCACAGGAAGGGGAGGGGGGGTAACAAAGGGCACAGGAGGGGAGGGGGCTAAGAGGTCACAGGAAGGGGAGGGGGGTAACAAAGGGCACAGGAGGGGAGGGGGCTAAGAGGTCACAGGAAGGGGAGGGGGGTAACAAAGGGCACAGGAGGGGAGGGGGCTAAGAGGTCACAGGAAGGGGAGAGGGGTAACAAAGGGCACAGGAGGGGAGGTGGCTAAAGAGGGCACGGGAGGGGGCTAAAGAGGGCACAGGAAGGGAGGGTGCTACATAAGGGCACAGGAGGGGAAGGGGCTAAAAAGCACACAGGAGGACAGGGGGCAAAATAGGGCACAGAAGGGGAGGGGCACCTATCAGTCTGCCCACCCACCCACCCACACAGGTAACAACAAGTATGTATGTCAGTGGGAGTGTGTCTGTCTGTGTCATGCTGTATGTGTGTCTGTCTGTGTCACGCTGTGTGTGTTTCTGTGTCATGCTGTGTGTGTGTGTCATGCTGTGTGTGTGTCTGTGTCATGCTGTGTGTGTGTGTGTGTCTGTCTGTGTCATGGTGTGTGTGTCTGTGTCGTGTGTGTGTCTCTGTGTCACTGTGTGTCTGTATCATGGTGTGTGTGTCTGTCTGTGTCATGGTGTGTGTATTTCTGTCATGGTGTGTGTGTGTCAGTCGTAGTGTCTGTGTGTGTTTGTAAAAATAGTGTTTTACTCACTTTTTTTTTTCCAACGTCATGCTGGTCTCTGCCTCTATGACTGAGATCATCAAGCTTGATGATCTCAGCCAATCCGCACTGACACAGGAAGCGCCTCTAGTGACCGTCTGAGTGTCTGTCACTAGAGGTGTCACTAGGAAGCAATGTAAACACTGCCTTTTCTCTGAAAAGTCAGTGTTTACATTCAAAAGCCTGCAGGGACAGGCTATAGACACCAGAACCACTACATTAAGCTGTGTGTGTGTGCGCCTGCTAGTGAGTTTGCTTGCTTGCATGTGTGTGTGTGTCTGCTAGTGAGTGAGCTTGTGTTTTTATGTCAATGAGCTTATGTATATTAGTGAAATTGTTTGTCTATGAGGCTGTGTATCAATGAGCTTGTGTGTGTCAGTGAGATTGTCTGTGTCTGCATGTGAGTATGCTTACTGTATAATTAAATGTTTTACTCTGAAAGGACCAATATATTATATTAGAAAAAGCAATATATATATATATATATATATATATATATATATATATATGTGTGTGTGTGTATATATATATATAATTACTCTCAATCATCTGGGGTGGCAAGACATAGCCTTACATATTACATGCGACAATATATGGCGCAATGACTTATGGGGCTGGCATAGATTTTTTTTCCCAGGGCTGCTTTGTATCCCCAGTCCGGCCCTGTCTACGGGGTAAGACCCCTTACTGTCAGATATTCCAATTTCTGGGATGCCACCCTAGTTTTCTCCTTTTTGGAAACCTGGCCTTCTAACAACTCTCCAACTCTGCCAACTCTCTGCCAAATTGGCACTGCTTTTGTGCATTGTGTCGTTTCGCAGAGTTTCTGACGTTCCTGCCTTTGATTCTCACGCAGTGTTTTTCTCACCAGACGGAGTCAAATTTACCATTACCATGTGTACAAAGACGAATTCCTCATCGGTTTTCTATCCTTATTTCCCAGACAGACCGTCTCTCTTCATTGCCAGTTGTACCCGTCAATACATTGACAGCACAACTAATCTACATTCTCCTTCGGGACCGCTGCTCATTTCTTATGTTAGACTGCACAAGCTGGTCTCCTCTCCCATGATTGCACGCTGGATCAGATGGTTGTTCACTAATGCAGGAATTGACCAATCTTTTGGTGCTCATTCGGTTAGAGGTGCAGCCGCATCTTCTGCATTTTGTGCGGGTAGTTCTTTGTCAGATATTTTATCTTCCGCAGACTGGTCCAGAGAATCCACGTTTCAGACCTTTTATTTCAAACCTTCGACACAGGCTGCTTTTTCTATTATACAAGAGCATTAAAAAAGCAAATATGAAGCCTCCTGTCTTGCCATAAAATTAGGGACTATTCTAGTTTAGGTGGCCGAATAATCAATATTTGACAGGAGGCGAAGATTTTCCCTCCCTTACAATAGTTTTTTATCCCACCCTTCAAGGTAAGAAGGTAAGTCTCAGACTCTAATATTTATGTGTTCACTCCAGATTACGAGGTTAGTCGTATACCAGTTGTTGTCATATACGCTATTGACTTACTGTGTGACTACAGTTCAGTCGTTAGCTTCTTTAATATAACTTAAACTCGGATTTTAATTCAAGTTATCTTAAAATTGCCTGTGAGTATTGAATTTCTCTTACCCAAGAGACCATGCTTTCACAGTTCTCTCTCTTTTTCTCCTAGTGTAAAGTTTCGCATTGACTCTGCAGGGAGTTTCTAATCTGGAACAATTCGTTTCCCTTGTTGACTTCATAAGGATCTAATTTTTTTTATAAGGTTGACGCTACTACAGTTCGGCGACATCAAGAAAGAGGAGTTGGGAGGAGTCTGATGGCACTGTATATTACTGTTATGCATTCTGATTGGTTGAATTGTTTTACACTAATTTTAACTGTTTCTTTGCTGCTGGGAGTTTCAGTAAAGAAAGATAAGCAAATATTTGCCTCCTGTCTTTAGTAAAATTTAGATTATTCAGTCACCTAAACTACAATAATCCCTAATTCTGTGTTCCGATTGGCCTTACATTCGAAATGCCCTTTGCATTTCCAACAATTCTCACTTAAGTAGATTACCCTATAATTTAGTGTCAGATCTAAAATATTAAACTATAGGCACCCAGATCACTTAATCTCATTGACGTTGTCTGGGTGCAGTGTCCCTATCCCATTATGACCTTAAATGGGAAACGTTGCAGTTTCAGACTGCCTCTACTGGCTGTTTCCCCCTACTGTTTCCTGCAGTTTCACATAATAAAACTCTGGGCGCTTCACACTTTGCACGAGGACATCCATAATCTTCTAAATCCCCACAGGAAAGCACTGATTCAATACTTTCCTATGCAGAGGGCCTATGGCATGCTGCACTCGCAGGGTTAGGATCCCTCCTTGCGAAGACGGAAAGTGAAAAACTTTTTTAAAATCTTTTGATAGCTGCGGAGGCAGAGGGACACTCTAGTGTTAGGGATACAGTTTTTTATGCCTAACACTATAGTGTTCCTTTAAGCATGGTCTGGTGGCTGTGTGTTATCCTTTTTCACCACTTGATGTCACTGTTTACATGTATCTGAAACAATTGCTGTGCCACATGCCTGCTTTTACAGTCAAATACTTCTCCAAATACAAATATCTGACTAACTACCGTGACAACGGAAAACAAAGGTTTGTATTTTTGTTGTGTTTTTTTTTTTGTATCTATGCTGTTTGCTGTTATCAATAAACATAGTTTAGTATGCTATGCCTTTTTATTATTAAATTAGTTTAGCCTGGTTTTTTTTTTTATTAATATTGCTAAACAAAATATATTTTATGATTTTATTAGTCACATTTATGTCTACGGCCATAAATTTAGCAAGTTTGAAAAATGCATACTAATGTAATAATTTGAAACTGTAGTTGATACCAAAAATTTGATAACAAAATGATAAAATATGTCTCTCTATTAAAATCGTGCTGACAAATTGGTTAGTTAAAAAGGTCAAGCATCATCATTAACGCAATGCTACGTGGTATCATTACAGTACCAGTCAGACTGACGTTGGTTGTTACAGCATGGGGTACAGCGGTGGTTCCTGACGTGTAACAATGTCTTCTGAGCCTCTCATCTACCTTGAATAATTTCTTAACCTAACATGAGATTTGCTGCAGTATGCAAATCCCATCACTCCCAGCCAGACACTAAGTTACAGAGATTAATGGACTTTACAGTTCACAAACTCTTTAATGAACCCCTCATGCAAAAGTGTCCCTGTCCCTATTTAGATTCAGGGTCCCCCAGTTTCCAGTGTGTTTATAAAAAAACAAAAACTTTTCACTCACTCAGTCACTGAGACTTCCTCGGCGCTGCATATATCTGAGCCTCCTGCAACATCATGGCTTCCTCATCACTTCTCCATTCCAACGCTCCTCATAGAAAAGTAGTAGGGAATTGATGCGCATGCATTCATTGCTTTCCTATGAGTTACTGTGACCGTGTTTTACTCAGTCAGGGCAGCAGAACCACCTCTAGTGGCTGCTTGGAAAAATAACAGGCACATGACCAGACCACTGTATTGAGATAAAGTGTATCTGTGACTTTAGTGCCCCTATACAGGTATACCTGTTATACTCCAGGAGTAAAGCCTATACTGACTAAGCCTGGACCTAGGGCAGTACGTGGGCTTTTCAGCTCAACTGTCAGGTCAGCAGTCTTCCCCATGATTGAGAGACCATTTAAAGGCTCAGAAAGCCTTTGCAGGTGATATGGCTTACTTAGCTGATTAGAGAGGGACACTGTGAGCCTAGAATATTGCACCTTTTCACATTATTCTCTTACTGAGATTGTGGATTTGGGGTTTTCATGAGCTGTAAGCCATAATCATCGCACTTATGACAAATCACGGCTTGAACTATCTTGCTTTGCATGTAATGCGTCTATCTCATATATTAGTTTCCCCTTTTATGTTGCATTACTGAAATAAATGAACTTTTGCACGATATTCTAATTTTTCGAGTATGTATGTTGTCAGTCTCATGGTACTAAGATAGCCAAGAAGTAGTACCTAAGCTGCAAAAGTTAGCTTTTCACATGCTGTGCTTTACTCATGGTGGTTAATAGTTGTTACTTTCTGCAGCTAGCATGATTTAGAAACCAGATGGGGAACAGGGGATGGGAAGTAACCAGGAGGACAATCAGTAACCATATCAGAGCTGGCGGGTGCAAGCCTCCTGTAGGGAGAGCAGGCAGTGGTCTGCAGCCCCAATATAATTCATTAAACTAGAAACCATGTTGTTCATCACACTAAGTTACCAATTTCTAAAAATATAAGAATTAATGAAACACCATTTAAAACTCTGATAGCAGCGAGCCTCCACAGTCGACCCATGGCTTGTTAAAGGGACACTATAGTCACAAGAACAACTACATATTTTCTTCAGTCCCACAAAAGGATAAATAAAAATCCATAATAACAGATGTGACTTTTTAAAATAACAACTAAATCATCAAAAACAGGGATGTAAAAAAAAAAAAACAACAAAACCCACAAACACAAGCTATGTCAGAGCGGATTCATTGGTTGTTTTGTAAGCCAACCAATCAGAGTGACAAGACAGGCAAGCCTTACCTCTCTCATGACTTGCATGGGAATATTCAGTGTTTCAAAAGCTCTGTGAAGCATATTCTTATTCAAACTCTTTGTCTAAGGGGTCATACTTATTTATAACTCTAAAAATTATATTGATGTCTTTTTCCACAATTAGAAACTGGACACACAAATAGATTATATTTGAAAATCCTATAGATGCTAAGTGCAGGGTCGGGGGAAGGATTTTTGGGTACACAGGTGAAGATGATTCTGCACCCCCCCCCCCCCCCACAGCAAAAAAAGCACCATGACCTGTGTGCCTCTTAACCCTCCTTTTGTGTCTCATCCCCTCTTTTAAATGTCTTACCCCCTTTAGTGTATCTTATGCCCTATTTTTCCCCATTGTGTGTCTTACACCTCCATTGTGTATCTCTTACAACCTCCCTTTGTGTGTCTTACTCCCCTCAGCCCCTTTGTGTGTCTCCTTCTCTCCAAGCCCCTTCATGTCTTTTACTTTTCCCAGCTCCTTTGTGTTTCTATTTCACCCTCAGCCTGCCTATGTCCCCTCAGCCCCTCTGTGTCTCTTTCATCCCCTTTGTTCTTCCACCCCCTGTCCCTTCTGTGTGTCTCTTACATCCCCAGCCCCATCTGTGTGTCTTTCTACACCCTCATGTCCCTTTGTGTGTCTTTCTCCCCACTCAGGCCTCCATGTGTGCCATTCTCCCCTCCATGTCCCTTACTGGTGCTCTCCCCTTCCTTCCCTTAGTGATCCCCTCCCTGCCCCTTAGTGTTCCTCTCCCCTCCCCTTCCTGTCCCTTAGTGTTCCTCTCCTCTCCACTCCTTCCCATGTGCCTTAGTATTCCTCCCCTGCCTCCCTTAGTGGTCCTATCCCTGTCCCTTATTGTTCCTCTTCCTTCCCCTCCATGTTTCTTAGTGTTCCCCTCCCCTCCCCTCCATGTCCCTTAGTGTTCCTCTTCTCTCCCTGTCCCTTAGTGGTCCTCTCCCATCCCTGTCCATTAGTGGCCCTCTCCCCTCTCTTCCTTGTCCTCTAGTGTTCATCTTCCCTCCCTCCCCTGTCCTTTAGTGTTCCTCTCCCCCCCTAGTGGTCCTCTCTCCTGTCCCTTATTTCTCCTCTCTCCTGCCCTCCATGTCCTTTAGCTTTCCTCTCAGGGCTGGAAATAGGCCCCCCTGTCATCCATGTATAGTGTGTGTATAGAAGTGTAGTGATTGTATAGGGGATTTATTAGATAAATATTAATTTAAAAATAAATATTCATTACACACACACACACACATACAGAGTTACAGGCAGACAGTCACACACACACACACACACAGTTACAGGCAGACAATTACAAACACACACAGGTACAGATGGACAGTCACGCACATACAGCCAGCCAGTGTAACACACACACCGTTACATGCAGACAGCCACGCACACACACGCAGTCACACACACACAGGCGGACTGACACACACACACACACAGGCAGACTGCCATACACACACAGGCAGACTGCCACACACACACACAAGTGACAGCCACACAGTCAGAGAGCCACACACATAGGCAGACAGCCACACACACACACACACAGGCAGACAGCCACACACAGACGCACACAGGCAGACAGCCACACAGATGTACAGAGGCAGACGGCCACACACACACAGGCAGACAGTCACACACACTCACACACAGGCAGACAGTCACACACTGGCAGTCACACACACACACAGGCAGACAGTCACACACACACAGTCAGACAAGCACATACTGTTACCTCTATTCATTATGGAGGTGGAAGTAGTGCAGCTCCTGGATTCTGCTTGTTGGGGAAGCAGGGACTCCTTCCTGCTTCATGCAGCAATTGCCCGGTGCAGCACTTCTAGCCCCGCCCCCACCATGATTTAGCCCCGCCCCCACAGTGTGCTAAGCCCCGCCCCACAATGCTTTCGGTTTTATTTTTTTAATCCCGGGTGGCGAATAATGAAATCCTCCACCCGGGCAGACGTCAATGTGTGAGCTGTGTCGGTCGCAGGGCTTCCCCTGCTCCAAGGCGCCCTGTGCGGCCGCACAGCTCGCACACCCTAAGGCCGGCCCTGGTTCCTCTCCATGTCTCTTAGTGTACCTCACCCCTCCCTTCCCTGTCCCTTAGTGTTACTCTCCTCTCCCTTCCCTTTCTCTTAGTGCCCCCCCATAGTATTCCTTCCCCCTCCTCTTAGTGTTCCTCTCCCCTCCCTTTCCTCTGTTTTTGTGCCCCCTACCCCCCAATGTTCATTTTCCCTCCCCTTCCCTTAGTTTCCCTCCCCTCTCCCCCCTTAGTGTTCCTTATGGATGTGCCGGCCCTGGCTAAGTGCTTATTTCTGATTGTTCCGGCATAACCCATTAATCTATGCATTGTAGCATACATTGAAATGATTGTTGTACATGTATATAACATTCTTAAAGATGAGTCCTGAGTGGTCTTGAAAGCTTAGAGGAATATGAACATGAAATAGTTATTTTTTTAATGTTAGGAAAATAGGTCTTATTATGTAGGTTGTTTTTTTTTATAACAGTGTTTAAACTCTCACTGCTTGACAAGTCACTCTCAGAATAACACAGCATGACGTCTGTTTTTTCTCATATGAGAACAAATACACTCTTTATAAACCTGACACAAAGTCTCTATTTTTTCCTATGTAACCAATTGTACTTAGTCTAACCTTAGCCTTGCAGATGTTTGTAAAGTACATTTCCCATAATACTCAGCCAACCATTAGCACAAAATATGTGTGAACAGTTTATGTGTGGGTAGACAAAGCGGTGGGCTAGAAAGCTCAGACACAACAAATACAAAACACTCAATGTTTTTGCACACAAAGAGTGTTGAGTCATAGGCCAGAAGAATATATAGATATCACTCCTGTTTAGAGTAAATGCTGGTGAGAATATATAGTTATATTAAAGAAGAAACAGAAAATATAAAGTAGAACATTTAGAGGTATGAATTTATATTGCAAAGTAATAATTTTATAGGAACACCAAAACCAGTAATTGCTGGAACCCACATGCTCAAGGTTCCCGCAATCCAGCTCCTACTTGTCAAAATTGTTATTTTCGAGGTTCCACTTTGATATGAGTTTGATTTATGTGACAGATTTTTCCATTGATCTAACAGGTTGAGCTCCACTAAAATGCATGTCAATTTATTAAATGTTTTCATTCAGACAGCAATAGCCTTCCTTTATAACAGAGCCTGTCTTAAAGCGGCACTATCATAGCCGCATCCCAAATACCCTTTGCCCCCCATTTTACCGTTTTTTTTTTACTGCTTATTTCATGCCCGGACCTATGTCTTGAGCGCTGCCATCTTTGTGTAGGCAGATGAAGGCCCTGTGGGATACGTCATAGGCCCACACTAGATGGTGCTAGAAAATCCCCACGCAACCAAGTTAAACACTTGGGCATTCACTATTGTCTGAAATTTGGAGAGTAATTTCGGCTATTCATTCATCAGAAGACAAATTAATAGGAATTTCAAACAAATTTTCAGACCGAATTTCGGTATTTGTTTGTTTGTGTAGTTTACTAATAGGAGGGAGCAAAAAAAGAAATACAAATTTCACCCAGTAGGTCACCCACCAGCCACAGACTGCTCACTGTTTAGTAGACATGCCTTTACTTGTGGTATAGTGAGTAGGGGCTGGAGGGAGATTTTAATCTCCCCCCTTTTTACTAATACTAAATAATGTTTACTTAACGTTAGTAAAGCAGACTGAAAGACCAATTTTGGTCTTTCAGCTTTTTAGTAGATAGCTTCCTAATACTGTGGGAATTAGGGAGCTCTCTACTAAGTGACTGCAATATCCAACCGCGGCACTGACTGGATCAGAATTTCATTCATTCGAATGAAATTTTGAACCAAAGAAAATTCATGAATTTCATTCTAACATGAATGGACAAACTGTACACATTCGGTGAAACTGTGCACATTCAGTGAATTCGCCTCTGCCCTACCTATATGACAGGAGCTGACTTAAGCTCCTTCTTTGGTCAAAGAAGGTGAAGGAAAAATACATAAAACAAAGTAATCCCTGCTTTGTTTTATGTTTTAAAATAACTAGATCAGAAAAAAAGAAAAGAAGAACAGATTCTAAAAGAGGAAGAGAAGAGGAAACAATAGGAGAAAAGTTAAGTTTGACGTAACAGTGCTGCTTTAATATGATCACAGTATAATGATTGGAGAAACAGCGCATTAAGCAATAAAGCCAATTTACGCAGATTAATTTGTGTGTATGCAAGCAACTTGTGTGGGTGGTGTGACAAAGATAGAATTTTTGTCATGTTCTTCGGGGATGTCCACACTTTTTATTTTCCTGTCCTGAGGTTTCCAATTATACAATCTGTGCTACACAAAGCAAAGTATATCTTCCGCCCACACTCTTATCCCCTGATCAAGCACAATGTGTGCATTACATGTGTAAAAAACTAAGTGTTATTTTGTGATGTGTCTAAAGGGGCTGTGGGTGGTTGGTTTTTGTGAAGCTATAGTTTTTGTGAGAGTAATCAGTCCTGAGTAGCCTAAGCTTGCTTTTAGTTGTACATATGACAAGTGGTGGTGAAAGAAGGGCGAAGCAGGACAATTAGCAGCTTGGGACATGACATATGATTAACTCAGATGAGAAATCTGACAATACAGGGAACAGAAAATTACATATTACATAGTTACATAGTTACATAGCTGAAAAGAGACTTGCGTCCATCAAGTTCAGCCTTCCTCACATATGTTTTTGCTGTTGATCCAAAAGAAGGCAAAAAACCCAGTCTGAAGCGCTTCCAATTTTGCAACAAACTAGGAAAAAATCCCTTCTTGACCCCAAAATAGCAGTCAGATGTCTCCTTAGATCAAGCAGCTATTACCCCACTAATTAGAAATGATATCCCTGTATGTTATGTTTTTGCAAGTATTTATCCAATTGCAGTTTAAACATCTGTATAGACTCTGACAAAACCACCTCCTCAGGCAAAGAATTCCATATCCTTATTGCTCTTACTGTAAAAAAAACCTTTTCTTTGCCTTAGATGAAATCTCCTTTCTTCAAGCCTAAATGTGTGACCTCATGTCCTATGTATAGCCCTGTTTATGAATAGATTTCCAGATAATGGCTTGTACTGGCCCCAAATATATTTGTATAATGTTATCATATCCCTCTCAGGTGCCATTTTTCCAAACTAAACAGATTTACATTTTTTAACCTTTCTTCATAACTAAAATGCTCCATTCCTTTTATCAATTTTGTAGCTTGTCTCTGCACTTTTAGTGCCATGATATCTTCCTTTAGAACAGGTGCCCAAAATTGCACAGCATATTCAAGGTGTGGTCTTACCAGCGATTTATAAAGAGGCAAAATTATATTTTCATCTCGAGAATTTATGCCCCTATTTTTACATGACAAAACCTTACTGGCCTTAGCAACGGCAGATTGACATTGCATATTGCTGCCTAATTTGTTGTCTATAACAATTCCCAAATCCTTCTCGTGTGTGGTTATCCCTACTTCACTACCATTTAGGGTGTAAATTGCTTGTGCATTCTTAACCCCAAAGTGCATAACTTTGCATTTCTTTTTTTTTCTTTTTTTTTGACATTCTTTATTTTAGAGCAGCATGTTAACAGTACAGGTTAAACATTAGCAGTTAACACAGTATAACAAGTATTCCAAACTCAATAAACCTTTATGTCTTTTGTAGTTTTGTCTCTCTTTTTTTCCTTACTTCCCCCCCCCCCCCTCGTTTCTTTCCCTTTCCTCCTTTCTTGGTCTGTCCTCTTTCCCCTTGTCCTGTCCCTAATATTCGTAGTGGTCAGTAGTACTGGGTCAGTCTTTGCAGGGATGTTCAGTCAGGGTCCTAACTCAGGTCAGGCTGGGCTCTTAGCATTGGGCTTGCCGGAGGGTCTTTGTTTATGCATTCTGCTTTAGCTAGCGTGTGGCCACCAGATCGCGAGGGCGTGTGGTTCGGTTGTTTGGGTGATATATAGTGGCTATGCTTCTTTGTTGGAGCATTTCTCCTCTCAGCACACCAGGGGGATGGGGGCCCATCCGCTTCTGCAAGTATTCCCCCGAGGCCTCCACTCAGTTCAACTCTATGCCCTATGGACGTAGCGTGTAGGGTAGGTTCCTCGCGTCAACGTCGGGCACCTCCCTCCCCCTGTAGGGAGTGGTGGAGCCGCCTCAACCAGGTAATCTCTGGCGTACCCACTGTCATTGTCCTCTGTGTTTCCAGCTGTGGATAAAAGCATTAGGGTCCTCCAGGTGCGAAGTGGTCATGCGCCGTTGGATTGAGCCGCCTTACCGTTATGCCCATCGGTCTTGGTGACCTCTTTGCAGGGTCGGGGTCCCATCTAATTGTGTCGCCCTCCTCCCCTTTGCCCTTGTCCCTGTCTGGTGGTGAGTCCCTCCGGGCAAGGTCCCATATTTCCCTACCAGTCGCCTGATTGTGGCCTCGTCCGCATCTGGGCCTACGGTAGCGGGATGAGGTTGTTGAGTTAGTGTGGTGGATTGTGGAAGAGAAAAAAAAAGGGATGGGGGGAATGGGGGGAGAGTTGGCGTTGCCACGGCCCAGTCCGTTCCTACGCTACTCGGCCTCCTCTCTGGGTCCCGGGCGGGCAGCCTCCGGTCGCCCCCACCTCCGATCGGCGATGTTATCCACGGCGTCCATAGGCGGGTGCAGCATTCTTGTGTCCCTCGGAGCTCCGCTGTAAGGGATTCCATTGTATAAAGCTCATCGACCTTGTCCATCCACTGTGAAACGTTTGGAATATCCGGCGATTTCCATCTGGTGGGAATGAGGCTTTTGGCTGCATTGAGAAAATGTCTGATAAGGGTTTTCTTGTAGCGCCCTAAAGGCATCTGAGTGTGGTTGAGTAGCATGGGGAGGGGTTCCATGGGGATGTCCTCGTCTAAGATTTCCACCAGTTTGTCGTGGATCTGTTGCCAGTAGGGGATGATCCGAGGGCAGAACCACCATAGGTGCAGGTCTGTCCCCTCAGCGGTTTTGCATCGCCAACACGTGTTGTTGGGTGCGATCCCCATGGCATGTAGTTGTGCTGGGGTCCTATACCAGCAAGTCAGGATTTTGTAATTAAGTTCTTGCATTTTGGAGCTTAGTATTCCTTGGTGGGATAGAACATGTATTTGCTCCCATTGCTGTTCCGTTAAATTGACTACTGTAGCCTGTTCCCACTTTGAGTGTAAGTGCGCCGGGGGTCCCGCGTGTGCGCCCAGGAGCATAGCGTACAGGGTCAAGACGCCGCGTGTCGGGTGCGTTCCCCTAGAGCATAGCGTTTCAAACTGAGTGGGGGGTGGACTAGGTGTTTCCCCTGTAAAGTTGCATAGTACCGGTGTACCTGAAAGTATCTGAACCGCAGGATGCCTGTCGCTCTGGTCTGGTTTAGCATGTCCTCTAACGGCCTCAGTTCGTTGTTCGCACACCAAGTTTGTAGGTGTTGTGCCGTCCTCCCCCCAAATCCCTCGTTGTCACTCTGCGAGAGGCCTCCCGCCAGGTCCGGGTTGTGTATCACGGGTGTCAGTGGTGTCGGATTCATAGTGAGCTGTAGCTTGTAGTTCTCAGCGTCGTGCCTATGAATGGGTGGTTCCTCAGTTCCCTGTCACGTGTCGGGTTTTGTATCCATACCACCGGTGGGATACGCCCACCAGCTTGAAACCGCTCCATATGGACCCATTGTTTCTCTGAGTTCTGTACATGCCATTCTATGATTCTTAAGAGATGGGTCACTTGATGGTATCCCTGTAGTGACGGGAGGGCTGTCCCCCCTCGATGTCTCGGGAGCATAAGCTGCGCCTTTCTTACCCTCGGAGGTCCCGCCGCCCAGACGAATCTCAGTATCGCCGAACCCAAGGAGTTGAAGTAGGCCCGCGGAATCGTGATCGGGATAGCTTGAAAAAGATATAACAGACGTGGCAACAGATTAATCTTCACTGTATTTATCCTCCCGAACCACGACACACACAGGCGTCCTGCGTGGAGTGTTTGGAGGATGGGGAGAAAATTCTCTTGGTATAGCCTTGTCAGGTCCCTGGTCAGCCAGATACCGAGGTATTTTACCCATTGCTGGCACCATTTGAAGGGGAATTCCGTTGTCAGCCGTTCAATCAGTTCGGGGGGTATAGACAGGGGAAGGGCTTCCGACTTATCTCCATTGAGTTTGAAGTTAGAGATCCTTCCGCACCTGTCAAAGGCAGTTAGTAAGTTGGGTAGTGTAACCAATGGGTTGCTCATGAAGAAAAGGAGGTCATCCGCATAGGCCGCCACCTTGTGTACCCTATCTTCCTGGGCGACCCCCGCGATACCCCCTCCCATCTGACCACCTCGAGAAATGGTTCCAGATAGAGGGCAAACAGGAGGGGGACAGCGGGCACCCCTGGCGCGTCCTGTTACGTATCTTGAGCGTTGTGGACAGGACCCCATTGATGCATAGTTGTGCGGTCGGGTCCGTGTATAAAGCGGAGATCCACTGCAGTATGTTAGGTCCGAACCCCATTGCCCCTAGTGTATCAAGTAGGTACTGCCAGTACACCCGATCAAAAGCCTTTTCGGCATCAGTGGAGAGGAGAAGGCTTCCCTCCGTCGAGTTCGTTGTATGTGCATGATGTTTAATGCTCTGATGGTATTGTCTTTGGCTTCTCGACCGGGTATGAATCCGGTCTGATCCGGGTGGATCAGGGATGGGACTATTCGGCCTATGCGGGTTGCCAGAATCTTCGTAAACAATTTAAGGTCTGCATTCAGCAGGGAAATGGGCCTGTAGCTAGTACAGGCCGCCGGGTCTTTTCCCTCTTTATCTCGTCTTTCTGGATGTTGTAGAGACCGGCGTAGAAGTCCCGTAATTCCTCGACTATCTTGTCGGGTACCTGCGTAATGGGGCCGCTCCGTGTCCGGAGCTTAGTGATTTGGTTCATGCGGCGCTGCTGTCTTAACATTCTGGCTAGCATACGGCTGCATTTGTTGGAGTGTTCGTAGAAGTAACGATGGGCTTTCCTGATCGTGTGGGCTAGGTTTCTCGTGAGCAGGTGTTGCAGGCTCCGGCGGGTCTCCTGCAGGGCACGGTATACCGCCTCCGTCTGGGTGGATTTATGTTCTTGTTCCAGGCTGGCGACCTTCGCATGGAGCTGTTGTAGTTGTCTGCTGTGTTCTTTCTTCCTAGCGGTACATACCTTAATGAAATGCCCCTAATGACGCACTTATGGGCCTCCTAGCATATCATTTGTGAAGTGTCAGTGGGGTCATTTTCTTTGAAGTATTGGCGGAGCACCGTCTTGGCTTCTGCTATGGTGACATGGTCGCTGAGTAGTTGTTCATTTAGTTTCCACTGTCGTCTTATAGGTTTGTGCAGAGGCGAGGCCAGCTGGGCCAGAACCGGTGAGTGGTCCGACCAGGCATCTTGGAGTATTTCACATTTTTGTAACAGATTGAGGTATTCTTGCGCAATGAGGACGTAATCTAATCGGCTGTAGCCGCAGTGTACCGGGGAGAAATATGTGAAATCTTTGGCCTCCGGATGTAGGATTCTCCAGCAATCTGCTAGTCCCGCCGTTCTGAGTGCCGATTGTACAGTTTTAATGCATGTGTCTGGTAGTGAGCTACGTCCCCGGGAGGTGTCTATCCGGGGGTCTATTGGTATGTTGAGGTCCCCTGCCAGAATTAGGAGTCCCTCCCGAAAAAGCTCCAGTAGTTTTAAGGTTCTGGAGACAAAACAATGTTGTCGGATGTTGGGTGCATATATGGAGGCAAAGGTGTAGCGCCTGTCTGCTATGGAGCCCTTGATGAAGATGTAGCATCCGATCTGGTAATTGCATTCCGCCGGGTTCAATTTCCTCGAGAAATACCCGCACGGATGCCTGGGGCTCTCAGGGTTAGGACGTTGAGACAGGAGGGCGCCTACTCCTGTCTCAGACGCATCGACTTCGAGAATGAATGGTAAAGCAGGGTTAGGGTGTGCCAGTATAGGAGCAGCAGCAAAGGCGACTTTGAGAGACTCAAAGGCAGTAATGGCTTCTTGTGACCAATGCTGTGGATCAGCATCTCTCCTGGTCATGTCCGTGAGAGGTTTAACCAAGGAAGAAAAGTTGCGTATGAACTTCCAATAATAATTGGCGAAGCCCAGAAAACGTTGTATAGAGCGAAGACCCGTAGGTCGAGGCCATTTTAGTACAGCCGAAAGTTTCTCAGGATCCATAGAGAATCCAGCATCTGAGATAACATATCCCAAGAATGTGACCTGTTTGCAGTTAAACTCACATTTTTCCAATTTGCAGAACAGATTATTTTCTCTAAGTCTCTGTAGAACACGAGAAACGTCTGCGTGATGGTTCTCGAGAGATGTGGAATGGATAAGAATATCATCAAGATAAACCACCACACATTGCTGCAGCATATCTCGCAGGACGTCATTTATAAATTCTTGGAAAACCGCCGGAGCATTGCAAAGACCAAAGGGCATTACTAGGTATTCGTAATGGCCGCTCCTGGTGTTAAATGCGGTTTTCCATTCGTGGTCCTCTTTTATCCGGACGAGATTATATGCCCCTCTCAGATCAAGTTTGGTGAAGACCGTTGCTCCCTTGAGGCGGTCAAATAACTCAGTGATTAATGGAATGGGGTAGGCATTCTTAATAGTAATGCGATTGAGACCCCTATAGTCGATACAGGGTCTCAACTCGCCATCTTTTTTTTTTACAAAGAAAAAGCCGGCCCCGGCAGGAGAAGATGACTTCCGAATAAAACCTTTGGACAGTGCATCGGTAACATACTCCTCCATGGCTCGATTCTCTGCTACAGACAGTGGGTAAATCCGGCCACGGGGAGGATTGGCACCAGGTTGGAGTTCGATACCACAGTCATACGGACGGTGTGGTGGCAGAATGCTGGCTTGACCTTTGTCGAATACATCTTGGAATTCCTGGGTACTCTGCAATCCTGGACCTGCTCTCTTGCCTCTGAGCCACTATACAGCTCCAGAAATTGCCTGAAGTATAATCTTGCCTTGTATCCAGCACTGGGGGCTGGACGTTATTCTGTGGCTGCTCCAACATTCTCAGCACACCTGTGGCTAATCACCTATCAGCCAGGTATAAGACACTGCCTCTCCCTGAGGGCAGTGTCAGTTCATTGACTCTGGTTCAAGTATTGCTGTGTCGTGTTCCAGTGTGCTCCTGACCTTGGATTGTTATTTCGTTGTACCCTGACTTCTGGCATCCTCTGACCTCGGCTCTCTACTTGCTTATCCTGATTTCTGGCACCCACTGACCTCTGGCTTATCGACGACTATTCTCCTGGTTTATCCGTTTCTGTACTGAGACTTGGAGCATTAACCTGCACAGCCCCCGTGCACAGACTCACAGTCCAGGTGAGTTCTTACCTGACCACCTTGGTCTGTGTTTAATTGCAAGGGTGAGCATATATCTGCGCTACAGACTCCCAACAAAGGTAAGCCGTTACAATGCGATTGTCATCTTAAGCTAGTCAGCCGGCTACAGTATCAGCATCTTCGTCTCATTCGTCTTTGGTGGTCTTCCTCCCCCACTATGAAAAAACGATTATAAATAGGATGGCGCAAATGAGAGAAGGATCTTAGTACATGCAGCAACCAACAAAAACAAATCCTGGTAAAACGATTTGAACATAAAATAACTTACAGTAGTGATGGTGCGCAAAAAAAATAAAAAAAATAATTCGTATTCACTATGGACCTCTTATAGAGAGTGAAAGTAACCCTGTGTACATAAAATGAGGTGTTTACATAGTGGAAATATTATAAATAATTGAAAAACAAACAGTGGTTGTGGTGAAACAAAGCACAATCTGTAGGTATACTTGCAAACTTGGAAATCACTCTGACACCTATTAAGGAGACAAAAACAGAAAAAGAGCTCCTAGTGCAGCATAGTAATTAACTTATAAATATATAGAATAAAGCAAACAGAGGTGACTTTTAGGATTTAAAAAATCCTCCCCCACTATGCATGTCTCCCTGGCTATACACCCTGCTCAACTCCCGACTCAGTGTCCCGGGGGTACCACCCCGGCTAAGTCAGATAGCCTAACCCCAGCGTATGATGGTGTTCCCTCCTCTTCCCCCCCATTAACTGAGAGCAATTCCCCCTTTGGCAGGTGCTTGTCGGGCACTATAGTGCGGTATTCATCCCACCCCCCGCCTCAGTGAAGGGCATTGCCCCCTAGCATCCCGCAGCAGTTCAGGGTGAGTCTGCGGGGTCCCCTTCACCCCCCTGCGTCCGTTTGAAAGCAGTTCCACAAGCGTCCCTTATGAAGTCAGTTTTATCGCTGTGCCCTCCCCACTCCCCCGGCAGCCGCCCCCCCAGCACCCCACAACAGGTCAGCAACCAGCCTGTGCCCCCCATCACCCCACAGGCCCAGTCCCTGACTCACCCCCGGCCCCCCCTCCAAAGCCCAATGAAATCCCTGTAACTCCCAAGGCCTTAGCTAACCCGGGGTGGCAAGTCCAGGGGCGGGGAGAAGGGGCCTGTCCCCAACCCAGTTGCAGCGGTCCAGATCCCGCAAGGGGAGAGGTGGCACTCCACTTCCGAGGGCTTCCTCTCCATCAAGGGGGGCCGCGATCTCGGCTTGCAGGTGAGGATTCTTCGCCTCCCTCCCCACCTAAGTACCTTACTCCCCCTAGGGGCAGCAGGCGGCCTGGCGAGGGCGCTCCTCTTCTTACTCCTCCACGCCTCGCGGGCCTCCCAGAATCCGTGGGGCCGGTCACCTCTTCTCGGGGTCGGGAGTGGGCGATCTGCCCCTACATTGTCACACTGCCCCCTCCCCCACTGTCACTGCCCCTACACTGTCACACTGCCCCCTCCCCCACTGTCACTGCCCCCTCCCCCACTGTCACTGCCCCTACACTGTCACACTGCCCCTCCCCCACTGTCACTGCCCCTACATTGTCACACTGCCCCCTCCCCCACTGTCACTGCCCCTACACTGGCACACTGCCCCCTCCCCCACTGTCACTGCCCCTACATTGTCACACTGCCCCCTCCCCCACTGTCACTGCCCCTACACTGTCACACTGCCCCCACTGTCACTGCCCCTACATTGTCACACTGCCCCCTCTCCCATTGTCACTGCGCCTACACTGTCACACTGCCCCCTCCCCCACTGTCACTGCCCCTACATTGTCACACTGCCCCCTCCCCCACTGTCACTGCCCCTACACTGTCAGACTGCCCCCTCCCCCACTGTCACTGCCACTACATTGTCACACTGCTCCCTCCCCCACTGTCACTGCCCCTACACTGTAACACTGCCCCCTCCCTCACTGTCACTGCCCCTACACTGTCACACTTCCCCCTCCCCCACTGTCACTGCCCCTACATTGTCACACTGCCCCCTACCCCACTGTCACTGCCCCTACACTGTCACACTGCCCCCTGCCCCACTGTCACTGCCCCTACACTGTCACACTGCCCCCTCCCCCACTGTCACTGCCCCTACACTGTCACACTGCCCCCTCCCCCACTGTCACTGCCCTTACATTGTCACACTGCCCCCTCCCCCACTGTCACTGCCCCTACACTGTCACACTGCCCCCTCCCCCGCTGTCACTGCCCTTACACTGTCACACTGCCCCCACTGTCACTGCCCCTACACTGTCACACTGCCCCCTCCCCCACTGTCACTGCCCCTACATTGTCACACTGCCCCCTCCCCCACTGCCACTGCCCCTACACTGTCACACTGCCCCCTCCCCCACTGTCACTGCCCCTACACTGTCACACTGCCCCTTCCCCCACTGTCACTGCCCCTACATTGTCACACTGCCCCTCCCCACTGCCACTGCCCCTACACTGTCACACTGCCCTCTCCCCCACTGTCACTGCCCCTACATTGTCACACTGCCCCCTCCCCCACTGTCACTGCCCCTACACTGTCACACTGCCCCCTCCCCACTGTCACTGTCCCTACACTGTCACACTGCCCCCTCCCCCACTGTCACTGCCCCTAGATTGTCACACTGCCCCCACTGTCACTGCCCCTACACTGTCCCCTCTCCCACTGTCACTGCCCCTACATTGTCACACTGCCCCCTCCCCTACTGTCACTGCCCCTACACTGTCACACTGTCTCACTGCCCCCTCCTGTCTGGGGGTGGGCAGTGTGACAGTGTAGGGGCAGTGACAGTGTGGGGGATGGGCAGTGTGACAGTGTCACACTGCCCATCCCCCACACTGTCACTGCCCCTACACTGTCACACTGCCCACCCCCACACTGTCACTGCCCATACACTGTCACACTACCCACCCCCACACTGTCCATCCCCCCACACTGCCACTGCCCCTACACTGTCACAGTACCGATCCTGCACACTGTCACTGCCCCTACACTGTCACAGTACCCACCCCCCACACTGTCACTGCCCATACACTGTCACACTACCCACCCCCCACACTGTAACTGCCCCTACACTGTCACACTGCCCCTCCCCCACGCTGTCACTGCCCCTACACTGTCACACTGCCCATCCACCACACTGTCACTGCCCCTACATTGTCATACTGCCCCCTCCCCCAAACTGTCACATTGCCCATCCACCACACTGTCACTGCCCCTACACTGTCACATTGCCCATTCACCACACTGTCACTGCCCCTAAAGTGTCACATTGCCCATCCCCCACACTGTCACTTCCCCTACATTGTCACACTGCCCCCTCCCCCACACTGTCACTGCCCCTACACTGTCACATTACCCATCCACCACACTGTCACTGCCCCTACATTGTCACACTGCCCCCTGCCCCCTACACGGTCACACTGCCCCTACACTGTCACATTGCTCCTCCACCACACTGTCACACTGCCCATCCCCACACTGTCACTGCCCCTACACTGTCACACTGCCCATCCCCCACACTGTCACTGCCCCTACATTGTCATACTGCCCCCTTCCCCACTGTCACGCCCCTACTTTATCACACTACCCATCCACCACACTGTCACTGCCCCTACATTGTCACACTGCACCCTCCCCCAAACTGTCACACTACCCATCCACCACACTGCTCCTGCAACACACTGTCACTGCCCCTACACTGTCACACTGCCTATCCCCCACACTGTCACTGCCCCTACATTGTCATACTGCCCCTTTCCCCCACTGTCACTGCCCCAACACTCTCACACTGCCCCCTCCACCACACTGTCATGCTGCAAGCTAGTTACTTCATCCGAACTATCAAAGAGCTGCATGGGAGGAAGACCGCGAGTGGGCAAAGAGGAGGGAAGTGCAAGCCTGGGAAATCCTCTTAACTCCCAAAAGCTTCAGCCAGCCGACCTAACCCCAAGGAAGCCACCCTCCTGCATCATAAATAGTAGGAAACAGCAGGGTGGCTAAAAATTAGCATTTTGCATGTTTGTGTGTATCTGTGTGTCAATTTGTGAATCTGTTGATAAAACAAGAAAGCATCTTCAGACACTCACGGAATTAGCAACATAGGCAGATTTATTGAATCAGGAACGCAAAGCAATATTTCGACCTATAAATAGGCCTTTATCAAGCTTGATAAAGACCTATTCATAGGTCGAAACGTTGCTTAGCTTTTCAGATCCAATAAATCTGCCTATGGCTTTAGTTCTGTGAGTACCTGAAGAATTTTTCTTGTCTCATCATACGTGGTTTGGATTTGCTGGTCCTGCTTCGTCACACCCAGTTTAAAATGGAGTTGTGTGCGGTTCCTTTTCTTCTGTTTTAAATGTGTGAATCTGTGTCTGTGTGTATTTGTATGCCATGTTGTGTGTTACTGTATATCTCTCTGTGTGTATCTGTGTTTGGAACTGTCTATCTGTGTGTCTATTTGTGTGTAACTGTATGTGTGTGTCAGTGAGTGAATCTGCATTTGTGTCTGTATGTATATCTGTGTGTTCATATCGGTGTATCTGCATATGTCTGTATGTGTACCTATCTGTGTGTATCGGTATCTTTGTGGATCTGTGTCTCTATCTGTCTGTGTATCTGCATGTATGTGCAGCACAATTTCCAAGTGACTATCAGGAGGAGAGTGCACAGCAATCCTTTTTGGTCAGTCAATTCATATAGCGTGTCCAAACTCCGCCAGCTTCTCCGTCCAGCCCATCGGCTCTTGAGCATGCCGCAGGTTGTGTGGAGGGGGCAGAGATATGAATTGCCTCATATTCCTGCTCCCTCTATTCCTCTCAACGCAATGCCGCTTTAGTGATGAGGTTCGGCTGAGTGAGGCAGCAAAATCTCTATCATGCCACATTCACCACACTACGTGACGTTGACGCGATGATGTCGACGGGCGACGCCTGCATGATCCGGATTTCATTGTAAGGCAAACAGTGTGCAGAAGGATTCTGCACACTGCCTTACAAAGCCCCAAAAACTGGTCTCGACCCCACATTTGTCGGCCATCTTCAGAGGCCAGCCAGCCAGCCTGCCCACAGGCCAGCCGGCCAGCCAGCCAGCCACCGGCCGGTAGGCCAGCCAGCCAGCCCACAGGCCAGCCAGCCAGCCAGCCCACAGGCCAGCCAGCCAGCCCACAGGCCAGCCGGCCAGCTAGCCAGCCAGCCCACAGGCCGGCCAGCCATCCAGCCCACCGGCCGGCCAGCCAGCCAGCCCGCCCACTGGCCGGCCAGCCAGCCCACAGGCCGGCCAGGCCACCAGCCAGGCCAGCAGCCAGCCCAAAGGCCTACAGCAAGCCACAGGCTTACAGCCAGTAAGCCCACAGCCTGCCGGCAGTAGCCAGCAAGCGCACAGCCTGCCATTAGCCCTCAATTGTAGTCTCTACTGGGGCCTGGAGGCGACTGTTTCTAACAGAGGCTCTCTAATGGATGCTGAGATGGCCTCTGTTAGAAAGACCCCCTTCTAAGCCCATTAGACTCCCTTGTAGTCTCTAATGGGGCCTGGAGAGGATTCTTTCTAACACACTCTTTAAAGGACACTGAGATAGCCTCTGCTAGAAAAAAAAACCCTCCATGGCCCATTAGCCCCCAATTGTAGTCTCTACTAGGAGCCTCGAGGGGATTATTGTTATTTATTTTGCACATTTTGTTTTTTGAATTCATTAATTATATTGCACTTGTTTTGAATTTATTGCACTTTTGTTCCTTGTGTCTAAAGATTGTGTAAGGTGTGGCTGGAGGTGAGACAAGGGTGGGGCTTGCTGCGGAGCAAGGGTGGGGCCTGTAAGGGGGCCCTTGATTTATTTTGCCCGGGGGCCCTGAGGGTTCTCAGTCCGCCCCTGCCTCCAGTGGTTACAGCAGAAAATGGTGAAGGTTCTGGAGTGTACATCACAGTCTTAATATCATCGAGCCAATCTTGAGAGATCTCAAACGTGCAGGTTCATGCAAGACGACCAAAGACTTTGCATGACCTAGAGGCATTTTGCCAAGACGAATGGGCAGCTATACCACCTGCAAGAATTAGGGGCCTCATAGACAACTATTACAAAAGACTGCACGCTGTCATTGCTAAAGGGGGCAATACACCGTATAAGAACTAAGGGTATGCAGACTTTTGAACAGGGGTCATTTCATTTTTTTCTGTTTTATGATTGTGCCATTCTGTTATAATCTGCAGTTGAATATGAATCCCATAAGAAATTAAAGAAATGTGTTTTGCCTGCCCCCTCATGATTTCTTTATTTCTTTAAAAATGGTACATATATTACCAATTCTCCAAGGGTATGCAAACTTTTAAGCACAACTGTATTTTCTTTTTCTAAACCTTTTTCAAGTTATTACACAGGATGTGCACTGCTGCCAACTTGTGTATAGTTCAGAACTGGAAGGACCATGTTCCCCAGTTATTAAAAAAAAAAATTGGGTGCTAGTAATTCCCTGCAGAATCCTCTGCCAAATAATGTCGATGTATATAATTCTCCCACTGAGCTTGACAATTACGGCGAGAATTTAGAATGCTTGCTAGAGAATATAATAATCTAGAGACATTACTCGTTTTTCATTCAAAAGCTTAGATGTTCAAATGCTGTCCCAGGACTGAGGAGCAGAAAGGAGGAAAGTATGACTAAAGTGACTAATCTGAATATAACAAAAGAACTCAGTAGGGGTCATATTATGATTTATTTTGGGGTTTTTTTGTTTACTTGAAAGGTTAGAAGAGTACCATGTGCAGTAACAGAGTCCACTGTCAGGAGGCATGTATGCTTTAATCATTGGGAAAAAATGATCTTGTTGGGAATGACCCAACTCAAACACTGGTGTACACAAGAAACGGGTGACATTCAAGTTGGGTTCAAGAGTGAATCACTATATTTCTCCTCATAGTTTATACATTTTGTAATGTGTGAGATCTGTCATCATTTCAAAATAGAACAGAGTTATGAAGTTTACTAACAATTGCCTACTTGTTTAGAAGATTACCATAAGTGAAAAAGGCAAACATTAATATTTAATATTATTTTTGTTCTTTTATAGTATGTCTCCTCATATACTAATGATCTGAGGATGCTCACTCATTCTGAGTGAGTGATCACAACAAGAGTTTTGTTTTACTTTTTATTTTTAAGAATTATTTTTTTACTTTTTTCTTTCCATGTATTTAGGTTCTGACTGAAGAAGGTGGTTCCTCTCTTTCTAGGTCTGATGCAGCTTTTTTCATGCTTATGCAATTCTTGCTATTAAAGTTTAAACCTTCTTCTCGCCCTAATCTATCAAATCCTCTATCATTACCTTCATAAAGGCAATTGACTTGTCTGACATTATTTTATATCTACCATATAGTTTTTCCATACTAAACATGATTTATTGATTCTCTGTTTTGCACTATATGATAATTGACTGTGTTATTCT
Organism: Pelobates fuscus; assembly: GCF_036172605.1. Taxonomy (NCBI): domain Eukaryota; kingdom Metazoa; phylum Chordata; class Amphibia; order Anura; family Pelobatidae; genus Pelobates; species Pelobates fuscus. The sequence continues at coordinate 86,998,883 of NC_086325.1, read as the reverse complement.
CTTCTCTGTTTAGGATACATCTCATGGATGTTGGAAGATTATCATTACCTTTGCTTTTTACAGTGTTGAAATAATGAACAATATTTAAAAAGTAATTTGCCTTACAAATACTTTTATTGTAAACTCTGTCAAACATTTATGGGTGAAAAAAAACCTGCTAAAATGTTCAGGGCTTCTTTAGGGCACTCACTGGAGAAGGTCATCGGATTTTGCTTATGACCTTGGCTGCTCCTTGTAAGAAGGCATGGCTGAGTCACTAGTATTTAGAGAAAGGAGAGACCATTTTGCATTCAGTCTAGATGAGGGTTCCCGCTGGTGCTCACAGCTAGATATTAACAACCCCAGCTCTCTCTCACAGTCTTTGTGAAGGTCTGCCAGGTTTTTAGATCCAATTAGATGACCTTGTACAACCCAGTCCTCTTTGCACAAATCTTCTCAGTTATGAAATCTCATATAAACTGTGGAGACAGTTTTTCTTGTTTTGCTTAAACAAATTATCCAGAAAGGTTTACAGAGCTAATGACCGTCACGGAACGTGTTCTCTTACCAGCATCACAATAATACATACGATGAAAGGTCAATAGTCCTTCAGGACAGGACGTCAAACTACAGGACAATTGTACATAGCAACGTCATTTGTGGGATTTGTTTTTCATTAATGAGTCTCAAGTTTTACCCTTGGTTATGTTACAGATTTCTGATTCTGTATTATCAAATACAGTTTGTCTATCTTACGTTTACGTGAAGATTGAATAAACAATGTTAAAGGGACCACTTGTAGTTATCAGCATGTTCTCAATTGTAAACACTGCCTTTTCTGAGAAAAGGCAGTATTTACAATTAGCTACATGGACACCTCTAGTGGCTAGAAATGCTTCTTGGTATGGTTCTGCAATCTTTCAAGGAATGACATTTGGGGCCTTCACACGCATCTCAAGTAAAGGATGCTGAATGCCACAAATGCCCAGGTTCCCCCCAATGCTTCCCTATGAATAAGTGATGATGTCAACCAGGGCAGGAGTAGCAGCAGTGGCTAATCAGCGCGTCGTGGGAATTAAAGTGACTAAAAACTATCTATTCAACTATTTTAGAGGGGCCCTTAAAGGACCACTATAGTGCCATGAAAACATACTCGTTTTCCTGGGACTATAGTGCCCTGAGGGTGCCCCCACCCTCAGGGCCCCCCTCCCGCCAGGCTCTAGGGGGTGGGAGGGGTTACATTTACCTCTCCTCCTCCTCTCCTCTTCCTCACCTCCTCTTCTCCTCCTCCTTGGCTATATGCGCATGCGCGGCATGAGCCACGCGCACATTCAGCCAGTCCATAGGAAAGCATTCTCAATGCTTTCCTATGGATGCTGGCAATGTTCTCACTGTGAAAATCACAGTCAGAAGCGCGGAAGCACCTCTAGCAGCTGTCAATGAGACAGCCACTAGAGGCTGGATTAACCCTATTATAAACATAGCAGTTTCTCTGAAACTGCTATGTTTATAGAAACAATGGTTAAACCTAGCTGGAAGTGGCACCGAGACCGCTTCTTTAAGCTGAAGTGGTCTGGGTGCCTATAGTGGTCCTTTAAGCTAAAGTTCATCCAATTTAATATCATACTTTAAAAAACAAAAGGAAAAAGATTGACAAATGGTAAAATATGTTTTGCATGCTCAAGTTGACCTAGGATGACATTATGTCATAGGCACACTTGCAAAACATGCATCTTAATGGAACGGGGAATTATACACTAGATGAGGCAAGAGCTGGACAGAAAAAGAAAAATATATGCAAGAAAAAATAAAAAGTAAGATTTTTCAAGTAATTCAATTCCCCCCAAAAATACAAATGAAAGTGTAGGTACACTGGAAACAGAGATGGGTCTGTTAGTTAATGAAGACCAGGAAAAGGCAGACATTTTAAATAGCTATTTTTCTTCAGTATATATTAATGAGGATCCTATGGCAAGAGATATGCAAATGATTGCTGCAAAATACTTGCAGATAACTTGTGATTGGATGACTCGAGATAAGGTGCTACAGCAGTTAAAGAAAATTAATGTAAATAAAGCTCCGGGGCCTGACAGTATTCACCCACGAGTACTTAAGGAGCTAAGTGGGGAAATAATTGAACCTCTGTATTTAATCTTTCAAGATTCTTTTGTTTAAGGTATTGTACCAGAGGATTGGAGGAAGGCAGATGTCGTTCCTATAATTAAAAAGGGGTCAAAATCCTTGCCTGGAAATTATAGACCTGTGAGCACTTCTGGAAAATATTTGAAGGGCTATTAAGGGATAATATTTAGTAATTCACTGGGAAAAACTTTGTTATTAGCAATAATCAACATGGTTTTATGAAACATAGGTTATGTCAAACTAACCTAATTGCATTCTATGAAGAAGTAAGTAGAAGTATAGATCAGGGTGTTGCAGTGGATGTGATCTACTTGGATTTTGTCAAGGCATTTGATACGGTTTCTCACAATAGGTTAGTCTTCAAACTAAAAGAAATTGGTCTAGATGAATATTCTTGTTCTTGGGTAGAACACTGGCTTAAGGATAGAGTACCACGAGTTGTCATTAATGGTAAATTTTCAAGCTGGACAAAAGTGGTAAGTGGTGTCCCTCAGTGTTTTGTTTTAGGACCGCTTATATTTAACATATTTATAAATGATCTTGAACTATGCATTAAAAGCCATGTATTAGTGTTTGCAGATGACCCAAAACTTTGTAAAGCAGATGACCCAAAAGCTTTGCTGCAGATGGAATTAGATAGATTGGGGGACTGGGCACTAAAATGGCAGATTAAATGTAATGTAGAGAAATGCAAAGTTATGCACTTCGGGGTCAAGAATGCACCCTAAATGGTAGTGAATTAGGGGTAAAATATTTGGGAATTGTTGTAGACAACAAATTAGGCAGCAATATGCAATGTCAATCTGTAATTGCTAAGGCCAGTAAGGTTTTGTCATGTAGAAATAGGGGCATAAATTCTCGGGATGAAAATTTAATTTTGCCTCTTTATAAATCGCTGGTAAGACCACACCTTGAATATGGTGTGCAATTTGGGGCAAAGAAAAGTTTTTTTTTACAGTAAGAAGTATAAGGATATGGAATTATCTGCCTGAAGAGGCTGTTTTATCAGAGTCCATACAGATGTTTAAACAGCAATTGGATAAATCCTTGCAAAAACATAACATACAGGGATATAATTTCTAATTAGTGGGGTAATAGCTGCTTGATCCACGGAGATATGTGACTGCCATTTTGGGGTCAAGAAGGATCTTTTTCCTAGTTTGTTGCAAAATTGGAAGCGCTTCAGACTAGGTTTTTTTGCCTTCTTTTGGATCAACAGTTAAAACATATGTGAGGAAGGCTGAACTTGATGGACGCAAGTCTCTTTTCAGCTATGTAACTATAAAACTATGTAACTATGTATGAATCTTTATCTGAGAACATCATATGCAAATTAAGTTGACCATTAAGGATTTAACAAATTTTAACCAGAAGTTAAACAGGGGAGAGGGAGGAAAGGGTGGTCATACAGTAGCTATGTCATCACACATTTGGTTTGTGCTCGGGATTTAAGCTCCTCAATTTGAGCTAGAAGTGGCACCTTCGTTGTCATGAGAACATGCCTCATGAGTGTTCTGCCTCTCCTCATATGTTATCACTTAAATGTTGATACATATCTCTCTGTTCATAAATGTGTAATTCTAAATTGGGCCTTATGACCATATATCCTGTACATCAGATGTGCCATATAACCTCTGGGTTTTCCATCCCTATGGCCATATCAGAATCTTGTTCTGCGTTCATATATTCCAAGTTATTGCAGATACATAAATGCAAATCAATTATACAGTAACATACCAATAGGTAAGGTTAAAATCCTCCGCCACTTGGGATTTTTCTTGAACCAATTATTCCAGGCAATTTGCCAGTATTTATGTTTTTTGATTATTCTGTCTCACTGCTAGCTCATATTTTCCTGTCTGTGATATGCGATTTAAAAGTTCTGGTTTTGTAGGGTTGTCCTTTGACAACCAGTGTTCAGCTATCAAAGTCAATGCAGCAATAAGTATGTGGAAAATTAAATATTCAACTGGTTTCAGGTATGGCTGTATAAACATAAATAATATAATAGTTGGAAGTGTGTTGGGTATTGTAACTCCCATACTTTGTTCTATAAGGGAACATTTTAAGTCTGAAAAAGGTAATACAATTCCATATTTGCATAATTTGTGCAGGTGCGTAACCCTGCATCGAAACCACGATCTATAGTTGAAATTGTGAATAAGGAATGGCAACGGCTGTAATAAGTGTAGCCAGGAAGACAGGATTACAACTATACAAAAACATCCTAGATGTATACCATCCACCAATGTTGCTATTGCCAAAGTAAGTCTACAAAATTGAATCATTTTCAACATTTATCTTTTGTAACTTTGTAAAAAGAAGTACAGTGTGGACTCGCAGGTCCCATCAATTATATAAGACATCCGATTGACAGGAAAAATTTTATCATTAAAGGCATACTTTAGAGATGCGCAGGTCTCAATATTTCGTAGTTAGCATCACTGTGATGGACTCGCAGGTCCTATAGCATACATAAATTAATGCAATAACGTATAGTCATGTGTGGGATCAACAATTAGGATCTCCCATCCGTTTTGCATATATCTAGTAAATGTGCTATTATCCACTTATACTGAGAAGCTGCCTTTGTAGCGGTATCTGCGGAACCCGTTACCTAGGAAATATTTTAGCATGGATTCATGCTATGGGTTTTGGGTTTACCCTTAGTGGGGGATTTCCAAGGGGTTAGCCGTGTGGTGTAAGAGCATTGCCGCTGGGTCCAGGGGAGGTGGTGCGTCAGAGAACCTCTCCAGCATGTCGTGTATTCCCACCCAGTAAGGCCTGATTTTTTTCACAGTCCCACCAGAGGTGTAGTATTTGGCCCCACCCCCTTCCCGCACCTCCAGCAGAGGTCGGTGTGATTTGAGTCTATAGCGTGTAAGAGGGACAGGGTGCGGTACCAATTAGTTAACAGTTTAAAGGCCGTCTCCTGTGTTCTACTGAAAACCGAACAGTGGTGCATGAGATAGCACATCTTTTCCTATTCATTGTAAGTAAATGATCTGCCTTGGGCTGTTTCCCATTTCCCCATGAAGGTAGGTTTCTCCGTCGGGGTCTCCCTCTGTAACATGCAATATATGAAAGAGATCCCATGAGGCTGGGGGTCTGGGTGCATACAACTCTTTTCAAATGTGGTTGGTTCCCTGTTAAGTGCTCATCCTTTAGGGAGGGTGTCAATGAAATTCATCAGTTGTTTATACTTAAACATCTGTAAAAAGGTGGGGGTGACTCCCGCAAGGAGGTCGTTTAACTTTCTACGGCCCTCCTGGGTGTGAACATGATGGAGACAGGGAGTGTGTGTACGTAATATGTCCCGAAATGCGTTTGGGTCAAGTCCTCATTATGCATCAGGGGGAGCAGGAGTAGGGTGTATGGCGATAGGCCGTGTTACCCTGAGACCCTCTGCCATATTTCTAAGATGTGTCACGTCCACCCCGCGGGTCGCCATGGCAGAACAGATACGGGTCTGCCTGCCTCCGATTCTTCCACTACCTTCCATAGTTTATGGACATTAGTCTTCATCCATTCCATTACCCTTTGGTGGTGGCAGGCCACATAATCGAGGTAGAAGTCCAGCATTGCCAAGCCTCCCCTGTCTTTAGGTTGCAGAAGCAAATGGAGATTAACCCTCTGTTTTTTCCCGTTCCATACATAGTGTCCCATCGCTGAGTGGAGGGAGGTGAAGAAGGGTTTGGGAACCATAATGGGGATGGCCCGTAGCAGATAAAGTAGGAGAGGGAGGAAGTTAATTTTTATAACCTGGACTCTCTCTAGCCAGGATATGTGTGGGTAGGACCATTCTGCCATCTCCAGCTTAAATGTAGCCAGTAAGGGGGCAAAATTCTCCTTGAATAGATCACCACTCCATCTAGCCAACCATGTTCCCAAATAACGTACCTTATGGTCCACCCACTGAAATGCAAATCTTTGGTGGAGATGAGTGGCGGGGCTACTGGGCAAGTCAATTTTTAAGACATATAACTTGGAAAAATAGATTTTTGGATTGGAGATGGCACCGAATTCTTTAAAAGCTTTAAGGATGTTTGGCAGTGAGATTTCCGGGCTAGAGACAAAGAAGAGAAGGTCATCGGCATATGCAGCCACCTTATGTTATGTCCCCCCTATCTTTATCCCGGTGATGTCCCTGTTACGTCTAATGGCTGTCATGAATGGTTTTAGGGCAATGGCAAAGAGAAGGGGGGGATAGGAGGCATCATTTAGGTGCCGTTATGCATGGAGAATTCAGCAGTTAGTGCCCCATTGACTATTACGTGGGCTGTGGGCCTGTCGTTTAGGGCTTTGATACATTTCTAATGTGGGGCCCTAATCCGAAGTGAGTGAGGGTCTGAAAGAGATAGTCCCAACACATCCTGCCGAAGGCCTTCTCCGCGTCTGTCCATAGCAAAAGAAGGTCCCCAGCGTCTCTCCGTCTCCCATGCATGAGTGTAAGTGCACGTATAGTGTTATCCCTAGCCTTGCGTCCCATCACAAATCCCACCTGATCCGGGTGGACCAGGGAAGGGAAGTGTGCCTGTAAACGCGTGGCCAAAACCTTCGCCATCAATTTGATATCACAGTTGATGAGTGAGATGGGTCTGTAATTCCTACAATGCTCTCCATCATTGCCCCTCTTAGGGATGACAGTTACTTGGGAAGTCAGTGCTTGTTTGGGCAAGCGGTGGCCGTCCCTCACAGCATTGAATGAAGCCAGCAGCGGCTGATACAGGCTATCAACAATGCTTTTATAGTAGCGGAGCGGTAGTCCGTTGGTGCCGGGGCTCTTGTCTAGCTTGGTGTTTTTTATTGCAAGTGCTAGTTCCTCTATGATTTTGGCAGGTAGGCGGTGTAGGGTGTCTTGTTTATCCCGGAACTCATGTATATACGTCGCCTTACTTACATTCTGGGTGGCAGCTAACCGCTTTTGTTCCCGTGTAGGAAAAAAAAGGCCCTATGTCTAACTATGTCTCTATGATACTTAGAATGAAGTAGTGAAGTCAGGTCCTGTTGCAATTGCAGTAGTGTGGCCTGGTGTGTCGGGTGTTGTTAGCACTTATTTAGCTCCTCATGTTTGCATATGTCCGTTATGATCTCAACCAAACAAAATACCGAATGGCAGGCCATCCAGATGTGGAGTGTGCCGCTCATTATCACCAATAACTCCATTCACACCTCCACAAACCACAACAACATGAACGTTCCAAATGGTCGGCTGGGTGGCAGTCGTTCATATGTGCGAGCATGTGGCGGTGGCCATCTTGGAATACGAACAGATACAGCAGTGTTTGGTCTTCGAGTGTATGGAACTAAAATCGGCCACTCGACAGCACGAACACCGCTGGGACTTCCACCTTCTGTTACATTCGTGAAGATTCAGTCAAACAGAATGGTGTCCAGGGGGAGCAGATACTTATAATGAACATATACACAAACAGTTTTGTATTAGTTTTCATGTATTTTATACCCCGATGGCGTTTTGGCTGTGTTCGTGGGATCTGAGCACTTTTTGGCTATATTGGGTGCTCAGACCCAGGCTATCTGGGGATATTAGACTTGAGGGGGTACCTTGTGGGGAATTGTATGTTTTGGGGTGGTAAAGATTGTACATGTCTTGGACCTGAGAGTTAATGTAATATACTGTGTACTTTGCTTCAGTCTACTCTCAGGTCCAGTGGGGAATGCCCCTGTAATGTGTATTTGGAAACCTCTTGCATGGGGATTCTCATAAAAGGCCGTGTGTGGCTCCATTAAAATTAGTTATACCCCCAGAGCTGAGTGTCGTCCAGTTGCTGGGGAGGTGGTGGAAGATTCTTGGATTACTTTGCTGTATTTGGCTGTTCTCTTGGAGTATTCTACTTGTTCCTGAGCACATCTTGGAGTAACCAGTGGAGGAGAGCCCCTGCCAGGACTAGCACTCCGCTACAGACATGTCATCTTGTGGAGAGGTCTTTGTAAAAAAATGCAAACAGACCTCAAAAATGATAGTGTCCCTTTAATAAAATATGTTAACTTGTAAAACAATGTTCTAGTTTATGTTGTGATGATATCATAATCTGTAAAATGGTAATACACATTTAGAAACTATTTTTAATTATATGCATTTAATCCTCATTATAAATCTAGGAAACATTTACTATGAAGGGACTGCAGCTGCAAAATGCCTAATACGGAATACTGCAGAGGGAATGCATGATTGCATAAGGACTAGTCACTTTGGGCTTGTTTCCCAGCCCCCCTCAGCAGCATAATGAAGTGTTGTCCACATTTCACACTTGGTGCTAAGAGGAAACTTCTCTGTAAGTGCTGTGTAAATTGGGATGTAGGGCCATAGACAGTGCACACAGCTGAGGCCTGTTTGTTACTGCTCCCTGCTGGGCTATGCCACAATTAATCAAGCTTTCCAGGTTTTGATTAACTGTCTGCCCCAATAAATTAGGTTTTGTTGGCCCTGGCCCAGGTCTGATAATTTCACAGCCTAGGGACTGATGTTCACACAGGACCAAGCTAAATGAAGAGAAGGAGGGGTGGGATGAACATTGCACTTGTTTAATGCTGTCATTTGGTATTTAAAAAAAGTTGGTTTAACTCTCTCCATACTGTTTACAGCTTGTAAATTCTACAAGACTCTACTTAGAAAAGGTCATTATCCAGTTTAATCCAAGATGTCTATCTATCTAAACACACATGGGCACACAAAGAATAATTTACAAATGGTCCATAAAGGGCGCCGTTCTCTTGTTTGACAGGCATGATGATTTGCTTCTCCTGTCATTAGGCACCCAGACAATTTCATTTCATTGAAGTGGTCTGGGTGTACTATCCCTGTCCCCTTAACCCTGCAATGTAAAACATTACAGTTTTAGAGAAACTGCAATATTTACATTGCAGGGATAAGAATGCCTCTAGCAGCTCTCTACCAGATTATTCCAGCTGTTTCAAGTAGTTTAACTCTTTGAAATTACCTGCCTCTGCTCCTTTGCTTGGTCTTCTTCTGTCCGGTGTATGATATTCAGGCTTTCACAGTTCGTCATGACCATGACCATTCGTCATCGTACCAAAACCCATTACTCCAGTTTTTTATTCCTATTTTTCCTCTTCTCCTAAGTTATACGTTGCCTGCTGTGTTCACACTTACATGGATGTAGGGACTCTATCTTGATACGTATGTATCAAGGCCTGTTTCTTCTACTTCAGTGGCTCGCTGTATTTGCCGGCTCCTATTTGTCAGGTGTCAAAGAATCTTTTGGCTTTCATACAGTCCGTGGCACAGCGTCTTCCTCTGCTTTTTCTACAGGAAGCAATCTTTCAGATATTTTGACGGCAGTCAAGGAAATCTACGTTTTGGACCTTTTATTTTCATCCACACTTTTCTCTGGTCCTTAGGTGTTTAAAAGAGCAAGCAATACGCCTCCTGTCTTGTGTTAAAGTTAGAGATTAGCCTAGCCTTGGTTAAGGTATAGTCTAAGTTTTAATAAGGATTGGAGGCAAATATTTTTCCCACCCATCACCCCTCCCTGTTTTCATATAGACTTATGTTTTTGTATGGCATATTGACCATATACTTTATCTCGGTTGAAATTTGTGATGGTGGATGCATTAATAATGTTTCTAGTTATTATTAGGTCTTTATGCTTTGTCATGGTGCTTGCCCAATACTTTCACTTTTTTTTTGGTCAATGGATAACACACCCCTTCCTCCTTAGACCGTGAATGTTCATTTGGTATTTGACATTTTTCTCCGGTTAAGTTTTGTTTGTTTGACCTTCCTCTATCCATCGGTGATCTTCAATATGATAAGATATAAGCAAATATTTGCCTCCTGTCTTTATTAAAATTTAGACCATACCTTCACCACGGCCAGGCTAATCTCTAATGTTCAAGGATTTACAGCTTAATGGTGACACAAGGACAGACCTGAACAGGAAACCCACATTCATTAATAAATTATATTGGATGAAGAGTATTCAAAATACACCAGAGGATTTATTCCAATACTAAATCCTTTGAAAGGGAAAACTAAGAGATAAGTATGTGCTTAAATGAAATAAAGTATATAGATAAACACAGAGGCAAAAAAAGTATGAGCTCCAGGTAAGTCTCAGAAAATTTAAACTGAACAGAAACTAAATATAACTCAAATTGCCCGTAGTTTTTTCAGAACTTTAACCAAACCTATAACAAAAAAGTGTTGCGGTAGGATGAAACATCCAATAGAATATTTGTAAATGGTACATACACAAAAGACAGAGATGACGGTAAATAATATTATTGTAGAGTGCATGTATATGTATTGTAAATTGCCACTAATTTGTAATTAAGTCCATTTTATTTGCATTACATTCAAGAGTCCAATTGCACAGCACGGGTAAATTTATGAGCTATAACACTGGATTTTGATGTATCAACAATATCAACTGCCTCGGGACAAAATCAAAGATCATCTACATAATATTCAGGAGGAAAAAATATTCTCTTGAATGTAATGGGAGGAATTTGAAGTATGTTTGCTTTGGAAGTATTGAATGCAATAAACCAGTCATCAGATAGGGAGACACATTTACGGCTTGCACGATCTCTGAAATGGACATGAAGAAACCTGTGGGTGATATTTTGCCATGGGATTTATAAAACAGATTTTCCTGAAAATGTACGATTGCAACATTCTGAGAAATACAAATACATATGGAAAAGCTATGGAACATGCATATTTTCCATTTATTGTTCTAGGAATTCTGTATTTTACAGCAGACTGGGTTTGTAGTCACTTGTGAATGTTCAGGTCATTGACCGCAAGTTGAATCCTAGCTGTATTCTGATTGGCTGTAAGTACTCAATAACCAGTCAAAACAGTTTTTAGTTTTAATGGATTATTGTTCTCTCCTTTGTCTCCTTGTATCATTTCAATAAAATATAGGGTTTCTTGCAGTATAAAGCATGACAGTCAAATTCTGCAATATATGTAGATTTTTCTGTGTGCTGTTTTAAATAAAAGCTGTTTTTATTGAGGTATTGCTAAACCATGCCTCCCAACTGTCCCGATTCCAGCGGGGCAGTCACAGTTTTCAGGTCTCGTCCCACTATCCAGCCTTAGTTCCCTACTGTCCCATTTCTGGGGACACCAGAACAGTATAAGATACACTTGTTCTCTGTTTGGGGTCACTAGGAGCCTGCACTCCTGTTGTCTGGACAAAATCATTAACAGGCAGATATTCACTTTGGCAGATACACACCCTTTATCTTCCTTCAACTGCCGTCACAATTCTCTGGACGGCAGAGTTGGGAGGTATGCTAAATATTTAACTGAATGAGTCTACAAGAAGACCCATAGACCAATAGGAGAGGGGGAAAATGGTTCCTGAGCTATATCAGCACAGCAGTTCAGTGCTTTCATTAGAGGATGGACTAATTTAATAAGGAGTTTAGCGATTGGCTGTTATGTTTACAAACATTGAGGGCAGTATGTGAGCAAGGAGTTGGAATGGTTTCTGGCCCTAGCTCACAGATAGCCTCCCTCTGCCTGATTTGTTTAAAAACAATGTTAACTTAAGCACCCAGACGTCGACATGTAAACTTTTACACTGATAATGCTGATTTTGTTATACAGTATGTCATATTTATTGAGAATTTGCAGTAGTACATAAGCGCAAACAATTTTATTAATAGCCATAAACCATTCTACTAAATATAAATATATATATATTCAGAATCAACTATACAGTTGGTTAGGGAATGTAAGCTTAAGCTGGATTTGGTGTGGTGTGGCGAAGAAGAGGAGGAGGTATCCAAAGGAGAGGCTGACACAGGAGGCTGAAGGTGAATCTGTTATCGGTTTCCAATGTTTCCATACTTTCTGAAAATTGTACAAGAAGCTCAAAATCCTGTGGTTCATCTCTTTTTAGTCGCAAATGGTTTGTAGAAAGTCAGTGATTGGTCATCTCGGTGGGAGTCTCTGGAGACATGTAATGTTCGGTTGAATTAGTTTTTGTTGCAACCCATATATAACAGAGCTTCACAGCAATAATGCAAACAGTAATGTTTTTAAATTACAATAAATGTGTTTAGAAATGTGTCTGTGTAAATAAGATACATTGTTCTTGTACTGAATTACAGTTTAGTTGCATAAAGTGTTACTAGTAAGTCAGCAAACATGTCTGACAATAGCCCTACACTTGGCCACAACCCACTCACAAAGTGTCCTTCTCTGTCCACTTGATATATCGGGTGGTGCGGTGATAGCCTTAAAGTGCTGGGGGCATTGCCGTGTAACATATAACAAAACATTTTTTAATTTTTAATTTTATTTTCCTCCAATATTTCTATAAGGACAAATTAATATATAATTACAACTGTGTAAATGTTACCTAATTTTAATGTGTGCAGGTATCACTGAACAATAATGTATGCATGAAAAAGTTATTTCAGCTTACGTTTATGTGCTATCTATACATTGCATGTTTCAAATAAATAATAATGTTAATTTATAAACTAAATAAATTGCCAAACAAGGGGTTCAAAACCATTAGTATAATCAATGTAGGCAGAGAAAAATATGTTGATGCATCCTCTGTTGGCCCTGCTGAAAACTAAAATAAAAATGTATTTATAAAGGATAATTATTATGCGAACACACACACACACACATAGACACACACACCAATAAATACAGAATAGATGGCACAGTTTAATAAATCCAATCCAACAAATGTTGCAGTTGACATACATTTAGCCAGTATTTCTTCTTCTTTTATTAGATCTGCAGTGCTCTCCATAGTGATATATTAAAAGGTCTAAAATTGGCTGTACGAGGTGTTAAGACACAGGGTGCATTTTTCCTCTACAACCTTCAAATCCTTCCTGGGCATATTCTCCAAAAATGATTAATGCTCATGTACACTTTGCTTAGTACCTAGATTCACCCCTGGAGCCCTCGTATGGTCTATGCCCCATTAAAACAATATAAAGTGTGTGTATATATATATATATATATATATATATATATATATATATATATACACATATATATATATATGTACACATACATGTACATATATATATATTTTTATGTATTAATGATTATTTCTTTCTATTAAGTAATATCCAACGTCTATAAAGTTAATAAAGTCAGCTTAGGTCGTGCCAAACGCCTATAAATTATAGAAGCCTAGCTATTAACGCATTATGGCTATATGAGGTAGAAACCGATCTGTCACTAACGGACTAAAGCATTTAATATAAGATGATGCTTATTTACATTCAAGATCCATGTGTTTTTAATAAAAAATAAAAGCTGAAGTATATTTCATAAAATTACACACGAGGGAGGTAAATGTTTTTTCTGAGCAGAAACCAGGACTTTCAAATCCATCGGAAACCTCGGTAAAGCGTGGGTCTTTGGGGACACATTTAAGTAATGACTTTTTCATTTTTGTATCATGCAAGAAAAGAGGCAATGTGTTTTCATACATAAGCACAAACACACCTCCTGCCAACTTTGGCTCAATTTTTAAGTGCATGTAAATACCAGCGTAAACAAGAAAAAGCTTTACTTCTTTCAAAAATCCAGAAGATTTACTAGTCTGACTTGTTGTATTGGAAAGTAGTGTACATGTACAGCTCAAGCATAATAATGTTTTAGGTATATAGCCTTTTAAGTAACAATGGTATTAGCTGCAGTGCTATGCTTATAAATGGGAAATTGATAATCCACCATCACTTTTTTACTAACAGCAGAATTGCACATGTTATAATTTAGTCAATTCTTAGGCTTAGCAGAAGCCGAGTGTTAGAACCAGTCTCTAAATGATTCCCTTAGGAATAACGGGAGCGGTTAGTGACTGTTTTGTTTTTGTTTAGTAGCAGCTGCCGGTAACTCCTTGTTGCTTGTTGTGAAATTGGCAGGCGGTAATCAGCCACTACTTCCTAAAAGTGGTGACTGTAGCCTGTCTAGCATATGAGAGGATTTCTGGCATAAATATATCTAATTTACACTCCTAAATTGCTTAGCCTATCTAGTAAATACCATTCCCCATCACTGGAGGAACTAATGTAAAGAGAGCCCTGGTGCAAGAAAGTTCTTTGGGCCTCCTTCTATCGCAAGAGTGCCAAAAGGTAGGTCCTCGAGCAACTCCGACAATACTTTGCCAGCTGGTGTTCTACCATTTGCCCATTGTTGCAGGGTTATCTTTAATAGCAGTGTCTGTACGTTTTGATTGTAAGTATTTTTTGTATGCGCGTGTGTTTGTATGTAATGTTAGCATTCAAATACAGGGGAGCGCTTGTGTGTCATGTTTGAACGCAAGGGTGTGTTTGCCTACCGTGCTTGCATTTAAATGCAGGGGTAAGCATATATGTAGTGTTTGCATTTGAATGCAGTTGTATATTTGTGTTTGTATGTGGTGTTGGTGTTTGGCTGCAGGGGTGTAATTGTGTATAGTTTGAATGCAGGGGTGTATTTGTGTATACTGTTGGCATTTGAATGCTAGGATATTCAGATATATACACACACTTGCACATACACACAGATACACATACTGACAAAGATAAACATAAACACTAATACAGGGGTAGGCAACCTATGGCACGTGTGCCGTGCATGGCATTCAAGGTGCCTTTGCACGTCACTCAAGGCGGTTAGGGCCAAACTGGTTCTGGATTCAGAAATTCCTGTGTGGCTTCAGATATCTGCTAATACAAAAAAGTGGTGAGGGACAATCCTCAACTTATGCATTACAGCACTTAGAGAGAGTGATCTCAGACAACTTCGTCCCAGAACTTGTGAACGGGCAATTTGCACTAGAATAGAGCATCCCGCGGCAGCTATTACAACTCCTGTCCTTAACCTGCACCTGGCAAGCATGGTCCCCACTGAACCCAAATAAAGCCACCCACAATGCTAGACACAGGCAAAGCTGAAGAAGAAGCCTTTACCTTATACAAAAACTACTAACAACCCACAAAAAAACAGTCTCCACGAACACAACACTACTGACAATCCACACACACAATTCCACAAACAGCCCCTCACATGCATACACCAAACACACTATGTGACATATCTACACAACCTCACACAATTCCACAAGAAGCCACCATACACAGCCCACATGCACAGGTATAATACACAATACTACAAAGCATTTACAGCACTCATAAATAACACAAACTGAATATTTAAACATACACACCTCCATTAAAAAAGAAATAGGATCGGCACAACAAGGGACTTCAAGATCTTTTATTGGCACAGTAGTACTAAAGGTTTGCCTACCCCTGCACTAATACATACGCACATATTCTGGCACAAGTATACATACACACATTTAGACACAGATACACACTGACACACTCAGATCACACACATTCGGACACAGATATACATACACACTGACACACACACAGATACACATTGGTACAAACACACATACAAGTCTTAATTAAAATATTTTACCCATCCCCCTACTTTCATACATTTTAGGTGCAGGTGTGTGGATTTGACTGTTGATTTGTTTGTGTCAATGGTAGCTGAGGCTGTGAGTTTGATCAAGACCTTTTACCCCCTCATTTCTCTGCCTCCCCATGCAGTTTTTTCTGTTAGCTGGGATGAAGGGGCCGGCATTAACTTCCTCCCAGCACTGCCGATCTGACAGTGCCCAGGCACACTGTTAATGTACTACAGCACTCAACTGGTCCCCTGATCAAAGATGCCCATCAGGTGTCAATTTCCCTAAGTTCGCTCCGCCCCCTATTCGTCATGGAGGTGGGAGGGTCTGGGAGGGAGAGTCTGCTGCTGATTGGCTGGAATGTGTCTGCTGACTGTGAGGTACAGGGTCAAAGTTTACTCAATGATGACGAATAGGGGGCAGACCGAACATCGCATATGTTCACCCTCCACGGCGACCGCGAACAAGCTATGTTCGAGGCGAACTGGCAAAATGTTCGAGACATCTCTATTAATTGTATTTGAAAATGTATTTAAGGGGAATGAATTTGAGATTTACGTTTCAATATATGCACATGTATAAATATGAAAGCCGTAAGGATGAAAATTTATATTTATATGTTACTTTAAAGATGAAAATATAACTGCAATTATGGAGCATAAAGAACCACAAAAGACTTAAATATTAAAGTTTTTTTAATTGAAAGGTGTTTATATACACCTACAGTCCCCCAAGGCACTTCATCTTGAAAAAGCTCGGTTTAACGAGCGAAACGCGTAGATCGTGTTTTTGGTGGGACTTTTGAATCTGCAGTGATTACAGTAGTACCTGGGAGTTGGCGTTTCTGTGAGAGACAGATCTAAGTGCACAAGACTGGTTTGAAAAATCTACATTCACAGAGCGGTAATAATCAACTCTCCAACCAATACTCTGTTTAAATCACGCTTTTACTGTGAATCTTAGAAATAAGCGTCACGATATTCTATTGTAAGAGTTCTTCTTATGGGGGATTTTTCATATGGGAAATAAAGTTGTAACTATATTATGCTATGTCAGTATCTTTTCTATTTTAAAGGTTTTGGATACGTATAAAGACACAGATTGTTCATATGTGCTACTATTGCAACACCTAATCCCTGCAGACTTGTGAAAATACCCACAAAATAAGACTGAAATTGGAACTCTTTGTTTGATAGACATTTTCTGTGCTGACCTGTGCTGAAGTTTAAAGATAGGGGTATATTCACTAAGCGCAGATACATAGTTTATTCTATTACATTAAAGGAATTTTGGTCCACGAACCTTTACTATACAGTATTTGATAACATGTTAGAAAGACTTTCAGAGGGGCGTGGCTAGCCGAGCTGCATGGCAGACGTGCTTTCAGGGAGCTCCTGCTTCACCGCCTGAATAAAGTCTATAACTGCCGCAAAAAGAAGAACAATCACCTGAAAACCACGCCACATCAAGAGGTGAACCCCTCAACATTAGAATGGGTAGAAAGAATAAAAAAATCGCCTGCCGGGAGAGCCCCTATCAGCCTGATATCAGACGATCGTTCGAAAGGCCGCAACCGCATCCACAGCCTAAAATGGCGCCGGACAGGCCTCGGAGTTCCAGCGACTCAGACTCATCCGCAGAAGGGGAGAACCCTCAAGCTGCAAACCCGGACGCAGAACCGTCTGAATCGGAAATATCCGACCCTGACGACTCGCCTTCTACAAAGGGAGACATTAAAAGACTTCTCCTGGACCTAAGGGCACTGTGGAAGGCGGATCTCACGGGGGTCCAAACTGAGGTAACGGGCATCAAAGAGCGGTTGGACAAGGTTGAAACGCAAGGGAGTGAAAGGGACACTCGGCTAGCTGAAGCCAAAGCACAAATTGACACGCTAACACTTCAAATCCACAGACTTACCCACTCCGTCACAGCACTGGAAACTCGCCACCGCAAGCGGAATATCCGCATCCGCGGAGCCCCAGAAGACGTAGGCACAGAGGCCCTGCTGTCTTATGTCAACAACCTGGCCGAGCTAATGGGGGCGAAAAAGGACGGCGACGCCTGGCCGATAAAGGCAGCATTCAGGATCCGCAAAGCCCCAACCGCTCCAGCAGACGCATCAAGGGACATAATAGCCGTTACCCGGGACACTGCGGTTAAGGCTGCACTACTGGCCTATTCCAGGAAGACTCCCTCCATCACAAAGGACAACCACCAGGTGCAAGTCTTTGCTGACCTCCCGTTCCTAACTCTAGTGGAAAGGAGGAAATTCTTACCGATTACAAGACTACTGAGAGACAGGGGCATCAGGTACCGATGGGGAGTGGCGGGTACCCTGGTCGTCCCACAAAAAGACTCAATCTTGACATTGTCGGCGGACGAAGACCCAGCGGAATTCCTTCGAGCCCTACAGCTACAACGACAGAAACCCGTGGAAGACACACGAGATACCAGGGACAGTGACAGTGGCACAGGGACAGTGCGAGCTCGTGAACACAACACCCACAGAACCCCTCACGGACTTGAAAGGGGCAAAGATAACAGCCTGCACACTCACCGTCGCATGGGGACCACAGCTACGCGTACTACAAGCACCTCCAGTACTCCAGGCCCAGCAGGAACCTGAGACAGCAGCGGCTCCGAAACACGAGTACTTTAGACCTAAATCCACTGAGTCGGGTCTTGCCCACAGTGTTTGACTACCCCTGATTTTCTGTTTTTTCTGTTTTTTAGTTTTTCAATTTTTTAGTTCTCAGCTTTTTCAGCAACCAGTGTCCCCTTGGCAGTCCGTATGTACTACAGGGCATGATAAGAAATCAATGTATGTAGACTGTATCTCCTAGCCAACCTGCGTATGTAGGCAATTAGTGAGCGATCTAACTCTAAAGTTTGAATGCCTCTGTCTTGCCAATTGCTATTGAATGTATGGAATATGTTTATCTAACCTGTTTACACCGAGAATGTAGGCTAGGTGACAAAATACGTAGCGGATACCCGTTGCCAGGGCTTTAACTATTAGATAATGTAGATATGCCCTAGAGAGCATATACTTTAGACGCCTCTAAGCAAATTGACCCAGGTTTTGTATGTTCCCCGACAGCCTTGATAAGACACTGGACTTGCTCAGATACTTTATTATGCAGCATGTAAATTAGTATGTTATTACGTTCCCGGGCATAGGGCAGCTGAACCTAATATATGTCGGCAGCATTAAGGGGTGTACCCGTATAGAACACTTATAGACATCTCACTTGCTCACCCAAGCTACAGCAGAGACTAGGTCCACCTCCAGTGCCTCCCCCCAGGAAGGCAAAATCAGATAATATGGAACAAGTCTCATGTATATAGACATACGTCAGCTTAATTACAACAGGGCAGGGTGCGACACACACTACACACTAGCGTAGGCCATATCCCCCCACTCGCCTGGGAATCTATGCAGCACGTGAAACTTTTAACCCTTAATATATCATAAATAACCACTGACTCGTCTACTAAGTTTAAACTGAATACCCTTATGTTATAACTTACCACTGACTAGTTTCAAATGTTTCCTACAAATGAAAACTGTGCAGCTATTAATGTATGTGCCACGACATTGTTGTATTGTTGTATATGTACACTTGCAAGATTTTTATCTCGGCTATCGTGGCCACCTCTATGTATCTGTTTACTCTCTGCACATCACAAATAAAGAATTTAAAAAAAAAAAAAAGAAAGACTTTCAGAAGATTGTGAAGCTAAATAGACACATGTATAAGTACACTAGTGATAGATAAATGGACAGGCAGACAAACTGCTAGAATAGACCATCTGATTTATCTGTCACAATGCCTAAATAATTGTAGTTTCCTCCATGATATTCCCACTGCTGTTGACTTGCGTGTTTCATTTTTAAAGGAAGTCATAAATATCTTGACTTTTGACAAACTTTAAAACCTCAAATGCCAAAGCTCACATGGCTGAGTGCTTTTGCTTTATTACAGTTCCTATATACCTTTGCAAGAGGCCCTCTTATTGGGAGCGAAGTGTAATGTAAGATTCCCTTTTTATTACAAGACCATTGGAACACAAATGATCTTCTTTCAAAGGACGAATGCAATATTCTTTCCTTCAAGCTTACTATGTTACTCTGTTAGAGGTTCTGCCTCTCCCATTCACTCAGGTTACTGATCCACATATTGCTTACATGGGAAAACAGAACAGCAGAAGGAAGCCCACCGAGGCCATTTCGTCTCGGATACAATTGGGAATTTGTTCCACCTGATTTCTAAGAAGACCTTAAAAATAGCTTTAAACTTTAAACTGAACAGTAAACATCACTACTACTTTTATATTGTAAAAACAAAAAGCTTTCTTCTCTCGATGTTATGCCACGTACACCGTTTGATGCTAAAAAGGACTGTAGCCTTTATTTTTAATAGGGTAGCTTTTGCAAAACTCAAACAACAAGTCTGGATTTTAATGAGGATGAAAATAGTAGACCAAGGGGACCACTCTTCCTTTTCTTCTCTTTACTGGTCGTTTCTTACTTGGTCTGTAAATAAAATCAACTTTTAATGACTGCCTCCGGACCATCAATCATCTTTACACATGTATCACAGTGCAAATGAAATTACATTTATTACCAGTTTATTGCTTTGTGATATGTCCATATGACATTCTGGAGTTGTGGAATTCAGATTGACCACTAATCACCCAAAATGTGGACAAATCATAATTAGTTTGAAACTGAATGGACAAGTCTATATAATACATAGTGACTGGTCAGACGTGGGTAGAACACACACAATTCTTTAACACATTACATGATCCAAAGCCTCCAGACACGGTGCATTCTTTGTTCCCAAAATTGAAGGTTCAAAGGATTATCTCTTACATAAGTAGTATTTAATATGAATTGATTTTTTCCTCCATCTTCTTGTAGCACATTTTGCCAAACTTAAAAGCAAAACCCACTAGTCATATTTTTAATAAAAGCTTGAGATCACCATACCATGAAATAGGGCATTTGTGGTCCCCTAAATGTGGCACACTTGAGAGCTATGAAACTTCTCATGGGAAGAATTCACAAGAGAAACTTGACCATGTTGTGCATTCAACAAAGCCTCACAATCATTCCACAGATCACCCCCTTGTGAGGACACCTTTTAGGGTGGGATGGTGTGAGTTGGATTTATGCAGTTGGACAGTACAATGGGTATTAATTTGGTCCATGGAGTATTTAGTACTACTATGGTGTGCAATTCTGAGTTCTGGTTCCATGCTGCATTACGCATTTTATTAAAAGCCTATTTCTCCAATGTCTATGTATAACATACTGTAATATTGTAAATTATTGTGTAATTACTCTGACTCTTTCCAAAGCTGTGAATTATTAAAAAAAATTTTTACGAGTATGCAGACCCAGCTGGTTACTACAAGGTATCTGCAAGATATGTAACCATGCCCAGCAGCATGACAATGAGCAAGATATTCACTTTTACCTTACAATGGGGACAGTTTAAATAGATATGTCCACCTTCTCCTATTATTCGTTACTAGTAGCGGAAATGCTGCTAACCATGGCTAGTATGGTCATCGATCCCTATATTTGCATAACTGTGTTCTCCAATAAAACTGTCTGTTTTAAATAGTCAATGTAGACAGCTGCCTTTTTATATATAGTTTGAAATATATGATCTATATATTACTGTTTTATAATTGCGTTTTGTTTTATTTGAAAATTGAGTGACAGATGTATTTCCTAATTCTAGTCTTCTGCATTTTTCTAAATCATGGAGCAAGCAGAAGATACATCATTGCTTTTTATTTTGGGGCAGAGGTAGGAGGACCTAAGACTTCAGTGCCTACAAACACCTAAATTGTAAATCCCACCCTGATTAGAGGAGGAAACAGGGGCAACACTGGATATCTAATGACATGAAAACAAAATCAAAACCTCTAGATGTAGAATGAAACATATTTTATTAAGCAAACAATAAAAACACAAAAAACAAAACAAAAGTTACATGAATTTATATTCAGGACTGTAAATGAACTATATCACCATATTACCTATATAACATTTTATTTTATATCTGGTATATACAGCCCTACACGAAGGGGAAATGATTAGTTCAGCTGGTACTCTACTGATATAAAGACAGATGGGTTTTATTCACTAAATTTGGCATTGCAAAGAATTGAGATTTTTTTGTTATATTCAAAAAGTATTTGTGTTGTGCTTAGAATGTCTCCAATTTTTTATATTTTGGAGTATTTAGTAAACAACCTGACACATTCTCAAACAGCACTGTATCCTGGATCTGCTAAATCAATAAATAGGTACCCTGCGGATGCTTAGGATGCGAATGGCTTGTGGCTATGGATCTAACTTGCATATCCCCATAAACAGTGATTGATTACATCACCAAAATGCACTAGTCTATTAAAGAATTACCACTGTGTTCCATTGCATCCAGAATATGTTGGCAGGCATGTCATGTATTCTGATTAGAAAGCAGTGGTAAGTGTTCAATAGACTGATACCCTCTGAAATAATATACAGGAGGGAGATATATTGAACCATGCACAAAAAAAGAATTCCACACATTTAAAAACAAAAACAATCCATAACGCCTACAGAATATGCTCAATGAGGTAAAACATCTCAGACACATGTAACCAATAAAAAGGTTCAGTTATAGTGATGAGAAAAAAGGGGTTCATTAGGACCCCCACTAAGTGAGTTAACTCAAACCCCTACATGAAGTCAGTCAAGGACAACTGTTTAACAGCCAGTAGTTAAGGAGTTCTAGAATTGGCTTATGTCGCCTCAAATCACCTCATTTTTAGAGTTGACCCAAATCAACTTTGCCCGTATTAATAAAGGATTAATTATTAAAATGTAAATTTAAAGTGAATTTAACATTTAGGTCACAGTAACCTAAATGTAAAATTTCTACAACTCAGACCGCATGTTTTGCTTTCCCATATTTACCTACAATTTGATATTCACTTTGAATTCACACTTTTAGTAAATAACCCAGTATAATATAGTAAAAATATTCAGAGCCACTGTCAGGGGTGCCCTGGTGCCTGCAAGTGTTAGGCAGTGCTAGGAAAAGAGGAGGGTTGATAAAACAGAGCTCAGTTGGTGGTATCTGTATGTCAGTCATTGTAAGCATATTATGACAGTGTGTGTGCCTATGTGTGTAAGGCAGTATGTATCTGTTTGTGTATGTGTGTGGTCGTGTGTACCTGTATGCTCATTGTATATGTGTATCTTTGTGTGGTGGTGTACTTATTTGTATATATGTGTGGCATTATGTATCTGCGCTTTGCAATGTGTACCTGTTTCTTTATATAAAATAGGGAAAGAGAGTAAGCGCTAAATAACAAAAAGGCAGCAACCCTATAAGGGAATCCCTCAAAAACCCTTAGGAACTAAGACAAAGGAAATAACAAAAAAAAGGCTGTGCCAAGGGGAATCAATATATCAAAAATTGGTAAACAAGGCACTCCTCCTATATCAAATCTTATAAAACAAGTGCCTAGGTGCAATCCCGCGTCAAAATATATAACAATTAATCAAAGAAGGGAGCACTCCAGGTCTTCAGTTAAGTGAGAAAATATATATTTACAGTATCAAAGCATGATACAAATTCTGTGTAAACGAAATCAACGTTTCGACCCTGCTGGGGTCTTTATCAAGATCACAGTGAAATAACATTACAGTTTCGCCAATACGGCTTTATCAATATGGAGCAATACGGCTTTATCAATATGGAGCAATTACTCCATATTGATAAAGCCGTATTGGCGAAACGCGTTTGTGGAATTTTACGGTGTATTTTAATATTAAAGATTATTTGGTCACTTTTTATTTAGTGCCATTTATCTTTTTTTACACCGTATATTATTTTGTTACCTGGCATTTTTATTTCCCTGGACTCCAAGTAATCCGAGGTGGGGATAATACCACCAGCGCTATCTTCAAGGAGCAGTCGGTCTGCTCCTCTCTTGTGAGTACCATTTTATACGTATTTTTTATCTACTATTTTACCCAGTGAGCACTATTGGTTGTTTCTCTTTTATCTTTGAGCGTGGAACACATCACTGACGGAGGAAATTTTCCCTATATATCCCATAAGCGGGGATTGTACCGCTGTACGCCTTCTACACTAGAGCGAGTTATAGCTCTTTCAAATGTGAGTTTTATACCAGCTTTTCATTTTTTATCCATCTTACTACCAGACATATTGCACTATCCTGTTTTGTATCTGTTTTATCTTTTCACATACGAGTGAATTCCCAAGAAGAAGATCAGCGAGGAACTTTCCCCTGACCGTGGATCTACAGATTTCTCATTCTCCATAGGAGCTTCTTCTAGATAAGACTTTCTTTTTTATTTGGACTTATTGTCGTGTATATATTGATTCCCCTTGGCGCAGCCTTTTTTTTGTTATTTCCTGTTTCTTTATATGTTTGGCAGTGTGTATGTGTGAGAATGCTTGAGTGGACATGTCTGTATGTGTATTTCTGTGACCCTATAAGTTCTGCAGGCAGCCCTGCATATATTGACTGTCTTCTCATATCTTACTGCCTCAAACATGTAGTAAAATGAAACAATGGATTTTCCAACAAAAATGTATGTACTGCACTACCAATTCTGAGTAAGACATGCAGGACATATATGCCTTTAAGTGAGCCATACTCTAAACAATTCTATGCAAATAATACAATCATTCTCTCCTTGATTCCTGGGTGGCTGAGTATGAACAACTCCTATTCTGACTGGTGGCAGGTGTCCAGCACCTCCAGCAAGGGGGCAGAAGTAGGAATAAGAGGAAGGCAGGTACTCAAGCTTTGGCAATCAGTCAGTCAGACACAAGCTCTGCCTCTCTCTGCACACACAGCTTGCAAACTGCCTTCCCCAGAGACATAGAACTCGAGGCTGCAGAACAGCACAGCACAGAGTTACAGGAACCTCATGGTGACAGCATGCTGGATTAGTAAATGACTTACCTCACCATACACTGACACTGCTTATGAAGGTAAGTTATTTGTTCAGTCCATATGGTATACTAACCTAGACATAGCTTGCATATTTTAAAACTTCTCCATGCAAAAATACAGTTTCCCAGTTTTGTTGGACTCAATGCCAGCTGTGGTTTATTAACAAATGCAAAACATATTATACATGATTTAAATATATATAAAAGTACATGATGTATCTACATATTAGATATGCATTATTAAAGTACAAGGGGTATTATTACAGTACATGGATTTACTCCCATTATATATATATATATATATATATATATATATATATATATAATTTTTTTTGTTTTGTTTTTTTTTTAATGTGCAGGGGTTAACTTTGTGTTTATGTATTATGGAAGAACAGAATTTACCTCCTTATTCTAAATGTATTATTAAAAGTACAGGGATTATTTTAATATTATATATGTATTACTAACATACAGGTTTTAACTCCCTGTTGTATATGTATTATTACAGTACAGACGTGAGCTATAGACTACATTTCGCAAGGATGATGCTAAACTATTTCAAACCATAAATCTCAATGGCGCCATACTCTGAAATATTTGACAATATTAGTGTTATAAAATGGAATCGTTACATTCACTTTTCTGTTAATATTAACCGTGATCACATGTCCTTACTGTTGCATTACAATATAATTCTTCTATTGATACAAACATTTTAGTACTAAGTAGTGTTCTTAGTATTCCTGCAGCAGAACTTTTTTTTTGTAAAGAATTGAAAATATTTATTGACGTGTTCAGTTATAACACTTCTCTATTATGTGACGTGTGATTATAATTTTGGAAATTGACCGTTATAATCAGGGTAGACCAGACTAGGAGCATCTTTAAGGCAACGGTGTCAACTCGTAATAAGAGATAGACTATTTAACCAATTCTGCACCCACAGGGTTAAGAAAATATCAAGACGTTAGATATATTTTGGATAACCCAATGAGATTCCAGATGCAACCAGTACACTACATTCCATGATAACTAATGCTTGTCCTGCAAATAGGTATCAGTTTTGTTGTAATTAAAATTAATGTTCTATGTTTACATTGTTAAAACAGTATTTTATAGAGTCACAAGGAAATACTTTGAAACAAGAGAAACCCCGGTGTATTCTCTCTTGCAAGCATTTGTTACGGTTTATTTACTAAACCATAAATTGTGTTATCAAAGAAATTGCAAAACATAGGTCAAAATACATGAAAAAATATATAAATTTCATATATCTAATATGTACAAGTCCCATGGCAGTTCTCCGTAAATCCCAGTTACGCGAATAACATAAATATTTTACAACGTAAAACAAATGAATGGCGGGATTTTTAAAATGACTTAACAAAACAAACTTTTATGTTTCAGACACTTTTAGTCACGCTAAACATGTCGCTTTAACATGCACTTACAGCCAGTGATGCGATCATGTTGGTTTCAAGCTGTTTATGATTTTCAGATTTTTGCGTACATAGAGCTAGAGATTTAAAAAAATGCCATGCCATGGACACTGGTGAAAAGTTTCTTCTAATGGTTCCATGTGAAGAACGTTGCCCTAGAATCAGTCTTTCTAGCACCCAATATATTTACCTGTATACTCATTGCATCCTTACAGAATGTTCGTAATTGATATTGTGGTAGATATCCCTACTTCAGGGGTAGGCAACCTTCTTCACTCCGTATGTTGTGGACTTCATCTCCCCTGATGTGTTGCCAGCTTTATATTATGGGAGATGTAGTCTAACAGATCTGGAGTGCCTAAGGTTGCTTACCCTTTCTCTTGTGTTTTGTAATAACTGAAATCAGCAGACAATGTATTTCCCAATGGAGTCATCCTTTCTACTGCTTGCCCAGTTCAAGTAGTGGTGGGTATATGTAATTCAAATAAGCCTTTCTATTGGACTCGGGACCCTGTGTCAAGCCCTATTGAATCTGTTTTCACAAAAATAGAATATATGCATGAAATGGTTATCCTAAGTACCGGTGTAATTAAAATAAAAATAATTGGTATTAGAATTACAACAACATAGTTGTATCTGTGTGTTTGAAATGTGAAAAACATGCTATGCCTTTGACGTTTCAATAAAGACATTTGGCTTGGGAAAAAAATAATGATCTATTGACTAGACAGTGAATTATTGTGATTTAACGACCGTCTTGAAAGACCAAAATGTCAGCTTTTGAAAAAAAAAACAACCCAAAACAATAATTCAATTTAGAATTAGAGATTATAAATTAGAGATATTTAAAGTCACCAGAAGTCACTGCTGAATTTCACAATCTAGTGAAAAAAAACTGCAGAGTAACACTTGCGACTGTTTTGTGCATTCCACTTCTGAAAAACCACGCAGCAACCAGTGCTAACTTGGATTTTTTTGATATCCTTGTTTTATCCTGCTAGGGGGCGTTGTAGCATTATAATGCAGATAAGTCTGTTAAGTAGTTACATTCACCTGTTATTTACAGTCTATACTCATCAAGATAATAGAATGCTTGGTGATTTGTTTAACTTGCACGCACGCTCTAGACTGGAGAACCGTAGGTTATTATCTAAAGTGAAAACTGACCATTGCATTACTGATTTTAGGTCAAAATACCTGCTGGAAAAATATTTAAAATGGAGAATGTTTTACAATGTTATTTGCTTTCTTAAAATGTGAAACTTGCTTCTCAATTCACCATATTTATCCGTTTTGTGACCTAGAAGAATATAATATCTCTTGGGGAAAAAACAAAGCGATATAACTATTAGCATGCTTCAATTTTTAAACCACAAAAATATTTACCGTATTCTGTCTCATTACATTCAGTTTATTCACCAAACAGCAGTGAGCTAACAACTAAGTTGTAAATGAATACCACAATTATTAAGCAGCTATAGTAACAGATGAATAAGATAAATTTTGTTATTTTCTTCTTCTATTTTTTTTTTCTCCTGGTTGTCAAACTACCTTTATCAACCCATCATTCCGTACCTTAAATTTAAAGCAGAAAAAAACAAATGTTAGTTCTGAACCTGGAGTAATTTTAAATAAATAAGAATGTATGCATGATTAGACATAATAAATAATTCCCATAGATTTATCATACAAAGTATAATATTGTACATTATTTTAACTATGTTTAAATAACTAGGACTTTATAGCGTTAATAGCAAATTAATAAGTGATTATGTGCATTAAGACGTGCGCATGCGGTCTGAGAGGATTCATTGGCTCTCTGCATGGCATGAAAACATTCTTAATAAATCATAATCCATTTTCCCAAATGGAATAACTGAATATGAAATAGCTGTGTACAACTGTCTGTGTAAAGGGAGCCCCTGGCAAACATCAAAGTATACAATCCCAATAGATATGTATATAACACTCTTAAATAATCAAAATGCTTAAATAGCAGTTTTATCATTATTTAATGATTGAGTTATAGGCAGTGGTCAAGTCCTGGGGAAAAAAGTGTGGGAACTCCCCCCCCCCCCTGCTCCCCCCCCCCAAAAAAAAAATGATACGCTCGTATGCATATATATTTCTCAGAAAATACATTGCAACATTTATTGTAAAGTTTACAAAGACATCTCCAAAATTCACATGCAATGAACACATAAATATATAACAGTTGTAACAAAATAAATTAACTATGCAATAAACAAATAAACATAGAACAGTTGTAACAACAAAATAAGTTAACTATGCAAAGTGTGCCACTCTCCCCTCCATGTCCCTTAGTGCTCCTCTCTCCTCCTCTCCATGTCCATTAGTGTTCCTCTCCCCCCCCCTTACCTGTCTCTTAGTGACCCCCATTCACCTTAATGTTCCTCTCCATTTTCTTTTAGTGGTGCCCCCCTACCCAATGTTCCTTTTCCCTTCCCTCCCCTGTACCTTAGTTCCCCCCTTAATGTTCCTCTCTCTCCCTCCCTAGTGTTCCTCTCCCTTCCCTCTTTTTTAGTGTTCTTCTCCCCTCCCCCATAGTGTTATGCCCCTGCCCCTTAGTGTTTTCCCCCCTCCCCTGTCCCATAGTGTTCTTTCCCCCCCCTCTCCTGTCCCATAGTGTTCTTCCCCCCCCCCGTCCCCTGTCCCATAGGGTCCCCCCATCCTATAGTGTTTCCCTCCATCCCATAGTGTTCTTTCCCCCCTCCTCCATAGTGTTTTCCCCCCTCCCCTGTCCCATAGTGTTCTTTCCCTTCCTTCCCTGTCCCATAGTGTCCCCCCCCTCCCCTGTCCCATAGTGTTCTCCCCCCCTCCCCTATCCCATAGTGTTCTTTCACTTCCTCCCCTGTCCCATAGTGTTCTTTTCCCCCTCTCCTGTCCCATAGTGTTCTTTCCTGCCCCCTCTGTCCCATAGTGCCCCCCCTCCCCTGTCCCATAGTGTTCTTCCACCCTCCCCTGTCCCATAGTGTTCTTTCCTTCCTCCCCTGTCCCATAGTGTTCTTCCCCCCTCCCCTGTCCCATAGTGTTCTTTCCCCCCTCTCCTGTCCCATAATGTTCTTTCCCCCATCCCCTGTCCCATAGGGTGCCCCCATCCCATAGTGTTTCCCCCATCCCATAGTGTTCTTTCCCCCCTCCTCCATAGTGTTCTTCCCCCCCTCCCCTGTCCCATAATGTTCTCTCCCTTCCTCCCCTGTCCCATAGTGTTTCCCCCCCTCCCCTGTCCCAAAGTGTTCTTCCCCCCTCCCCTGTCCCATAGTGTTCTTTCACTTCCTCCCCTGTCCCATAGTGTTCTTTCACTTCCTCCCCTGTCCCATAGTGTTCTTTCCCCCCTCCCCTGTCCCATAGTGTTCTTTCCCGTCCCCTCTGTCCCATAGTGTTCTTCCACCCCCCATCTCATAGTGTTCCTTACCACCCCATCCCAAAGTGTTCCTTACCATCCCCCCCCCTGTCCCATAGTGTTCTTTTCCCCCATCCCCTGTCCCACAGTGTTCTTTCCCCCCCTCCCATCCCATAGTTTTCTTTCTCCTCCTCCCCAATAGTGTTCTTTCCATCCCTCCCCTGTCCCATACTTCCACCCCCTGTCCCATAGTGTCCCTTACTTACCACCCCCCTTCCCCTGTCCCATAGTGTTCTTTCTCCCCCGTCCTATAGTGTTCTTCCTTACCACCCCCTGTCCCATAGTGTTCTTCCCCCCTCCCCTATTCCATAGTGTTCTTTCACCCTCCCCTGTTCAATAGTGTTCTCCCCCATCCCATATGGTTCTTCCTTGTTGTGTAGAACATGCATTGCTCAATTATCTGCCAATTAGGAGATAAATCATTTTGTTTATACAGTCCTAGTCACACCTTTTGGCATCTGTACAGATTTCCTGTCCCATAGTGTTCTTTCCCTTCCCCCCTCCCCTGTCCCATAGAGTTCTTCCCCCCATCCCCTGTCCCATAGTGTTCTTTCACTTCCTCCCCTGTCCCATAGTGTTCTTTCCCGCCCCCTCTGTCCCATAGTGTTCTTCCACCCCCATCTCATTGTGTTCCTTACCACCCCCATCCCATTGTGTTCCTTACCACCCCCATCCCATTGTGTTCCTTACCATCCCCCCTCCCCTGTCCCATAGTGTTCTTTTTCTCCCATCCCCTGTCCCACAGTGTTCTTTCCCCCCTCCCGTCCCATAGTTTTCTTTCTTCTCCTCCCCAATAGTGTTATTTCCCTCCCTCCCCTGTCCCATAGTGCTCTTCCACCCCCTGTCCCATAGTGTTCCTTACTTACCACCCCTCCTTCCCCTGTCCCATAGTGTTCTTTCTCCCCCGTTCTTTAGTGTTCTTCCTTACCACCCCCTGTACCATAGTGTTCTTTCCCCCCTTTCCCCTATCCCATAGTGTTCTTTCACCCTCCCCTGTCCCATAGTGTTCTTTCTCCCCCGTCCTTTAGTGTTCTTCCTTACCACCCCCTGTTCCATAGTGTTCTTTCCCCCCTTTCCCCTATCCCATAGTGTTCTTTCACCCTCCCCTGTTCCATAGTGTTCTCCCCTCCCATCCCATATGGTTCTTCCTTGTTGTGTAGAACATGCATTGCTCAATTATCTGCCATTTAGGAGATAAATAATTTTGTTTATACAGTCCTAGTCACACCTTTTGGCATCTGTACAGATTTCCTAAACATGTCCTGTAAAGAGAGATCTAATGTTTAAAGTGCACTGTGATGGGCGCATGTTTTGTTTTTTTTATCCCCCCCACGACTCCATTACATTTGATCGTCCCCGTAGTCACCCCAAAATGCTTCTAGTTCCCCCATTTCACCTTTTTTCCCCCTTTTTATTTCTTGTCCGGATCTAGGTCCTAAGCGCTGCCATCTTAGTGTTCCCAGATGAAAGCCCTGCAGGACACGTCATCACCTCACACTAACTAGCACTGTATAATCCCCATGTATGCCCAGTTGCAGACTTGGGCATTCGCTATTATCAAAAATTCAAACTGGAAAAAAAAAGTCAACTGACTGGCTCTGCCCCTGATCTGCCTCCTTGACAGTCTCGGTCAATCCAATGCTTTCCTATGTGAAAGCATTGTGATCGGCTCAGATCACCACTTCTGATGATGTCAGCCAAGCATTGTATTTGACTTTGTGTATTTTTGGTATCCTGACTCGGCTTGTGTATTAACTTAGTGTATTTCTGGAATCCTGGCCCAGCTAGTTTATTTGCTTTCCATATATCTATTATCCTGACTTTGGCTATTCCTGACTTTGTCTTTATCTTTATTAACGTGAAGTACAGCCACTCTAAGGCCTGGTAACATGGACCTGAGGTCTATATTAGAATCTCAGTTTCGCCATTTCCTGTAAATTGGGGTACAACCTTGTGACACTGACACACACTAACTCACACACACTCAAGAGTAAAATACACACACACTAAAAAAGAGGGGAATACGTCCTGCAGGGTGCTCCAGAAAGGGAGGGCCAATCTCTGAAGACATCAAATGAAAAGATGAAATATCCAGGCACACCTGAGGTTTCTTCTAAAAGGCAGTTTTTATTTGAAACGAGGAAGTGGAGTCAACATTTCGGCTCCTCTCTGAGCCTTTATTAAGACTTGTTTACCATAAAATGTTATTGTGTGTTTTGATCCTGAAGAAAGTCCCAGGAGGGACTGAAATGTTGATCTTTAATTTTTTTCATTACATAAAGCATTGAATTTGATAAACACCGGAGTGCAGCCAACATTATTGATTTGTATACATTTTGGAGCCACGGTATTTGGCATCGGGTGATCTAAAGGACTTTTGAGCTTGTGTGCAGGGATTTGCAAGTATGTCTATATATATATTGTAACGGAACCGCTGGCACCCTGACCGGGTACCCTCCGCTGACGGATGCTCCTAGTGCTTTTCGAGGACTCCAAGCACTCTGCCTGACACCATAACCACTGCAGACCCCATGAACCGCCGCAGCTTGGTTGGGGTCTCGCCGTCTCCACCCACTCTGGACCCAAGACCAGGGTCCAGCTTCCAGTAGGTGGACCTCTCCGAATTCCAGAGAGCAGGAACAAGAACAAGCTCTTAGCAGAGCTTAGTGATTATACCCTGGGGAGTATAGTGATTATAGCAATCCCCAGGGTGTAGTTCTCCAATCCCCCAAACATGAGACGAAACTTCATGAAGGTCCAAGATGATCTGAACTTTTAATGACCACACACTGACTTTTATGCAAGTCCCCATGCAAGGGGACATCCCACAGGGTGGGACACAGTACAACCAATCATTTACAGGAACACCTTAAAACACACCCAGCACCAGCATATAATCCCTCCCTTCAATGATATAATTACTGCACTCAATGTGTTAATGTAATTTATCACAGGCAGGAAAAATACACTTTTTATACATACACTGTAACTTTAAAAATATGCATCATATTCACATAAAACATACATATTCAGAATCAGCATACTTTAAATATAAACATAACCAAAAATCATACAAATTCCTCTAGTACATAAAAAGTTAGGTGGAAGTCCTTTATGACCGAAAAATGACGTGAGTTCGAACTGCCAAACGGGACTTAGTCTCTGCAGCTGAAAATTCAGTGTAGGAGAAGGTAAGGGTCAGCGGTGTTCGGTGAAATGTGTAGCCGATTTCAGTTCCATGGATTTGGCTACACATACCGCTGACCTCGTTTGAATGAACAAAGATGGCTGCCGCCACGTGTTGGTTTGCACGAACGGCGGCCCCCCAGTGGTCAGCAATTTACCTAGAGCAGGCTCCCAGCCTGGGAGGTAAATTGCCTGCACACTTCCACTTCTGGGTGGTCCGCCTGTGTGGTACTTGGTTCAGTAAGCCCCATTTACTGAACCAAGTGGAAAACAGCCAGGAACAAAATATTTTAACTAAGTCTGGGACACTGGGGACACCGTCTTAAAGGGGCATTGTCACACAAAGTCTCAATATGTCCCCAGACGGTTCTTAAAGGGCCAGCATGGTCCAATACAAGTCCATAAGCCACAATGCAGTTCTTAAAGGGCCAGCAGCAGCATAATATAAATCCATTAGCCCAAATAATGTTTTTAAAGGGCCCAATCTCCCAGGGGCCATAGTCATGCGGAAGGAGGCTGGCAATCAGGCTCCTCCAACAGCCAGGGGAAAAAGGCAGCTTGTCACCTAACAATCCAGTGACAAAAGGTGTTTTGTCACATATATATATATATAAGTAAAAAGAATAGATCTAGCCACAGTGGCTGAACGACTGGGTGGATCAAAAACTGTATAGCCCCCACACACATATATTTGTGTGTATATATATGTATATATATACACAAATACACAAATTGGTCTTTCAGCCAAATTTACTAATACTAAGTAAATATTACTTAGTATTAGTAAATTACACCCCTACTCGCTATATCGCAGTAGGGGCATGTCTATTAAACAGTGGGGGCCCTAAAGTAAAAAAAGGGGGGAGGACCTATTGTCCTCCCCACCGGCCCCCACCCCCGAGCGGCAGGTGGGGGCCCTAAAGTAAAATAATGGGGGGGGACCTAATGTCCTACCCCTGACCCCCACCCCTGAGGGGTGGGTGGGACACCTATTGTCTTCCCCACCAGCCCCCACCCCTGAGTGGTGGGTGGGGGCCCTAAATAAAAATTGGGGGGGGGACCTAATGTCTTCTCCCCTGGCTCCCCCCTGGTGACTAGGGGTCCCCAAACCCCTAGTCACCCCCTCCCGCCCCCAAAAAATTAACCCCCTACATACCCCCAACACCCTAAAAATAATTAGGGGGGGACCTTTAACTAAGTAAATGTAAAAAAAAATAAAACTTACCATTCAATGTTTTCTTTCTTCTAAAATCTTCTTTTTTTCAGCCCCAAAGAAGGCCAAATAAAAAATTCATAATAACCGACAAATTGAAAAAAACAAAAAAAACGAGCGCAAAAAAATCCATCTTCACCCAGCGAGGGCTCCACACAGACTGAGCTCTGCAGGGCGGGGGAAGGCTTAGAAAGACTTGCCATGCCCTGCAATTAGGCTCATAGCACGCTGGTTGGTTGGTTTAAGCTATCCAATCAGAGTGCTCGCACAGGTAAATGAAGAGACTGACAGGTAAGTCTCTACATTTACCTGTCACAGCACTCTGATTGGTTGGTTTGAAATCCACCAATCAGAGTGCTCTGTGTCATTTTACACAGCATGGGAAAGTTCTTTTTTATTATTATTTTTTGGGGGGACCCCTAGTCACCTGAGTGGGAGGGGGGTTAAATTTGTATTTAGGGCCCCCACTCACCGCTCAGGGGTGGGGGGCCAGGGGGGAGGACATTAGGTCGCCCCCCTTATTAGTATTTAGGGCCCCCACCCACCGCTCAGGGGTGGGGGCCAAGGGGAGGACAATTTAGGGCCCCCACCCAATGCTCAGGGGTGGGGTGCCGGGGGGAGGACAATACTTCATTTTACTTTAGGGTCCCCAGCTGCCGCTCAGGCTGAAAGACCAATTTAGGTCTTTCAGCCATTTGGTAGATAACTCCATAACACCGTAGGAATTAGGGAGTTATCTACTGAGCGACTGCAAGAGAAGTCCCGAAGTGCCGAAGTTCCGAAATTCCGAAGTTCCGAAGTGTTGAAGTGCCGAAGTTGCCGAATTTCCGAAGTGCTTAAGTGCCGAAGTTGCCGAAGTTCCAAAGTGTTGAAGTGCCGAATTGCGGAAGTCCCGAATTGCGGAAGTCCCGAATTGCGGAAGTCCCGAATTTCGGAATGCCAAATCGAACTGAAAATTTTCTTCATGCAGATGCTTAATAGATACAGAGTTCAAAATCATACGTGAGAGTGAAGCAGGTTTGAAGGCAAGTCTGGAGCAGGTTGGTATGGAGCAGGGTAGAAGGTAAGTCTGGAGCAGGTTGGTATGGAGCAGGGTAGAAGGCAAGTCTGGAGCAGGTTCACAGGAGCCAGGAACTGAAGTCTTTCAGGTAGATCACCAACTTAAATGTAAAGGCCCTGTTGTGAGCAGGGTGTGGCCTTATGTGTGTAGCCTTATGTAGCTGAAGCAAGTAATTCGTTCAAGGCAGGTGAGGACTGAGGTGACTAGTGGCTAGGGAGGCTACTAGTGGTTGAGAGCTGGAACTTTTTAAAGGAACAGAAACAAAAGGAAGATAAAACATAGCTGTCAGGATACGATCCTGACAATCATCCCCAAACTAACATGGTGAAAGAGTGTGTCAGTCATTGGAACACTGTTTCCATTACCTTATCTCGGATTGCCAGGATAATTAGTCCGACCTGTTGCTTTGGGCTGAATTCACCAGGAGCAAGGCCAATCATGAGTCTTCACAATTTAGTCCCTTCTTTTTGAAGTTTCAGGGGACTTTACATATTCTCAATGACCACCTGGTAAAGTTGAAGGGCCTAAGGAGATTAGTTAAGACCCACCTAGAAAGGTTCCAGCTGCTCCTGAAACAGAAAACTGATCATCACCACCAAGTTGCATCTACCTATGAGTTAATAGATTTTTTTTTTATTGATTTCATGTTTGATTCCATATTTCATCTCTAAAATTGGCTCCCCAACTCATTGGGCCAGGTATAAGTGTGAGAGTCAAGACATTATTGTCTTCAAATAATGATGCTTTTGTAGAGGCAGATTGCAATATTTGTTAGAGTGGAAGAAATATGGCCCTGAGTAGAGATCGTCAGTACACGCATCAGATGTTCATCCTTCAATTGTTCACATTCCGGTAACATTGACTCCGTTCCAAGTTTCCTTTTATACCTGGAGGTGTCAAGAAACCTACTACAATCTGGCTCTGGTAAGACCTATTTCCCACTTTCTGCCTCTAAGCTTTGCTTACCATGCTGCTGTGGAACCTGCTTTCCTGGTAAAATTATAGAGGGTTACTTAGCCACATAAATCGCTCATTTTGCAGAGCACCTGTGGATAGCACAGGTGCTGCTTTTCAGTGTTAATCACTCCCAGGAAGCATAATCAATTAATCAGGATTACCTGATTTAAAGATAGCTCTCTAGCTCATCTAGGCCTTTTTGTGACCCAGTGAGTGCTTAGTGCTCTTTTGTCTTGTTCTTTAAATCTCTGATATTTTTGACACTGTTTACTTTGACTACATTTCTGCTCTCCTGCCCTTGTGTACTTGACACATCCTATTTACTTCCTGCCTGCTTTGTGTTCAAGTCTTCAGGCTTGTCTGACTAACTGGCCATGTACCAGTCCCTGGCTTGTTTACTGACATTACTCTTTTCTGTGCTCCTGACCCTTGACTTTCTTGACTACACCTTGGTTTCAGTATTCATGTTACCTACCTGTTTCTGGGTTAGTTTATTTTCTATTGCTATTTATTTATTTTTTTGCATTTTGTTCCTCTCCTTGTTTGTATCCTTCTCTAGGTGTAATCCTGTTATTTCATGGTTTCACCTTTACATTAGAACAGCCACTCTAAGACCCGGTAATACGCCTCTTCCTGTCCATCTGTATTTGCCCTTGTTAGGCCACTCACCTTGCTGAGGCTCTCCAAGCCAAACCAGATAGGAGGTAACCAACAAACGTACTGTCACAATACCAGCTAGTTTGATGCAAGTGCCTGTGGCAGCATGGTTAATGTCATCTTTCCCAGTATGCTTCATGAGTTATGAGACACTCCAATACTGCACCAGGTGTTAGCACTCACTTTGAGAGGCATTTCCCATCCTTACCAGTAAAGCTGTCAATTCAGCTTTGCACACATTTTTTTGCATGTATTTACTGAAGCACTTGAGATTGAGAGATTATCAATCTTGCCTGTTTAAGATCTCCTCCCCAATATAGATGTCCAGGCATGGACCCTGGTACCCTGTAGTGTATTCTACCATCCTTTGTTTTTCCTGGGTCACATTGTTATTGGTTATTCTGAATTCAATTCTGCTGACTAACTATTTTATTCGGTGTACTTCTGGTGTCCCCAGTCTCGGTTTCTCTCGTTTTGGAAATCCATGTATTAAACAAGGCCACTTTAAGTTATGGTTATATGCATGTCATCATTACCCCCTACCTTTTCTTTCTACCTGGTAGGGAACAGTCTTATACTAGATTAAAAAAAAAATACTTCAGTGTACACTTCTTAAGTTCCTTCACTTTACATTTTCAGTAGGGCAAATGGCTTTATTAAACTTCCCCTCCTCATTCCATATCATAGTTCAGACTTTTTACAAATAGGGCCGATCATTTCTTATTTCCATTTTGTGGAGTTTCCTAAATCCTATGTTAGTTCAGACATTTCTGCTTTGATCAATATTCATATGAAAGCTCAGATGGATCTTGGCAAATATTTTATTTAAAAAGAGCCATGAGAAGAGGTCACATGGGTGGCAAGCGTAATTCTTTTGATGTGTCCCATCCTATTACTTAAGCTGTTTAGATAAATGCTTAATAATTCATATAGAGCACATTAATGGGATTCCTTTCAGATGGATGGGAGGGTTTTATTTGAAACACTTGCATTCATTTTCAGATGGAATAGGTCATTTTGTCAGTCAATATTTCAGTAATATACATCTGTTGCCATCTTACCAATTATGCAAGGTGTTCCCAGTAAAAATAAACAGTTACTTATTATAATAAAAACATAACTAATACAATAAAATACATTTGGTTTATCTTGTAGTGTATGAGTTTTAGCAAAAGAACAGAACATTTGATATGTTGATTTACCCAGAACTACTGTATGTTCTTATAGTAATTTAATATAGCATGATAATCACGTGTTTTGTGAAATGGGAGCAAATGAATAGGAGTTAAAGGGTGCTTTTCATCCTACCTACAACCTATGCTCTTTTTAAAGAGCATAAAATTCCATCTATAGATTGTGCTGGAAAATTTGCTAGTGAGTATACAGATTGGGAGAGAAACCTATTTAAAAATACGTTTTTCTCCTACTTTTCAGTTAATTCTTCAGCATAGACTCTATGAACAATTTACTGACATGGGTGATTAGAGAAAACCTTCCTCAGGTGGTGGTTGTGCTCTCAAAGCATAGCAACTAAAGCACATGCACAGCAGTTGCTATGGTAACTATCTAGCCAACGCTACTAGCGCAGCTTGGCAGTTAGGAGCGAAGAAGAGTAACACAATGATGTATACATCATACACTGATCAGCATCAACATTAAAGGATCACAATAGGGTCAGGAACACAAACATATATTCCAGACCCTATAGTGTTGAAACCACCATCTAGTCCCCTAACCCCCCTAAATATAGTAATGTTTTACTATTGTTCAAGACTGCAGCTGCTGGCTCTGCTACTGATCTTGGCTGACAACATCAGAAGTGTTCTTCTGAGCCAATAACAATGCTTTCCCATAGGATTGACTGAGACTTTCAAGGAAGCAGGTCAGTGGCAGAGCCAAACAAAGCCCTGGCAAATCAGCATCTCCTCATAAAGATGTATTGAATCAATGGAAAAGTTCAATGTCTCCATGCAGAAGGTGGAGACACTGAATATCAGTCATGCTGTGCAGCACTGCCCTAGGAAGCACCTCTTGTAGCCATCTGAGGAGTGGCCAGTAGAGGTATCCCTAGGCTGTAATGTAAACATTGCATTTTCTCTGAAAAGACAGTGTTTACTGCAAAAAGCCTGAGGGGAATTGTTATACTCACCAGAACAAATACAATAAGTTGTAATTGTTCTGATGATATATTGTTCCTTTAAAACTACTGACAGGTGACGTGAATACCATTGATTATATCATTATTATTATTATGATATTTGTAGAGCGCCGTCAAATTCCGCAGCACTTTACAATGGGTGGACGGACAGACATGTAGTTGTAACCAGACAAGTTGGACACACAGGAACAGAGGGATTGAGGGCCCTGCTCAATGAGCTTGCATGCTAGAGGGAGTGGGGTAAAATGACACAAAAAGGTAAGGATAGTATTAGACTAGTGACAGTTGCAGAAGAGGAATCAGTTGGGAGCTATTAACAGTTTAATTGATACACTTTTATGAAGAAGTGGGTTTTTAATGATCTTTTAAGGAGTGGAGACTGGGTGAGCATCTAACGGAGTAGGGAAGCGAGTTCCACAGGAACGGTGCAGCCCTCGAGAAATCTTGAGGTGGGAGTACGGACAGAAGATAGACGTAAGTCTTCAGCAGATGGTAAGGGCCTAGACGGGACATACTTGTGTATAAGGGAGGATAGATAGGTGGAGCAGCATTATGTAGAGATTTGAAAACAAGAACCAGAATTTTAAATTGAGCTCTATATTTTATAGGAAGCCAATGTAGGTACTGACAGAAGGGTGAGGAATGGGAAGTGCGGGCGGACAGGCAGATGAGCCTCGCTGCCGCATTCATTATGGACTGTAACGGCGCAAGTTGGGAGCACGTAAGACCACTGAGAAGCGGATTACAGTAGTCAAGGCGAGAAAGGACAGTGGAATGGACCAACACCTTAGTCGCATCTGGCGTTAAGTAGGGGCGGATGCGCACAATGTTTTTAAGATGGAAATGACAGGATTTGGTGATAGATTGAACATGAGGCTTGAAGGAGAGGTCGGAGTCAAAGAGAACACCTAGGCAGCGAGCCTGCGTGGTGGAGCGGATGGTAGCACCGTTGACTTGGAGGGAGACAGACACAGGAGTAACAACACTTGAGGGAGGAAAGACCAGAATTTCAGTTTTGGTCAAGTTTAGTTTAAGGAATTGGGCAGCCATCCAGTTAGAAATAGCAGAGAGGCAGTCAGAGACACTAGTCAAGAGGGACGGGGAGAGATCAGGAGAGGACAGGTAGATTTGTGTGTCATCTGCATAGAAATGATATTGGAAGTCAAAGGAGCTAATGAGTTTACCAAGGGAGGCAGTATAGATGGAGAACAGTAGGGGACCAAGGACTGAACATTGGGGGACACCAACAGAGAGGAGTTGGGGAGAAGAAGCAGAGCCAGAGAAAGAAACACTGAAAGAGCGCTGGGAGAGGTAGGAGGAGCACCAGGAGAGAGCAATATCTTGTAGACCGATAGTGTCAAAAGCCGCAGACAGGTCAAGGAGAATTAGGATAGAGTAGTGACCATGAGATTTTGCAGCGAGTAGATCATTGGATTACAATGACACCTGTCAATGGGTGGAATATATTAGGCAGCCAGTGAACAGTCAGTTTTGACCATGATAGAAAGGTGTCAGAACACACAGTGCAGTTTGCTTAGTAGCAACAGATCGGTCAGAGTGCCCATGATATCCCCTGTCCATTGCCAAAAATTCCTTCAATGGGTACTTGAGCATCTGAACTGGACCATAGAGCAATGGAAGAAGATTGCCTGCTCTGATGAATCATGTTTTCTTTTAGATCAGATGGATGGCTGGGTGCATGTGCATCATTTACCTGGAGAAAATGTGGCAGCAGGATCCACTATGGGAAGAAGGCAGTGTTCTGCACTGCTCAATGTTTTGTTGGGAAACCTTGGTTTTAGAGAAACCTTGGGTCCTGGCATTCATGTGGATTCTGATGTTGCCAGAAGTGGAGTTTTATCTCAAACCCTTTTTAAATGCATTTATTTTTTTGTTTATATTATTGGGCATTAGCAGTGAAACTCCCCTTGCTTTTTTCCACGCCCTCGTCTTATGTCACTGCTTCCCTGGCGATGTCCATTCAAGTGCTTTTCATAGGGGAACATTTGATTGGATCAGAGTGCCGCACCCACTCTGTGTGGGGAAGAAGTAGGCGAGTAGTCAAGTTGGGAGGGAGAGGGGGAATTATAAACAAAATTAAGAAAAGAAGGGACGTGGGCTGGGCTGGGAAGAGAGACATTGCAGCTGCCCTTGTTGCAAATACAAACTGCAGAAACCATGGCCACTTCAAATCACTGAAGTTATCGTAGCACTTGGAGTAACCTTTTAGCTATTGATTTTACAAATTTGATCACGCTAGGCACACATTGTATTGGAGGATAAAAAATCAGGAACATTGTTTCCGTTTCTTCCCTCCCCCCTCTCTCTATATATGCTGGTTGACAGGAACAAACAAAACCACCATCTAGCTCCCCTGGGCCCCTCACGCCTCCATAAATATAGCAGAGTCTTACTGTATTCAAGCCTGAAGCTGTAGCTCTGCATGCTGTTTGCCTCAGAAAAACAAGCAGTCTGTTGACATCATCAGAAGTGGTAGCCTGATCCAATCACAGTGCTTCCCCGTAGGATTGGCTGAGACTGACAAAGAGGCAGATCAGGGGCAGAGCCAGCATGATTCAAACACAGCCCTGGCCAATCAGCATCTCCTCATAGAGATGCATTGAATCAATGAATCTCTATGAGGAAAGTTCCGTGTCTGCATGCAGAGGGAGGAGATACTGAATGTTTGGATGCATTTTAGGCAGCCATGACCCAGGAAGGATCTCTAACAGCCATCTGAGGAGTGGCCAGTGAAGTTATAACTAGGCTGTAATGTAAACACTGCATTTTCTCTGAAAAGACAGTGTTTACAGCAAAAAGCCTGAATGTGATGATTCTACTCACCAGAACAAATTCAATAAGCTGTAGTTGTTCTGGTGACTACAGTGTCCCTTAAAGATGGAGGTAAGTGAATATAATATGAAACATCTTGGTAAATGACACTTCTCATTGAAATGGGTTAACAGATTTTTAATTTAAAAATAATCAAAAGTATTAAAGGAGGTGGAAGCATGTTAAAATCAGAGGCCTTTCAGACGCAATAACCCCGGCCGAGCTTCCCCATCTTCTAAGACGGCTTTTCACAGCCCTCCTGTCCCCCAAACAAGCTAAAGGGGTGTAGCTGGATGGCATGTTCCGCCTGCCCAAGCCATCACAACTCGCAAGCTCAGCAACAAGTGACCTCCTGGTCAAATTTAAAAACGGGCAAGACAAAGCTGCTTTAATGGCCACTTACAGCGGCATTGACGGCTAAGGGAGGGAAGTATCATTGGGGACCATCACACATACTCCTCATCCAACACCAAGGCAAGGAATATAAAGCGACCATATAAAGCGATTATATAAAGTACTAGCTGTCATTACATGGGTATTGGCTGTGTGCCTAGAATGCAATTCACTGACTGATTAATTATTTCATATATTTTATCTTACTGGTTAATAAAATTATAAAATGTTTTGCTTTTATGGGACAAATAATTTTGAGAATGCTACTAGAATTCAAACTGTGATTATGTAGAATATTGGACAAATTAATGGTTAATTCACAGTGAGAACTGTAATGCTGGTAAACAAATCGCAGGTCTAGTCATGAAAACTCCACTTGTCCATTGACTATTGAAGGAAAGTTGGTTGACAAAAGTGATTTTTATGTAAGCTCTTTTAAGTCAGCTTGCAATAGTTGCACTGCTAACTAATAGCAGAGATTAACACATATTACAGAAGCGAGACAACTTTAGCCCTCTTGAACTGCCCAAATAGCACTCTCCAATCTGTAAACTCTAGGTGGTAGGTGGAAAACTGTAGGCAGAATCATCTCGAACAAGCAGTAAAAATTGTATAAAAGTAAAAATACACAGACAATAGTATAACCACTAATTCACAGTTTTATGACTATATATTCCAGAGCAGAATATGAGTGATCTGACACCATATTATTGACTTGTAAGTAGTATGGACAGAAATCCTTGAAAAGTGTGTGTGGTTTGAAATTCAAAACATTACAGTTCATAGTTTAATATAATCCTGATGCTTTTTTATAACAATTTGTTTGTGCTACAAAGTAAAAAACCAAAGTATAAATGTATGAACAATGTTGATAGATCTGTGTCCAAACAGAAGAAGCTGATGCATTTAATCATTAAAGGGAGACTGTAGGTACTGTAAACATTCGATCTCATTGGCTTGGTTTTAGTGCTTGGAGTGCCCTGTAAGCCATTTTTTAAAGCATATATATGAGAGCCTCTGGACATAATTTTAACCTTATACTGTGTGATATTATGGTTCTCCAATTCAACTGGGCATTTCAGTGTCCCACTGTATATACTGCTTCAAGAAGATGGAGGAGACAGAAAGGGAACAATGCGATTTCTTCAGGAGATCAATAGAGAATAGAGGATAAAGATAGAGACAGAGACACTTGGGAGGATATGGCATGACATGAAAGTGAGAAATGGGACAAAGCTGGAAAAAGTGAGGATCTTTAAAAGAGCAAAGAAGTGATCCCAGAGCTTAAAAGTACTAGAGTTAGGAGAGAAGTGGAAAAGTTGGAAGGGATTTTTGTGGAAATTATACAATATACACTCATCAGTCTCAGCATTAAAACGACCTGCCTAATACCATGTAGGTCCACCTTGTGCTGCTGGTACCAAGACATTAGCATCATATTCTTTAAGCCCTGCAAGTAGCAAAGTGGGACATCTATGGATTGGATTTGTTGTTCCAGCACATCCCACAGATGCTCAACTGGATTGAAATGTGTGTATTTGGAGGCCAAGGTAGCATCTTGAACTCTTTGTCATGTTCCTTGAACCATTCCTGAACATGTTTTTGCAGTGTGGCAGAGTATATTATCCTGCTGAATTAAGCCACTGCCATCAGGTAACACCATTGCTATGAAGGGGTGTATTTGGTCTACAAACAATTTCTAGGTAGATACGTGTCAAAGTAAAATCCACATAAATGCCAGGACCTAAGGTTTTCCAGGAGAACATTGCCCAGAGCATAACACTGCCCTTCCACCGGCCTGCCTTCTTCCCTAGTGGATACTGCTTCTATTTATTCCCCAGGTAAACCAACGCACACTTACCTGTCCATTCACCTGATCTAAAAGAAAATGAGATTTAAATAAAACAAAATATTTGTGTTCACAAACCAAAGTGCAATTAGTGCAAATGTTAGCAGACAGAAACTTCCCTGTATGAGGTGAAGCTTCCAAAAGTACCCTGAAGACTACCACAAAATAGGTTAATAAAAAATAGGGCAGTATCTGCTAAACCAATAAAAAAACAAGAAGACATAGCATATAACTGTGTGGATATTGTGCCATAAATCTTGTAATCCCAAATGGCCACTCACACTTTCAATGAAGTAATAAAGCCTTGTACATAAATCCCCTCCAAGGGTTCAGTCTTCACCATATGTTCAGATCACCATGTGTTGGCTGGAGCACATATACAAAAAAATAGATAAAATTGTAGTGCACAATTGAGTGTGTAATAAAAAAAAGTAATAGAAAAACAATTTATTAACTTTATATATGGGTTAAAAACTGTGAATGTAGTTGATCAGAATCACCACTAGACGTCCTACACATTTCATCAGTGTAAAGAACTTCCTCAGGGACTTTAACAGTGATGAATAAC
The DNA here is from genome assembly GCF_036172605.1 of Pelobates fuscus. NCBI lineage: Eukaryota > Metazoa > Chordata > Amphibia > Anura > Pelobatidae > Pelobates > Pelobates fuscus. The sequence goes on along the minus strand of NC_086325.1, from coordinate 86,954,588 downwards.
AATCCAGAATAAATAATAAACCTCACCTCCCCAGTCCTTTTATATCCCCTCAAGTGTCCTTAAAAAGTCAATAATCTGTTTCAGCTGTTCCTCCGGTTTTATGTATCATGGTCTTTCCTTGCTTGGAGTCCGAAGTGCGGAGATGTTTGCTCACCCTTGCAGATAAACACAACCAGATAAGATGCTACCTGGGCTGTAAATCTGTGCACGGGGGCTTAGGCAGAAATATTAATCGGGTACAAGGAAACAGACAAGGGCAAATCCAGAAGAGTAGTCATAGACAGTTCCAAAGGTCAGGGTAGGCAGCCAACAGGCAATGACAAAGATCCAGAAGCAAGGGTCACAAGCGAAGTCAGTCTTAAGCAACAGGAACAAAAAACTGGAAACAACAAACTGAAACTGCCCTTATGGACTTAGATTGACAGGTAGGAGCCACTGGTGAAGTACAGCCCCCTAATGCTGCAAGCAATGCCGATTAAACAAGGCTAGGTCCACAAGTACTGAAGTGGCTCAGAGACAGGAATGCAGGCTTAGGATGTAGAAGGACCCAGGTTCAAATCTCCTGTCTGGAACCTGTGGGGCAACCACGCCTGGCCATCTGGCCAGCTGGATGGTGACTGTGTACCCCCCCCCCTTTAAGAACGCCCTCTGGGTGCGAAGAGGTAGTATTTCTCACTGTCAGAGTCCCCATCCGTAGAATAACATCCCTTGATATCAGAGTCCCCAGAGAGGGGTTCCTTCAAAGTAAGGAGCTCCATAGTACCAACTTCTGGTACTGCTGGAGAGTCGTCATGGTCTTTGAGGATCTGGGTGCAGGTGGGAAGTGTTTTGATTCCAGAAGGAACATCCTCTGAACTTTTCTCCTTAGGTACATCAACAGGAATGGAGTTCGCGGCTTGCAATGCCTTTTCAAAAGTTTCCAAATCCTTTATGCAGACTTTAGTACCATTAGAAGCATAGGTACAATCCGAAGGTAGATTTTTGAGCAGACAGGAAGTGGTGATGGTACTGGTTTCAACATGAGTGTCTTCAGGAGGAGGTGGAGACATCTCTGAATGAAGATGAAGAATTGCTCAGGGAGGCCAAGCACGGAGAGGCATGTCGGCATCTTTGAGGTTTTTCAGGCTGGCATGCAGAGCTCGTAGGACGAAAAAAGGTGGTAGCCAGTCGGAGAGCTGGAGGCCTAGGTGGGCGAACAGAGCAATGAGTGATGAAGTGACTCCTTTCTTCACAGTAAAAACAAAGGCCATGGCTTCTCTGGTCTTTTTCTTCATGAGTTACTTTGAGCTGGACTAGCCCTATTTCCATAGGTTCCTCAGAGTCAAGAGGAACATAGGACACCACTCCTAGGAACCGGATCATAAGGAGGCAACACGGGAGAGTAGTTTTGGTACTGGTTCTCCCTGTTTCCAGGAATCTGGGATCCTCTGGAACGTGGAGCAGGCTTTGGCACATCGGTCTTACTAGAGGTCTTGCACTGTGAGTCTATAGCAGTCATGAAGGAACCCAACTGTCAAGGACAGGACTCTTAGCCTGCAACATCTAGTGTGCCCATGTTCTGATCCATCCAGACAGGTTGATAGCCGCTCTGACCATTATGAAGGCAGTAGCATAGGTCCGAGGCTTCAAGGCAAACAACAATTCACAGTCCATCTTAAAGTGCAGGAAGGATGTACGGCTACCATCAGATTTCTCATAATAACGAACGGCTCAGGATAAGCAGGTTCTGGAACTGGGCGTACTGTGTCTTTAAGAATTAGCACTTCTCACTGCAACTCCGAAACAGTCTGGGCCAGGCTGGACACTTGCTGGGTAAGCAGTTTGCACATCTCTGCGAACTCCATGATGGTCAGTTCGTTATGTCACGGTCTTACCTTGGTTGGAGTCCGAAGTGCAGAGATGTTTGCTCACCCTTGCAGAAAAACACAGCCCACGGTAATCAGATAAGAAGCTACCTGGGCTATGAATCTGTGCACAGGGGCTTAGGCAGGAACATTAACCGAGTACGAGGAAACAGACAGGGGCAAATCCAGAAGCGTAGTCATACACAGTTCCACAGGTCAGGGCAGGCAGCGAACAGACAATAACGAAGATCCAGAAGCAGGGATCACAAGCCAAGTCAGTCTTAAGCAACAAGAACTTTAACCATGAAACAACAAACTGACACTGCTCTTAGTATACCTGGGATAATGATCCATCTGCCTCAGGTGGACTTAGATTGACGGTAGGAGCCACTGGTGAAGTCCAGCCCCCTAGTTCTGCAGGCAATGCCGGATAAACAAGGCTAGGTCCACAAGTAAAACTAAAAATAAATATGAAGAATATGAAATAAAAAAAGATAAAAAGCAAAAATGAAATAAATTAATAGAAACAAATAATTATATAGAATGCAAGATAAAAGTTAGGAATCACAATGGACATAGAAAGGAACAAAAACTTGAATGCAGTGTATTGCACTGTTCCCATCAAATAAGTTTGTATATAATGGAAAAATGCTAGGTCTTCCTATAAAATATGCATATTCCTATATAAGATAAAATACTTTTCTTTTCTCTTTTCCTAGATGGTAAGCCCCCCCTTTTCCTTTTTCAGAATAAGACTGAACCCTTGGAGGGGATTTATGTACAAGGCTTTATTACTTCTGTGTGTTGTCCAGCACCTGGGTGCGCATAGAGCAAGTCCCCTATCCGCTACACACCTAGGAAGCGGCCCCTGGCTTAGGTGCCCAGCCAGGGTACAAGGAGCTCCATCACAGTGGTCATTTGGGATTACAAGATTTGTGGCAGTTATATGCTATTTCTTCTTGTTTGTTATTGGTTTAGCAGATACTCCCCTATTTATTCGTAAATATATTTTGTGGAAAATAAGATTCATCAGGCCAGGTACCATTCTTCCATTGTTCCATGGATGAGTTTTGATGCTCACGTCCCCATTCAGGGCACTTTCGGCAATGGATAGGAGTCATCATGGGCACGCTGACCGGACAGCCCAATATGCAGCAAAGTGTGATGCACTGTGTGCTCTGACACCTTTCTATATTGGCTAGTAAGCAATTTGAGCAACTCTTCTGTGTGATCGGACTAGACAGGCTAGCCTTCTCTCCCCACGTGCATCAATGAGCCTTGGGCACCCATAACCCTGACTCTGGTTTAAAGGTTGTCCTTCCTTGCACCACTTTTGGTAGATGCCAGGACGCTGCATAACGGGAACATCCCACATGACTTGCCGTGTTGGAGATTCTCTGACCCAGTCGCCTAGCCATCACTATTTGGCCTTTGTCAAAGTCACTCAGATCTTTTTGCTAGCTCAGTTTTTCTGCTTCCAACACATGAAAATCAAAAACTTACTGTTAATTTTCTGCCTAATATCCCACCTCTTGACAGGTATCATTGTAACAATATAATCAATGTTATTCAGTGGGTTTAATGGTGTGGCTGGTCAGTGTGTATAAGGTGATTACTTGGGTGTGACACTTGTATGTATACCACCATGTCCGAGGTCTGATTTAAACTTTCCGTCAGTGGTGATGACAAATAGAAATAGGAATGAAATGACATGAAGATAAAAAAATAAATACAAATTGGGTCAGTGATAGTAAAGATATTGCAGAGTTTTTATACCTGTTAATAAATCATGTACTTTTAGGTAGGAAAACTCTATGACCTGGACTATAGAAGACTCTAAGATGAAAACAGGAAAAACAATTTGGTCTAACAAGTCTACTGATAAACTTGCAATGTCTTCAATGTAGTTCAGTGGTTCTCAAAGCAGTCCTCATGGCCCACCAATAGTCCAGGATTTATGTATTTCCCTGTTTTATTCCAATGGAGATACTGACAAACCTGGACTGTTGGTGGGTCTTGAGGACTGGTTTGAGAAACGCTGATGTAGATGCAAATACATTTTACTCTCTGACATTAAAAAAACATTTTTTTATTCTTATTAAAATAGCTTATCTGCAGATTTATTCAATCAACGTTACCAAAACAAACAAGGATGCGGAGAAGCTTTGTTTACTCTTGTTTGCTGTTTTTTCTCCTGATGGATGGATGCAGATTAGAACATGTAAAAAGTAAGTCATACATTGTTTACTTTTTCTTCAGTTACACAGAAATATGCAATTTCTTTTCAATTTCTCGAAGGTAATATTGTGCAACTATCAAACATCATGTAACACCAGTGATAGAAACTGCAATGGTAGATGTATTATTACTTTGTTAGCTGCGTTCATCTTCCCATTAAGAGGTTCATGAGCATAGATTTCTAAGTGTCTTAGTCTTCCCTTCTTTCCCAGAAGCCTTGCCTTTCCCTTCCTTTGAGGGTATTGTGCCATATTTCGATTGTTTTTGTAATTATATTGCTCCTGCAGTCAGGTATTTATTCAGAGAAGTAGTCATTGGTTATCTTCGATTATGTAATTAAAACAGGGTATTTAGACCTTTGTATTCCTTTCTAAATGCAGGGGAATGGGGAGATTGTATAAGGTTCTGAAAGGTTGGGTTGGCTGTGATAAGTGGAACACATCAGGTGGGGTGTTAGATAGAAGTGGGTGCTAAGCAGGATTGCTGCAGGGAGGAGTTACTGCGCGGAAGGGGAATGTCACGGCTACACACTACTCCAAGTGTTTGTGACTTGGTTCCAGGGATAAGAGGGTAAAAAAAAGATTTTTTTTTTGTCTGCACAAGACAATTAATTAAAGAGTTAAAAAAACTCTCTGAACACGAGCCCACCAGAATATGTCTCTGTTATTAATCCAGAGACTAGTATAAACTATTTAATGCCTGCCATTCAAATAGTGCCATTTTCCCTTCAAAGAGATTTTCTTATGGGTTCTTTTTCTCCTGTCATACTTTTCTTCTTCACCTGTTCCTGTAACGTTCACTAGGGAACCCAACACAGACAGGACACAACAGAGAAAATTTCAATACCGGTCCTTAGAATGGCCAGGCTATGCAAAAGGGATAGTCAAAGGTCAAGGGAATACAGAGAGACGGAGTAACGTATAGACAAGCCGAGGTCAGGGATAGAGAGGACAGAATAATCGTAAGACAAGCCAGAAAATCCAAATACAGAGTAACGCTCAATGGTAAACCAAAGACCACAACAGGGCACTGAGGCCAGGGGGAGGTTAACTTATTTACACACAGGGTGTGTCTAATTAGCTAACCTCCAGTTAGAGTTAATCACAACACGTGGGAGGAGTTTCTTCCTTCACTTTGTGGTCTCAGAGGTCATCACTGTATGCTGGGTCACATGACCGGGTCCGGCACACATATATGAATGCTGCTCTGGAGCGTGCAGCGTCATACACACTGCCAGTCTGCAGCGCGGTGGCGGGGACAGACGCACACTGCAGACAGGGACCAGATGAGGCCACTCGCGGTCACGGGGTAAGCAAGGTCGCCGCAAGTGGCGCAGGGGCAAGGGACCTGACAGTTCCTACATCATCAGATCAGGTATTTATCCAATGTTTTCTGTTTTCTTTCAAATTTCGTACCTGATGTTCCAAAATAATTCCTCACTTTTGGGAACTTCATATACCTTCCTCATTTTGCACACACTATTACCTCCATAAAAAGACTGTTCAATTCAAGATGGTTGAACTCAATTTATGTCAGATCCCATTCTACTCCCTTCAGACCCATTGCCCAAAGTTATAAAAGTCAACATGACACAAAATGTTTAATTCACATTACATTTATTAAATGTATTTCACAGAATTAATGTTATTTTACAGTCTCTCATTGATAGGGTGGAACGAACAACCATACGTATCATCATTATTATTAAGAATTGGGAATTATTATAGATTTAGTGACCGAATACTCCAACTTTTATTAAAGAAAGGAGGCGAATATTTGTTTAACCTTCTTTACTGTAAACCTCTCAGCGGCAAAGACACAATTAAAAGTGCAAAACGGATTCAGCTAACCAGAATGAATATATCAGTAACATAGGGCTGTGAGACGCTTCCCACTTCATCTTTCTGGATGCAGCTGCACCAATTTACCAATTTAGTCAACCATGTAAACCGGAACAGTCCAAATGAGATAATATGTAGTCAACCATGTAAAAAGGAAACATTTGGTGGAACAAGAGAAGCACCTTGAGTGTGGAGACGGTTGTGGTACCTTGTGGTATGTTTCTCCTGATTCTTTTTTCAGAGAAAATAAAGTGAAAGTATGTTTCTTGATAAGGGTGACAAACATGCAAAGACATGCAATAACCTTTAAACCCTTCACAAAAATGGAAAAATATGTCAAAAGGAATACAACTCATGATATGATAACATAAGACATCAATGAAATACTCAATCATGGAATGATAATATATAAATTAAATCAAACCAGAAAACCAGCAACAGAGCCAGTGAGCTAAATTCAGGGAGGGAAAAAAAGGAAGGGTGGGAAAATAGTCACCTCCTGCCTTTACATTTTTTTTAGATTATTTGGTTACTAAAGCTAGAATAATCTCTAATTTTATGGCAAGACATTTTATATTTGTAATTTTAATGCCTGGCAATCAAAAGGAAAAGATGCATGAAAAGGGGGTCAGAAATAAAAGGTAGGGGAAGTAGACTTTAAAAAAAACATGTAAATAAAGTGCACTGTATATTTAAAATATTACAAAGTGAATGGTGATTTCACTCAATAATAAAGTGCTAACATATATTCATATCATAGTGAATACAAAGTGAATCGCAGAAAGACATGTGAAGGTGCACTGTGCAATAAATACAATAAAGTGCACCATGTAACCAAACACAATAAATTGTAAAAATAGGGTAAGAGATTTAGCTCAAAAATAGTGTCTTTATAGGAACACTATATACATACTTTCCTCAGCAAGGAGTGATCACTTCAGGGATATCTCATGAAAATAATAAGATAAAAACATAGGGTAATATAGTACAACTCTAGCCCCTCTTATATCTCCTCACAGATCCCTAGGTATGTCCCTTCTCGGTCTCTCCGCTCTGCCCGTGACTACCTGCGCTTGCAGGACTTCTCGCGGGCGGCTCCCTTCCTATGGAATAGCCTGCCTACCGCCATCAGACTCTCCCCTAGTCTTGCATCTTTTAAGAAGTGCCTTAAAACCCATCTCTTTAGGAAAGCTTATGGCCTCCAAGACTAACCTCTACCTCACATACCTGTCTCTTGCCCTCTCCTAAAGGGCAGCCCACCTTATTTGATTGCAAATTCCTGTCCTAATGTGTTTTACACCCCACCTCCTATAGAATGTAAGCTCGATTGAGCAGGGTCCTCTTCAACCTATTGTTCCTGTAAGTTTATTTGTAATTGTCCTATTTATAGTTAAATCCCCTCTTATAATATTGTAAAGCGCTACGGAATCTGTTGGCGCTATATAAATGGCAATAATAATAATAATACAAATAAGTATTAAAAGAGGGAAGAGGGAAATAGTAACACTCACAAAAGTAGAGCAGAGAAGCCTGCTCTAACTGTAAAGGCTCGTCAGTGTGATCAGAGAGTCTACCGTGCTGCAGTTAAATACTTTATTCAGCTTATCTTAAAGAACACGCAGGCTGGCAGGTAAGACCTCTTGTTGCATATAGCTAGTCCTCACAGAGCATTGCCGGGAAAGCGGGTCCGTTTCCGGCTATTACGGAACTCCAAAACTGGGTACTGTGTACTTGGCTCTTTTGGGAGGTGGGGCTTCCAACCAGTGTGCAGACGTAAACGTTGACGCGTTTCGCCAATGGATCTCCTCAGATCCCAGGGATCTAGACCAATCAACTGATGACATAATGTCAGATAGGGAGCACAAAAGGAAAAGTCAACCCCTGCCGGACCGCTAAGCCATTTGATCCAATGAGCAATAGTAGGACAAGAAACCGTATGGTGGGGACAAACGTAAAAAACAAAGAGTGATCCCATAGGAACAAAAAGTGGCGTAGTTAGGAAAATATAACATTGTAAATAACAAGTCACACAGAGAGAAGGTGTGTCTGGAAAATACAGATTGTGAGGATATTTATGGGGTGATAAATATAAAAAATAGTATTTTCATAAAAATTATCAAAATTAATTTAATAATTTGTATTATATCAGAAATTTATATCTTGGCACTGTTTCCACGATTAATCATTTAAAGCTGAGAACTACACACTATTTTAATTCTCCTAGATCCTAGAATAAGTTTCATTAGAAGATTTTATTTCACACAATCACAAATTTATTATAAAAATTTAATTTATTGTGACAATAATAATAATAAAATGTACCGGACAATCAGTGAATATTTAGGTATAACATAAGTATACAATATGGCAGTGGTTTAACACAATATAGATAGCTAAATAGCAAACAGTTATCAACACGTATGCAGTCTAAGATTTACGAAAGGACAATTTTCTTTGAAATCAACTTAACACAGAACACAAAATCTCACAGCAGCACAGCATAAAGCAATAAAAACTTTGGCTGACGGGGGGCGTGGCCTGACAGCCGATGGAGTAGGACGCAGACGGCAAGAGCTCCTAGGCCCCAACCCGCCTAAACACTAAACACGCCGCAAAAAGTGCCGATTTTATGGGGAAAACAAAGCGAGGGGCTACCCCTAGACCTCCGCACACACCAGCTACCCAGATTCCGGGCCCGATGGACGATTTTCTGTCCTCCCCGCACTCGTTTGGGGGCCCGCGGGACCAAAGCAAGATGGCGCCCGCATCCCTGGGATCAAGCAGCCGGGCTGACTCCACGAGGAGCTCCCCGAGAGAGGATGCACTATCCCAGATGTCCGCGGACCTTGCTGCAATTTCTGCCAATATGCTTACTCGCAGTGACAAAACGGAGCTCATAGCCGAGCTCAGGTCCGTTATCAGAGAGGAAGTTGCCGCAGTGAGGAGGGACCTCGCGGTCCTGGAAACGCGGGTAGATGCCCTGGAAGAACACCGCCTGCATACTGAACACCACAAGCAGACAGCCGACTTGGCAGCCTCGAGGCAAGGCAATATTCTTTTAGACCTCAGGCGGCAGATGGAAGACCTCGATAATAGAGGACGCCGGAACAACATTCGCATAAGGGGCTTCCCGGAATCAGAGGGGGAATCTCCCCGGGAACTGCTAACGGGACTGTTCACCCACATACTTGGAGCAGACGCACCTACAGATTTCGGCCTGGAGAGAGCACACAGAGCGCTCAGGACACCGCGCAGGGATGGCCTACCAAGGGACCTGATATGCTGCTTGCAGTCGTTCCAGCTGAAGGAGTCCATTATGAGGGCTGCCATAACGCAACGCACCATCAGGTATAATGACGCCCATATGTCCCTGTACCAGGACTTGTCAACGCTTACACTAGATGCCCGGAGAGCCCTAAAACCACTTACCAACCTTATGCGAGAGAAACGGATCCCTTACAAATGGGGGTTTCCGTTTAGTCTGCAAGCCAGAACGGACAACCAGTGGCACGTGTTGAGATGGCCTAACGATCTCCCCCGCTTCCTGCGGCCCGTTGGCCACCCTCCCATGACAATCTCAAACTGGATCCTGGATTGCCCTCCAGCCAGACCCACCGGCCCCGCTGTCCCAGCTGAGAACCTCACAGACAACACCCCGGGCCCGAGCCAAAGGCGCGGCGGACCAGTGGTCCCCGAAGAATAAGCGAAAGTACCCCAAGCTCCGACCCCTGGCAGCGGTTACCTGGACACTGGACACTGGGCCCACACGACAGCAGCGGAGCTGAGACTGACAACTACCCACCTCGCCTACGGGGGGAGCCGGGGGCACCCAAGGGGTAAGATCTGCCCAATCTGGTATGTACCGCACTCCCCCCCCGCACACTTTGCTCAAATCTTAGCCCGGGAACTATGTCCACTTGGGTGGGGGAAGGGTCTTGGGGGTTGCGGGCCCACTGGGGATACAAGACTCTGGCTTTCACCCCCGGCAACAACAGTTATGGGGGGCACATCACAAGTTTGGGTGGATGGGCTTGTGGACGGGGCGGGAAAAACTTCCCAGGGTTACAGGTCTCCACCATGCCACACACCTGTCATGTTACAGGTTCATTACGGAAATCCCCACCAGAGGGACTTGGAGACTGCATGCTAGTTTAGCCGAGACTTGAATGCTTATACCACGCAGGGCCTGGGACCCCCTTAGCTCCAGTACGTTGGCTGGTCATTGATCTGATATCGGGGGTCCCCTGAATACTTGGGCTGGGTGGGAGGGTCGGGTTGGACGGGTCATGGGGACACGCCCGCCGCACCCCCGGAGCTTCTTGGGCCCCCCCCCGCTAACCAATTTGGGAGCAAGAGCAGGGTCCGGAAACAGGGTCCGGCGACCGCGCACCCCGGGTAACCGGGCTTGGGGAATGTTAAAGGTGTTTTACATGTTCACAATTTACTGTATTTCTTAATCTTTATTTCTTGTTATGTGTTACATTATGTACCCTCATGTTCACGGTGTGACTAGGCAGTCGGGGACCGCGAACGTAACTGACTGACCCGGGGATGTGGGTAGACCTAGATAGCATGCTTACGGTCCCAACCTCCGCAGACGACGCTCTGATACACAGACACGCCTTTTGGGCACCAACTCACAGAGACCCCAGACACGATCAGACGGACACTGGGTAGGGAGACGCCCCCCCAAACTTATCTCATGATGCCCTCTGTTAGGACGCCTACCGCCCGCATAGACCTAAGGTCCTCTCCCACAAGGTACTACCCTAGACAGTTACTTATGGACACTAGTAGCCGCCACCAGCGGGTTGGGTGCCCTGAGAGACACTTGCTGACGGACTTGACGTAACCGAATGACTGACGACATCGGTTGCCTCCCTTGCACCTCACGCAACGAACCTGTTTTGTATATACCGGTCGGAGTTCGGAGGGACTACAGGCTAGTACCCACCGACGATTATCCCCGACCGCGGTTCGACGTTGCATTTATCCCCTTACCCGCTCACACCCACCCCCTTTCCCTTCTTTCCGGCCCCCCTGCCCTTCCGCCCCTGACCTATTCCCTCCCCCTGATACACTCCGGGTCCCGGGGGGATCCCCGGTCTGCGTGGCCATGTCGGACGTACGCCCAGCTCAACTAAAACTTTGGTCGAACAATGCCCGAGGCCTGAACTCCCCTGAAAAGCGCGCCCATCTACTGCGCCTATTATGGGCCGAGAGAGTGTCAGTAGCGTTCCTGCAGGAGACGCACTTCGTGAGCCGAACCCAGCCGAAACTTGAGAATAGCCGCTTCCCTCAGGGGTTCTTTGCGAACCACCCAGACGCTAAGAAAACTGGGGTTGCGATCTTAGTCGCACACTCGATCCCATACCAACACAAAGAAACGCTAGCGGACCCAAATGGGAGGTACATTTTTATCAAAGGCTCCATAGCTGACCACACATACACATTCGCATGCATATATAGCCCAAACCGAGCGCAGCACACGTTCCTAGCCAAAACACTGTCCAAACTCGAACGCTTCAGGGACGGCCTCCTGATCCTGGCAGGGGACTTAAACCTGCCATTAGACCCCCACATTGACACCTCGAAAGGGACCTGCACAATCCCACCCCACTGCCTTCTCACTGCCAGGAAGGCCCTGCACAAGGCGGGACTGGTTGACTGCTGGAGAACGGCCCACCCTGACGATAGGGACTTTACTTGCTATTCGTCTGTACACAAACAATATAGCCGCATAGATTACATCTTCATGCCACAGGAACACCTGACGCTCCTCAGGGACGCACACATAGGGATAGTCCGCCAGTCAGACCATGCCCCGACATCAATGCAGATTAGCTCCCCCCTATATAAACCAGTGGAGCGCCAGTGGAAACTTAATGAATCCTTACTGACCGATCTAGTAGCCCGCACTGCGGCACAACGCACTATCACCCATTATTTTGAAACAAATGAAACTCCCGACATGCCCCCATTGACTTTATGGGAAGCTCATAAGTGTGTGATGCGTGGGCACTTTATATCAGTGTGCACACAACGCAAGAAAGAGAAGTCCCGATGCATCACAGACCTGACGAGGAGGATTGCAGACCTGGAGAGCTCCCACAAACAGACGCTGGACGACGACACCTATCTTCAACTGACAGAGACTCGAAGGGAACTCAGGGAACACCTTGCTCAAGGCCACCTACAAATACTGCGAAAATCCACAAGGTTCTTTTATGAACACTCCAACAAGAGTGGCAAACTCCTGGCGACGATGCTCCGCTCAAGGAGACGGTCTCAACACATCCATAAGATCCAGACGCGGGCCGGCCACCACACTAATATGCCCAAGGGGATCATGGCGGCATTTGAAGCGTACTACACGGATCTCTATAACCAGAAACAAGCCACACGAGACCAGTCCCAACGCCGCAGAATCACGGACTACCTGTCGCAACACGTTACACGCAAATTGTCACCGGAACTCGCAGAAGACCTGGAGAGCCCCCTAACGCTCGAAGAGCTGGCCTTGGCACTAAAGAACTCAAAGCCACACCGAGCTCCGGGACCAGACGGTCTACCGCTCACATACCTCCGAACGTTTCGAGATACGCTCCTGCCAAAACTGCTTGCTGGACTCAACTCTCTACGGGACGGAGGACGCTTCCCCATGGATACCCTGGCGGCAACTGTCACGGTCATCCCCAAAGAGGGCAAGGACCCGACCGTCTGTGCAAACTACAGGCCCATCTCCTTACTAAACGCTGACTTGAAACTATACACCAAAGCCCTATCCCTCAGACTGACCCACATACCTCGTCCACCCGGATCAAGTGGGATTTATCCCGGGTAGAGAAGCCAGAGACGACACGATACGTGCACTCAACGTTATCCACACTGCCAGAATATCTAACCGAGACACTGTACTCGTGTCGACTGATGCTGAAAAGATGTTTGACCGGGTGGACTGGGTGTTCATGGCCGAAACGCTGCGACATATGGGCTTCGGGCCACACATGCGCTCATGGATAGCGGCGCTATACACCACGCCGACGGCCAGGATCAGAGTCAATGGAGCCCTGACAAACGCCTTCCCAATAAGCAACGGCACTCGCCAGGGATGCCCGCTTTCGCCCCTCTTGTTTGCCCTCACCCTGGAACCCTTCCTGGAGGCGGTGAGAAGAGACGGGGGCATCAGGGGGGTTCAGGTGGGAGGAGAGGAGCATCGTGTGGCGGCATATGCCGACGACATGCTCTTCTTTCTGGAACAACCGTTGATCTCTGTCCCTAACTTACTGCAGGCATTCGAGACCTACGGACGGCTATCCAACCTGAAACTGAACATAGATAAGTCCGAAGCCATGCCCATAACACGGAACGAGGACCTCGCCGAACACCTCAGCTCCCAATTCCGTTTCTCTTGGAGCCCTACCAAACTTCGCTACCTAGGTACCTGGTTGCCGAGAGACTTGGCTCAGCTTTATCAACTGAACTTCCTTCCCATCCTCTCGACTATACAGAAAGACCTGACGAAGTGGACAGGACAATACATCACCTGGTTCGGACGCATAAGTGCGGTCAAAATGAACATCTTGCCTCGCCTCCTCTACCTGTTCGCAACCTTCCCCACGAGGATACCACAGGCATTCTTCAAATCGGCGACGACAGCCATCAGACGCTTCGTGTGGAACCAGAAACCGACCCGTATTCGCAGGACCACCCTGGAACGCCCCAAGGCTGCTGGAGGTGTGGGACTCCCATCCCTACAGACCTATTACCAGGCCACTCACCTACACAGAATAGTGGACTGGCACGCCCATCCCAGCCCCAAACGTTGGGTGCAGATGGAGAAAAGACAGTCCCTGGGCACCATCCCATCCAAACTCTGGCTGGGACGGCTCACCTTCAAGGACCTGCAAACAGGCAACCCCATCACTGACGCCACGCTCAGAGTGTGGTGCGGCCTCCGATTCGCCCGCCGCCTGACTACCTCCCCGAACCCCCTTACCCCCATTACCTACAACCCAGATTTAGCAGGGGGCCTCCCTCCGGCTGCCCTCAAACGCATCCAAAAAGCAGACTGGATCTACCTACAACAATGGACTTCGGGGGGCGGGGTCAGGCGGCTGGCGGACCTAATGGAGGGATCTCCCACTCAGCTAGACACATTCCACCACCACCAGGTGAAGGCATACCACGCACAAATAGCGGGTAGAGCCCACCTCCACAGGCAGCTCACAGACTTCGAACAATTGTGCACCAACAGGAGGCACATAGAACACGGCGTCTCCCACATGTATACTATCCTCCTGACATCGCTGGAAGGTAGCCCGCTAGGCTTCACAGGTAAATGGGAAAGAGAGACAGGGACCCAACTGACAGATCGGGAATTGGGGAAAATCTTCCTCCTCACACACAAATGCTCAATAAGCTCAAAGTTCCAAGAAACCAGCTATAAACTCCTGACGCAATGGTATCAGACACCAGAGGCCCTCAAACGCATGCAGGTCGCGACCACAGGGGACTGCTGGAGATGCGGGTCCGGATCCGGCACGAACATACACATATGGTGGACGTGCCCACGCATCACACCATACTGGCAGATGATCAATACAAAGATCAGGGAGATCACAGGTTCGGACCTCCCCCTCCTACCCCTGACGATGTTGCTACACCACACACCCGTACCCACGCGTACATACAAAAATTCCCTCACCATACACTTGCTCACTGCAGCGAAAGCCCTTATACCACTACACTGGAAACGCACCACTGTGCCCACTTTCACACAATGGGTCGACAAAGTAGAAAACATCTATGACATGGAAATCATGACCGCCTCCCTGCAGGAGCGCTCTGACACATGTGCCCTCAAATGGTACCCCTGGAAATCTTATATCTCTAATGGATCGACATAGTGGGCTCCCCAGGACGCGCCGCTTGGCGATGGCCCCCCTCTCCCCCCCTCCCCCCCTCCCTCCTCACCACCCAACCACACCTGCATATCCCTTCTCCCAGACCCCTAGGGGACCTGGGACGCCTGATGACTGAGGACTTACCCCGACCATGACAGGTTTTGGCCCTTAGAAGGCAACAGAGTTGAACGCCAAGTTACCCACGGGGACGGGGTCACTAGACTGACTCAGAAGAGAGACTAGCCATTATGATAACCCCCTATGACGCATCACAGCGGCACTAAGCCTCGATACTCAAGTTTCCCACTAAGACACAACGCCGCTGACCTAATATACGGCTCCTAGGGGCCGAGATTACCCCAAAACAGCTTGAGCAACTAAGAACCCTACATGGATGGGGAAAGACTCAGATGGTGTATAATCCTCAAGATACTACCGACCCCCTTCTGTCCCCCCACTAAAGTTAGAGTACGAACTACCCTCAGGCTTAGACATATTGCTAGTGGAATTCCTATAACTATATTATACTACTGAAGTTTTCATGTTATTATTTACTAAATATTAAAAAAAAAATGAGGCATCAATATTCTGAAACTGTACTGTTCTGACTATACCGATGTAACTACCCCTTGATGTAACTTACTGGTACGTTTCCCATATTTTTTCTTCTGTACCCCATCATATATGCCTTGAATAAAAGAAAGATTGACAAAAAAAAAACTTTGGCTGACAGTCAAATCACACTGAATTAACTCTTTCACTGCTAGCTACAATCCTCATAGGCTATATATCCTATTATATTGCAATTTTACAACTACAATAATTCTCATACCAGATCATTCACCCTTCCTATGTCCATCCACTAAGAATAATTCTAACCAGCTTTTACGTTTGCAGAATTTTAACTTTCATAATTAAGATTCACTATGCTTAATTTCAGAACAAGTCAATACCTCTGGATAAAAAATTGGTATACTAACATTTGGCAAATTTAGCATTAATATGTCGTTATCTTTATTCCACCTGCATGAATGGAATTTTTATAACCATATAGCTTAATTACCAGTCAGGTTGCAGATTTTCTATCAGATGTGTAAATATGTCCCAGGAATTCTGAATGCAATTATGATGAGAGAATTGTATGAAATTATAAAAACTTTCAGATTTTCTGAAGTTGTGTTAGTTGGAAAAGAAAATACTAAGAATTAGATGTGCCCAGCTTTGGCTCCAGATGTCAGATCTTAGATGTCAAGTGTGAGTCTTGAGTTTATGTCTAAGAGTGATTTTTAAGTGTAAGAGTGTTTGAGAGTGAGAGTCTTGAGTCCAGTCCCTCTCTCTCCTTTGTCCTTAATTTTTAAAGGAGAAAATTCTCTACATCACTAGTTAATAGTAACCAATAGCGAATTGTGGGCGTGTCTTCCCTACAGAATATCGTCTAGATTTTGGTCAGTAGATGGCGTAATTACATCACCGAAAATTCTTGTCAAGGGGTCCATATACCTTTTTGTATAATGGGTTAATTGAATTTCGTGATGCGTTTGACGTCATCTGGTTATCTTTTATGGCTACTATCCATCAAAGAAGCCTTCAATCTTCAAAGCGTTTGGTTCACTCTTACCCAGACTTGTGTCTGCATTTTATTGTCATATACCTTTAAATTTTAGATTTCTGACATGTCCTAACCTTAATTTAACCCTTCCTTACAATGGATTCCTTTAGTTTTTAGAAAGTAAAATTAATTAGTGTTATCTGTCATTTGGTGTCTGGTTTTCTTGTTTACAAAATGGAGTCACCTCTGTTCTGATGGTGACTTACAGTATACACTTTTAATTTCTGTCTTAACACAAAATGTCTGCTAGTATAAATATACTAATAGGATAGAACTTGAAAGGCGACAGAGTTTTCATGCCTAGGGTGATGGAAAAATTAACACTGTCGAGTGTAAAAACTACAGCATGGAACCAGATTAAGAGCCCAATGGGCCTGGTGCTGACAATTATGATGGGCCTAATTACAAAATCTTATTTACTAATAGTCCTACCTCCAAAGCATCATGTATCTGATGGAGATGGTGCTGGAGGGAAAACACATTCCCTATGCTAATTTCACACTTTCATCTTTCAAGTAAACCCATACCCCCTAACAGAAGTGTCCAGTAAAGCAGGAAGTCTATGGATGGGGTAAAAGGGTGGGACACTGACACAAATCACATAAGCATTCTGTCGAAAGGGGCGAACATACACAAAAAGGGGGCATGTCTGTGTCCCCATGTCTCCCAGTCCCTTAGTGTCTGTGTCTGTATGTCTCCCAGTGTCCCCATGTCACTTAGACACTAGGGAACATTGAGAGAGATTGGGATACTGGGAGACATCGGGACACTGGGTGACTTTGAGACATGAGGGGACACTGGGAGACATAGGGCACTGAGACACTGTGATACATAGGGGACACTGTGATATATAGGGGCCACTGGAGACTTGATAAAGACCTGGGTACAAACGTTGCGGTGTCCAATAAACCTGCTTAAATCTATCACACTGAGTGCCTGAGATTTTTTTATTTTAGATTAGGGGACACTGAGACACTTGGGGGCACTGTGAGACATGCGGACACTGGGAGACTAGGGGATTCTGAGAGACTAGGGGACACTGAGACACTAAGGACACTGAGAGACACCAGGGGCACTGAGACACTCTGATACATAGGGGACACTGGAAACTTGATAAAGACCTGGGTACTGGTCAAAACGTTGCGGTGTCCAATAAACCTGCTTAAATCTATCACAGTGAGTGCCTGAGATTTTCTTTTATACTAGAGGACACTGAGACACTAGGAGACATGGGGACACTGGGAGACATTGGGACACTGAGACACTGGGAGACTAGGGGATTTTGGGAGACTAGGAAACACTGAGGCACTAGGGGCACTGGCACACTACGGACACTGAGAGACACCAGGGACACTGGGAGACATGGGGATACTGAGATACTAGGGACAGTGGCTGGGAGACATGGGGACACTGGTAGTGCCCCATATCTCCCAAGTCTCAAAGTCGCTCAGTGTCCCCATGTCTCCCTGTGTACCCCAGTGTCTCCATGTCTCTGTGTCCCCTAGTGTCTCAGTGTCCCCATATCGCCCAGTGTCCCCTAGTGTTTGTATCCCCATGTCTCCCAGTGTCCCTTAGAGTCTGTGTCCCCATGTCTCCCAGTTTCCCGATGTCACTAGGACACTAGGGGACACTTAGAGACATTGGGACACTGTGAGACATGGGGACACTGAGACACTGGGAGAGACATGGGGACACGGAGAGACATGGGGACACTGAGATACATGGGGACACTGAGAGACTAGGGACACAGACACTAGGGACACTGAGAGACACCAGGGACACTGGGAGATACCAGGGACACTGAGAGAAACCAAGAACACTGGGAGACATGGGGGCACTGAGACACTAGGGGCCACTGTGTCCCTAGTGTCTCAGGGTCCCCATGTTCCCCAGTGTCCCTATGTTTCCCAGTGTCCCAAAGTCTCAGCATCCCCAAGTCTCTCACCGGCCCCATGTTTTGCAGGCTCGGAGCCGTTGTCTGGACTTTGTGCAGAGCTGCTCCCCGCGGATCAGTGAGCAGAGAGAGGCAGGGAGGGAGATGCTGTAACTTCTTATCCCTGCCTCTCTCCACACAAACAACCACCCCTACTGGCTGGCGCTGGTATTACAGAATAATCTCTGTTTATACCGAGACAGACATTTGTATTGCCGGTATTACTGCAATACCGGCACTGGCTAGGCAGCCTCAAATACCTGAGAAATACTTCTGAGAACTACCTGGCAACCATAAAAAATACATGAGAAATACCTGGCAACCCTAAGAGTACTGTGCAGCTCCATCAGCCCCTATGTTAATCCGGCCCTGCATGGAACTCAAAAGCTTTAATATCAGAGACTCTGAAATCAGACAAAGGAGTAATGCCAGTTTAGCTAAAGGTTGTCATAAATTAGAAGTCCAAGCTTCCAAAAAGGTAAAGACATGTGCCACATCCCAGAACTGTGAGCAGTGAGGAGTAGGAGGCCTGGCAAGTCTGATATCTCTTAAGAGTTTGCAGAGAGAGGGATACCTGCCCATAGACGAGTCACCGATAGGGACATGAGCCGTGGAAATAGCGGAATGAAAGATTAATGCATCAATAGGATTTACCTTGGTCAAAGAGGGAAAACAAGAAATTCATGATGTGTGCTAAAGATGCTAAAAAGGGATCAATATCCATTCCCACACACCATCTATTCCAGATGTGCTACGCGGAGAGGTAGGAACATTGTGTTCCGGCATCCCATGAGTCTTATTGTAGTCCTCGAGCAGTGCATGAAAGACCTGAGACATTCCAGAATCCACTGAAACAGTTCAAGCCATGAGCTTAAGATAACCCGAAATGACAAGAGGGTAAAACTCACCTGTTGTACCCCGGAGTCGATTGTATCTTCGAGGAGGAAGAGAGTAATCCACCAACAGTTCCAATAGGTTGGAATACCAAGGTTTGGCCCTCCAACCTTGGTAAAATCTTCCTCTTGGGTCCTCTGAGTTTGTGAACAGCTCGAGGATTCATAGAGAAAGGTGGGAAAGTGTAAGCTCCCGATATCGGCCATGATTGAAGGAACGTGTCAACGGCATGACACAACTTTTCTGGTAGCTAGCTGAAGGATGAGTCTGTCTTTACTTGCTATTTTAATGCCTGGAAATCAAAGGAAAAGATAGTCTACTTGAAAGAAAATAAAAAGAAAGGAAGAAAACTGGAGCCAATGATTGCAAAACCTCCTAGATGGTGGTTTACCCCTGTTTATTACAATATACAAAAAATAAAAAAATGGAGGATGCAAAGCTTTACATATAGGAATGGAATAGTAAAATGGTGAAATTACCATATTGAGTTTAAAACTTAACTTTTAATAAGTCTGGGTAAAAGGTCCATTTAGTGGACTCTACAAAGAGAACTGGCAACAATAAGAAAAGAGAAAAATAGTACTATTGTAACGAAAAGAAAGACATAAAAACATAAATTGAGGTATAGTGGCTGTAATAGCCCACTGATAAGAGTTGTCAACTAGACATGCGCAATTTGTTTCGTTCCAAATGCAAATTCGGACGAATTTCGGAATTTTAACATTCAGATGCCTTCAAATGTCCGAAGTGCCAAATTTCCGAAATGCCGAATTTCGAAATGCCGAACCGAATTGCCGAAGTTCCGAATTTCAGAATGGCGAACTGAATTTCCGAAGTGCCGAATTTCCGAAGTGCCGAAGTGCTTTGGATTTCTGAAAAGTGGCAAACCAGGAGAGGGTTGGGTTTAGGGATTGGAGTAAGGTTAGTGGTAGGGTTAGTTATTGAGGTAGGGTTAGTGGTTGGAGTAGGGTTAGTGGTAGGGTTAGGGTAACTCTATTCCTAACCCTACCCCTAACCCTACCCTATCCTAACCCTATGCTTACCCTAACCTTACCCCTAGCCCTACCATAGCCCTACTCCTAACCCTACCCCTAATCCTAACCCTGCTCCTAACTCAACCTAACCCCTAACCCAACCATAACCCTAACCCTACCACTAGCCCTACCCTAACCCTACCCCTAACCCTACCTTTAACCCTACCCTAACCCAACCCTAACCCTACCCTAGCACTACTCCTAACCCTGCTCCTATCTCAACCCTAACCCTACCATAACCCTATCTCTAACCCTACCATTAGCCCAACCCTAAATCTACCCTAACCCTACCTCTAACCCTAACCCTACCCCTACCCTACTCCTAAACCAACCCTAACCCTAACCCCTTTGTGTCAAAACAAGTGCCTTATTAAGCTGTCTCTTGACAACTCTTATCAGTGGGCTTTTAACCCCTTAAGGACACATGACATGTCTGACATGTCATGATTCCCTTTTATTCCAGAAGTTTGGTCCTTAAGGGGTTAAAGCCATTATACCTCAATTTATGTTTTTATGTGTTTTTCTTTTCTTTACAATAGTACTATTTTTCTCTTTTCTTTTTGTTGCCAGTTCTCATTGTAGAGTCCACTAGATGGACCTTTTACCCAGACTTATTAAGTTTTACATTCAATATGGTAATTTCACCATTTTAGTATTCCATTCCTATATGTAAAGTTTTGCATCCTCCATTTTTTCTTTTTTGTATATTCAAAGGAAAAGATGCATGAGAAGAGGGTCAGAAATAAAAGGTACAGAAAGTAGACTCCTAGATCAATCAACTGATGACCAAATGTCAGAACGGGAGCTTCCTGCGAGGAGGGGAATGAATGAGCACCAAAGGAAGTGTCAACCCCCGCAAGAACGATAAGTCATCTGATCCAACGAGCAATAGTAAGACAAGAAACTGAACGGTGCGGACAAACTTAATAAACAAAGAGTGGTCCCATAGGAGCAAGAAGTGGCGTAGTAAGACAAATATACCATTATAAGCAACGAGCCACACACATAGAAGGTCTGCCAGGAAATATGAATAGAACACGGAAGTTGAAAGAGGTTTCATGCCTCGGTGGATGGAAAAACGAACACTGTCGGGTGTAGAAACTACAGCATGGAAATCAAAAGCTCTAATATCAGAGACTCTTCTAAAGTAAATCAGACAAAGGAGTAACACCAGTTTAGTGGAAAGTTGTCATAAAGAGAGATCTAAATTAGAAGGCCAATCTTCCAAAAAGGTAAAAACGTGCCAAATCCCAGAACTGAGGAGTAGGAGGCCTGGCAAGTCTTATATCACTTAAGAGTCTGCAGTCTGCAGAGAGCAGGATGCCTGCCCACGGACGAGTCATCGATAGGGACGTGAGCCGTGGAAATGGCGGAATGCAAGAGATTAATAAATCGATAGGATTTACCTTGGTCAAAGAGAGAAAACATGAAAATGTGTACTAAAGATGCTAAAAAGGGATCAATATCCCTTTCCACACACTATCTATTCCAGATCTTCCACGCAGAGAGGTAGGAACAATCTATGAATCCCGTTGTAGTCCTCGAGCAGTGCTCAAAAGTCCTGACACATTCCAGAATCCCCTGAAATGGTCCAAGCCACAAGCTGAAGGTAACCCTAAAGGACAAAAGGGTGAAATTCACCTGTTGTACCTCAGAGAAGATTGTATGTTCGAGGAGGAAGAGAGTAATCTACCAACAGTTCCAGTAGTTTGGAATACCAAGGTTGTGCCCTCCAAAGAGGAGGGAAAAGGAGGATTGTAACCCCAAGAGCTCTGAGTTTGCAAAGAGGTCGGGAAATCATAGAGAAATGTGGGAAAGCGTAAGCTCCTGACATCGGCCATCGATGGCACGGCACGGCGGGTCTGGTAGCCAGCTGAAGAAAAAGTCTGTCTGGCGATTCAAGCAGGAAGCGAAGAGGTCTATGTAAAGAGGACCACAGATTAAATGAATATGATGGAACATGTGTAGATCCAATTGCCAATCGCTCGCTAAGCAAAATTGATAAGGTTCCTTTGTCAAGTCCGAGAGGAGTTTGGAACGTGAGCCAAGGAGAGTGCGTGTGGGTGGGTGTACTGAAGCTGCACCTGAGGGTAACCCCTTCACTTCCCACCACCTGCAGTCCTGCTCACCTGTTAGTGTCATGTCTTGCTACGTGTTCTGGCCTACCTGCTGACGCTCCTGGAGTCTCTCTCAGAAGCAATGGAATATTTCCTCCAGGCGCTGCAGGGTATCTTCGGTGGTGCCATGAGGCCATGCCTTGGAAATGGGAGCAGATTCGGCGTGCGTGTTGAGCTATCAGCCGCCATCTTAAATGCTCCATGTGAGGTAAGCGCCATTGCTTCATTGGTCAAGGCTTAGGGCTCGATTTGGGCTGGCTGCTCCGGACACCCAGTGAGGACCGGGATGTCCCCCCCGGTCCAAAGGCGGGGGGTTGTCTAGGAGGTAAGAGAGCTGAGGGTTCTGTATGCAGGGTTGCCAGCGAGGAGAGTGGTTGT
Source organism: Pelobates fuscus (assembly GCF_036172605.1). Classification (NCBI taxonomy): domain Eukaryota; kingdom Metazoa; phylum Chordata; class Amphibia; order Anura; family Pelobatidae; genus Pelobates; species Pelobates fuscus. Next base: position 86,931,794 of record NC_086325.1, on the reverse strand, counting down.
CTCTCCCCAGCTCGATCCCAGTAGGCCCCAGCAGATTGTTCTGGGTTCCCGGTTAGTGAGTAGCTTGTATCAGGTATCGGGAGGTTCACCCGGGTATCCTGGTCTTGTCTGTAGCCCTTCAAGAAGCGGACGTGCTGATTTTCTGTCCCCCCCAAATGTATGAGTTTGTCAGGAGTTTAGTCTCTGCATGTCCATTCAGCCTGGGAGCTAGGCTTCGCCCCTAGTTTATTTCTGCTGTCTTTCTCAAGAGGCTTGCTTGGACATAATCTACAAACTTGTGCAATGGGTTCCAGTGCTGCCCCTTCAGGTGAGTCCTCCAAAAGATCTAAATCCTGATGATTGGGCGAGGAATAATGTTTTAATTTAGACGTTTTAGCAGGCACTTTTCCGGCTGACGTGCTGTTACTCATCCAGGGGCGCTTGCAGGGAGCCCTGTCATGATCAGAGAACTTTTAAGACTAGTCTGAGTCAGAAAGGTGTTGAAGTGTAGCTTTGTGGACAGGAACAGGCTGCTCTTGGAAGGCAGTTAGTGCTTTAAGGATGGATTCTGCGATAGTAGAGAAAAGCCAGACTTTAAGCTCGGCACTTACAGAGGGGTCTGATTGCTCAGACATGTTAAGGTGGCAAGGTGGCAATAGCCAAAGTAAAATAAATGTAATATTAATGTAAATAATGAAAAATAACAATATATATATTGGAAATATATATATATATATATATATATATATATATATATATATTGGAATCACTCAATAGTAATAATTAAGTGAGGGTCACCTACGATGCAGACATGTATACAATAAAGTGGGTTCAGCCACAGAAGTTAAATAATGCAGACAAAAGTGGGGGTCACCCACAATGTAGAGGCATTAACAGTGAACTGGGGGTCACCCACTGCAGATGTAATAACAATAAGCTGATACAGATAAGTGAATTTTAAATCATCACAGGTAATTATATGAGGTATTTATAAAGCTAAGGGTTATTCAGTAACCTGAAAGAGAAAAGAAAAAAGGAGGGGAGCATTAGGTAAAAACCTAAAGATTAAAACTAAACACAGAAATATATGGGTTGAAAAAAGGTAGAGGGACTTACCTTATAAAGGTTGCCTGAAACAGTTTGCACAACTGAGGTCAGAAGGATGAAGATTTATTAGAGAAGACTCACCTCAGGTAAAAGCCACACTGTGTGAGGTGATAAAAACGATGGGAAAAATGGACAGCTGAAAGGGCCTATTAAAAGCTAAAGGGTAGCAAAGGAAATCCCTTTAGTCATGTAAGACAAGGAATAGAAATCAAAGGAATATGTATGAAATAAAAAATATATATTAAAAGGAAACTATAATAAGTTAAAAGGTATTTTAAATAAAAACCTGAATGCAATTTAATTAGAATAGACTCACCAAGGAGGCAAGCAGCAAAGAAAGAGGAAGTGGGAGGAGTCTCGCAACCCTATGTTACTAATATATGTATTCTGAATGGTTGATTCTGTTTTGCACTTTTAACTGTGTCTTTGCTGCTGGGGTACCTCAGGACTTACGAAGAGTCATCCTTCAGCACTCAGGACAGGAAAAACATCCTGTGGAGGAAATCTCTGGGGAACTATGGCTTGAAGGACAGCCCTTCCCTCTGGGCATTAACCCCTTAAGGACCAAACTTCTGTAATAAAAGGGAATCATGACATGTCACACATGTCATGTGTCCTTAAGGGGTTAAGAGGCAAATACAGAGATTAATCTGAACTATATAAAACTATATAAATCGGAACACGGACAAACAGGCCAGTGTATATACATTTAGATATATAGAAAATAAATATTAGCAAATTATCAATAGATAAATAGGATACCTTGATTAATAGTGTACACTATTAGGGTTATTCACTAGTCACAAGTGAGTATTGGTGGGAATTCAAAGTGAATGTCAAATTTAAGGCCTAAATAACCTCAAGGTTAGTCCTCCAATTTAAATATTAAATAAGATATTTAAATTACCTGGATAGATCTCTGTTAGATCAGGTATGATCAAGTGGTTTTTTTTCCCAAGTGATTTTTTCTTATAGATCTATATAATGGAGGATTTTAGCAATTTGTTTGAAGGGAGGCTAACCTTTCCTTCGTCCCCATAAAAAAGAATTATGATGAGTTTGATATTTTCTTAGATCTAACTCTAGTTTCAAGACATTCACAGTTTTATGAAGGGGTCATAACCCCCAAATAAAAAAAAAAAAACGAATTCAATGATATCAATTAAAATAAAATGGCTCGTCCCTTCTAGAACCTTCGTTGCGTAATATGGAATAGGCATATCTTCAGACAAACCCAACTGAAGTATAGATCTGTGTCATTGATGGGTTTAAGCACCGTGGATATGGCCGTGCTTTGGATTTATGAAGAAAACAGAATGTTCAAGCAGTTATAGCAGCAGTTGTGTTTATGACATCACAGCATGACATCACATCATATTATGATTTTGCTACTAAGGATGACTGTTCCAGAGTTGTAAGGGAGAAGTTATCCTTATAAATATAAAAGGAAAGTATAATATAAAAAGTAGTCTTCATGATCAACATTTTATTTGAAACTAAAATAAACTTTGCAACCTCCTTTACTTTCTCTCCTTTTTTCACTCTCATATGTCACTTTTATATGTTTCTATTTTTCCCTCCCTATTTCCAACACACATCTTTCCAGTGATCGCCCTGAACCTGTATCTTTTCATTTCTTTTACCCACTCCTGTGATTTAATAATTTCTCTTATTATTATATCTATATGCACTAAACATAAATGTGTTAACATGCACATTGTAAAATTAAGACCAAGATAGCTAAAATAACAGAAAATGTAATCCAGTAATTTTTTTCAGTTTACTTAATTTTGACTTGTAATATGGAGACAAGGAAATTAGCCCTGCACTCAAATTCCCACTACTCTAAGGCGGTTGCAAAGACTGCAGTATTCATAAGCGCCAATACAAAAAACAAAGCCAATAAAAATGACCTGCACAATATTCCAGTCCCTATGCACATTTAAATAACAGTTTCTCGTAACAATGCAATGGTCAAAAAAGTGTAAGTTCACTTGCCAAGCCTTGTGGGTGAGTTCTACAATTCACTTTAGTGCTGTAAGCTAAAAGGCAACATCTCTAATGAGACACAAAGAGGTATTCTTTTTAATCCCTAATTAACCTGTAACTCTGTAACTGGGTACACATGTGCTAGGTGGCAGGCCTGTAGCATGACTGGGTAATGCAAATGCTAATAAAACCACACAGAAACAAACAGAAAAAATGCCATGTGTCAAATTCCCACTGTTCTTGGGCAGCAGCAGTGGCTGTAGAATTCATGAGCCCAACTACATGAATAAAACCATTTTGCATGTTATACGTGCACTATACCAAATCCCTATTGCGCAAACATATAGGTTTTTGGTATCAGTCAAATGTCAAATGCCTATTAAAGTGTAGGCTTACCTGCCAGGGGATTGCCTTGCCGTGAAAGCTCTAAATTTGTATCCTGAGTACAATGATATCCTCCATCCATGAATTTGCCACATATGGGAAAGCTATAGTGTGAAATTAAACACATGCTCTTTTAAGTTTTTACATTTTCATGTTTTTCACTGAATGAACTTTTGTCGAAAAAAAACCAATGCCACGCCCAGTGTCTAACTCTAAACCTGAATATTATTAATATTGGCATTTATATAGCTCCAACTTATTCCTCAGCACTTTACAATATTACAAAAGGGAAAATGTAACAATAAATGAGACGATTACAGAGTGTTACAGGAACAATAGGTTGATGAGGACTCTGCTCAAACAAGCTTGAAGAGTATGTTTTATAAACCACATTATGACGCCCAATCTTTGAATGAATACAGTGATTTATTTTGTACTCACTCTTGCATTTGGGGAGTATCAGTTGTAGAATATAGAATATAATATATTGTATAAGATAGAATATAGTGAAATATAACTTTAAAAATGTATGGTATATAATGTGAATCACAAACTATCACACTCACATTTATGACAACTTATAGAATATCAATATCCGCTCCGATATACAGTTGTGCTCAAACGTTTGCATACCCTCGGAGTATTGGTAATATCTGTACCATTTTTAAAGAAAACATGAGTGAGCAGGCAAAACACATTTATTTGATTTCTTATGGGATTCATATTCAACTGTAGGTTATAACAGAATGGCACAATCATAAAACAAAACAAAAAAAAATAATTAAATGACCCCTGTTCAAAAGTCTGCATACCCTTAGTCCTTAATACTGTGTATTGCCCTCTTTAGCATTAATGACAGTGTGTAGTCTTTTGTAATAGTTGTCTATGATGCCCATAATTCTTGCACGTACAATAGCTGCCTATTTGTCTTGGCAAAATACCTCCAGGCAGGGGCGTACCTAGAGCAAATGGTACCCGGGGCGGGTCCTAGTTTTGGCACCCCCCCTCCTCCCCCCTGCACTTTAAAATGTAAAATACACCCACAATTTTTTTAATGTATGTAGCATTGAGCAGTGCTTGCATGTTTCAATGTAAGCATGCTTTTGTATGGAGTAAGTGTGAGTGAATGTAGGGGTGTGTTTGTATGTAGTGTTGGCATTTTAATGCAGGCATGCTTTTGTGTGTAGTGTTGGCGAGATGCAGTGGTGTGGTTATATATAATGGTGATGTTTTAATACAGAGGTGTGTATGTAGTGTTTACACTGGAATGCAGGGATGTGTTTGTGTGTAGTGTTGGCAAGATGATGAGATGTATGCAGATATATACACACACTGACACACATGCAGATACGACACACAGTCACAAACAGATACAGAGACACACATGCAACTACACAGACACACATACAGATACACAATGCCATCCTCCTGTTTAGTACCTGCTGGCTGAGGCTGTTGGGAGTTGGGCTCTAGTTCTCTCCCAATCAGTGCCGCCCTCCATCCTGCGTGTCTCAGTGTTAGCTGGGAGGAAGTGACTGAATTTCACTTCCCCCAGGACTGCCATTTTATTATTACAGAAGCCTGGTCGCACCATTAAAGCACCACAGTGCACAACTGGGCCCCTGAAGCAGTGGTGACTCTAGGAACAATATATAGGGGAGGCACATAAACAGTGGGAGCTGGGAGCATTAATAATTTTCACTAGGTAATGGGGTAATGTGCTGCCATTGGCTGTCTGACGACAGCATGTTGTGCATGCTGGCATCAGACAACACATTTGCATAGAATTCACATTAGCCACCTAGATTTCTGGGATGGCTGACACCTCTTAACTTTGATCTTTGTTTAGCGGATAACTCCCCTATTTCTTATCCTTTTGTGGGATTGCCATATTTAAGGACACCAAATAAGGGAGCTATCTGCTAAACAGCACCCTAATTTGGTATCTTTACATATGGAATCTCACATAAGGGCACCAATTTAGGGAATTCTCTACTAGACAGCTAAAAGATCAACATTTAAAAAGCCTTTTTCTTAATTTTAATCTTTAGGTTGTTTAGTAGATAACTCACTTATTTGTTATCCTTATGTGGGATTGACATATTTAAGGACACCAAATTAGGAGCTATTTACTAAACATATACACAACCACAGATATACACACACATTTAGTTATTAAGAGGTCCAACCAACCTCCCTACCTTACTCTGGGAGTGACTAGCGGTTGCTGCTGATCTGGGATCTCTGTGCTCTTCCTTCACAGCTCACTTGCACGACAAGTAGTGATGCCGATGCCAGGATGACGTCATACCCCGGCTGCCGGCTTACTGCAGGGCGTACACAAACTCCTATATGGTCCATAAAAATGTTTAATCTCACTGTCTCCCAGTATATATCTGTCCTACCTGTCTGGGGGGAATGTGACAACGTGGATGTATATGTAAGTGGGTGAGTATTACTAGCAGGAGAAAGGTATATGGCAGGGTGGGACAGTGTGGTGGATACTATGACAGTGTGTGCCATTGCACACAGTGGATTTAAGGAGGTGATTGCAGGTGAGGTGGTGAGTATATGGTGTTTTATGTCACGGGTGGGAACAATGGGATTGGGTGTTATATGGAAGAGAGGATATTATGTCAAGGCAGGGCCAGGGTGTATGGCAGGGTGTGTATTATGATACAGTGGAGGTATATAGCAGGGAGGATATTATGACAATGTGGGTATTATATGACATGTTAAAGGGGTATATGCCAGGGTGGGAATTATGACCAGGTAGTGGGTTTATAGCAGGGAGAGTATTATGACAAGGCAGGGAGGGTATTATGACAAGGCGGGGGTGTATATGGCAGGGCAGGGGTGTTTGTCCAATCTACTTGTCTGCTGTGACAATCTACTTGTCCTGATACAAATCTTTATTGATAGTAATTTAGGAGACAGACCTGGTGTAGGGCACATAGTGTGGGGGGGATAGAGATGTAGTATGGGTAAGACACATAGTGTGGGGTGATAGGGATGTAGTATGGGTAAGACACATAGTGTGGGGTGATAGGGATGTAGTATGGGTAAGATACATAGTGTGGGGTGGGATAGGGATGGCAGAGTGAGGCGGGGACAGGTGGCAGAGCGTAGGAGGGAGGGGCTGACAGAGCGTGGGAGGGAGTGACAGATAACAGAGTGAGGAAAAGAGGGAGTGACAGGTGGCAGAGTGAGGGAAGGAGGGAGTGACAGGTGGCAGAGTGAGTGAGGGGATGACAGGTGGCAGAGTGAGGGGATGACAGGTCGCAGAGTGAGGGGGGGGTTAGTGACAGTGACTGAGGGAGGCGGTGACAGGGTGACTGAGGGAGGGGGTGACTGGTGACTGAGGGAGGGGGTGACAGAGTGACTGAGGGAGGGGGCGACAGGGTGAGAGGGTGACTGAGGGAGGGGGTGACTGGTGACAGGGTGACTGATGACAGAGTGACTGAGGGGGGTGACAGGGTGACTGAGGGGGGTGACTGGTGACAGAGTGACTGAGGGGGGGTGACAAGGTGACTGAGGGGGTTGACAGAGTGACTGAGGGAGGGGCTGACTGGTGACAGAGTGACTAAGGGAGGGGGTGACTGGTGACAGAGGGGTGACTGAGGGAGTGTGTGACAGGGTGACTGAGGGAGGGGGTGACTGGTGGCAGAGTGACTGAGGGGGGTGACAGGGTGACTGAGGGGGGTGACTGGTGACAGAGTGACTGAGGGGAGGTGACAGGGTGACTGAGGGGGGTGACTGGTGACAGAGTGACTGAGGGGGGGTGACAGGGTGACTGAGGGGGTTGACAGAGTGACTGAGGGAGGGGCTGACTGGTGACAGAGTGACTGAGGAAGGGTGAGAGGGTGAATGAGTGGGGGGGTGACAGGGTGACTGAGGGTGGGGGTGAGAGGGTGGCTGAGGGGGGTGTCAGGGGGGGTGACAGGGTGACTGAGGGAGGGGGTGAGAGGGTGACTGAGGGAGGGGGTGACTGAGGGAAGGGGTGACAGGGTAACTGAGGGTGGGGGTGAGAGGGTGGCTAAGGGTGGGTGACAGGGTGACTGAGGGAGGGGGTGAGAGGGTGACTGAGGGAGGGGTGAGAGGGTGACTGAGGGAGGGGGTGAGAGGGTGACTGGGGGAGGGGGTGAGAGGGTGACTGGGGGAGGGGGTGAGAGGGTGACTGGGGGGTTGAGGGGGGGTGAGAGGGTGACTGAGGGTAGGGTGAGACGGTGGCTAAGGATGGGTGACAGGGTGAATGAGGGGGGGTGAGAGGGTGACCGAGGGAGGGGGTGTGAGGGGGGTGTCAGGGGGGGTGACAGGGTGACTGAGGGAGGGGGTGAGAGGGTGACTGAGGGAGGGGGTTACTGAGGGAAGGGGTGACAGGGTAACTGAGGGTGGGGGTGAGAGGGTGGCTAAGGGTGGGTGACAGGGTGACTGAGGGAGGGGGTGAGAGGGTGACTGAGGGAGGGGGTGAGAGGGTGACTGAAGGAGGGGGTGAGAGGGTGACTGGCGGGGTGAGGGGGGGTGAGAGGGTGACTGAGGGTAGGGTGAGACGGTGGCTAAGGATGGGTGACAGGGTGAATGAGGGGGGGTGAGAGGGTGACCGAGGGAGGGGGTGAGAGGGTGACTGAGGGAGGGGGTGAGAGGGTGACTGAGGGAGGGGGTGAGAGGGTGACTGAGGGAGGGGGTGAGAGGGTGAATGAGGGGGATAAGAGGGTGACTGAGGGAGGGGGTGAGAGGGTGACTGAGGGAGGGGGTGACAGGGTGACTGGGGGTGGGGGTGAGAGGGTGACTGAGGGAGGGGGTGAGAGGGTGACTGAGGGGGGGGTGACAGGCTGACTGAGGGCAGGTGACAGGGTTACTGAGGGCAGGTGACAGGGTGAATGATGGGGGTGACAGGGTGACTGAGGGAGGGGGGTGAGAGGGTGACTGAGGGAGGGGGTGACAGGGTGACTGAGGGAGGGGGTGACAGGCTGACTGAGGGAGGGGGTGACAGGGTGACTGAGGGAGGGGGTGAGAGGGTGACTGAGGGAGGGGGTGAGAGGGTGACTGAGGGAGGGGGTGAGAAGGTGACTGCTGGGGGGTGACAGGGTGACTGAGGGAGAGGGTGAGAGGCTGACTGATGGGGGTGAGAGGGTGACTGATGGGGGTGACAGGGTGACTGAGGGAGGGGGTGAAAGGGTGACTGAGGGAGGGGGTGAGAAGGTGGCTGAGGGAGGGGGTGAGAGGGTGGCTGAGGGAGGGGGTGAGAGGGTGGCTGAGGGAGGGGGTGAGAAGGTGGCTGAGGGAGGGGGTGAGAGGGTGGCTGAGGGAGGGGGTGACAGGGTGGCTGAGGGAGGGGGTGACAGGGTGGCTGAGGGAGGGGGTGACAGGGTGTCTGAGGGAGGGGGTGAGAGGGTGTCTGAGGGAGGGGGTGAGAGGCTGACTGATGGGGGGTGACTGAGGGTGGGGGTGACAGGCTGACTGATGGGGGTGACAGGGTGGCTGAGGGAGGGGGTGAGGGTGAATTTACAAAAAAAATATTATTTTACCGTGATTCAGGGGCTGTCTGTCTCCATCCCAGGCAGTGCAGGAGGTGCAGGCAGAGTGACCGCAGGGGAGAAACCTGTCCGAATACAGGCTCTGCGCCCCCTGCTGGCACACTCCATAACAACCTCCCTGGTGCTCAGTGATGACTCAGAACACAGGCTGGGAATCCCCTCCCTGTGTTCTGACTCACTCACTGAGCGCCGGAGCCGCGAGGGAGAGGACGACCAGGAGGAGGTGCAGAGTGTGGCACCCCCCTACTGAGTGGCACCCGGGGCGGACCGCCCCCCCCCCGCCCCCCCCTTAGTACGCCACTGCCTCCAGGTCATACAAAGTCTTTGGTCGTCTTGTATGAACCACATGTTTGAGATCTCTCTAGAGGGCTTGGATGATATTAAGGTCAGGAGACTGTGAGGGGCACTCCAGAACCTTCACCATTTTATGCTGTAAGCATTGCAGGGTCAACCTGGCCTTGTGCTTAGGGTAATTGTCATGCTGGGAACACTATAAACCAATTTTACCATATAAAATAATCCTATCTTAAAATTATGAATTGCAGAAGTATTGCCAAGATGCGTTTTGCTAGTCAGGCTCCTTAGTCGGATGCAAAATGCATGTTGGATGGAAAGACTTCTGTATGGCATCATTTAATGATAATGCTATTTATATGGTAAATTGTAGTTTTATAGGGCTCCAAAGTTGCACCAACTGTATATGTGGACAACCAATCCATCACATGTGTAGATTTATTCCTTGAAATGTATTGAGAATCCAGAACCTGCTTCCTTCTGTTTCTGCTGATGACAACTCTAAATTGACCTTTATTGGAAAAAGATATTCTTACATAAAACCTATAATGAAGGTTTAGTATCATATTATGGCCACAGTTGGAGATTGGAATTACCATACATGACAGCACAGGAGTTGGACCTCAGAAATTACAGAGTCTCCATTGACTGGTTGGACCTAAAGGATGGTATTACTAAATTATCTATATGTGTTGCACAATCATGGTTTTAGAACATTATGTACTTTGGTATACTACTCCGCTTGTATTATTTTGCATGGACTGATCTCCCACAGTTAACTGCTACATATGTGTAGGCTTAAAGACATGCAAACAAGTTGCCCACAGATTGTCTGCTACTAGTACTGAATCCATCAACTGATAGAAAATTTGGTAGGCCAGTGTTAAAATACAATATTCTGTTCTTATTTTGTAGTGCATAAATACATATTTAAAAAAAATAAAAAAATAGGTGGTGAGGTAGAGAGAGTAGCAAACATAACATTGTCCATTATAGTCCAAATTACTGGACAAACATAGAAGAAGCAGATATGAGGTGTTAGTATCATGGGCTCAAATGGCTAGCTGACTTTAACCATTATTCTCAAGTATTCTCATGAAAACCACTTTAGGGCACAGGCAGATTCTTCAAAGTACAATATATTGGTGGACCAGTAAGAGGAAAACTACACAGGGGAAAGGTTTTGTGATATAAAGTCTGTAGGGGAAACATGCGTAAGGACTGGGCTTCAGATATAGTTTTAAAGGAGAAAAGATATTAAGAAAAACTAGATGAAGAAATACAAGTGCCTTGGGGCTTCTTACTGTTTTGTTAAATCACTAATCCAACTAAGTTGCCTAATGTTTCCCATGCTTTTTCTAAGCTGACATGGGAGAGATCATAGAGATTGTGACATTGCTCAAATCTCTTTAGTGAGACCTGCACAGTGTAATATCAGAACCTACATTCCCCCATGGAGCATTGAGACATTTCTGTGCAGAGAGACAGAGAGATGCTGATGATCACTTTGCATTTTATTCTGTTGTGTCCCATATAATTTATGTTAGCTCTGTATCTGGAGAAAAATAAGCACTTTTTTATGACATTCGTCTTCCTTTCTGTCAAATTCTATGGGAATTTTAGAAGTACGAAGGTAGTCACAATGGTTACACTCAAGCTTTTCAGCAGCAGGGTGTAAATAGACCTCTAATTAGAGAGGTCAAAACTCTGTATGTCTAAAACAAGTTCTAACTAAATTTGGAGCATTCAGGACAATTTGAAGGATATCTAAGGATAGTTTGTAACTTTATATATTCTTGTAATACATGGTTTTCTTTTTGTTGCAAATATTGACTTTAAGCCTTTGCACATAATCTAATTTTAGGTCCGTAAAATAAATTGAAGTTGGATTGTGTAAAGTGTAGAACTGGCTCAGTGAGCACCTGCCTAATTTATTGGAGGAAGAAGGTTTCATTTACAGCTCCAAGAACCAAAACATGGCACTTGTAAAGGTCAACGTCATTAACAGTAGGATTATAAGAGTCTCCGGAAGGTTTATGCTTCCTCCTCTCCCTAGCAGACTTGTTCATGAATCACCTCACATCTGATCCTGTTTCCTTCCTGGGGACTTAAAGGAATGACTCAGTTTGAGACTGGAGATACAGTCCTTTTTTTTAAGGTTTCTTTTGGAAACAGCATGCCCAACAAGCCCATATAAAAAAACAAAATGATATCCAACCATGGTTAATAGAACATCTTGTAAGATATCTCAGATGATAATAGAATGCAACATATCCCCCTCTGTACATTCATAAGGTATATATTTTATTAAGTATATAACTTTGGCTTATTGAAGTGCTTTGTCCGTGTTGACCGTGTCCTCTTTTTTTTATTTTATAAAAACGCCAATTTCAATGGAAATTAGCACTTTTATAAATAAACCTTGTTACATCTCTTAGCTGTCAATCAGTGGATCAGTGGATGAAGGGGAGGCATTGCAGTCGCTGCAGGTACTAGATCTGCAGCTATTGCAAGCCAAGATTTCATATATCCCTAAAGAAAACATACAAAACAAATGACATACATATTTCTTTGGAGTGTATATACTAAATTGTTAATTTTTTTAATGGAGGGTTCTTTAAAATGTGATCTGCATAGGTATATTAAATATAATAAATATTCAGTTATCCCGATTGAACATAAATAATAATGAATTCAATAATAAAGAAATGTAATATTTTATTTAGCTATGAGCAGAGTCGCAATGCTCATTTCCAAAAGTAGTGAGTGAACTTGGCAAAAAGAACGTTATGTTATATTAATAAACTGCCATTCTAAAACTATGGAGACTGCAGAGACTTCTTGAACTATGAGAGCAGCAAGAAATGACCATGGTTGAGATGTTTAACCCCTTGAGGACCAAGCTTCTGGAATAAAAGGGAATCATGACACGTCACACATGTCATGTGTCCTTAAGGGGTTAAAGTGTCCCTTCCCCTTTCCTGCACAGGACAATATAGTGTTGCCTGTGGCATTTTTGTGCCATCTGAGTACAGCTGGTCAGCATCTACTGTCAGTTGGACTACCCCAGTTGGACCACAGTTAAACAATGAAACAATGTACAACACCACACTGCCAATTATGAAAAATCAGTGCTGGATTCAGGTAAGTACATCTCCACAAACACTACCTAAAACAAAACATAGACAATATGCACAGATAGAATCTCCCCCATGACCTTTAGAATAAGTTACAACACTCACAAAAAATGAGAGTGCATGTATAATGCTGACATGGTCTATGGCCAGGATAAGAGAATGATGCAAACTATAGATACATTTACCTTATTTCACACCATGTCAGAGGCAGCATTACAGTGAGTTAAAATAGCCATGTAATAGGGATCTGAAACACTTTGAGTGTGTATAAACCTGCCTGTCTCTAGCTTATTATTAAACGCATCAGTCATTTGTGTTTGTGTTTGTATTGGATGATTGTGTGATTTGCTAAATCTTTAATATAAATTCAAAGGAAAATGGAGCAAAGCCTGGAAAAGGTTAACACATGTTTTAGGCAATTTTCAATGTTTTATTTAATGGTGTGAATTCCATAAAAGTTATAGTTCCCCTTTAAAACCTACCCTCTCAGATCCCATCAGTACTACAATCAGTTAATTGTCTCCTTTCACACGTACATAAAAAGTTATGACTTTTCTTTTCTTTTAAGAAAATGCTAACCCAAAGATAAGTCATATGTATAATGATTTTAATCTTCAACCGGATGATGAGCTAATGCAAATATTTGAAAACGTGATGGTATGGACCCAAATAAGGTGAAAGGAGGACAATTTGACCTGGCACTTGAGTATGCTTGGCACAACTTTGCATAGCTTGCCCAGTAAAATTTATTTTCAGCTCAATTCACAAGGATCAGAGTCTTGGTGTTAAAGTTGATAAATATAATGAGCAAATGCACATGTGCACAATACTAGAAAGGTCAGCCTGAACACTTTAAAATAACACACACACACACACACACACTCACTCTCTCTTTCTCTCTCTTTTTTTCTTTGCTGCTTTAAAATCTTCTTCTGTAAAGAATTCCTAAAATCTTCAGATGGGCTGACGAATGCGCCTATGTGTTGGATCATATTAATAATTTTTTCAAAATACACCCAATCAAGCCGAACGTTCTATTAAAACGTTAACCAGTGGGGAATTTTATCAGACTTCTAGGACTTTTTTTAAAATACACAACTGCTAATTAGTTGCGAATCTCCGTTATCTCTTTTTGCATTCAGTGATTTCCAAGAGGGACTCTGTTACAGCTAATCAACGCCTGTGATTGCAGACATTAGGTCATAAGGCTCCAATTACTCAAGTATTGATTGCACTTTTTTGTTGCAAGAGGCTTGACTCTTATTATCACATAGTGACATTATGCAGTCACTCCACACAGTGTGGAAAGCTAGTATCTTTTTAAGAGCTTTTGAATGGCATTATGGGTCAGAGTGGGACCATATTACTATTAGCCCTCCAAATCCAAATTTACATCTGTTGTTTCAGATTCATTAACTTTTAACTTTTTTATTTCTATCTATATACCTCTAAACATGTAATTAAAATGTTTAAACCAAGGTGATTCCCTTTACTTAAACATACAATGATGTTTAAATCTTTACACATACAATGGTGTTGTCAAGGTACTTTGCTATATATAATGTAAATAAAACCCAGTTTTATTTTTGTAGAATTCCAAAAATGTTTTTAAAACTTACATCTATACATCGTCTTAGCCGGATGACTACTGGACTTGAGCATCTGTTTTGTTTTGAATCAAATTTTGTTAGAATTTTGCTGGTTTGGTACCCTTATGTGGGAAAGATACCAAATTAGGGTGCTGTTTTGTAGAAGGCTCCCTAATTTCATACGCTTATATGGGAATGTCCTGGAAGGATAACGTTTAGGATACAAAATTAGGGCGCTGTTAGATAGCTCCATGGCACATTTTTATATGGATTGCTCTTTTTAAGGATACCGAATTAATGAATTATCTGCTAAACAGTGTTCTAATTTGGTATCCTTAAATAGGCAACCCCACAGAATTAGACAGCAATCTACTAAAAAGTGCCCTAATTTGGTATCTGTAAATAGTCACAAAAGTTCTTATTTTAGATACCACTGAGAACTTGCTGTGTAGTGCATTCATTTATTCCTTTTTTTTGTCTATAGTACGTATGTTTCCTCCTATTTCTAGCAACCTGAAGTTTTTAATTATCCAAGAATGATCTATCCCTAGGAACTTATTAGTACAGGGTTGTTAACTTATATATTGCATAACACCAGAAGCATTTTAGCTGCAGACATTTTGAAGAATAATATGACTTACATGTCTTCAGGGGACCGTGCTGTAATTTAGCCAGTATTTAGTATTCTGGTCAAACAGAATTTATCCTATCCATCTTTAATAATGCAACCACAATGACCAATATATTGAAATACAGTACAGTAATATAACTCCCTAAAGGAACATATTAAAACAAGCCATACTTGCTAACAGCAACATTACAAAAGAGGATATTCAACACCAAGTGTTTAACAGCAAAAAAAGAAAAAACTTAATTTTCCTTGAGTAGCGAGTCTTTCATTCTAGTTTTATTTTATTACAAAATAGGTTCAATCAGCTCTGACATTTGACACATTTTCAGAACCCTTAGGTTTCTTATCCCAACTCGTCCCCATTTATATTTTTATTTGCAAGCCGTAATATTATTTCCTGTGTTTCTGAGCTGTAATATGTGTAGTTCTGCTTCTCCACTGCTCTTCATTTCCTTGGCTCTCAATTTGGGTTCCGCCTGCCAAACTGTGAAAGGTTTTCTTTCAGCTAAAGTGTTTGGCTTCTCGGTAGGCTTCACAGTCAGACGTGTTGACAGCTTTGGGGTAACCTCCAATTTCAGCTTCTTATAGATAGTTATTCTGTGGTCTGTTTTATACCGTATTCTCTATAGCCACTGTCATTGACACCAGCCATATTCCCTTTAGATTTGTTTAGACTCCAGAGACCAACAGCATTAGAGGCCATTACCAAAAGCCAAAATACACAAAGAGCAAAGCTACATTTTATTAACTTTATATGCATTGGTCTATATAATGGAAACTAGGAGTGCCAAGGGAATCTCTTTTATCCAAATCAATCGTTGCAATAAATGTGCTTAGAAATTGAATAACTGAAAGCCTCTGTCATTCCTAGATACCGAAGCATACTGTGTATTTCAAGACCGAAAGTATCGGGTTGGAGAAAGATGGCATCCTTACTTGGAGCCCTACGGACTTGTATACTGTGTCAACTGCTTATGCAGAGAGGTAATGTTGTTATAAGGGTACAAGTAAATAAAAGGACAAGTCTTCTCGTATCTGCATGCATGTGTAAAATATTACCGACAGAAACGCTCCCTTGTTGCAACATGATCTTTGCCACTTTACAGCATTCAAACAGTGATGGATAGCTACAACAATACCAGTAATAATAAAAACATGCAGATGTTTGTGAAACAAAAGATTTGATGATGCACATCATCACTGCATTGGAATGTTACATCTTGCCTGTGTTATAAAAGAAAGATTATAAACTATTTTCCAGGAATATATTTTGTTCAGTATTCATTTCAGGCACTCTGGTAAGGGGTGTAACTTCCTTAACCATGAAGATGAATGATTCAACAACAAGAGAAAAAGGAAAAATATGGCCTTTCAAGTATTTGCTGTTTTATCAACACCAATCGATATCTTCTGTTCACCTACTTGGTCTGACAGGAAGCAGTTCTGTACTCTCAGTGAGCACTTCCTGACACACCGGGTAGGGGAACAGCCAGGGGAGGTGTGGCTAGGGCTGCATAAACAAAAACAAAAGTTATTTAACTCCTAAAGGGAAGTAAATTCAGCAGTGAGCCTGCAGGGGGTGACTATAGCGTCCCTTTAAGTTTTTTTGCAATTTTAAACATAAACATAGTATGTTTAATAATTAAAACAAAAGGGGGAAAGGAAAAACAAAAAAAGGGTGAAAACCATGGAATAAGGCAAACTAATCATAACCTCAACCATTATATTGTTCGATACAATACAAGAAAAGCTTCACATTTTCAATTACATTGATCCATCAATAGCAATTTCCAATTAATATTGTACCATACAATGATTATACATTGGGAATAAACCTTATAGAATAATTGACCACAATTACCTAATAATCCTTCCAAGATTCCCATGCTTGACCTAGTTTTATGTGAAGTGGAGAAGATTGCCTAATGGCCATTTCATAGTCCTCATTTTCAAGGACCAAAGAAATAATTTCATTGTTAGTGGGAATCATCAGAGTTTTCCAATATCTTGGTAGCACAGAGGTTGCTGTTATTAGTATGTGAGCATTGATAGTCTTTATAGGTTTATTAGTTATGCTTGAAATTCATTGTGTCATAATCTAATAAACCTCAAGTCTTGCATTATTTAAATGTCAGATTCCTCCTCTCAGTTGCCTGTTACGAACTTTACATTTGCAAAATGTCACTGCATCTTTAGGACCAAAGTACTCTCTGTACTTCATAATAATCTCTACAAACTGGAACCCAAATCAATGTTATATCAATGACTTTTGGAAATAGATTGTAATATTAGATTTTAATATTTTAGATTTTAGAATTCAACTTTAATATTTTTCTAACTCGTTCATTGAACTTTTAGAGTTCAACTTAAATTGTGCGACCATCCTTAAAACAGCAAATTGTCTTTTTGCCATTTGGTCATAAAGTTGCAGGTTTCTCTACTCTATTGTTAAGCATTGCAGAAGCAAATGTTTTCTTGCTATGATTATTATGGCTGTGAGCATATCAAAATCATCTAAAACTTGGCATGTGATTGGCTGTTTACTGTGTGTGTTAAATACTATAACTGCCTAATCTGAACATCTCTTCACTCATTGCAGGGTGGAAATGTTCTGTGTAGCAGAGTGAGGTGTCCAAGTCTCCACTGTTCTAATCCAGTGTATGTACCACAGCTGTGCTGTCCACGTTGCCCAGGTAAGTCTTTCCATAATCTAACTTCTTTTCCATAAGGTACCGCAATCTAGTGAAGTATTGTCCAAGTCATGTTGTGAAATAAGGCCACACACAGATTGTGAATGTTTTTGTAAAACATGCTGTGAATCTTCAAGTGTTTTTTTTATTTTTGTTATTATCTATTTGGTTGGTTAGAAGTTAAATAAGTATTTGGTAAGAATAAAATGATTTCACAAAAAAAAAAAAAAAATGATTCTCTACGTAACAGTTTATATGCACCATCATTCCTGCATATTGTTGGTAGTGTGGGGAATTACGCATATCTATAGACACTTGGAACTTCTCTGGCACTTTGGGATACCCAGTAGTAATGCGGGGTGGGTAACCTTTGACACTTTTATGTTATGTGGGTAAATGGCACTAGTAGTTCATAGATATAGGCACTCGCATGGCACTACATACTGGGGAAAAGTGTGGACAAAATGATGGTCCTACGGGATTGGATGCAAAAACGAATGGTGCAATACTGAAAACTAATTTAAGAAAACTAATGTTATCTACACAGGATATTGGCAGTCACTCACGGGTGGTAGAGCAATAACATAGATGCCAACATTTGAAAATAATTTCCAGGGACTTTTAATGGCATTTACACACACCAATATACACAGATACGTCCAAAGAGATACACACACCGATGCATACACACACAGAAATAAAAAAAAAACACACATTTCTAGCCAACTTCATCTGAGCCTTTGGGTGGTCACATTGGCTACACCACTGGTAGTTCCACCCTACTTTTTGTAAGGACAGAATCCCAAATCACGGACTGTCCTGCCAAATTCAGGACATTTGGCAACTGGGCAGTAATCTGCTCTGAATTTCACATGCAACTTTCTCAGGTATATAATAGCAGGACTAAAGATTACCATTAAAACAAACAGCATCTGCAGGAACAGGTCCATTACTTAAAATTAAGTTGAAAACTTACCTACTTATCAGGAGAAAAAGTCTCCAAATCTTTGAGTATGAGTTTGTGATCCACTGCAGATTGCTTTGCAAAATATATCACTGGCTTTAATACATTATTACAGCTTTGCACATTCAGTACTTGATAGGTGATATACAGGTTTAGGTCTGAAGTGTTGATGTGGGAGAAAGAGATACAGTTGCGCAAAAATATTTTAAGCAATACTTTCTTTCATTTTAGTAATATGAACTGTTTTTGACAACATTCGACTGATCTCAACTTGATTAGGTCCTATTATTGCATCAATTAGAATTATGGGCACGGGGGGCGGAGCCAAGCAGGCAAGCAGCCCAGACGTGCCCAGCAAGAGCTCCCACGTCTGGGGACAAAAAACGGGGCACAGCGCCTGCACACTGACTCCCACAGACTGCAGACCTCGGTACCCGTAATCAGGGTAGGCTACCGAATCGTATGGTACCTCTTGTAATTCCCTGCACAGCCGACCTGACACGACGAGGCTTGCGGCCTTCATGGGACTGAGCCACGGAGAGACGGCCGCTCTCCGGGCATATCAACAGTAACAGGGACCACAGCGAAGTACTTTCCCCCCCCCCCCCCCCGACCGGTGGGGGTTATCCCGGTCACCGAACAGCAACCGCAAGCATCCACACCTCGCTACTGGTCGGCCAGCGCTGCACACTCGGTCGAGCCACAGAGACCAAGATGGCGGCAGCTGACCATGAGGCGGAGGCAGACGAGCAGCACACAACGCTGGAACAGCGTCTGGACGACCTGTTCAAAAGATTCTGGCGAAAGCTCCGACACAAAGCACAACAAATGAAGCAGGTACAGCAGGGATACTCACCTCCCGGGGGCAGACAACAACAGGGGGAACCCCACAGGTTGCAGCAAGCAGCAAGCACTGAACACGAGGCTGGGCACAGCAGCGCTACCATGTGCGCCCTGCCGAAAAGACCACTAGGTCCCACGAGAGCGGCCAAACCTGGCAAGCTGCAGAAACCGCCATACTCCCTCAGGGCGTACAAAGCACACCATGGAAAAACCCTGTATAAGCAGCACAAATATGCCCAGGGAGGGGGAAGAAAAAAGCACCCAAAAGGCAAAATGTACCAACCTCGACCTAACCTAAACCAAGTATCCACTACAGGGACAGTCACACAAGCGCTCTCCACTAAAGGGCACTCATCCGCACGACTCTCCCGCGGGCTGCACCCCTGGTACGCCTGGAAACAGACCCCATCGGCACACCACGCCACAGCACCAAAGAACATGGGGAGAAAACAAACCGGAGAGGGACTCACACCCAGTGCAGTCAAGATCGCCTTACTGAACCCCCATGTTCCAGGTCTCTGTTTCCCAGACTTGGGTATTGGCTGACTGGACGCAGATCATTGATCAGTAAAGTCCCTACTAAGCTAGTGACTCCAATACCCATAATTATAATGCCAGTTTTATACAGTATCACTATTTTGTGTATGCTCGATTTGCTCCCAAGTTTACTCTTTATATACAGTACAGCTCTGCTAGCATAATGTCTTGTTCACTTGTTTTTCCTCATGATATGATAACCATACTACTGTTATTACTACTATATGATCGTAATATGTAGCAACGTAACACCCCACTAGTTTTGTTTAAAGCGAAAAGGTCTAACCAGTTATGTTTTAAACTATACATACACTCACGCCATTACTAAGCATGTATACGCATCTAGGAACGCATCTATGGCGTATAGATAAGCCTGTACCTAAAAATCTAAAAATGCACATGTAGCGCTGCCACTGTTTTAAATCGTTGATTTGCACGTATACGCTGTTGTGGCGTTCGTCAATATTTCTGTAACCACCTGCGCAACAAAAATAAAGAATTAAAAAAAAAAAAAAAAAAAAGAATTATGGGCACATTTGAATTATACAAAAAAGACTTGTGACAAGTCCACATGAAGACAATTATAGTTATGCAATAGTTTGAGTAGTGAGTCACTGGCCCTTCAAACAGACGTGTTAAAATACTTTTAGTTTTTTGGTTTTCATTCCACAGACACCTCTTGTTTCCTCCTCTGCACTGTTTCTATATTTAATATTTTCACCGTGACCCTCTCCCAAGTAGCAAACACTTTTACTTTATATGGAGAGTTACAAACCTGATGTCAGTTCCAGAAATCAGAGTATACTTAAGTATAAGTCACAACCTCGCAATTATAACCTGAGCGAGTTGTGAGAGATCCAGGCCATGAAAAGTTGGTGGTATGAAAAAAATATATATATCACATTATGGCTACGTGGAAAAAATAGAGAAATGGTAATCAAAGTTTAATTAAGCAAGTGTAAAACATCATACAGGGATTAGTCATTGGTATAATGACAGCTTGGAAAGGTTAAGATTTTTCACAATTCTGCTGTTAGAGAAGTTAACTAATTAAGGGGAAAGTGTAGACTCTCTGCTTCATTTCATTAAAGTGCTTATAGTGTCTAGAGTCCCCTTGCACTGGCCTTCTTTTCAGCAACAATATTTTTTTCTTTTGTCAATCTCTTTTTATTGTGGTGCAAGCATTATACACAATATATGCAGTGACATTATACAGTGTGAAGCACGTAAATCACAAACATGAGGAATATAATTGCATAAGTGCGCGGGAAAGGCATTGTTTGTTTTTAAAGTATAAATGTAAACACGAGAAAACTATATTGCTATACAGGCATCAATATACTATATACCAGGCAATAGACCCGAAGCCTGACTGAAGTGACTGAAACATTGCTAGAATTATGAATTGAAGGTAGCTGCACATAGTCAACTGATTCCTTAACTAAAAATAATAGAACTGTGTCAAGAGGCAAGCCAAAGCCCGTAGTTGAAGTTGGCACCCAGTGCCCACTGGCCTTCCAGTATTGGTCAAGCCAGAGAGAAAGTACCCATACATGGTGGTGAGAGCATGGACTGTGTTCTGGTTTAGTAACCATGGCTTCCGGACTAGGTTGGGATTTGCCAGCTGAGTCTTCCCCTGATGCGGTAAGTGCGCGCTGTCAATCCTCAGTTTGGGTCCATAATTTTGTGCATATGTAGTGAAATGCTTCCAGGAAGGTGTAGCTTTGTAGTCGAGGCTTCTTAACTGCCATTTGCTGTTCATTAGTAGTAGTACAGACGACTGCCATTTTGGGACCTCCACACAGGCCCAAATCGAATACCTGCCCAGCTCAGGTAAAGTAGAGAAGAATCCTTGGTGAGGGCCGGTATAACCCCCACCAGCCCACAGAGGGGAAATACAAAGCCTTTGATATGGTCAGAGTATAGCTGATCTGACCGATCATGGAAGATCAGCCACATACTAGGCTGCAAGCTTCGCCTGCCAGCCTGGAAAATATGCAGAGCTGACACTCACATAAAGGGAAGCCCCATGGACTCCACGTTCAGTCATGTGTAGGCTCATTTTAATGTAGGGCATAGAAATAAAGATTAGATGTGTTTAATGGCAAGTTGCAGAGGAGCCGAAGCAATCTTTGTCCTGTTGGCGGTCAGGCCCTGCGTCCAATTCAACAATTTTTTATGTTTTAATGCCAAACTAGAGTCCACAGCAGCCCATCCCTTCTGTGCTGCTTGGATTAATGAGAAAGCATTAGCCTGATCATCAATGGATGGTTGTAATTGGCTGAGACTACTAGCTGAATGTTTTCAGCCTATGAAAGTGCCCATTGTTAGGATTAATTAGTATGGGCAGAAGGAAGTGTGTAATCTCTGCAATAGCCACACTTCCAGTGGGGGACAGGCTATGAGTGGTTTTATTATTTAGTATTAGGCTGCAATAGTCTTGATGATCTCAGCCAATGGCCAATGGAAATAAAGTATGTAAATCACGTTATTTTTGTTAATTAGGGGTGCCTGGATATCTAAATAGTTAGTATACCATTCTTTTGATAGGAATAAATGTTTGTAATCCTTTAATGGCAGTAACATTGTCCAACATTCAATTAGTTTAAATCCACAGCTTAAAGAAACATTGTACTTACCATAACAACTTCATCTAAATGAAGTTGTTATAGGGCCTACATTTGTTCTCCCCAACGTAATGGCCAGAAATGTTAGATGAGATGGGACTGTTATCTCCTGGCTCTTATACCATACCATACGCATTCACAGTGGAATCACGGTCTTACATTGAGAATTATTGCACGCATTGCGCCAAGCACATTGCATCAAGTGCAGTGATGCGCCTATGGTCCATAATGCTCCTCTATAAGGAGGAGCTGCACAAGCACCTGGGGAGATAAGGCGCTAGAGAGAAGGTGAGTAAAAATCTTTTCTTTGAGTTTGCATTTGTTTCAGTAAATGCAGATAGTGGATGCCTAAATCCAAGTAGGGACATTTAGACTGTAGAGCTAGGAATACAGATGTGTATTCCTAACTCTTCAGTGTCCCTTTTAATCTTTGCACATACTATTCAGCGTTTTGTATTGTGGGGTTGGAAACTAAATATGGGGAGTATCTTTGGAATTGTTTCTTTGTTTAATTTGGCTCTACATGAACCATGCTAAACTGCAAGGTAAACAGATCATTTGATAGCTTGTCTGGTAAATTATAACCATATTTCTTTTCTGAAATAAATGGGACATTTAAAGGGAGATCAGAAATATGGTTTTACTTTCTAGTTCTTCTAAAAAAAAAAATAACAATAGTCATTACCTTAACTCACTGACACACATGATTGGCAATTAATTGCTGTAATCATTTTAATGGTGTAGATGGTTACTAATACATCCAATCGGCAATGAACCAGCTTTGACCATTAGATGGATAGCTTATTTAATAAACATTGGTACTAACATTATTTATACAATACTGTTTAAATAAACAGAGTCAAATGACAAAATGACTAATCCTGTATCTCATGTCTTAACATTCATATTTTTACCATACCTTCTTACCATAATACGGTATCTGAAAATATAAAGAAAATTAGCAAAAACAACATGTGAAATGAAGAGTAATTTAACCCCTTAAGGACCAAACTTCTGGAATGAAAGGGAATCATGACATGTCAGACATGTCATGTGTCCTTAAGGGGTTAAACAGTGTCTGCAGTCAGTTTGAGTTCCCCAGGCATTATTAAGCTTTGTACGAAAACAGCCTGATTAAAACCCGGGGTGTTGCTAGGTGGCAAACAGTAGCCATGTGCATGGGGAAAATTTTCGGTTCGGTTCGGTTCGGCATTCCGAAATTCAGGACTTTCGATATTCTGGACTTCGGCAATTTGTCACTTCAACACTTCGGAACTTTGGCAACTTCAGCACTTCGGCAACTTCGGCACTTCGACACTTCGGAATTTCAGAATTTCGGGACTTCGGCACTTCTGGACTTCTTTTGCAGCCGCTTAGTAGATAACTCCCTAATACCGTGGGAATTAGGGAGTTATCTACCAAAAGGCTGAAAGACCTAAATTGGTCTTTCAGCCAAACTTACTAATACTAAGTAAAAATTACTTAGTATTAGTAAATTTTGCCCCTACTCTCTATAGCGCGAGTAGGGGCATGTCTAGTAAACAGTGAGCAGCCTTTGGCTTCTCACTGTTAAAAAAATAAAAATAGGGTCCCCCCTATTGCCCCCCCTGGCCCCCACCCCTGAGCAGTGGGTGGGGGCCCTAAATACTAATTGGGTGGGGACACCTAATGTCCTCCCCCATGACCCCCACCCCTGAGCGGTGGGTGGGGCCCTAAATACTAATAAGGGGGGGACCTAATGTCCTCCCCCTGGCCCCCACCCCTTTGCGGTGGGCGGAGGCCCTACAGTAAAAAAGGGGGGGGACCTAACATCCTCCCCCTGGACCCCACCCCTGAACGGCAGGTGAGGGCCCTAAATACTAATAAGGGGGGGACCTAATGTCCTCCCCCCTGGCCCCCACCCCTGAGCGGCGGGTGGGGGCCCTAAACATTTTGTTACCCCCCAGGTGACTAGGGGTTTGGGGACCCCTAGTCACCTGGGGGGTAAAGAAAATTAGCCCCCTACCTACTCCCTCACCCTAAAAATAATGAGGGGGGGTCCTTTAACTAAGTACCTGGAAAAAAAACAACTTACCATTCGATGTTTTCTTTCTTCTAAAATCTTATTTTTTCAGCCCCAAAAAGGCAAAATAAAAAATCCATAATAACCAAAAAAATAAAAAATAATAATCCATCTTCACCCATGTAGGGCTCCGCGCAGACTGAGCTCTGCAGAGCGGGGAAAGGTTTATAAAGCCTTGCCCCGCCCTGCAATTAGGCTCAGAGCACTCTGATTGGTGGGTTTAAGCCATCCAATCAGAGTGCTCTGACAGGTAAATGAAGGGACTGACAGGTAAGTCTCTAGATTCTCTAGAATTTTCCCACGCTGTGTAATTTGACTCATAACACTCTGATTGGTTACTTAATCTACCAATCAGAGTGTTATGAGTCAAATTACCAACCAATCAGAGTGCTGTGACAGGTAAATGTACAGACTTACCTGTCAGTCTCTTGATTTACCTGTCAGAGCACTCTGATTGGATGGCTTAAACCCACCAATCAGAGTTCTCTGAGCCTAATTGCAGGGCAGGGCAAGGCTTTGTAAGCCTTCCCCCGCCCTGCAGAGCTCAGTCTGCGCGGAGCCTTCCATGGGTGAAGATGGATTTTTTTTTGGGCGCTCGTTTTTTTTTATTTTTTTATTCGTCGGTTATTATGGATTTTTTTATTTGGCCTTCTTTGGGGCTGAAAAAATAAGATTTTAGAAGAAAGAAAACATCGAATGGTAAGTTTTATTTTTTTTTACAGGTACTTAGTTAAAGGTCCCCCCCTCATTATTTTTAGGGTGAGGGGGGTACGTAGGGGGTTAATGTTTTTGGGGCGGGAGGGGGTGACAAGGGGTTTGGGGATCCCTAGTCACCTGGGGGGGTAAAAAATTCTTAGGGCCCCCACCCACCGCTCAGGGGTGGGGGCCTGGGGGGAGGACAATAGGCCCCCCTATTGGTATTTAGGGCCCCACCTGCCTCCTAGGGGTGGGGGCCAGGGGGGAGGACCTTAGGTCCCCCCTTATTAGTATTTAGGGCCCCCACCCACCGCTCAGGGGTGGAGGACATTAGGTCCCCCCTATTCCAATTTAGGGCCCCCACCCACCGCTCAGGGGTGGGGGCCAGGTGGGAGGACATTAGGTGTCCCCCCTTATTAGTATTTAGGGCCCCCACCTGCCGCTCAGGTGTGGGGGCCAGGGGGGAGGACATTAGGTCCCCCCCTATTCCAATTTAGGGCCCGACCCGCTGCTCAGGGTTGGGGGCCAGGAGGGAGGACATTAGGTTCCCCCCCCTTATTAGTATTTAGGGCCCCCACCCACCGCTCAGGGGTGGGGGCCAGGGGGGAGGACATTAGGTCCCCCCCCTTATTAGTATTTAGGGCCCCCACCCACCGCTCAGGGGTGGGGGCCAAGGGGGAGGACATTAGGTCCCCCCCTTATTATAATTTAGGGCCCCCACCCACCGCTCAGGGGTGGGGGCCCGGGGGGAGGACAATAGGTCCCCCCCATTATTTTACATTAGGGCCCCCACCCGCCACTCAGGGGTGGGGGCTGGGGGGGCAATTTTTTTTTTTTTTTAAACAGTGAGCAGCCACAGGCCCCTACTCACGGTATAGCGAGTAGGGGCATAATTTACTAATACTAAGTCATCTTTACTTAGTATTAGTAAATTTGGCTGAAAGACCATACCATTACCATACCATGGGAATTAGGGAGGTTATCTACTTATTCATTCCTGTCATTACATGACTGGCTAAGTAACTTACATTTTATATGAATGTATATATTCATTATATGAATGTGTGTTACATGATTGTTGTTGCAAATGCTTACAACTGAATCCTGGCTATGTTTGTATACTTTTTATTTAAAATTGTATACAATGTAACATTCTTCTACTTTCACTGGGTAAGTATATGAGTACTTAGGCCATACTGTGCTTTGGAACTTCGGCAACTTTGGCACTTCAACACTTCGGAAATTCGGTAATTTCGGAACTTCGGGACCTCGGCAATTCAGCACTTCGGCAATTCGGCACTTCGGCAATTATGACATTCGGAAGTACGAAACAAATTGCACATGTCTAGCAAACAGACTAAGGCTTCAGCTCAGGGGTACGTTTTAGGGCTGCACTGAAATGTTGACCAATTTATTGTCTTGCTTAATCATCCTTAAAATACTTCCTTTTGTGGAAGTATTTAAAAAGGTCAGAGTTTGCACTGGGTAACTATAACCAGAATTAGCAAAGTGCAAAACTGTGCCACAAATTCACTAAAACATGTCAATAAAGTGCATAAACTTAATGTAAAATAAATGTGTCAGCATGGTATTTTCACAACTTACAATAACCAGTAATGCATTTTCATTAACACCTAAAATTGTACAGATCACAGTGAAACCATTTTTTTTCCTGAGAAATATATTTATGGATGATAATATGACCAAACACAAACTCTTATGCCTACAACTATACCAGCTCAAGTATTGCAGATTTTCAGTATACATCAAAGTAAGTGACCCTTAGTATTGACATCAGTGTTAAAGAAGTTGCCACATATGTAAGGGGAAAGGGAAGTTTAAATAGTGCAGGATATCTTGCAAAATATAAAGTGTGGTACAGCAGGCTGTAGTATTGGTTATGGTGCTTTGAATGTTCCTTTAAGTCCCTCTTAGCGCTCCACCTTGTATTATTGTCAGGATCAAGACAGGGATCCAACACGCAGTGTACTAAAACTATAAAGACGTATACTGGACCTTAGAGTGGCCGGACGAACGTCAAGCAAACAAGGAATGGTCAGGGACAAGCCAAGGTCGAGGGAACGAGAAGACAGGTAAGCGTAAGCCAGGCCGAGTATAAGGATAGGAGAGGTAAGCAAAGTCAAGAAACAAGCCAAGTCAAAACCGTAGAACACTAGGAGAATATAAACGCACTGAAGGGACAGGCAAGCTGAAACCACGACAGGGCAATGACTCACAGTAAGTGAGTACCTTTTATACCCTGTCTCTTTAATTGATATCCACGCCCCCAGAATGTCCTGGTTTGAGATTTTCCGTGGGTCGTGACGTGATTGACGTGATGACGTCGGCAGAGTTGCGCCGTGTCATAAAACGAGGCGGGGCTATCGCGGCCGGCGCCCAAAGTGCCGAAATTGCTGGAGAAGAAGGAGGTGTGAGAGGCAGGTACCATGACAATTATGCCCTATGTCCAATCCTAAATTTTGACGTAGTCTATTTATCACATATTGACAATACATCATGGGATACAATCAGAGTATTATTTGTATAAACTTAATTGTTATAATTCTAAGCCTATATTCATAAACTCTACACTCGCTGTTAGTGATGTCCCGAACGGTTCGCTGGCGAATAGTTCCTGGCGAACATAGCGTGTTCGCATTCGCCACGGATGGCGAACATATGCGATGTTCGGTCCGCCCCCTATTCGTCATCATTGAGTAAACTTTGACCCTGTACCTCACAGTCAGCAGACACATTCCAGCCAATCAGCAGCAGACCCTCCCTCCCAGACCCTCCCACCTCCTAGACAGCATACAATTTAGATTAATTCTGAAGCTGCATTCATTTTTTTTTTGTGTGTTTGTGTTTATTATACATTATCCTGCATAGCCAGTAACCTGTGTTTATTATACATTATCCTCCCATAGCCAGTAACCTGTGCTTATTATACATTATCCCCCCATAGCCAGTAACCTGTGTTTATTATACATTATCCTCCCATAGCCAGTAACCTGTGTTTATTATACATTATCCCCCCCGTAGCCAGTGACCTGTGTTTATTATACATTATCCCCCCATAGCCAGTAACCTGTGTTTATTATACATTATCCTCCCCATAGCCAGTAACCTGTGCTTATTATACATTATCTTCCCATAGCCAGTAACCTGTGTTTATTATACATTATCCTCCCCATAGCCAGTAACCTGTGTTTATTATACATTATCCCCCATAGTTATTTATCGTTGGACCTAGGCAGCATGATGTCTTAGGCCGGCCCAGGGAGTGAGTGAGTGAGTGAGTGAATAATATAATATATATAATATATATGTTCAGAAACATATTAGTAATATATGTAAATCGGGTTCATGCAAATAGGGTGAAAAGGTATTAAAGAAAAACATACTTATTGCATCAAATTTACAAAGCCAAACTTTTAAAAGCTTTCCTCATTTCTTTCTGGGGATGAGGAATATATCGGTTGTAGACTAAGGATTTCCATCTGCCCAATCTTTTAATAATATGCACTGGAGTGTCAGTGTTGAAGGAGACCGAAGCTGCCCCTATTCTAAATGAAAGACCCGAGACATGGATACAACCCAATCTTAGGAGTAGTGTTCTGATGTAGAAGATGAATTTAGCCGTAGTCAGAGGGATTCAGTGAGAGTAGTGGTGAAATGTGTGTGGCATGACTGAGTGTGGGTAAGTAAGAGTCAAGTATTTTAACTGGGCACTAGTTCTAGGTGGGAAAAAGTGGTATAGCGGATGGATGAGTAGTTTGGTTCGTTTTAGAGATTTGTAGAGAAAGTATATAGTGATCATGATTTTTAGCGATATCCAATATTTTTAAGGTGGTCCCAGTGCCACCACTCATATCTGGTGTCACAATAACTTGCATTTAAAAAAAACAAAAAAAAACTTTTTTGACTGTAATATAAAAGCAGTCAGTTTCCTTCACATGTGTGCGTTTCAGGGCCTGCCAGGGCACAGTGTCACACCAGTGCAACTCATATCTGGTGTAACAGTAGTGTACATTTAAAAAAAAAAAAATACCGGGGGCTTGTTGTCACCTTTCGGGGACCCTTGGTGTTGTACGTGGCTGGGTGGAGGAAGAGACCTTCAATGACATCAGTGAGGACAAGGAACGGGACATGGCTAGCTTGGTGTCCAACCTTGTGCAAATGGGGAGTTTGCGGTTGTGCAAATGGACTGTTTGCGGTTGTTTGCGGTGTGTTAAACGGGGAGTTTGGTCTGTCACTGTGAAGCGGGCGTAACCCTTACACTACCTGATCAATACAACATCATACCTGATGGTTTAAAGCACGTTATTCCAATCAATTTAGGAATGTTAGGTGATTAATGCCCTTTTATGGATTAAAACCAGACTCTGCATCAACTATGTAATTTTCCATGGGAGTTTTGCCATGGATCCCCCTCTGGCATGCCACAGTCCAGGTGTTAGTCCCCTTGAAACAACTTTTCCATCACTATTGTGGCCAGAAAGAGTCGCCGTGGGTTTTAAAATTCGCCTGCCTATTGAAGTCTATGGCGGTTCGCCCGATTCGCCCGTTCGCGAACATTTGCGGAAGTTCGCGTTCGCCAACAGAAAATTTCATGTTCGCGACATCACTACTTGTTGTATTAACTCACACCATGATATAATAATCTCAAACCTGCAGCATTTCAGTATTAAACCTGCATCCACTCCGTTAAACAATACCCACTCACCATGCTGTATAATTAAAGGGAACTTATAGTCTAGAAAATAACAAAAATACATATAAAATAAATATTTAAGAGAGAGAGCGCAGCGGGGAGTGAGCAGCTGCTGACCTGGCACACCATCCTTAGCTAGCAGCACTGAAGGAAGTCACCCTCCTGAAGAAAAACAATTTTAGGGGAATGACTGAAAGCCCAGGCTGCCCCGGCAGGCAGATCAACAGACAGCAGGTCTGGTTATGTGATTTGGTCAAACCATCAACTTCATACACAAGAGGGCACGTAGATCCTGACCCATCAGAAGGGGCCAGAGGAGGAAGATCTATATACATTTAAGATCCAAGCCACCAGTAAGGAAGAAATTGACCCAGTATTCAAACTGACTTCTAAACAGTTAACATATGACCATATCTGGGGGCGGAGCCAACAGCCGAACTGACTGGTCGCATCTCAAGAGAGCTCCGAGACACATAGCAGTAATTTAAGCAGATTTTGATTAATTTACCCCACAAAACAGCTACAAACGTTCACCTGTTGCAGGAGGAGACCCACCAATGGGCAGGAAAAACAAAAAAATGAAAACCGACCTGCCCCGGCCAGGCGCCAGCATAGGGGATCTGTGGCAGCGAGCACGATGCGCGCCACGGCCCGATTTGGAGGCCTACATGGACGACTTCGCAGACTCAGACGAAGGTCTCTCAGAGCCTGAGGAGACAGGCCTACCCGCCATGCAGGCCCTGACACAGCCTCAAGCGAAACCGGACGATGCCCCGGTTACAGAGGCTGAAATGAGGGAGCTGTTAGCGGAGCTCCGCAGTAACATCCAGGTGGATATGGCGGAAATTAAAAGGGACATACAAGGCCTAACACACCGCATGAGCACCGTGGAGCAAGATTGCCGCACCCAATCGAGGCAAGTGTCCACGCTCCAACAGGAGGTGAAAACGCTACACCTAACACACCTGAGACTGGAACAGACCCTGGCGACGCTAGAAGACTCACGCCGAGCCCAAAACATAAAGGTTAGAGGGGTAGCAGAGACTGTCCCCGAGTCTGAACTCCCCCACTTTTTCCTGCGTTTGATTAGCAAGCTACTCCCACCGAAGCAGGCCAAGGGGGTTGTACTGGACGGCATGTTCAGGATCCCGAAATCACCCACGGCACCACAGGCGGCACCCAGAGACTTAATTGTAAAGTTTCAAAATCGACAGGACAAGATGGCGGTAATGGCCGCTGCCAGGAGTAGCGCGCCACTAGCCTTTGAAGACATGGCTCTATCGCTGTACGCAGATCTATCAAGAGGGACTGCGGCATGGCGCGCAACTTTACGGCCTTTCACCACCTTACTCCGCGCTCACAATGTGAAATACCAATGGCGCCCCACACACAAGCTTCTGGTGACTCAAGGTGCACATACCTACCTTATTACGAACCTACAGGAGGCAAAGTCACATCTCGTCGCCTTGGGCTTCCACAGGACGCACTGCAACAGCCCCGCACTACACCCAGATCACACGAGTGGAACCCGGCTACCGCAGAGACCTTTGTCCCCAGAGACATGACCCGCGCTACACGGACAGTAGCCCCTACCTGAGCTCCCCTGTAGAGAGCGCCCACAAAGCGTAGCGCTGTCTTGATACCGTTCCACAGTTTTGTTATTATTGTTTGCACTTATATATGGACAGGCCGAGTTGGCCACTACATAATTACCCACCTACCGTACCCAGGAACACCGACCCGCAGGCCTAAACGAGACTCTCAACTCGCCTTTCCCGACTAATGGCCGACCGCTGAGTACCTTGGCGGGAAGACCTAATCTGTACGAGTGGTGATCACTCGAGACACGGGCTAAATGAAAGGCACAACGGGACCCTACGGGACTACTAACCCCTCCCCGGCGACCCCCACACTCACTGAGAATATTACAGCTGCACACTTCCAACAGGATTGTGGACACTAAACGTCTGGAGGGCATTGACTTTTTGGTTACTTTACTTACTGCTTCCCTGAGTTGATTGATTTACTTATACAGGGGTACACTAGGAAGTAGAGCCGTTCTCACCCGTAGACCTCACACACCAACCCCCCCCCCCCTTATTTACTTATTTTGTTTTCACGAGCAGAATACACGAGACGCAAATTGTTTAGTTAAAACGCGGTTCAAAAGTACAGAATTTACTTTAGGCAACACCTTAGGGGGAGAGGCTACTAACCCACGGCTGATTAACCCGGAGTGGCTAAGCTGCACAGCTCCACGACTATTACTGTTTATCCATTAACACGCATAATCTACAAATATATGACCCCTGCTTGGTTACTGAGTTTGTTAATACGCTGATTAAGCATACTAATGTGGCTGAATGCGCCCGTAACACTTTGCACACCTAAATGCACACACAAGTAACTTTCTAGCTCTGCCTCGCACCCTCCCCTTACTAGCAATGGTGGCGAACCCGAGCTACGTTGTATTGTATACTATTATGTAGGCGCATGCTGTCATAACATTTCATGTAAGACTGACTCGTTTCTCGCACAGACCACTGGAAATTTTATCAGGGCCCCACAGAGACAAAACAACCACCTACTATGATCCTATAGGATATTGAGTAGAAGGCCTCCCACTACGACCAGGGCCGGCCTTAGGCCCTAAGGCGCCCTGTGCAAAAAATCTTCACAGCGCCCCCCCCATCATACCCCTTTATCCATGTACTGTGTGTGTCAATAGGTGTGTAGTGTAGTGGTAGCTGGGGGAGCAGGGGCAGTGTAGTGGTAGGTAGGGGATCAGGGGGCACAGTGGTGGTAGGTGGGGGATCAGGTGGCACAGTGGTGGTAGCTGTGGGAGCAAGGGTAGTGTATTGGTAGGTGGGGGAGCAGAGGTAAAGTAGTGGTGGGTGGGGGAACATGGGGCACAGTCGGGGAGAAGGGGTAGTGTAGCGATAGGTAGGAGAGCAGGGGCACAGTGGGTAACTGGGGGAGCAGTGGTAGTGTAGTTGTAGGTTGGAGAGCAGGGTCACAGTGGGTAACTGGGGGAGCAGAGGCACAGTGGGAAGGTGGAGGAGCAGGGGCACAGAGGGTAGCTGGGGGAGAGGGGGCACAGTGGTAGTAGCTGGGGGAGAAAGGGCACAGTGGTAGTAGCTGGGGGAGAAAGGGCACAGTGGTAGTAGCTGGGGGAGAAAGGGGAACTGTAGGTAGCTGGGGGAGCAGGGGCACTGATAGGCTAGGTGGGGGGCAGGGGGCACAGTTAGGCTAGGTGGGGAGGAGGGGCACTGTGTGCAGCGGGGGGAGCAGGGGCACAGTTAGGCTAGGTGGGGAAGCAGGGGGCACAGTGGGTAGCTGGCGGAGCAGGGGGCACAGTGGGTAGGTAGGGAGCAGGGGCACAGATAGGCTAGGTGGGGGGCAGGGGGCACAGTTAGGCTAGGTGGGGGGCTGGGGGCACAGTTAGGCTAGGTGGGGAGCAGGGGCACTGTGGGTAGCTGGGGAGCAGGGGCACAGTTAGGCTAGGTGGGGAAGCAGGGGCACAGTGGGTAGCTGGGGGAGCAGGGGCACAGTTAAGCTAGCTGGGGGTGAGAAGGCACAGCGGTGGCAGCTGGGAGAGTGGGGGCACAGTGGTGGTAGCTGGAGCACAGTGATGGTAGCTGAGGAGCAAGGGGCACAGCGGGTAGGTGGGGGAGCAAGGGGCACAGTGAGTAGGTGGGGAAGCAGGGGGGCACAGTGGATAGCTGGGGCGCAGTGCACAGATAAGCTTGCTGGGGGCGAGGGGGCACAGCGGTGGTAGCTGGGGTAGAGGGGGCACAGTGGTGGTAGCTGGGGGAGAGAGGGCACAATGGTGGTAGCTGGGAAGCAAGGGGCACAGCGGGTAGGTGGGGAAGCAAGGGGCACAGTGGGTAGGTGGGAGAGCAAGGGGCACAGTTATGGTAGCTAGGGCACAGTGGATAGGTGGGGGAGCAATGGGCACAGTTAGGGTAGGTGGGGAAGCAGGGGGCACAGTTAGGGTAGGTGGGGAGCAGGAGGCACAGTTAGGGTAGGTGGTGGGCAGGGGGCACAGTTAGGGTAGGTGGTGGGCAGGGGGCACAGTTAGGGTAGGTGGGGAAGCAGGGGGCACAGTTAGGGTAGGTGGGGAAGCAGGGGGCACAGTTAGAGTAGGTGGGGAGCAGGGGGCACAGTTAGGGTAGGGGGAGCAGGGAGCACAGTTAGGGTAGGGGGGAGCAGGGAGCACAGTTAGGGTAGGGGGAGCAGTTAGAGTAGGTGGGGAATGGGGATCAGGGGGCACAGTTAGAGTAGGTGGGGAGCAGGGGGCACAGTTAGAGTAGGTGGGGAGCAGGGGGCACAGTTAGGGTAGGGGGAGCAGGGGGCACAGTTAGAGTAGGTGGGGAGCAGGGGGCACAGTTAGGGTAGGGGGGAGCAGGGGGCACAGTTAGGGTAGGGGGGGAGCAGGGGGCACGGTTAGGGTGGATGGGGAAGCAGGGGGCAGTGTGGTGGTAGATGGGGGAACAGGAACTCCTTCCTGCTTCCCCTAACTTACCAGAGGGTTCGCCTGCCTGTAGCTCCGCCCCGCTTCCCATGTAGCTCCGCCTCCGATCGGCGTTTAACCCCGCCCCCTTTCTCTCACTGAGATCCGAGTGGGGAGTCTGGGGACTATCAGTGAGGGCAGCATTAAGAGGCAGGGGGGCGGAGCGCGGCCACGCTACACAGCGCAGCCTGTATTAGGGGAGAGCTCTGAGCTCTCCTTCACAGGTTGTCACTAGGAGAAAGTGCGAGCTGTGTCAGCCACAGGGCGCCCCCTGGTCCATGGCGCCCTGTGCGGCCGCACAGCTCGTACACCCCTAAGGCCGGCCCTGACTACGACCCTAGCGAGTTATAATATTGTACAGTTTGTCATGCTCACATCTTAGCTAGGCCACATGACCTTACGAGCATCAAGTAAACCTGACTGTTTAATATGTGTGACATACTCTCTTCTTTCGGGTACTGGGCGACAACACTCTGCAGAGCCTATACATGACGTAAACTGAACGCCACAAGCAGACTCACAAGCGACCTAAAGCAATCAGGGTATAAGCTAGTTGTATTTCATACCAGCGAGGTTGTAGATTGCACTTAATTTCTGTATCATTTCTCCACTATTGTTATTGTTATGTTGTTTAATGCCTCTGATGGTTGCCATGATTTGTCATATTGTTGCTTACGGTCAGGGTTATGGAGCGGCTGTTTTTCTCCTTGGATACCCTTCCTCCTTGGATATCCCTCCAAGATGGCAAAGCTAGCCCTAACGTGTTACAGCTGTTCAAGCTTTCTAATACACTACGAGTTAAACATGTTTATATATATATATATATAAAAAATAGTGCATCGTTCTACTGTACTCAATTGCTTTCCATGTAATACACTCTGTCTTTGAAATGTGCATGCGGAATGCCTTTGGGGTACCACGTGCCTATATGTTAACATCATATGCACTACAAAAATAAAGAATTAAAAAAAAAAAAAAATATTTAAAATAATTATAGAATTAAAGATTAATCTCCAGCACCAAGACTCCTATGCCGCAGTCTCCAGCTCCACCTTCATTTATGTCAGCATTCAAACTGACGTAACCAATGATCTTGTCAAATTAATGCATCTTATAGAGACGCAGTGGATTGGAGAACACATGTGCAGTGAAATTCCATGCTCCTCCAATCAAATGCTGCTATCAGCAGCATTTGATTGTAGAACTGAGTTTTACTTCGTTATGGAGGTGGAAGCCACTGGGGGCATTCATAACCATTTAATGTAGACATTACCATTTAAAAAAGAAGTAAATGTTTTACATTGCAGGGTTAAAACTACAGGACCCATGCACCCAGACCACATAATTGAGATAAGGTGGCCTGGATGGCTTTAGTGGTCCTTTAAATATTGTGCATTAAAGTGATACTGACACCAATTATGTTATAGGTGGCGTTATTTCTCTCAATATTACAGGGGACTCTTGGTTAGGGGGTCATTATTAAGAGGTCTGAGGGCCATTGCCCTACAGCTCAATACTAAGTATAATATGCACCTACTATATATTCTATTATCATTGCAGTATTTGTATAAAACATTTAACATAAAATTTAGAAAGGTAATGGAGTGGCCTCAAAACCGGCAATTTTCTTGCTTTCCTTTAACAAAATTTTTGATAGAAAAACCAAGAAATGCCCTTTGACTTATATCATGCAGCTTAGAACTGCTTTTCAGAAGCTTTAGCTAAAATTTAAATTTTTTAAATATTTAAGAATATGGCGTCCAACACAATTTTTTTTTTTTTTAACTCTTGGTAATCTACAAGATACCCTATACACCTCCTTTATTTTGCAAAAAAATACCGTATTTACTCGAATCTAATACGCCATTGAATATAATGTGCACCTCAATTTTTGAAACCTGGAAGATGAAAAATGTTTTTGCTGGTGAACGGAATGTGCATTAATACAAGAAGATATTACTATACAACATTGTGCTACAATGAAAATGTTTATTTCCATATACCATAGTAGCATTATGTCATTTAAATTTTAGTGTTACAAGTACAAGTCTGTTCATTCTTATGCCCTCTTTCAGGAACAAAATTTGCCTGTGTAAATTCACCGGAATGCAATTCGCTTGCTTGACTTCACCTGCATAAATTCTCCTGTGCGAATTCTCCTGTGTGAATTCACCTGTTTGAATTTGCCTTTTTTAATTCACCTGTTTGAATTCACCAGTTTTTATTCCTTGGATTGCAGTTCGTCAGAAAATGTAACATTTTGTCCTTAATGCAATGCGTTATCAAAGCTAATGCGCATTCAAATTTTGGAAACTTTTTATTCCAAAAAAGGTGCGCATTAGATTCGAGTAAATACGGTAAGTAAAAAAATAAAATACAAATTCTTACATTTAAAATTAATGGTGTAGATATTGCTTAGAAAAATAGCAAAGAAGTGAAGCATAAAAGGTAATAATGTATTTTAAAATACTAAATGTTGATTGACATTATATTCCATCGTGATTACTCCTTATTGAGAATTTTGACCCAAAACAGCATTTGGGTTTGTCCTGAAATTTCTTGCTCCTACTATTAAAAACTCGTTTTAAGAATTTTAATTACTAAAAAGTTAATTCCCCAGACAATTATTAAGGTTGTAAAGTTTTAAAAATGTATTCGATGTTTACTTGTGCATATCCCTTGTATGTTAGAAAAATGGTATAATGTTTTAATTTATACTGGCTTTGTCTGCACCAGAGCAGTTTCCTAAAGCTCTTACTTGGAGTCTGTATAAACCATAGTGGCCCTCACAAATGAAAGAAATTGCTGCTTAAGGGCACCAAAACAACATCATCTAAATTAAGTTTTTATGGTGCTAGGGAACCCCTGGAGGCACTCTTACATCAAGGTGTTCAACCGTTCTCAAACGGTTTAATCCTAAAGTTGCCTCTAGTTGCAAATTCCACTCCCCCCCATGCAACATCCAGCTTCTGAATTTTAAAAAAGAAATGTACCTTTCTTAGGCCAGTTTAGTGCATGGAGAGTCACTGATTGTCTGAGAGCATCAGCTTAATGCTCAGCAGCGCCCCTGTCTGGAAAATTCAGGTGAGGTGAGGAGTGGGCATCGCCGCTTGAGTCAACTCTGGGGTTAAACAGTTTGGGAATGATTTAACACCTTGAGGCAAGAGTGCCTACAGGGGCCTCCTGGCACCTTAACAACTTAATTTAGATGAAGTTGTTATGATGCCTTAAGTGGTCCTTTAAAATAGTCACCAAAGCAAGTGCAAGGAAATGTCAAGATTAAAAAGTGATCAAACACAGCTGTCAAGACGCCTAATACAACAGCAAGGTCATAACAAGCTTCAGAAGCCAGGTGCCAATCCTGCCATTCGTTTATTGTCTTAGCTGAGTTGTGGATTTCTCCCCACACACTGAAGTGCCTCACTACAGTGTATACTACTGCTGCTAGAATGCTCCTCTCACAGCTCACCCCTCTGTCAATCCTTACATTTGCTTCCTCTACCCCATAGGAGTCTATTGAAAAACTAACCCTTACTTATAAAGCTCTAAACAAAACTATCCCCCATTACATTTCATAACTAATTAGTAGAAACGCCCTTTCTCAGTTGCTCTGCTCTGTCGGTAACCTTCTATTGTCAGCTACTCACACCATAACTGCTACATCGTGCTTGTTCTACCTACTCCCATCAGACTCTCCCCTAGTCTTCATTTAAGAAGTCCCAAAACCCACCCAGACAGATTAACCTGTCTTTCGCTATCTCGTAAAGGGCCACACTCAGTGGTGTATTTTGGATCTGTGCTTTCCTAGGCATGACGGAACTCAGGCACCCTCTAATTTACATTTGCCCCACCCCTTCTTGTCAAGGCCACACCTCTTCCTGTCAAAGACTAACACAAACTTTGACTGACACACACTCTCAGATACACTGACATACACATACACACTCACTGATTTGACACAATCTGACAGGTACACACAATCACTGTCAGGATCCCGCGGGCGGCTGCGCGGGGAGGCTTCAGTCCGCTCGCGGCACTCACCCTCCAGCCGTCCGCAGTCCCCTTCCCGGCGTACGCTCGGCGGGCGGCATCCTCCCAGCCTCGGATGCCGCCCGCATATTCCTCTGCACGCTGGGAGACCGCCCATTTTTGTAAACGCCAGGGACAGCCACCTGACCCGGCGTTAAAGGCACAGTGCCTCAATCACACAGTGGGAGGTTTGGATATCTCCCACGTGTGATTGTTAATTCTGATTGGAAATTATCCAATCAGAATTAATCAATGGGTTTAAATACTTACCTTTCCTGTCTCTCTGTGCCCTGTTGTGGTCTTTGCTTGCTAGTATTGCTACTGAACTTGTGTTTCTCTCTGGTTACGTACTCTCTGGCTTGTGTATCCGACTTTGCGACTTTCTCCAACCCTTTGATCTCGGCTTGTCTCTCGTTATTCTGTCTTCTGGTTCCCCTTACTCGGCTTGTTTCCTGACTATTCTTTGTGTGCTTAGCCCGGCCACTCTAAGGTCCGGTACTGCACCTTTTCTCTGTGTGTGTGTTAGCGTGTTTGGTTCCTAGAATCGTGACAATCACTGACTCACTCACAGACACACACACACTGACAGACACGCACACACTCACTGACATACACACAAAATAACACAGGCTCCCTCCCAGACACACACACACAGACAGACACACACACACACAATCACTGACAAAAAATGTCACACATTCACTGACACACACACACACACACACTCACAGACACACACAATCACTCAGACACACAGGCTCCCTCACAGAAACACACACACACATTCACAGACACACTCACTCACAGACACACACAATCACTCAGACACACACTGACAGACATACACTCACTCACTCACAGACACACACAGACATACATACACACATTCACTCACATACACACACTGACAGATATACACAGACAGACACAAACACTGACAGACAGACATACACACACACATTCCCCCCACCCCATTCACAGATTATTTTTATTTTAGTTTATTTTTATTTAAATCCACCCAGCCCCCCTACCCTTTTACCTGGGATCCAGTGGGATTGCTGGCCAGGCTGTTTGGGCAGACGTGCAGGAAGGCGGGCGGCTTGCTGAGCTCCAGGCGGGTGCCTCATCCGGCCGCCTGCACCAGTGGTTAGCAGGAAGTGCGGGCGTGCAAATGCGATCGAGTGTAACACGCGGGTAGAGGAAGGGGAGGAGTTGGAGTAAGGGGATACATGATAGCAGTGAGTGGAGTACTAGTAAAATAGGAGAAAGAAGGAGCAGAGTACTTGCAGAATAGGAGAAGGAAGGAGCAGAGTTCTTGTTAAATAGGAGGAAGAAGGGGAAGAGTACTTGTAAAGAAGGAGCAGAGTATTTGTAGAATAGGAGAAAGAAGGAGCAGCGTACTTGTAAAGAATGAAGGAGCAGAGTACTTGTAGAATAGGTGAAAGAAGGAGCAGAGTACTTGTAAAAAGGAGAAAGAATGAGCAGAGTACTTGTAAAATAGAAGAAAGAAGAAGCAGATTACTTGTAGAATATGAGAAAGAAGAGCAAAGTACTTGTAAAAAAGGAGAAATAAGGAGCAGAGTACTTGTAGAATATGAGAAAGAAGGAGCAGAGTACTTGTAAAAAGGGAGAAAGAAGGAGCAGAGTACTTGTAAAAAAGGAGAAATAAGAAAAATAAAAAAATATAGGAAGGAGAAGGAGAGAATTGTTGTTGGCTAATAATAATAATAAGTGGGCTACCTAGCTCAGCCTTCCTGCTGTGCATTGCTATAAGGAAGGTAAAATAAACGAATAAAGGTAATGGAGAAAATAAAGGAGAAAAAAGGGAGGGGGGAGTGAGGAGGGGAGCTGATGCATGGATGAGAAATCATATTATGAGCGAACAGAGAAATATTTAGTCTTGCAGCATCAGCCACTAATTAAAGGTAATTTCAATTTACTTTATTGTTGTCTCATTAAACTTTATAAAGTTAAAAACATTATAAACATGTAGAAATAAAAAGATACATTTGAGTACATTTTTTTTTTTAAACACCCTCCTTTCTATTCCACACTTGTGCTAAAAAAAAAATTTGAAAACTGGTGGGCGGTAAGGAAATCAAGAAAGATGAATTAGTGGACAGTAGGTATAAAAAGGTTGATTACCCCTGCTCTAGATTGCTAGCTCTTTCAAACAGGGTCCTCATCAACTTATTGTTCCTGTATCATTTTGTAATTGTTTCATTTATTGTTAGATCTCCCCTATTATAATATAGTAATTTTCTCGATTGAATATATACACACAATGAATCGACATTACTTGGCTAATGCCGCTGCCAGAGGTGGAGTTACACCTCTGGCAGCTAGCTTTAATATCTTAGTATGTGCAATGCTTCATGTGAAATGCTGCAGATAACCGTAACCGATACCAGGTGAGGTGTCTACTGACTGCAGAGGTGCTGCTCTTTATGTGGCCGCAAAACTCCCTGTTATAGGTTAGACACCACATAAAACAGAATTCCCTGTTACAGCCTAGGCACTGTCTATCTACCATGAGTATGGAGGGGGGTTTAATGTGTATTGGCAGGAATATGGGGGGTTAATGTGTGATGGGAAGGCGTATGGAGGGTGGGATTGAATGTGTACTGGCAGGAATATGGGGGGGTTACTGTGTGACGGGAAGGAGTAAGGAGGAGGGGATTTAATGTATAGTGGCAGGAATATGGGGGGTTAATGTGTGATTGGAAGGAGTATGGGGGTGATATTAGGCGGCCCTAGACGGCCACCTAATGTGTAATGGTGTGAGGGACCCCTCCTTGAGCTCCTCAGCCCTGTGCCTCCTCACTTCACCAAGCCCAGAAACAAAGAACAGGGCTCTAAAAAGAGGCTCCAATCTGGCACCCTGCCTAGGGCCCTGGGAAACCTTAATCCGGCTCTGACTCCTGTCTACTCATTATGCCCAGCGTCTCACCTTTTATTGTGTCGTGTATATTGAGACAACATGTCCCTTTCTGTTTAGGAGATAGTGTTATATCCTGGGAACACCATGAACCAGACACATTGCGACAGCCAGCCAACAGAGAAGCAGTAAGTGTACAATAGATAATTTCTATAAAGTCATCTAGCATTAAACATGCTCATTTCCTAAGGTTCTTCTGTCAATGGAAAAACATATGCCTATCCATTCTGTACTGAATCACTCCCAGGTTTACCATGTCAATGAACATCCTGCACTGATGGATGCATCATTTATTACAGACAGCGTTCACATGTATGTTAGAGGGGACTAAATGCTGCATGTTAGGGGGACTAATTTCGTACAGGCTTATTCACTAAAGTGAGAATTCAAAGTGAATTTCAAATTTAAGGTCATAATAGCCAAACTGGAAACGTTAAGCCAGCTATGCTTTCAGTTTGGATAATCTGGCCTTAAATATGAACTTCACATTAAGTTCACATTATTAAATAAACTTGCAAATATTTTAATATGTATTTCATGTTTGGTACAGAGACATTCTTATCAACGCTCTCATGACCACTCCTCCAGTGCTGGTTCTGGCAGACATATGGGAAACTTGCCCAAATTTCAAAGCACAAGAACTAACCGAGGAGCCCTCTCTGATCCACAGCAAGCATCTGGAACCATTGTGCAGATAGTCATGAACAACAGCCACAAGCATGGTAGAGGTATATCTCACAGGTCTTGTACATGAAGTCTTAACAACCAGCGACCTATTAAAGTATACATGCACTAACAGGTCTGTTAAGGGTGAAAACGTTTTGACCCCCAGTGGGTGTTTATCAAGAACCGATGAGGATCGAAACGTTGACCAGTACCCTTGATATAATGCCTATGGCATAATAAACTTTAACACTCATCCTTTGCTTACTTGTTTATGTTGTGCACGTGGATAGCACCTAGGTAAACCAAATATTGCATTAGAGTTAGGTTGGGTGCTGAGATTGCTTATGATTTATATATATTCCACTAATAGTACTAGAACTCCACTAATAGTAGTCACCATTGCCCAATGGGTTCAGGGTTTACAGCAAAGGAACAAAATACAGAAACCTATTCATTTTTCCTATGCATGAATCCCCAATGATGTAGGTATTGGATTCTGAGTTTCTATGTAAATATGGCTAGATGAGGTCTCTCCAGTTTGAAATTAGGAATGAAAAAGCGAGGATTATGTGCATGTTTCAAGTGAAAAGGTGCAATGTGTTTGCACCATATACCAAACTTCCTGCGTATAAATATTACTATAGATAGGTTATACAAATTCCTGGAAAATAATTATCCATAATAATTATCCATATAGCTACATCAAAATAGATAGATCATAATTATCCATATAGCTACATCATGTATAAAATAGTAAAAATGTTTGTTATAACACTTTTTATCACATGTGATTTTATTAGGTATTTCTCTTTTGACTTGTGCTACACAAATAATTATATCGCTGAATTTAGTTATAGCAATACCAATTCTGTAGAAGTTCCAATTTCAGCGGTGACTTCAGTGAAGTTAAAACCAGAGCAGAGTTTCCTATTTTTAATTTCTAAAGTCCATATTGATTGGTTGGTTTAAGGAGTGGCAGTTGTAGCCAATGAGTGTAGGGCTGACTGCCTCCAAGCAATTTGTACTGCAAATTTGTTTAGGTGACTCCAGTCTCGTCAGTAACATAAGAACAATATTCAATGTGCTAAATGTAACCTTAACCCCTTAAGGACCAAACTCCTGGAATAAAAGGGAATCATGACATGTCACACATGTCATGTGTCCTTAACCCCTTAAGGACCAAACTTCTGGAATAAAAGGGAATCATGACATGTCA
This sequence comes from Pelobates fuscus, assembly GCF_036172605.1. Lineage (NCBI taxonomy): Eukaryota > Metazoa > Chordata > Amphibia > Anura > Pelobatidae > Pelobates > Pelobates fuscus. Next base: position 86,888,652 of record NC_086325.1, on the reverse strand, counting down.
CACATGTCATGTGTCCTTAAGGGGTTAAGGGGTTAAAGGGACACTATAGTAACCTGAACAACTTTAGCTTAATGAAGCAGTTTTGGTGTATAGAACATGCCCCTGCAGCCTCACTGCTCAATCCTCTGCCATTTAGGAGTTAAATCCCTTTGTTTATGAGCCCTAGTCACACCTCCCTGCATGTGACTTGCACAGCCTTCCATAAACACTTCCAGTAAAGAGAGCCCTATTTAGGCTTTTATTGCACGTTCTGTTTAATTAAGATTTTTTTATCCCCTGCTATGTTAACAGCTTGCTAGACCCTGCAAGAGCCTCCTGTATGTGATTAAAGTTCAATTTAGAGATTGAGATACAATTATTTAAGGTAAATTACATCTGTTTGAAAGTGAAACCAGTTTTTTTTTTTTCATGCAGGCTCTGTCAATCATAGCCAAGGGAGGTGTGGCTAGGGCTGCATAAACAGAAACAAAGTGATTTAACTCCTAAATGACAGTGAATTGAGCAGTGAAATTGCCGGGGAATGATCTATACACTAAAACTGCTTTATTTAGCTAAAGTAATTTAGGTGACTATAGTGTTCCTTTAAATACTTGTTACCCTCCTCCCTCCCCCTCTTGGATCATTGGATTTAATTTTTCCTTACTTTCCAAAATCATTGTTACTCTCTCTCTCTATTATTTATTTCAGTTATACAACACTTTCTTTGTTTCAAATCCATGTCTTTTTATTATTTTTTATTCTTGAAACTTAACCCAAGCAACTGTCATTAATGTTCCAAAATCAGTTTAGGTTTGCAATGTTCTCTTGCAGTATGTGTCTCTAACGGAAAAACATACTCCCACGGAGAGACTTGGCACCCGACCTTGCGAGCCTTTGGAGTAGTGGAATGTGTGTTGTGTACCTGCAACTTTACTAAACAGGAGTGCAAGAAAATTAGTTGTCCAGAGCATTACACTTGCAAATACCCTCAGAAAATTGACGGGAGATGTTGCAAACTTTGCCCAGGTACGTCATTTTCCATAGATTTGTCAAATGTCTCAGTTGCAGATGTAATCACTTATTTACACTTTTATCTGCGTGGGTCTTAGAAACATACTTTTGTAACCAGAGTTCCACGATATTCTCACACCATCCTAGGCCAGCATTATTGACATAAAACTTTTTATAAGGTGTTGCCATGCATTTATACAATCCAAACAATGAGTTGCAAGTTAGAAAAGTAAAGCATAGAATATTGTAGAATTATTGTCTATAGCTCTCAGAGTAATTCTTATACAGCGAATAGGAGCTCCTTAAAAGGAACAAAAATCCACATAGAGTAATATTGGCATAAGTTAAAAACATCAAAATGCACTCAAACATTTAATAGCGTCATTAAAGCAAGATGGGGACCATATAAATTCTAAACTGGGAGGAAGTGTCTGTGAAATAGGTGTTTGGATGCTAGATGTATAAGTTCTTTTTTACCATTGTATCCTTAATAATTATGTTTTGTCGTCTTTCGCCAAAACATTGGCCATGTATATTTGTTCTTTGGAACCAATTCTGACAATTGCACCTTCATGGATAAAATTATGGAGAAAGTAAAAAAAAATTGTTTTGCCAAAATCCTCCTTAATCTCTCTACTATCCTCTTATATTGATGGGGTTCTGTTGCAGTCTAGGGTCTTTGCATAATTTGTAAGGACCCCCCCCCAACAGTGACATCACTGGCAGGGAAAAGTGAGATTTACGTACCTGAACTAGTACCTTGCTGACGGCGCCATCTTGGTCCACTGCACCGTGTTCAGCTTTTTTCAGCTGCCAGGGGCACACGTCAGCGAGGTACTTGCACATTGGGGGCAATGCCAAGCTTGAAAAAAGGTAGCTCCTCCTTAAGTACTACATATGGAAATCATGGGGATTTAGTCACACTATATGATCATACATTGCATAAGCCTGCCAACAACGCCAATGTACCCCATATCTGGCAGGTCCTACACTGCCTAATGTATGCTAAAACAACCAAAGAATACATATATAGCACTTACCTGCAAGAAAGGGCAGAAGCCTTGAGGAGCTGCCTGCAGGAACTCTGAAACAAGGGGAATGATGGAAAACAAACGGGTGTGGCAACATAAAACAAACATTTAAATGAATCCAAGAGACTGGGAAATCCAGGGACGGACTCTAGGAATGAACCCAGAAATCCCAGCATAAAGAAAACCAGACATAGAATAGAAAACCAAAAAACAAAGAAAAACTAAACAAGAATTGTAAAAAGAGTACTGGATACCAGAAGCCATTGCCAGACATCTCCACAGAACAGAGCAGAATGTGACACTCACATTAGCACTCACTTTTTTTTTTTTTATTTAACCCCCCCAGTCTCCTTACCTTTAGGAATGCTGGGGGGGGCTCTCCCTCTTCCTGGGGCTGCCGGTCGGGCTGATGGGCTGGCTGCTGGGCAGGGCACGCCGCCCGCAGAGTGAGTCAGTTAGCTGCAAGGCTAACAAGACATTTGCCCTGGGCATTTTGGGGAGGCTTTTTTTACCGCCCCCTTGAAAATGACGCCCAAGGCAAATGCTTTGTTTGCCTTGTGGCTAAAACGTCCCTGGGCAGGTTAACCCTAGAGGGACCTGGCACCCAGACCACTTCATTGAGCTGAAGTGGTCTGGGTGACTAGATAGATAGAAATAAGAACCAAATACTACCAGAAATATAAAGAGGAGTCATGTCTGAAATCCCAGCAATTGGATATCAAACCCAGACACACAAAGTATAATGCAGAAGGTCCTCACGTATACCAGTGTTTTCCAAATGTCATATTTTGTAAAAAAAAATATTTTTAAAGGAATTTGTGGTCAATTGGAAAAGTGCTTGTTACACAATCCTCAAGGCTTTTTAGTTACATACATTACAGACATATAAAAGGTGGATTTATATGAGAAACGTAGATTTTTACAGCAGGTAAAATCGACTTGGCCCATATAAATTTTCAATTTTCTCTTTAAACTGTACAGGCTTATTCTGGATATTTTCCTGCTAAATTAGCAGTGTATATATCCTACATTTTCTTCAAACCTTCCATTCTGTCAGTCTGTGGAACCTCGGCTAGATTGCTTTTGCTATTGCTATTCAAAGCATCAAGAACTATATATTTTTTTTTATTTTTTTTTTAAGTGAATTCTTAATATGTAAATTTTGTCCTTGCTACAGAAGGTCAATGAATGTTAGTATCGTGTATGGGTACACAATAATTTGTTCACATTTTCTTTACATAAAAAAAAAAAAATCCAATTTCTTTTTGCTAGACGGGCTGTTTTATTTTTGCAGTTTTTTTCTGGCTCTGTAGAAATGCTGTATGTTCTGATTTCATTTAGTGGATAAACAGCAGTTTCTCTTGGCTAGTGAGAATGTCAAATTCTTGATGACTTTCCCACAAGTCAGATGAGGATATCCTTGTTCAGCTCCAGGACACAGATAAAACAATCATGTCTATATATTACCTATGCCAACATTCAGTCTATATGTCTACAATGGAATCTACAAGTTATCTAAGTTCCAAACAACAGCTCTCCTCCCTCTCACACCAAGAAAACCATAAGAACCAATCTCAAACTGACCTATATGATTTAAATTCGAACTTACAGGTAGAAAGATGAAATGCTACTTTAGTGAAAGAGTATTAGATATTAGAATTAACCTTCCATTGGTTAACACAAAGAAGAAATGCAAGGATTATTTTGTATTAACCATCCACAAAAAAAATATGAAAAAAATAATCAAGTATTATAATAATTTAAGATGACCCAGATGACTTTTTTGTATCATGGCCTGGTTTTATATCCATAATTGTTCAAATGTTTTGCAATGATTAAAACAGTTCAATGTCCGGTAAAAATCTATACCTGTAGAACTGTCACTTTTATAGAAACTACACCATTGAATAAAACGTTGAAAATCACCTATAATCTGTTAAAGGACCACTGTAGGCACCCAGACCACTTCAGCTTAATGAAGTGGTCTGGGTGCCAGGTCCATCTAGGTTTAACCCTTTCTTCTATAAACATAGCAGTTTCAGAGAAACTGCTATGTTTATAATAGTGTTAATCCAGCCTCTAGTGGCTGTCTCATTGACAGCTGCTAGAGGCGCTTCCGCGCTTCTCACTGTGATTTTCACAGTGAGAAGACACCAGTGTCCATAGGAAAGCATTGACAATGCTTTACTATGGACTGGCTGAATGCGCGCACGGCTCTTGCCACGCATGCGCATTCAGCCGATGACGACAAGAAGGAGGAGGAGAGGAGGAGGAGAGTTTCCCGCCCGGCGCTGGAAAAAGAGGTAAATTTAACCCCTTCCTCTCCATCCAGCCCGGCGGGAGGGGGATCCTGAGGGTGGGGGCACCCTCAGGGCACTATAGTGCCAGGAAAACAAATAAGGTCCTTTAACCTTTTTCTCACATGACTGAATACTGAAAATGGGGCAGTCACCATGAAAACTAATGGAACCAGCAAGCACCACTTTTTAGAAAAGAACACTTAGATAAGTCTCCTTCATATTAAAAATCCTGTAAAGCGATAATTCCCCTTTAAACCTTCAGTTAATAAAGAACTGATGATAAAAATAAATAATTAAATATGGATTGCAACATAAGTTGGTTGGATGCACAAACTAGTTTTCTAGTAAATCCTTGTGAGATGTTTCATATGGTGTATTTGACCTGGCGCATCCCCAGCATCAATATGTAATGGTACACTTAAAATAAGGTTAGACTCATTTGTGCAGTAGAGTTTCCCTTTAAGCTTGTCTGTTTGATGCTGGATACCAAAATCACTGTATTGACATTTTACATGGGGTCATTCTGAGAAAATTTGGCTTATTTCAATAAAGATTGTTTTTCCTTTCACCGACAACTGACAATTTACATAATATACCATTAGCTCCCTCCAGCATAGTTCCTCTAAGAGTTATCTAACAACAGCAGACTAGAACATTTGCAAAGTAATACAATAATGTCTTAGTGTCATGTTAATGAAGTTATCTGCAATTTTATAAGCAGAAAGAGAAGGCATAGCTGCAATTTATCAGGATGCGCCAAAAGACAAAAAAAAAAAGAAGATAATACTAACAACAGGTAAATTCACAATAAGGCATGATAATATCCCTACAAATCAGATTATAACAACAAAAAACAAAGGATAACTCAAAAGAGTTCCAAGTATAAAAGATGGCGTGCCTATAATAAGGTGGCAAATATATAGAGAAAAATTATTTCCTTGAGTATAGCAGCACAGTGGGATCCTTAGATCTGGAGATATGGGATTGTTATACTGCAGCAAACTAAAGTCCAGGGAACCTTGGGATAATAATAAAGAGAAAACAATAGTGCTCTCTGTATGGACCAAGCCAGAAAAGTAATGTAAGGAGAATTACTCACACTTTAAAGAGCAGATACACCGCTCTATGAATTAAGCATAGGTGGTGTAATCCCCGCCAAGGATCCTAGAGTCTGGTCCGCAGCAAAGTACTGGCACACAACAGCAATATCTAGTAGTGATGGTATGAGGATATAACAGATGGACTTCGCAACAATATCGGAGCCAGGAAACCCAAAAACGAAAATAAAAAGTACGATACTGCTCTTCATATGATGTAGGTCACATAAAAAAAAAGAGAGAGGAATGTTACTCACACTTTGCAGAGCACACTGCTCTATGAATCAGGCGTAAGTGGTATAATCCCCACTAAGGATTATTTGATCCGGTCAGCTTTCTCTGGAGAGGGGTGGCAGTATACCTGTAATAAGACTGGTTTGGAGTTTCTCACAAAAATTAGCGTCACCCTTCGTCAAGGGTATTAAATACTTATACATTTTTGTGCACCATATAATATTTGGAGGTTGAAATATCAATTGTTATGATGCCAGTAATTGATGGTTGCTGCACAAAAATAGTTTTTGCATGTTTTGCAATGTTTTTGCATAGGTTATATTCAATATTTGCACTAGCTAGAGGGTTTGCACTAATACACTTTATTAATAAGGTTATAATTATTATATTTAATAACATAATAACATATTCATTCAGCATTCAGTGTCAAATCAGTGCTTTTCACATCTGAGCCCTATACAAAGTATAGGATTTAGAATATATACAAAGGACCAATTTTAAACTAAATTGAGGATGCATATTCGTAAATTGTAATTTTAAGTATTATTTGACTACCGGCATCAAGTGGGAAAATTGTTGTGTTTTTTTTTTAAACTTGCAAATGTCCTTCCTAGACTGCTATATTTATTACATACTTTACCAATAACCATACCAAAAGCATTATTTCAAAAAGTGCAATCCATCTTTGCTGCCTTTATATGGGCTGGAAAAATACCACACATAGCATACTCGAAGGGGTAGGTTTACCTAAAATATTACATTATCATAACGCTACTCACCTAGTATGTGTGTATGACTAGTCATATGACTCATCAAGTAACGAGAGAGTGTGTGTGTGTGTGTGTGTGTGTTTGTGTGTCTCTAAAATGTTACATATCGATATACCTACAAGTCACAGAAATTAGCAGGTTCAATTTCTGTCCAGGCTCCTGTGTTGTCTGGACCAGAATATTCTTAGGAAATAACAGTGCTCCCAGCAACCATATAGTTGTACTATTGCCATACCTAATCACTAGTGTCATGGAAAATACAGACACAGATTATTCCTGGAATACCATTAATAGCATGTTTATATATTCATACCAAGCCATCTGATGTAATGTTAGCTTGGATTTACAAAGTTATGTCCAGATTACAAGATTTTACAAGCATAACCATCACCTTATTTCTATTATGTATAAACTTGTACTTACTTAAGTGACTAAGTCATCCATATATTGATTTTCACCGCACTCGTGCAGTGTTAGTTATTTTTTTTGTATAAATATGCACAGAGTAATTGTCATAATGTAAGCTTTTTGCAGAGCCCTATTAAAGACAGTAGGCACAACAGATACATCTCTGCTTTCTTAAAGAAACACTCCAAGTACCATAATCTCAACATCACTATGGTAACAAGGAGTGACCTGGCATCCTCCCAGAGTAAGCAGTTAAATAATTCAAGAACGTGTTGCCAATTTATCGGGGTCACCTGGGCGCCCACACTGCAGGAGAAGCTCAATGTCTTTGCAGAGCTAAGCTGCACCTGATAAAGCTAATGCTTTCAGAAGAATCTAAACAATGGGTTGCGGATGCAGTTTCCCATAGGGACTCAGTTGTCAAACAGTTCTTAAATGGAGTGAAAAGTATCTCTGGAAGGTTTCCAGGCACTCATGACACCATACCCTCTACAGGGGCCTGTAGAGGTTATTAGAGGTGTGTGCAGAAGCAGAATAAATTCGGGGGGGGGGAAGGGGTGCAAAGCCATAATGTGTATAGGCACTGTCACTCTATGGTCCCACTGGGTGCACTTGGCTTCCCTTGCCCTATGCCCTATGCCGCTGGCGTCCTTGGTGGTTATGGTGCTTGGAGTGTTATGGTGCTTGGAGTATTCAAATTTTAACTTTTCTTTGACACTTAACTGCTTAGTTACTTTCATAGCAACACAAGGTGACCTGCAGTACAGGTTTTATTAGAATTTGAAAAGTTATACTTCACAAAAACTCTTAGGATCTGTGCCTGAGGAATTTATTTATTATTTAGTTAGTTGTAAGGAGATGACGTCTGACATAGATTTAGACATAGACACCTCCACATGACACTAGACTTGTTCAGATCAAAAAAATTATTAAGCTGCTCGAATAGGTGTCTGTTCAGCTCAACCAAATTTTCAGAAAACCAAAAAGTTTGCTAAACCGGAAACCTCCACATTGCGGAGCGTGATTCTGTTCGCTGCTGTCCATGCTGCGTGTGGGGGAATTTCTGCAAAACAGCGAGCACACCATGTAACCAAAGTGGGGCTTTAAATAAAATTATGAAGTCTGGGGAACATAATTGCCCCAATGTGTGGGAGCAGGGGGGCCTAATGTCAATTACAGTTCTTTAGACCTATTGACCTGTGACGATACAGCCCTAATATCGTCCGTGGGTACTTCCATTAACTTGCACAGCTGATCACTTTACTCAGAGCTATGGCCTGGGCTTGGAATTTCTTAATCCACCAGCATTCACATTAAAGCAGATCTTGCATAGTTGCAGGAAGGAAAGAGAAAACCAGCTTCTTTCTTGGTACAAACAGCAACTGCCTTTATTTTCATTTCACATCAGGATATACAAATTACATTTCCCTTCCCCGATCTGCAAGTCCACCTTGACAACAAAAGCATACCTAGATCGGCCAGGCAGATATCTCAGCATGGGGGGAGGCTCTGCATCTTGTGCCATGTGACACATTTAAGTCTACTTTTGTCACATGACCCCCTTATTATTATTTAGTTGGAGCTTGGTAGTGTAGGTAGTTGTTTTCCACTTGCGGTGGTAGTTACTAGGGCTTTGGGAAACATTAGACTCTGGGGGGGGGGGGGGGGGGGGGGGGAGCTACATAAAGGCAATTTGTAAGGTTGGCAATGGCATGTTCATCCTCCTTTTCTATATTATTTTAGAGTCCCCACTCACTGCCTATGCATGGGCCATGGTGGGCACTAGGTCTCCCCTTTATTAATATTAGAGCTCCAAACTGCCACCCATGGGTGGGTGTTGGTGGGACATTAGATCCATTACATTAGATTAACTGCAACAGATTAACATAACAGGTGTCGAATTCAGCACCCCAAAGTAGGATTCACATTTTTAGCAGATAGAGGTGGTGACAATAGGCTGTGGGAGGTGGGCCAAAGAGACCTATGGAGGAGACAGACAAAAACATTTGGGTGGAAATGAAGATGCTAGTGGGGTAGACAGATGGTGACATTGGTAAATATAAAGGAGAGTAAGGAAGATAGTCACAATGGTTGTATATAGTTACAGAGATTTGAAAGATGGTAACACTGTGTTGACAATGGAATTATAACAGAACATAACAGATGGTAACATAGTGGGATGAGATGTTGAGATGGTAAGGGCAAGTGGTGACATGTGGATGGGAATAAAGTTAAGTAGTAACACTTGGGGGGGGGAGGGGAGGTGGTGATATCAGCCTAGGTAGAAGGGTGACACTGGTGGGGGAAAATGACGTTGCCAGCACTGAAGAGGTGAGATGTGAACACTGAGATTAAAACAGGGAGATGAAGACACTTGGAAAGGAAGGGAAGGAACACTAGTAAAAAAGGGAAGGAACAATAGTAACGTTGGTGTAAAAAAATATATTTTTTATAGGGAGTTGGTGGTATCAGGGCCGGCGCCACCTGTAAGGCAACCTAGGCAGCCGCCTAGGGCGCAACTTAGCAGGGGGCGCCGGATCCCTGCACCCAGTCATTACCAGTGCGTCTCCTCATGCTGCGCCACCTGAGCGCTTTAGCAAGCCCCAGGCGGCGCAGCACTGCTGTGTGGGGGCGGCCGGATTTGAGTGACCGGCAGGAGGGAAGCGCAGAGCGCTCCATCCTGCCGGTCTCTCAATGTAGCGTGGCCGGGCGGCGCGTAACGCAGGACAGGTACCTCTGTTTCCTGTACCCGGCCGCCGGCGGACTGACAGGAAGTGCTCACTTCCTTTCAGTCCGCCAGTGGCCGGGTACAGGAAACAGAGGTTCCTGTCCCGCGTTCTGCGCCGCCCGGCCATGCTACATTGGCAGGAGGGAAGAGGAGGGTAAGGACCACTGGGAGAGGAGGGAGGGGGACAAAGGACCACTGGGGGAGGAGGGGGGGGGAACTAAGGACCACAAGGGGGGTGGAGGGGACTAAGGACCACAAGGGGAGTGGAGGGGGAGGGGACACTAAGGTTCACTGGGGGAGGAGGGGGGGACTAAGGATCACGGGGGGAGGAGGGGGGGACTAAGGACCACTGAGGGAGGGGGGACACTAAGGACCACTGGGGGGAGGAGGGACACTAAGGACCACTGGGGAAGGAGGAGGGGGGGACAAAGGGGGGACAAAGGACCACTGGGGGAGGAGGGACACTAAGGACCACTTGGGAGGAGGAGAGGGGACAAAGGACCACTGGGGGAGGAGGGGGAACTGAGGACCACTGGGGGAGAAGGAGGGGGGACTAAGGACCACTGGGGAAAAGGGGGGACTAAGGACGACTGGGGGAGGAGGGGGGACTAAGGACCACAAGGGGGGTGGAGGGGACTAAGGACCACTGGGGGAGGAGGGGGAGGGGACACTAAGGATCACTGGGGGATGAGGGGGGACTAAGGACCACTGGGGGAGAAGGAGGGGGGACTAAGGACCACTGGGGGAAGAGGGGGGACTAAGGACCACTAAGGGGGAGGGGACTAAGGACCACTGGGGGAGGAAGGGGAGGGGACACTAAGGATCACTGGGCGAGGAGGGGGGACACTAAGGAACACTGGGGGAGGGGGGGGGAGCAAGGACCACTGGGGAAGAGGGGGGGGAGTAAGGACCACTGAGGGAGGAGGGGGGAAGGTCCACTAGGGGTTTGCCAGAGGGAGGACCACTAACGGGGGAAGAGGGGAAGGACCACCAAAGGGGGGGGAGGGAGGACCACTGAGGGAGGGAGGACCACTAAGAGGGGGGGTGAGAAGACCACCAAGGGGGGATTGCAGAGGGACAGGGGGCCAAGGGAGAACACTGAGGGACAGGAGAGAAGGGGAAATCACTAATTGACAGGAGGGAGAGCACTATGACATAGAAAAAAATAAAGAGCTGATCCCCTCTCAGTCCCTATCCTACCCCACAAACCCTCTCTTTTACACTACACACATACACAATTCATCCCCACACACACACACAACATACAATGCATCCTTACACACAGACACACCCGAAACACACAATGCATCCCTTACGCTCACACAAACACTCATTCTCTTACACACAGAAACAAAATGCATCTCTTACACACTCAATGCACCCCTTACAGACACACACTGCATTCAATTACATACACAGAAACACACCTTGCATCCCTTACACACACACACACAGAAACATACAATGCATTCCTAAAACGCAAACACACACTGCATCCACTATACACACACTACATCCCTTACACAAATTGGTATCCCTATACACTACATTCTATAAGAACACACACATTACATCTTCTACAATAACACATAAAACATCCCCTACACACAAACACTCCACTACCTGTGAGAGAACTCATGGGTGGGCCATGTAGGTGGATTTATGTGTGGGCATTGTAGGCATACTCACGGTCAAGCCCTGGGGGCCCAGACCTTGAGCTGTGTAAGGGGCCCCAAAAAATGGCGCTGCTTCCTGTTCTACACCAGGCCTGTGGAGCCAGACTGATCCCATCATCCGCCTATTGTCCTCATCTGGTGGTAAGTAGGCAATCGAATATATTAATAGTGGCACTAACCTCTAATTTACCTCACATTAAATGGATACTATAGTTACCAGAAGCACTACAGCTTAATGTAGTGGTTCTGGTGTCTATAACCTGTGCCTGTAGGCTTTTTAATGTAAACACACTGTCTTTTCAGATAAAAGACACTCTGTGCAGACTGACGTTGGCCCATATGGCAGAGCATATGAGCGGGGCATTGTGATGTCACATGGTGGGCAGGACATATGGGGGGGCTGAAATTTTTTTTTTGCCTAGGGCGGCAAAAATCCTTGCACCGGCCCTGGGTGGTACCTGTGGTTTCATTAACTAATGAAGTAAATGTGTGAATTAAAACTGGATTGATAAATATAGATTGATATACGTTTGAAAATATATATGACTGGAGAGTTTTTATAAACTCTTTTATCCTTTTTTTAAAATGAATATAAACCCATTGATGTTTTCTGCATGTAGCATAGATTAGCCAACTATAAAACAACCTGTCTTTAAGGGACAGAGTCTAAGAAAGGAAAGGAGTGAGTCTAAGTAGGGTTTATATTCTAATGATAACTAAATTCTAAAAATAGGGTTGAGCAGGACATCTTGTAGTGATGGAAAAAGATAGCTTTAAAGCAAGGATTTGGAATCTTCAAAACATTTAAAATGTAATCTTGGAATTAAACACCCTTAAAGGTAAAACATTTTTTTTTTTTTTCAATACCATGTAAAGACAAAATATTCTTGTTTCTTCCAAATGTATACATTTTTCAATAATTCTTGACTTGCATAACAGAATTCCGGTTCATTGTGAATGTTATTTCTACAGAAGAGATTTCTGATCCTCAATCTGGAGACAAGGACTACCCATGTGGAGAGGAGACTATCCCCGTGTTTGAGTCTGTATTACTAGAGGAAGGGGAAACAGTCAGGAAAATAGCCGTGGTCACCGAGGACCCACCATTGGCGGAAATTCATGTGTGGATAATTCAGAAAGGTAATAAGAGAATCTACTCTTGGCAGACTGGTGCACAGAGCTGGGGCATTGATCTATGCTAGACATGGTCATAATCAAACACGTGTTCTCTTTCATCCCAACACAATGAGCTCTTGTTTTTGGTAGATATCCTGAGCCAGTTTTACACAGAAAAAATGTCTAAGGAAGAATTTGAAGAACAGCAAGAATTCAAGCAGATAACAAGAACTACACTAAGTGAGTGTTTTTTATAATTAGGATAAAGGGGACAATGTTTTCCAGAGGGTTTTGTGTTTCTGCGTTTGAATTGCATGCATGGGCATATACAAAAGGACACTTTAATTCACCCAAAAAATCCTTAATTCGCAATAGTAGTGAAGCTGTATGTCGAACTCATGCAGTAATTATTTCACAGAGATTATATATTTATTAGCAATAAAAGAGATTATATATTTATTAGCAATAACAAATAAAAAAAACATTAATTTAAACCTGTAAAACAATGTACAAATCAGACCTTTAACCAAAGATTCCAAAATGTTAGTTTGACTATTAAAGATGAACAGAAATGAACAGTCCTATTTTAATGCCAATCATGAAGTGGTTAATGAGTTGGCTTTTCAGGAGAGGGCTGGCACTTGCCCACCTGGCCACAAGCATTCAGTGGTTGTGAGCTGCAGCTTCACACCATTTTTTGCAGTTTAAAATAGCAGGAGGTGTATTTTGTCACAATAGTGCAAAACTCAGGAAGCAGGTAGGATTGGTGCAGTGCCTTTGAGAGCCCAGCATCGTACAGGCTTGTGCATGGACTGGTCAATGTTCTCCAGGCCTGACAGGCAACTTGGATATTTCCCAGTACTCCTGCAGTATCTGGAGTCTAGCAGGCTGCCATATTGATGTGTGTGTATGATGTCCCTGGATACACTTTCAAGTGATTGCATGGTGAGATGAGACAGTGCTCAATACATTCATAGTACAAATCAGCTGACATTATAGTCAATGGAGTTGTACTAAATTCAATCCATTTGAATGTCCTGTCATGCAGTGTAGACCATAGTGATGGAGGCTGCAGATATATTTGATGTTAATCTTCTCAACTCCAGCAGACTCCAATGCTCCGCACGAGAAACATCCCAGTAAAGATCTGTGATTTTGTGTTCCCCCAAGGCTGAACGTTGCTTTTATTTTCAAAATTCAGATGTTTGTCAGCTTTTTATTCTTTGGAAAAAAAAGGGCTAAGTAGTTTTTCCATATTTAATTTAGATATTTTTTCAGTGAACACATTTATATCTCTCTTTTTGGAGGTACGTCATTTATAGGAATGAAATCTCTATTCTGCTTCTACAGGTTCAGAATATTTGGTGTCTTTGTATATATCACCGAGAAACACGGCAATAAAACTAACGCAGGGTTATTCACTAAGCACTAGTGAAAAAGACCTGAATTCCAATTCGCAATGGCAATTCTCATATTTACTGAAACTAAATACAGTCGGAATTCGTTCAAGCCCGAGTGAAACTGCAGCAATCGCCCGGATGCATTCGGTGTTCAGAAAAAATTGTGCTTTTGCATCTGAATCCTATACATATATAGAATTTAAAAGATTCACAAAGCACAGTTTTAAAAACAATGTTGGGCCAAATACATCCTGTCAGGAATATAGGTGAACCTATACAACAAATAGACTTTCCATGTACAGGTCCTCAGAGTTGCCAGACTAACGGTAAAAGCGTCAGAGAGAATGCAGAGGTCAGGGACAGTAGAAATACAGATGAACAACTAGCCAAGGTCAAAAGAGTACAGTATCCGGAGAAACATATGAACAGACAAAATCAGATACACAAGGAAAGCGCTTCTGGGCTACTAGAACTGCAACAGGGCAACATGGAGTGTGAGAGGTAAGTATATATAAGCAGTACTTAATTTGTATTGGTCCACATCATAATCATGCACCAAATTCTGTCTGGCGAATCCACCATTCAAACCCAAATTCGGGGGAGGCGGGGCTGGACCGCCGAGCTGGATGGTCGCAAGTGAGACCAGCTCCTGCAACCTAAGGCCTAACAAGCAATACAATTAAGTTTTCTGGCACAAAACTGACCGGCAACGGCGGCCCCTAATGGGCAGAGAGCCCTGGATCCAGGTTGAGGCTGGCCCAACAGGCTTCAGTCCCCTGGAGGAGGAATCCTACCTGACACATTTGAGGCCTACTCCGCAGGCGAGCGGGGCGGACGGCCGCTGCCCTGCTGCACGCCGTTCAGCGCTCAGAGTCGGACCCGCGGGGAACCGGCCCCGTACCCCCCCCCTCTGGACCGGGGGGGTGATCCCGGTCCCCACTCTCAAGACCTAACCGCCGCAAGCACGACAGGCGAAGCTACAGGGCCGCCAAGACGCACACCCCAGGCACTGTCACCAAGATGGCGGAGTTGCCAAAGGTACAGACAGGACTGCAGCCCAAAGCACTGGTACACCCACTCAGCAAACATCCCACACGTACCAGTCACGGCCGCGAAGACTCCCGCCCAACGGTGACCACAAGATGGCGCAGACAGCGGAGTCCTTTCCTACACGCACACAGCCTAGGCGAGACCACGCCGCACAGTGATGCGAGGGGGCCAGCTGGCACCCGCCAGATCCTGCATGAAACCGAGAACCGCAAAGCAACTAAAGGCAAGCAAACTTCCCTCAAAGCACCAAGCCTAGACATGGACATGGAGAGCCCAAAAGTTACAGCCAGAGACACTGTATACCTGCAATGTCAACGCAGGCCCTCACAGCAGCAGGTGGAGGGGGCAATCACTGAAACCTACAAAACCACAGCTCACCATGCACCAGCAGGACTTTCAAGCATCCCTGTCACCCTTCCCTACGAAAGGTATGGGCTGAAAGAGAAACCACGTGTTGGGAGACGTGGAGGTCCGGGCCTGGTACCCCTGATACAAAGGACGCAAACGACACCACATTGCAGCCTCCTAAACCGGGACTAACTAACAACATGGAACTCTAACGTAATATCCACTGCTTGTTCGTTTTAATTTACTTTATTTACGTTACTTAGCCATGCTCTTTATTTACATTTTGTCTAGCTCTCTCATAATAGCCTTCTAACGACTGTATACGGCCTCAACACAAGCGTCAGCTAAGCTCTTAGATTGCCTGTCATCCGCTAATTTAATGACAACAAGCCTGCTTGCCTGGCACTATCTGTGCTTATCTCACCTGCTATATACTCGAGCCACGTAGGCACATACAATATCTAAGCCCACACATAATCGTACATATCTAAGCTTCACATATCATTAGCTTGTCATGTAGCACGACATGCAGGCTATGCATAACCGACCTAAGCCCAGACCACTTCAATCACAAAATGCACGGCTGTTACAAATATACATTAACCTTAACATAAAAATGTGCCGACCGCTTTAAATGTTTAAACCTTGATATCACATGTTTCATTGTGAATTATGCATGTTCTTGCATTTGTTGTTGTGACAGTGCAGAACGATCTGTCAACCTGTGCACAATAAAAATAAAGAATTAAAAAAAAAAAAAAATTTGGTCCGGCAAATTCGCCATTCAGACCAGGCCGCTGAACAAATTGGGTAAACCTATTACAAAACAATGGTTTCAAGAGGGACGTGTGAAACGTATTATGGATACGAAGTGACTGAGAGAGATCCAAATAATACGAGACAGGATTTATCCACTGAAGAACTCTATAAGGACCAATGAATTTAGGAGTAAATTTCATGGAAGGAACTCTGAGACATATATTCTTAGTGGATAACCAAACCATATCACCAGGCAGAAAAGAGGGACGGTGCCTGAAGACGATCAGCAACTTTTTTCTGTTTGAGATAAGGTGTTCGGAACCTGTTCCCACATAGCACATAAAGTAGCAAGATGTGGGTATTCCCTTATACGAAAAAACACCGGAAAGGACACTAAGCTGAACACAAGAATCTGATGTATTCCAGTAGAAGCATGAGGAGCTGAATTTCTAGCATGGGAGCACGCCAGTCGGACTATACTAATGCTCAGAAGAAAAACAGCGCAAGTACAGTTCCATTGATTGGTTTGCTCTTACAGCAGCTCCATTTGTCTGAGGATGATACGCAGAGGAAAATGACCTCCAGAATCTGGAAATAAACTGTGATCCTCTGTTAGAGACTATTTCATGCAATCGTAATATCTCCTTACCAAATACTTCTTGGTTGAATAAATTGGCCCAAAATGGGTATAATGAGTCTTCTGGTTTCTTTCTCTGAGACAAAACTGCACCTACAGCATATTCCGGGGTATTCACTTCTACAATAAAGGGTAATGCAATGTCAGAATGAACCAAACTGTGGGCTAAAGGAAAAAGCATTTTTAAAGTTTTAAAAGCTCCTAGCGCCTCAGATGTCCATTTGTGTGTGTTGGTACTTTTTTGCCATTTTAGTTATAGGGACGATTATAGTAGAAAAACGATTTATGAACTTTCTATAATAATTTGAGAAACCTATAAAACATTGAATGACTTTCGCCCCTGTGGAAGCAGCTGTGAACATATGGCCTCTAGTTTAGTAGAATCCATACTAAACCCTGTGCATTGTCATCCTTGTACCCACACCTGTGGGAATGGGCTAGGGGCTAATTGATCAAATAGACATGCTGTTGTCCTCCCAGTTTCCACCAATGAACAGCTAGTGGGGACTTATATACTATTCATGGAGGAGGACCTAATCTCCATCCCTAGACACCATTATTAGCAGTGGGTAGGGCCCAAATATTAATATGAAAGGGGGATGGACCTAATGTTCTCCCCATCCCCCACCCATTGGTGATGGTTGGGGCCCTAATTATAATATTCAGGTGGAGTGCCTAGTTTCCCCACCAGTGCCCTACACCTTGGGCAGTGGGGCTCAAATGAAACAATGAGGGAATGGAGGGACTATTCCATCTCTCCCAAATCCACTAGTCACCCCCCATAAAATAAAATCAATTTTCTTACCTACCCCTCTCACCATAATAATTGTGAAGGAGGGCAATTAATCTAATATCTCTGAAAACAATACTTACCATCTGAAGTCTTTTTTTTTTTTTTTTATAATTCCTCTGTTCTTCAGCCCCCAAAAATTGGGGGAGTAAAACTTTTTCTCTTTGGGCAGTAAGACTGGGGTTGCCTTTTGGGCTGAAAGTTGTTAGCCTGCCCGTGTTCCAAATGTTCACTTTCAAACATGGGAAATTACATAACTCTAAATTAAAGCTGTAAAATGCACCACAGTTTTACCTGTCTTGGGGAGAGTCAGATTTGTACATTCAAACAGAAACATACAACAATGTAATAAACTGTGTTTGGCTTTGGAATATTTTGAAGCAAATAAGATAAATTAAATTAGAAATTAATTTAATAATAAAAGTTCTCGGAGGGGGCGTGGCTGGCGGCCGAGCAAGCTGGACGTGTCCGGATAGAGCTCCGCTGCAGCCACGGTGCCAACAGCCTACAATAGCCGAAATTCGACGGAATTTATTGGAAACTTGGAGTGCCAGCATAGGGGAACTGTGATGGATAAAAAGAACCCGAGAAAGCAGACGAAAAAACCGTCGGAGACGGTTACATTGGTCCCTGACATGTTCGCGGCCACCCGTGCTGCACGATTGAGCACTCAAGATGGCGGACGGGAAGGCCTGGGGACGCCGCGCTCGCCCTCGAGCCCGGGAAGCAGCGCCACGGTCGGGGCCTCTGATACGGACACAGGTCAGATTTTAGCAAAACTATCGGAAGTGCGCACCTACCTGGCCACCGAGATCGTCCGGAATACTGCTGAGGTGAAGGCCGAGATCCAGACCTTGGGCGCGAGGACGGCGGAGCTAGAAGGCCGGATGGAAACCACTGTCCGGGCCCATAACGACTCTGCTGCCCGGATCAATGCACTGTCATCTCAATTGCTAACGGCCGAAGCAGCGATCGAGGATCTTGGTAACAGGTCACGGCGGAACAACATTCGCCTCCGTGGCCTGCCGGAACAGGAGGGGGAAGGCTCCCTCATAGACGTTGTCCTGGACATTTTCAAGCCGCTTCTTCCAGGGGTGCCGGAATACTTGTGGCACGTCGAACGGGCACACCGGGCGCTTCGGGCCAGAAGGGCGGACGACAGGCGGCCGAGGGACGTCATAATTAAGTTCCTGTCTTTCCAGACGAAAGAGGCTTTGATGAAACGGGGCAGGGAAGGACCCATTGTGTACAAGGGGAATTCCCTGGCCTTGTACCAAGACCTGACCCCGGCGACTCTGCGGAAGCGACGAGACTGGCGTCCTATCACTGAACTCCTGCAGCAGGCCTCAGTCAAATATGCCTGGGGTCATCCTTTCAGGTTGCTGGCCTTCAAAGATGGCAGAACCAGAATCTTGTTTGCAGATGGCGATCCGGCGGGCTTCCTGAGAGAGCTGGGGATCCGACCTCCGGAGGGCTTCGCAGTTCCGGGAGCGGCGGCGGAGGTCCTTCAGGCCCTCCCTCGTGAATGGTATGAGGCGGGCGAGTGAGTGTGATCGGTCTACGCTACGCGAATGCTGGTCGGCTACCGGTGGCTCCGGGCGGTGAGCTTTCCTGGGGGGGTCCCTGTGGTTTGGGTCGGCGGGCTGCAGGGGCTGCATTCCCTTCCCCTCCTTTAGATCTCGGGTCAGATACAGACACGGGTCTCTGTTATGGGCAGCGAGGCTCCCCAAGAATGGCAAGTTCGGGTTTTTTTTCGGCCCCGGGCGGGCTCCTTCTCTTTGGGGCGGGCTAGGGTTTTCATTATTATTATTACTATTTTTAATGCTGTTGTTGTTATTACTATATTCATTGATTTGCATTATGATTTTATTTATTGCTATTATGGTCACCGATAGTATCGTTGTCGTGGTTATGCTTCGGCTGCCGGTGCCCGCCCACGTTTCCCTATGGACCCTCTGGTTTGAGCCCCGGCTCCAGTTTGCTAATGTGACCACGGGAGGGGAGGGATTTGCAACGTGTCGCTAGTGGGCTCTGTCTACACAAACTTTGCTGGACTGACATGGCGGTGGGCGATTTTGCGTTTTAAATGTTTCATCTTTGTTTTCCACATCTCCCCTATCCATGGTTCAACAATTGCCGTACGTGTATCTCGCATTCTAGGCCTGGGGACTGTGGGACTGATCTGGGGGGCGGGCGGAGGATTTTCAGATGCAGTTGGGGTGTGTGCTGTAATATGTTTGTGATGGTTCACGGCCGCGTTGTGTTGCGGAGCATTAGCCTTAGGCTTATATGTGCCCTCTCCCCCCCCCCCCCCCTCCCCCCCCCCTCTCCCTCCCCCCCCCCCCCCTCCCTCTCCCCCTCTCCCTCCCCCCCCCCCCCCCCTCCCTCTCCCCCTCCCTCCCCCCCTCCCCCTCCCCTCCCTCCCCCCTCCCCCTCCCCCTCCCTCCCCCCCCCCCCCCCGGCTTTGGGTACGAATTGTGCTGCCCCTTAATCTGGCCTGGACCCTTTTGCACATTTACAACTTTAGGGTTAATTATGGGGGGCGGTCTCTCCCCCTGGGGCGGCTGGGGATATTCCATTGCGGGGATGTAAAGAAGTTATATGTTCCCCCGTCCGACAGGCGACCCCTGCTGAGTCCCTCCCTTCTTATTCTTCTGAAATCAGGCGGCTTTGGGCTGACGGGGCGGGAAGGCTGACCCCTCATTGCCGGCTCTTAAGGTCCGGACCATTAGCATTGGCGTGGTATATGCACGTTGTTTTTCTAGGATATTTTTAGATTGGCACCCTAGGGGTGCTTATCTTTTTGTTGGTCTATGTTTTTGCTACTCTGGAGCCTTTTTTGGACTCCGGGAGAGCTTCAACATACTCCCCTATTTTCCCTGGCTATAGGTAAGCCCAGGAGTTTGTTCTCATTGTTACTTTTCTTTCTTTTTCCTTCTTATACTTTCTCGAATTTTCCTTCCCCCTCTTCCTCCCACCTTTTTCACAGCCCTCTTCCCTTCCCCCCCCCCTCTTTGAGCCTTCCCATGGGAGGGGATGTTGATATACTCTATTACACCTCGAAGTGCTGCTCCGGTCAGTGGGACCCGGGTGGCTATATGTCGGAAATGTATTGTTTACTACCCCTAGGGTATTGTACTCAGAAGAATGTAGCCAGGAGGTTGGGCCACCCCCTTAATCACTACCAATGTCTTTGAAATTGTTAACCTTAAATGTCAAGGGCCTCAACGCTCCAAGCAAACGTCGCCTTATGTTTAGGGATCTCAAACGTAAGAATCCGGATATAGCGTTCCTGCAGGAGACACATATACCGACCTCAGCGAAATTCGCGCTTAGGGATTATACTTTTCGGACCGTACACGAGGCGAGGGCTCTAAATAAACGGAATGGGGTAGCGGTGCTTATACATCACAGATGCCCTTTGCGGGTGGGCACTGTTACGGCCGACCCGGGTGGGCGCTTTATATTAATTTCGGGCTACTTATACTCTCATACCATCCACCTCCTCAATATCTATGCCCCCAATGACCCCTCTGTGGATTTCTGGGACAATATGACCCGGATGGTGAACGGCTTATCTCCTGGCATGGTGGTGGTGGGGGGTGACCTTAACGCCACGCCATGTCCAGCGGTGGATAGAGGACAATGCAGGGGACTCCCGCGGTCACACGGGAGAGGCAGACAAGATAAGTTGCTACATTCCTTCTTGCATCATACCGGTCTCATAGACATCTGGAGAGCACATCACCCTGATCGACGAGATTACACTTTCTATTCGGCGCCCCACGACACCTACTCTAGGATTGACTTGTTTTTAGTTAACTCTTGTTCTGCACCCAGGGTGTCGGGCAATGCGATTGGCTCCATTACATGGTCAGATCACGCGGAGGTCACGCTGACCCTGGATAGGTTGTGTGTGGCCTCTCCGTGGTCTTGGAAATTGAACACCTCATTACTGCATGATCCGGCTGTGGTTGAAACTGTTCGTAGGGAATTGCTAGAATACTTTGCGCGAAACACGGAGGCTGGAATTCGACCAGCCACGGTGTGGGCCGCACATAAAGCGGTAATCAGGGGTATATTAATTCGCGAGGCCTCCCTGAAGAAAAAACGTAAAACACAACTTTTATCATCTTTGCTAGAGGCTCTGGGGAAAGCGGAACAAAAGCACAAAACGGCACCATCATCCGACAACCTGTCGGACGTCCGTAACCTTCGATCTTCGATACGCGACGCACTTACTGACGACACCGCTAGGGCTATGACATGGTCCAAGAGGACCTTTTACGAGAAATCCAATAAAATGGATACGTTATTGGCTAGGTCTCTCCGCCCGAGACAGGGACATTCGCATATAACAAGGATTAAGGGTGCTTCGGGTAAATTCTGTACGGATCCTAAT
This sequence comes from Pelobates fuscus, assembly GCF_036172605.1. Lineage (NCBI taxonomy): Eukaryota > Metazoa > Chordata > Amphibia > Anura > Pelobatidae > Pelobates > Pelobates fuscus. The sequence continues at coordinate 86,866,916 of NC_086325.1, read as the reverse complement.
GAAATCGCTCGGGTTTTTACGGAGTACTTCACGGGTCTTTACAATCACTCTAATGGGACTGCTTTGGACCAACAACGCGAAGCGGAGGATACCCGGGCCTTTCTGGCACGCTTATCCCTTCCGGTATTGCGGGGTGTCGAATCTGCTGCCCTCGGGGCACGCATATCCGCCGAAGAGATAACCGCTGCCATTTCCATGTTGAAAGGCAATAAAGCCCCAGGCCCGGACGGTTTTGAGGGCAGCTATTACAAGACTTTTCATGGGGAACTTGTTCCCCATTTGGAGTCGTGGTTTAATGATCTAATGGAGGGAGGCATGCCGGACCGGGATATGTCACTGGCGGATATCGTACTTCTGCCAAAACCGGGGAAGGATGATCTTACCCCGGGTAGCTTCCGCCCCATCTCATTGATCAATCATGATTCAAAGATCCTGGCAAAAATATTAGCTTCTAGGCTGAACCCCCTACTCACTAGATTGGTACACCCGGACCAGGTGGGCTTCGTACCCGGACGGCAACTCTTCGAGAATACCAGGCGGAATGTCGACCTTATCTGGAGGCAAACAACTAGAAAAATCCCAACGTTGTTATTGTCCCTCGACGCGGAGAAGGCCTTCGATAGGGTTAAGTGGCCCTATCTCTTTGAGGTCCTTCGCCATTTTGGCTTACCGGACACTTTCATTACCATGATCAAGGCAATGTACACGGACGTTAAAGCACGGGTTCGGATTTCGGGGGCGTCACTGACGCCCTTTCACCTAGGGAATGGTACCAGGCAGGGATGCCCCTTGTCCCCCTTGCTGTTTGTCCTCTCCCTGGAGCCCCTTTTGCAGGAGATACGTAGTAACCCGGGAGTCCATGGGGTTTTGATCAGGGGTCAGCGGTACATAGTGTCGGGTTTTGCCGACGATATATTGCTGACCCTAACAGATCCGATTGGCTCTATGGGGACACTGGCGGAGATATTGGATACCTATGGCAGGCTCGCCGGGTACAGGGTGAATATGCCTAAATCGAGCGCACTTCCTCTCTGCATGACTGAAACAGATATAACAACTATCGGGGATACCTACCGGATTAGGATAGCGAGGGACCAGATCAAATACCTGGGGGTACGGTTGACAGCGAATCCAACACATCTATATACACAAAACTTCTCACCTTTGTTGCGCGCCCTGATCACCGATATGGAGAAATGGATAGACAAACCAATTTCTTGGATTGGTAGAATCCATTCGGTGAAAATGAACGTGCTGCCCAGAATCTTGTTTCTGTTCCAGGCTCTCCCGGTTAAGCTGACTAAATCTGACCTAGACGGGCTCCAGCAGGCGATAGGTAAATTTATTTGGCAAAATAAGAGGCCAAGAGTCTCCCGAAACATCCTATATAGGGCCAAAACGAGGGGCGGCCTGGGACTCCCGAATTTATACTTTTACTACTTGGCGGCGCAGCTGTCACAGGTAGTTCTATGGCATTCCCCTCCGGAGGAAAGGCGGTGGGTAGACTTGGAATCGTCTCTCATGGGTCCCGACTTACCTCAATTTCTGATGTGGGTCCCTAAGGAAAACCGACCCTCGACCTGCATCGAATGTCCGGCTATAGTGAATTCCCTGAGAATTTGGGACGCTACCTCGACCAAATACGGTTTATCACCCGGGCTTTCACCCCTAGCCCCCTTTTTGAGAAACACGGCCTTCACTCCTGGACTGGAGGCTAGAGACTTCGGAGGCATTGAAAGCGCAGGGATACAGCGTCTTTGCCATCTGTACAAAGGTGGCTCCCTAGTAACGTTTGAAGAATTGAAAGATAGGGCCACATTGCGCCCTGCCGACTTTTTTCGCTACCTCCAGATTCGGAACTTTGCCCAAACCCCTTTGATTAAGATCAGTGCCCAGAAATCGCTCACATTCTTCGAAACTATATGCCTCAAAGAACGGTCCCCTGGGGGCCTAATCTCCTTATTATACACTCACCTAAGTTCGAGTACGAAAGAATGGGGGGACCTCACTTACATATCTCAATGGGAAGCCGATTTGGGTGAGGAACTGGAAGGCATTGATTGGCAGGAAATTTGGGATGCTGCGGCCACTTCCTCTATATGTGTCTCCATGCAGGAACAAGCATACAAAACCATCTTCCGGTGGTACACCACACCGGTAAAATTATACAAGATGCGTAAATCGCCCACAGACTTATGCTGGAGAGGGTGCGGTTCGCAAGGGTCGTACCTACATATGTGGTGGGATTGTCCCAAGGCACAAAAATTTTGGAGATTAGTGGCCGGGCTTCTGAAAGATATCTTTAACAAAGCAGTTAAATTAGACCCCTGGGTGTTCCTCCTGGCCAGATCTTTGGACGACTGGTCCAGGGCGGAACAGGCGTTATTGCATAAAGTGAACCTAGCGGCCAGGAGAGCACTCGCCCAAGCATGGCTACATAGCGAGGCTCCCTCGCTTGACGCTGTCATACAGAAAATCAAGGATGCTTTCCTCATGGATAAGCTAACGGCGCGGGTCAGATGCACCCTCAAGAAGTTTGACAGGGTTTGGGCCCCGTGGATAGATAGCGGAATAGGCGATTAAGGCCGGAGGGATACGATATCTCCCCTGAGCCCTCGCTTCGAGGGCGGACCACTCGACCCCGCCCCACGCCCACGAGACAGCGCCCTGAGAGGGTCCTCCCCTGCCTTAAACTTCATACCCTGGAGGTGGCCCCGACCTCGGTCCAGTGCGTTGGGCTTCTAGATCTATACCACCTCATATAGCTATATAGCGCTTAACCCACGGAATACATTCATAGTCGTTGACGGCTAGCAGTATATTGCACCCCCCCCTCCCTACGTCTTTTCCTCCCCTTCCCTCCCCCCCCTCCCCCCTTGGAAGTTCCTCTTTTCTTTTTCATCTATCTCTCACTTTTCTTTCTACGATCGTCTCCATTTTCACCATATATCATCTTTTACTCTGTGCCCTCTATAGCATAACTCTCACGACCTCTGCATAGGGAACCGATGCAACACTGTAGATGCGGTTGGTCAGCTAGACCATATTGATGGTACAGAGTGGGCCAGTCCACCCTCGCGGGGGTTTCGAATGTTTTGCTGGGGATAGACGGTCTATTTGATATGAACACATGCCCTACCTCCTACTGATTACGAGTGCTACGCTAGATCGAACGGTGTATGGGGATTGATCATTTTTTATATTTCTTAAAAATTAAAAACCCAAGGCGCTGCACCATGACTATTTATATCCCGTTGGAATATGGCGAACAGACAACAATTAATGGAGACTCCGTCAGGATTATCCGCTCAGTGATTTATCTACTCTCTTCATGTACCAGTAACTGTATTTTTGATGCTTTCCTATGCAATGTTATAACCATCAGTCACTGCTGGTTTACTGTTGTCTTTTTGAATCCATGTGGTGCTTTGCCTTGTTATAAATAAAGAATTTAAAAAAAAAAAAAAATAATAAAAGTTCTCACCAACTTATGTTTATTTTTAAGGCCAGTGGAAAATCTTCAGTGAGGGAGAAACACAGATCAGTCACACGTGTGAAACGCAAATTTGCCGAACAGAACTGGAAGATTTAGTCAAGATTCTGTACCTGGACAAGCCTGAAAAGGGCCATTGTTGAAACCAGTACTAAAGGGAAGAGAAAACCAGAAGCTGCCTAGAGACATTGGATTGGTAGCCGGACTGCGGCCTGATTCTGCTTAAATCAACATTGTCGCCAGACCCAGAATGTAGGGACTATTAAGCATGGTGTGTTGCAGAAAGTAATTGGCAGATCCCGGTGTGTAGGAGTCTGTGAGCAGTTAAATGCTTCCTCTTATGCCTTAGAGGGCTGGCATCAACTCAGAAAAAAAATACAGGTTTCTTCTTTATGAGAAAAAAAAACTGTTTATTTGGAAAGTTAATATTAATGGAATAAGCATAACTTAGCTCAAGAACAAAATGCCCAAGATGTACAAAATAGAGGACATGTGTGTATGTGTGTGTGAATGACTTTTGCCTGTATTGCTGCCGAGTCGATGAGACCCTTTTCTCTGTACAGCGCTGTGGAATATATTGGAGCTTTACTCATAATAATAATAATAATAATAATAAATAACTGTAATCATTTTCTGATGTTTTGTTATAAGGTTACATAATAACATGCCATAGGGTGAAGACAGACTCCTATTCAATCTTTCACTCACTGCTGCTGTTGCTGTATATCCAAAAAGTTATAATCTATTCCAACGGTGCCTCAATATGGGGGGAAAAAAACCTTGATGATAACCAGCGTTCTTACTGGATTAACAAAATATAATTAATATAGTCCATGTAATATAATATATCCCTGTATTTTATTGTCAACTAAAAAAAAAAATGTCTTCAGTATAAATGCAGCTCATTGAGAAGTCTTTGCAAGGTACTGCTAATTCATTTATGCTGATTGTTTGTGATGCGAGGTTACACAATGTGGGTTATTTACAATTATTGGAAATAAAAAAACAGAATCAGTGTTTTACATGCCAACTGCTTCACTTTTGGAATAGTACCCAAAAATTGTGCTTTATATTTAACCACCAACTGGCATTTGGCTGGTGAATATGACGGGTCACTGGGCATTTGCCCAGTTTTCGTGCTGGCCAGCCTAAGCATGAAATAGGGTTCATAGCATTTACTGGAACAGGTACTGTGCAGATACGATAAAAATATTCATAATACTTCAAAACTAAAACACTCTAGCAAAATAACACATTAGTAAAGTGCACGTAAGTTCCTCATTCAAGTATTGACACATGATGCCTGTATGTGACTATTTAATGAAACACACGATGAATGTGGAAACAGATCTGGTTTTTTTTTCACCCAAAATTGTTATGTATTGACATGTCCCACTGTAAAACACTGTAAAAAAAATGATGACCCTCTCTTAAATTGTTTAAGTATTTTAGTGACCCAGAGTGATATACTGTAGAGCAAAATACAATTTTAAAAACAAAACGTCATTAGAATCTTCCCAGTGTCAGGAATTAGTAAAGGCTGGACTGCCAGAGTAAATCATTTTAGCTGAGAAATTACCTGAGGCTTAGTAATGGTGATGTGCCTGTTCTAACCATTGGGAGGCAACTGATATAGCATGGTAATTTGAAATTGGCACATGCCCAAGAGGTTAAGAAACACTAACCTAGAATAAAATCAACACGAAGACAGACAGTGGGAAATAGTGAAAAATGAAGTGTAAGACTTAAAGGGACAATGTAAGCACAATAACCGTTTCATTAAATGGGTTTAGTGCATTGAGTCATCTGGTGCTGTCCCTCCTTTCAGTGTTAAATCATTTTTAGGCAATTTAACACTAACTAAGGGTCTATGGCCACTCACACACAGCCTGTCCCTACTGGATGTTTGGCTATGGCAGAGATAACACATCTACATATAGCTATACCAAATTATACCAGCACTGGGTGCTGTGATAGGCTGAAAGTGGTCAGCTGACAGTCTCAGGCAATCACAGCTACCTATTGCTGCTTCCTATTGCTTCCTCATTCGCTCAAGCAGTACAGAGGGGATGAGGCTGCTAGGGACTCTCGTTTAACCTTAAAACAGTAAAACCATTTTAACGCTGAATAGAGGAATAATGCCAGGGGCCTCCAGACACTATTACCACGATTTTAAATGCTAATAGATGTAACTGTGTACAACTGACACTAAGTTACATTGACTTACAAGCGGCAGCCGTATAATAATTAACAAGAACCCTTAAAATTTATGTTTTTACATGGCACAGTATTATAAGTACTACAGCTTATTGTAGTGCTTATAGTGCAGGGTCTTTGGAAGCTGTGTCACGGCTGTGTCACGGTTAGCGCCAAACTTTTTCTATGTCCAAAGCCCTGGCCACCTGCTGCAGCTTAGTTACTAGAAAAGTAAATTTTATCGTAAGTCGTCAATGTGGTACTAAGAGTGCCCTTATAAGGGACCGTGCTTTCTGAGAAATATATTTGAATTCTGCACATAAAAGTAGCAATTGTTCATGTTATTGTTTTATTTTTTTATATGTATGTTTTTCTATACATTTTGATTAAAGAAAACGCAAGGCATTTTATGCAAATTTGCTTACTTTTCCAACATCAGTTTTTTTTTTGTAATCAGTATGGTAACCAATCAGTTTATAAGCAAAAATGGCCCCAAAATGAGCTCCACATTTTTTGTATTCAAAGAAGAAAAAATATATATCATATTGACTTAATGATGCTACTAAGGGTTATGTAATAAAAAATGGCATGCCTTTCAATTAAAATTGTTGGGTTTTGGAGAGGGATAAGTTCTTAAAGGAGAACTGTCACTTCTCAGGATTTTTAATATTTTGTTTACTTATCACTGTATTTGGCAAATATAAATATGCGAGGTGTAAAAAAATAAAATTAAAAGAATAAATGCAGAAATGCAGTCTTGTTCATCCTCAAACTGGGTGCTTCCATGTTCACTTCCCGTCAATCATTGTTATAAGCTCTGTCCTTTGCACCTGACAGTCAACTTAGAGAAAGTATACAGGGAAGACGCTTGCAATGCTTGCCGGGCTTTCTTTACCTTGTCTGAACTGGATAATTACGTAATTTATCTATGAGGAAATCATCTATGTTTTATGTAACCCCTTCGCTACCAAGTGTTTTGAAAAAAAACAAACAAACCCCAGTTTCTGATGTTTTTGCGTTAAAGTAATGCTTTAATATATTTTTAGTTTCAGTATGCATAGATAGCACGTTATTCTATGGAAATGACAAAATAAAAATGGAAATTTTTGTTGGACTTAAAACCTTATAAAAAAAATAATGTACCAAATAATGAAGTTACATATAAGAAAACAGAGTTGTAAATAAATAACATTTCTCAATATGTAACATAGATCTTAGTTGTATTTGTGTGTGTAAATATACACACTGATACATTCACACACATGCACTCAAACACACTGGTGCACAGAGACACACTATGACACAGACACACGCATTGACACTGTGGCAGAACAAATTTAGTAAGGGCACTGGTGTAAGAATTATTTTTATTTTTATATTTTGGCCACTATCGCAAGCATGGGCATAATGTAGATCCCTATCTGTCATACAACTCCCACAATGCTTTGCCAGCTGGGAATTTACCATGTGCTCCGTATTTGTGTTTTAATGTAAGCATGTTTTGTGTGTTTGAATGTAGAATACAGTTGAGTGTTTGTATGCATTGTTGCTATTTGAAATCAGTGGTGTACTTGTGTGTAGTGTTTGTGTTGAATGTTTGTATGTAAAGTTGGCTTTTGATTGCTGGGGTATATGCACATACGCTTCCCAGCACATGGACCCTGAAAAACACACTGACACAAACACACACACACTGATACACACAGATGCACATGTTCTCAGTGAATTTAGCAAGGTATCTGCTGCAGCTGCTGGGCATAGGAACAGCCACCCTCGCAGAGAAGAAAGCAATAGAAGGATAACTTATGGGAAGACGTCAGTAAGTGAGAGCAGTAAGTGTGCAGGGAGACGGGCATCAGCCATGTTTTTCTGTCCTAAAATTTGTGGTATGTGTATGTTGCACCGTAATTTAATGGTATCTCTTCAATACATATATATTGCTTTTTAAAAGATGAACATACCCTCTACAGTATGTATAGCAAACACAGCATTAAGTGTGAATAAAATGTTAAAAATGGAAACAAATGAAAACACCAAAACATTTTTATCACATTTTTGATTATAGTAAATTTTACACATCCACTGCAACTAAATAAAGAAAAATAAATAGATTCACGTATAAGTCCTGATTGTTAATTGCCTCAAATGTATAAAATCTAAATTCATTTTTAATAGTTAAAGTGACACTATAGTCACCAAAACAGCTTTAGCTTAATGAAGCAGTTTTGGAGTGTGGATCATGCTCTTTGCAGTCAATTATCTGCCATTTACGAGTTAAATCACAGCCTTCCTAAAAAACATCCTGTAAAGAGTCATCTAATGTTTACACTTCCTTTATTGCACATTCTGTTTCATTTATAATTTCTTATTTCATGCTCTGCAAGACCCTGCAGAAGCTTCCTGTATATAATTAAAGTTCAATTTACAGAGCAGGTTGATAAAAACTTTTAAAATAAGTTACATCTGATTTTGTTTTCATGCAGGCTGTCAGTCACAGCCAGGTGAAGTGTGGCTAGAGCTGCATAAACAGAAACAAAAGTGATTTAACCCCTAAATGGCAGAGAATTGAGCAGATAGACTTCAAAGGCATGATCTACACACAAAACTGCTTCAGTAAGCTAAAGTTGTTTTGGTGACTTTAGTGTTTCTTAAAATACTAACTCAATGATAATACCCACAGCCTTAATTTGAGCACCGCATACAGCTCCTTTGTCAATCTGAGGCCCTTTATAATGGCCCCACCTGATACAGAAGGGAGCCCCAGGTATTGACTGATAAGTGGGTATCTGTGGTTTCAGCAGGGATTTAATCCTGCTCACACTTCATTGCCGCAATGGAGCTTTAAATCCCCATTTAAAGGGCTCACTTTGAGTGCCACTAAAAATGGTCCAAGGTGACTGAGGAGAGCCCCAGGTGTCGATTGATACCTGGGACAAATTGGTGTGTAAAACTACCCCTACAGTACAGCTCCCCAGATTGTTAGTTAGACAATAATAAAGTCTGTTTTAATACCCTTGGCATATTTATTTAATTTCCAATACGTTTACCAAACAAGAGACATTAAATACTATTCTGTAGCCAGATAAGATCGTTAAATGACATATGTAATTTCCAAATGGACATAAGCTAGACAATTCTAGCATAATGTTGATGTTTTGGTAACTCAAAATATTGTATATATTAACATATGAGTGGTCTATATAGTTTTTGACCAAACTATTTTTAAATATCAGTTCAGTATTAGGGTATACCAAAATAAGTATGCACAGTTTTATGTACGTATTTGATTATTCGTTCTCATTTTTTAAAAAAAGTCTAATTTTATTAAAATGTTCCACTTTCCAATACTATTTATTCACATTTTTAACAAGCAGTAAATCAGCATGCTTCCTTTTTAATGGTTAATGTTGAAAAAAATGTTTTCGAAGAATTTGCATCTGTAGAATCTTTAAATACTGGAGCAATCATTTACTGTAAAAAACGGTTATCCTTGTAATTGCATTTTAACATTTTAATTATTAATGTAAAAAATAATATATCTTTGGCTTAACTGTGCCATCAGGTAACGGTAACAATAACCTCAGCCTTTTGTGGAAATTATAAATTGAGGTTTGAGCTGGCTGAATTTCCAAAATGTTGCAAAATGAGAAAGAGGTTCGATCATTAAGTCTTTACGGCCCATGAGAGCTATTTTAAACCCAAACCCTTCATCTGACAGCTGGTCCTTTGAATAGGCGCAGATTTTTCTAGCTGAAAGCATCGACAGAGCACAACAAAAGAAGACTGCTCATTTGAACAGAACTGTGGATGTCATGTGTGAAGATTTCCCTAGGTTTAGACACGATTCCTAATGAGCTCTTGGCTGGAAAGGTTGAAGCTCATTGCTAGCTTGTGTCCACTTCACAACACCAGTGATGGGGCTGCTCTGTATGTGTTAGATGTGTAAATGAGATTGAAAAACAGGATGTTGCATAACATTCTCAGCTTTGAAGTATGGGCAGATGCAACAGTGATGATAGCTTCCAGTTTTAGTTTTCCAATAGAAATAGCAGTAGATTTGTGATTGCAAGTTGGCAGTAACCCTGGGTTTACAGGGAAATTTTCATATTAAAATTCAATGATAACTCAACATTCTAAGTTTTTACAAAATTATACAACTATACTAACACCTGCCAATTTAATTTCCTTCGAAGTGGTAAACAGCCAGAAAAATACCCTTTCTCTGCCAGTAGGGTAGTGCACTCACGTTTCTTAGAAATGGTTACTGACAAGTATTGAAAATAACTAAAAGAATCAAATTGCATTATTTTTATAGTGGAATTATATGCATGGCATGGCTATAAAGGCAACATTTCTTAAAATTTCTCCCACTCAGCTCACGAGTGGCAGTTGGGGGCTACTAATAAAATACACAAGAAGGACTTAGCCCCACATATGGGCGGTTCTAGGCTGGCTGCTAATATAAGAAACGGGGGTATCTATTGTTACCCTAGCCTCACCTATGGGTGGTGATTATTAATATAATAAATTGGGGAACCTGTTGTCCTCCCCAGCTGTGCTAGGTCCAGGTCCCCCCAGGGCGGGAAGCAAGACCCTCTCCACTCCCTAAAATAAAATTACTGCATATCCCACTAACCTTAATAATAGTAAAGGGACCCAATTATTCTAATTACTGTAATAATATATATATATATATATATATATATATATATATATTTATATATATATACTTACAGTCATCTTTTTTATTCCATCTTCTTTTTTTCAGCTGCACAAATGGCCAATAACTATTTCATTAATTAATTCCCAATGCTACTAATATAAATATAAAAGCACTGATTCACAATAAGAGCATTTAAAAAGAGCCTGCAGTGTATTAAAAAGTAGTCGCCCTCCTATTCACTTACGTTTTTTTCTGTAGGGTGGTGACTGCCTTTAGTCCTTCAGGCTGCTGGCTAAGGCTGGTCTGCCAGGTCGGCAGCTGCTCACTCCCCACTGCTCCCTCTCTCCCTCCAACCAGCAAGCTCTAAGTCTGGGAGGAAGTAAAAGGTTGTCAGTTCCTCCTAGCAACTTATACTACAGGGCCCGGTCATGGTCTTAAACGGCAGTGGTGTGGATTTTGTGAAATTGCATTTAAAAGGTTTGACATAAGTCACAGGATGGCATCAAGAAACTCTAGGCAATATAAACGCTACACCAAGCTGCATTGTTTTTTTTATGTTACTGAGAGTTTCTCATTAATCTATTTATTCATATTTAGAAATGTGTGCCATTGTATATTTCAGATATTAAAAATTGGCAACCGTTTTTACAATTTTCTGTGCAAGGACCGTATTTTTCGCTCTATAAGACGCACTTTTTTCCTCCTAAAAAGTGAGTGGAAATGTCTGTGTGTCTTATGGAGCGAATGTGCCCCTCTCTCAACCTCCCCCTTGGTCCCCGGTAGGTCTCCTACCTTTACTGTAGCGTGGCTGAGCAGTGCGCACCGCGGTACAGGAACTTCTGTTTCCTGTACCCAGCAGGACTGAAAGGAAGTGCTCACTCAGAGAGACAGGGGCACTAAGGGATGGGTGGAGGGGTGGTAAGGAACACTATGGGATGGGGGTGGGTGGAAGAACACTATGGGACAGGGGAGGGGGGAGTGGGTGATAAGGAACACTATGGGACCGGGGAGGGGAGTGGGTGGTAAGGATCACTATGGGACAGGGGAGGGGAGTGGGTCATAAGGAACACTATGAGACAGGGGGGAGGGGATTGGGTCATAAGGAACACTATGAGACAGGGGGGAGGGGATTGGGTGGTAAGGAACACTATGGGGAGGGGAGAAGGTGGTAAGGAACACTATGGGACAGGGGAGGGGGTGGTAAGGAACACTATGCGACATGGGAGGGAAGTGGGTGATAAGGAACACTATGGGACAGGGGAGGGGGGAGAATGCTATGGGACAGGGGAGGGGAGTGGCTCATAAGGAACACTATGAGACAGGGGGGAGGGGATTGGGTGGTAAGGAACACTATGAGACAGGGGGGAGGGGATTGGGTGGTAAGGAACACTATGGGGAGGGGTGAAGGTGGTAAGGAACCCTATGGGACAGGGGAGGGGAGTGGGTGGTAAGGAACACTTGTTTTTTTTTTCCTATTTCCTAATAAAAGGAATGGAACATATCAGCTATGAAGAAAGGTTAACAAATTTAAACCTATTTAGTTTAGAAAAACGTCGCCTGAGAGGGGATATGATAACATTATACAAATATATTCGAGGCCAATACAAACCATTGTGTGGAAATCTATTCACAAACCGGGCTTTACATAGGACACGAGGTCATGCGTTTAGACTAGAAGAAAGAAGATTTTGTCTAAGGCGAAGGAAATGTTTTTTTACTGTAAGAACAATCAGGATGTGGAATTCTCTGCCTGAAGAAGTGGTTTTATCAGAGTCCATACAGATGTTCAAACAGCTACTAGATGCATACTTGCAAAAACAGAATATTCAAGGATATAATCTTTCAATGTAGGGTAATAACTGCTTGATCCAAGGATAAATCTGACTGCCATTCTGGGGTCAAGAAGGATTTTTTTTCCTAGCTTGTTGCAAAATTGGAAGTGCTTCAAACTGGGTTTTTTTTTTGCCTTCTTTTGGATCAATAGCAAAAAACATATGTGAGGAAGGCTGAACTTGATGGACGCAAGTCTCTTTTCAGCTATGTAACTATGTAACTATGTAACTATGTAACTATTTTCTTACTCTAAAAACTAGGTGCGTCTTATGTTCAGGTGCGTCTTATAGAGCGAAAAGTACGGTATAATATTTTCAGTAAATTATATTTAAACAACAATGATGTATTACCAGGGCTGCCATCAGAAATTTTGGGACCCCTGACAAAGCACAAGGTCCCCCCGCTCCCTCCCTCCCGGGCCCGCACACGCCCTACCTAGTCTGCTGACAGTGATGCGGGACTGAATGTGGTGTGTATAGTGGAAGTGAATTAGAATGTGTGTAATGGATGTAGTGTTTGCGTGTATTAGATACTGTTTGTGCAGTGAATGCAGAGTGTGTGTTTGTGTAGCGGATGCAATGTGTATAGTGAATGCAGAGTGTGTTTGAGTAGTGGATGTAGTGTGTGTACAGTGATGTAGTGTGTGTAGTGGATGTAGTGTTTGTATGTACTAGATTAAATGTGTTTAGTGGATGCAGTGTCTGTAGTGGATGTAGTGTGTGTATTAGACGCAGTGTCTGTGTATAGTGAATGCAGAGTGTTTCAATTTGTGGTGGATGTAGTGTGTGTACTGTGAATACAGGATGTTTGTGTAGTGGATGCTGTGTATACAGTTAATGCAGAGTGTGTGCCAGTATAGTGAATCCAGAGTGTGTGCATAGTTTAGTGAATGCAGAGTGTGTGTTAGTGTGTAATGAATGCAGAGTGTGTGTTAGTGTGTAGTGAATGCAGAGTGTGTCAGTGTAATGAATGTAGTGTGTGTGTTAGTGCAGTGAATGCAGAGTGTGTGTAAATGTGTAGTGAATGCAGAGTGTGTATTCATGTGTATTGAATGCAGAGAGTGTGTTAGTGTGTAGCGGATGCAGAGTGTGTGTTAGTGTAGTGAATGCAGTGTGTTAATGTGTAGTGAATGCAGAGGGTGTGTTAGTGTGTAGCGGATGCAGAGTGTGTGTTAGTGTAGTGAATGCAGAGTGTTAATGTGTAGTGAATGCAGAGAGTGTTTGAGTAGTGGATGTAGTGTGTGTACAGTGATGTAGTGTGTGTTTGTGTAGGGGATGTAGTGTTTGTATGTACTAGATGAAATGTGTTTAGTGGATGCAGTGTCTGTAGTGGATGTAGTGTGTGTATTAGACACAGTGTCTGTGTATAGTGAATGCAGAGTGTGAATGTGTAGTGAATGCAGAGAGTGTTTGAGTAGTGGATGCACTGTGTGTACAGTGATGTAGTGTGTGTTTGTGTAGTGGATGTAGTGTTTGTATGTACTAGATGCAATGTGTTTAGTGGATGCAGTGCCTGTAGTGGATGTAGTGTGTGTATTAGACACAGTGTCTGTGTATATTGATTGCAGAGTGTTTCATTTTGTGGTGGATGTAGTGTGTGTACTGTGAATACAGGATGTTTGTGTAGTGGATGCTATGTGTACAGTTGATGCAGAGTGTATGTTAGTGTAGTGAATGCAGAGTGTGTGCATAGTTTAGTGAATGCAGAGTGTGTGTTAGTGTGTAATAAATGCAGAGTGTGTGTTAGGGTCTAGTGAATGCAGATTGTGTCAGTGTAATGAATGTAGTGTGTGTGTAAATTTGTAGTGAATGCAGAGTGTGTGTTAATGTGTAGTGAATGCAGAGAGTGTGTTAATGTGTAGTGAATGCGGAGAGTGTGTTACTGTGTAGTGAATGCGGAGAGTGTGTTAGTGTAGTGAATGCAGAGAGTGTGTTAGTGTGTAGCGGATGCAGAGTGTGTGTTAGTGTAGTGAATGCAGAGTGTTAATGTGTAGTGAATGCAGAGATGAAGAGTGCGTGTCAGTATAGTGGATGCAGTGAGTGTGTTAGTGTGTAGTGTATGCAGAGTGCATGTTGTATTAGTGAATGCAGTGTGTGTATTGTATTAGTGTATTGGTGTATGCACTGTGTGTGTTAGTGTATGCAGTGTGTGTGTGTGTGTTGTATTAGTGTATGCAGTGTGTGTGTTGTGTTAGTGTATGCAGTATGTATGTTGTGTTAGTGTATACAATGTATGTGTGTTAGTGTATGCAGTGTGTGTGTGTTAGTGTATGCAGTGTGTGTGTGTTAGTGTATGCAGTGTGTGTTGTGTCAGTGTATGCAGTGTGTTGTGTTAGTGTATGTTGTGTCAGTGTATGTAGTGTGTGTTGTGTCAGTGTATGTAGTGTGTGTGTGTGTGTGTGTTGTGTTAGTGTATATAGTGTGTGTGTGTGTGTTGTGTCAGTGTATGCAATGTGTGTGTTGTGTCAGTGTATGTAGTGTGTGTGTGTGTTGTGTCAGTGTATGCAGTGTGTGTGTTGTGTCAGTGTATGTAGTGTGTGTGTGTTGTGTCAGTGTATGCAGTGTGTGTGTTGTGTCAGTGTATGTAGTGTGTGTGTGTTGTGTCAGTGTATGCAGTGTGTGTGTTGTGTCAGCGTATGTAGTGTGTGTGTGTGTGTGTGTGTTGTGTCAGTGTATTGAAAAAAGAAAGTTGGATACCCAAAAGGGAAACAACTAGGGGGTGTGTCCCAGGGGCGACCTGAGCAGGGGGTAACCCTCACATAAGTGTATAAATAGAGAAGCAGACTTGGTGAGTCAGAACAGGTAGGGCGCCCCCTAATTGATAACTATACATATGTACAAAGAATATTAAAACATAGCTTTTAATAGTTACTGTAGTAAAATAGTTTTGCCTGCAATAGGAAACTTGAAAGGAAAAGAAAACATTTATAAAAACACAGGAGGATGTAACGAACGAGAACGTGCCTGGACGGGGATAAACGTCCTCAGGGAGTTACCCTGAGAATATAACAAGGAAGTCCCCCTATCCTGTGGGGTCCGTCACTCGGCACTAGTGCTTCAGGGAAATGTCCTTGATATGGAACAATTCCTACCACTGATGCCCTAGTCACACCCTTCAAAAAACTCCCTTACTATAATCAAAGCAACTTCTATAAGCTTGGGAGAGTTGCAAGTAGGAGTCTATTAGGGGGAGAACGGGGTGTAGCAAGAAAGGGTTGTGGGTGAAGTCTATATACAGTGAGATCAGCCTCTAGTCAAGATCCGACAGCTAAGTGGATACAGTGTAGCAGGTTATGTAGCAGCTGCTTGAACACTGTATCTAGGGGAGGGGAGCACTTGAGGAAAGAACGGTGTGGCACAAAAAATATATATAGGAAGGTAGCCCTAGAGATGAGTTGTACAGCGGCTCACCCAATCTGCCGAAAGAATATATGTATATAGATTAGAATTCCCCGTCAAACCACAACTTTACCCTGTCCTCCCACTCGCTCCTCTAATAGATCTTGGCAAAGAAATGTGTCAAAGAAAGGCTGACTGACTAGTCATACAGAGCTCTGATGCTAACAGGCTTCCAGGTTCACAGAAATCCTTCCTGCCTGCTACCTTAGTAATTTGACAGCCAGATGTATACAGTGTAACAATTTGCGTAACAGCTGCTTTGAACACTGTATCTAGGGGAGGGGAGTAGTGGAGGGGAGTCTGATGTGGCACAGTGAACTTGTAAATTCGGAGATGGTCTTAAAGGCAGACTAATCAGCAACATACACAGTCTGACGAAAAAGATCCAAGATTCCCCGTCAAACCACACCTTTACCCTGCCCTCCCACTCACTCCTCTAAGAAATCATAGCAAAAACGTCAAGGTAAGACTAGCTTGTGGATTATGCTAAACTACGATAGGTCTCCAGGTTCTCAAACATCCCTCCTGCCTGCTACCTAACACGTGTTTCGGCGCTGCTAAACGCGCCTTCTTCTGAGGTTTAACTGGTGATGTGGGCATCGGAGGCTCCTTAAATAGCCCTCTGCACTTGGTTAAGACTGGGGGCGTGTGTATTGCGTTCGCGCCGAAAACGGCCGAAATCAGTCAAGGCCCGCCCCCAGTGACGATCCGGTATCTGATTGGTCACTGCTGGATGAATGAATGATGCCCTTATTAACTCTCTGAGTGCCGAAATTACCGTGATATGTGAATTAGATACAGTGTATCTGTATCTTTGGATCTACAAGTCTCGGATAATGATGTACCCAGGGGGGAAAAAGTATATATATATATATATATATACAGTCGGGATATAACTTAAGGGGACATATATGGCTCACATAATAGAAAGCGGTCCATAATGGATCCCTTGGTGGATTGCACGGACTAAAGTCCAAAATTCAACAAGTTCATAGGTTAAAGCTGGAGCTAGATAAAGTGTCAACCGATCTATGAAATATCCATATCCCATGATTGTACATATTAATTAAATAAGCACGGTTTTGGTACCTAAGAGAGAAATAAAACTATTAATGTGATATAGACCGTAGCCAAGTTGCTGATGATAGTGGCCATAGGTTTAGTGCATCATTTATCAGTCACCAAACTTGATCCTAAAGACAGGGTACTTAGTCAGATGAGGATGATTAGATGGTCATAAATAAATGAGTGCATATGTTTAGGGTTGAGAGAGCCACCGATGCATTTAAACCAATAAGAAAAATAAATGATTAAAAAATATATACAGTGTGAATGAAGAATGTACATATATAATATAATTGTGTAAGTATTTAACCTGGTGCCATAAATGTTTCAATATTTTTCAATGAAGGGGGTGAATGTAAACCCCTCATTCAACCCATTGGGGGCCAAAGTTTTGAATTTATAGATCCAGTAACACTCTCTTTTGAGGTGGGTATGATCCAGATCCCCTCCTCTGCGACCTAAGGACACTTTCTCAATTCCAGCAAATCTAGTACCTTCGGGGTTACCGGAGTGTTGGTTTCTTATGTGCCTCGCCACAGGGGTGTCCCTCTGGTTTCTCACGGAGTGTATGTGCTCCATGATCCGCCTTTTGAAGGGGCGAATCGTTTTGCCCACATACCTGAGACCACATGCACAGATTATAAGATAGACAAGGCCTTTCGTATTGCAGTTAAAGAACTGCTTAACATTGCAGACCATCTGATCACGTGAATCTGTGAGAAGTTTGGAGTCCTTGCAGATGTATCTGCATGCCACACATTTCCCACATTTGTAGGTCCCTTGTACGGAAAGCCAGGTGCGACCAGGTTTGGTGGAAGAGAAGTGACTAGGCACTAGCATTTCTTTGAGATTTATGCCTCTCCGGGCCGTAAGGGATACATAAGGGGTCACAGCCCCTTTGAAGTGGGGATCTTGAGAAATGAGTGGCCAGAATCTGCCCAGAATCTTCTTTGCCTGATCCCACCCTGAATCGAAATTCACAATGCAACGAATCGGTACTTGTTCATTGGGAGTTGGTTTATCTTTAAGGAGTTCTGTCCTATCAGTGTGTAGCGCTCTCTGGTATGCTCGCTTTAGGCAGCGATTAGGATATCCTCTCTCCTTAAACCTGATTTTAAGGGATTTGGCCTGGGAGATGAATTCATCTATGCTTGAACAGTTCCTACTCAACCGGAGGTATTGTCCAACAGGTATCCCTCTCTTTAGTGTGGTTGGGTGGTGACTTTCCCACCTCAACATAGTATTGGTTGAGGTGGGTTTCCTGTATAGTGTTGTCTCAATGGTCTGTTGAGGGGTAGTTCTGAACGTGCAATCGAGGAAGTTGAGGGATGATCCCCCTATTTCCATTGTGAACTTCAAATTCAGGTCATTGCAGTTCAGATTCTCCACAAACGTCGTGAAGTGTTCCCTTGTGCCCGTCCAGACCACCAAGACGTCATCTATATACCTCTTCCACATGAAAATATACTTGGTGTAGTCAGTATTTCGGTCGGTGAAGACCACATTTTCTTCCCACCAGCCCAGGTGCAGGTTAGCATAGGATGGGGCACAAGATGTCCCCATAGCTGTTCCCTGCACCTGGTGGTAGTAGAGGCCATCGGAGATAAAGAAATTGTGGGTCAAGACAAAGTGTAACAGATTCAGTGCGAAGGAGGTGTGGTACTGGTGTTCAGGCCCCCGTTTTTCCAGGTAGTGTTTAGTGTGTCTTAACCCAAGGGAGTGTGGAATGGATGAGTACAATGCCTCAACATCTAGGCTACACAGGGGTGCATCTGCTGGTAGACTGGTGGAGGCTAGACACTTAAGGGTATCTTTGGTGTCTCTAAGGTACGAGGGTAACTCGTGTTCAAAGCAGCTGTTACGCAAATTGTTACACTGTATACATCTGGCTGTCGAATTACTAAGGTAGCAGGCAGGAAGGATTTCTGTGAACCTGGAAGCCTGTTAGCATCAGAGCTCTGTATGACTAGCCAGTCAGCCTTTCTTTGACACATTTCTTTGCCAAGATCTATTAGAGGAGCGAGTGGGAGGACAGGGTAAAGTTGTGGTTTGACGGGGAATTATAATCTATATACATATATTCTTTCGTCAGATTGGGTGAGCCGCTGTACAACTCATCTCTAGGGCTACCTTCCTATATATATTTTTTGTGCCACACCGTTCTTTCCTCAAGTGCTCCCCTCCCCTAGATACAGTGTTCAAGCAGCTGCTACATAACCTGCTACACTGTATCCACTTAGCTGTCGGATCTTGACTAGGGGCTGATCTCACTGTATATAGACTTTACCCACAACCCTTTCTTGCTACACCCCTTTCGCCCCCTAATAGACTACTACTTGCAACTCTCCCAAGCTTATAGAAGTTGCTTTGATTATAGTCAGGGAGTTTTTTGAAGGGTGTGACTAGGGCATCAGTGGTAGGAATTGTTCCATATCAAGGACATTTCCCTGAAGCACTAGTGCCGAGTGACGGACCCCACAGGATAGGGGGACTTCCTTGTTATATTCTCAGGGTAACTCCCTGAGGACGTTTATCCCCGTCCAGGCACGTTCTCGTTCGTTACATCCTCCTGTGTTTTTATAAATGTTTTCTTTTCCTTTCAAGTTTCCTATTGCAGGCAAAACTATTTTACTACAGTAACTATTAAAAGCTATGTTTTAATATTCTTTGTACATATGTATAGTTATCAATTAGGGGGCCCCCTACCTGTTCTGACTCACCAAGTCTGCTTCTCTATTTATACACTTATGTGAGGGTTACCCCCTGCTCAGGTCGCCCCTGGGACACACCCCCTAGTTGTTTCCCTTTTGGGTATCCAACTTTCTTTTTTCATTTCACTTATGAGGTTTTAATACCTATGTGTGTCCCTCAACACTATATAATTTATATTCCTGTGTGCCTTCTTCTTTTCCCTATCCATTATAATGGCCAACTTTTTGAATCAACTTAAGGATCCAAACCAATGGTGTATGGATGCTGAGAAGGTTTTCACAGATAAGGAAAGTGTTTTCC
Organism: Pelobates fuscus; assembly: GCF_036172605.1. Classification (NCBI taxonomy): domain Eukaryota; kingdom Metazoa; phylum Chordata; class Amphibia; order Anura; family Pelobatidae; genus Pelobates; species Pelobates fuscus. Next base: position 86,847,256 of record NC_086325.1, on the reverse strand, counting down.
TCTCCCAGGACACAAGCATTGACTCCAAATTCAGACTTATATCCAACGCATGTAAACAACAAATTAGCCTAGGATGGGAGATCTCATCCATTCAAAATTACCTTAGTAAGTCTATGATCCCCAGGGGCCTGAGGGTACAAGTAATGCCTAATATGCAAATGGAGGATACGGCCCTCCTAAAGGAATGGGAGGAAGCAGCCAATTTATGCTCCCGCACCTTTATGGACATTATTTGCAGGTTTGAGAGTCAAAGACTGGAACAAATTAATGACAATGTCAAAGAAGCAGTTGAGGCTGTACAAAACCTTAAAGATGATCCAGACTTCGACTCCCATGAACTTAAACTCCAACAAAACCTGAATAAGTATAAAGATACCATAAAAAATCGTAAACTTGGGGGCGTGGCTAAGCAACTGAACTGAATGGCCGCATGGTATCCGAGCTCCGGGACACGGCTAGAGGTTTCGATATTTTACCGAAGCAAAACCCGATCGAGAAAACTGAAGAGGCGGGAGTGAGATCCACACCACATCATGGGTCGGAAAAATAAAAAAATAAAAGCCGACAAGCCTCATCTTAGCCAGGATATCGGCATTCTCCTCCGACAGGCTCACCAGGCCAGTAGGCCCAATATGGCCGACTACTCCGGGGCCTATTCAGACCTGTCCGACGAACTATCGCTGGACGAGGAGGTGGACATGGCGCCGGCGAGACCACCGCCAGCCGTAACACCGCTCAGCCCAGACAAGGATCCGGTGACAACAGCGGTGCTAAAGGACCTACTGGCAGGCTTGCAACAAACCATACTGGCAGATATGGCGAACCTGCGTGCGGACCTCCGGGGCCTGACAGGCCGGCTGGGTGCGGTAGAAACAACTGCAGGTGCACATACACAGCAAATAACCGCCATGCAACAAACCATACTGGGGCTCAAAAGGCAAAACGACTTATATGAAGCCAGATTCGAAACGATGGAGGATGCCAGACGCAAAAGCAACTTGAAAATTAGAGGGGTCCCGGAAACCATACAATCCGAAGAGTTGCCTCATATGCTGAGACGCCTCGCAGCGGCACTACTACCCCCGAGACAGGCTAAGTCCCTGTTCGTGGAGGACTGCTTCCGCATCCCGAAGGCACCCCAGGCTCCAACAACGGCCCCAAGAGACTTAATAGTCCGCTTACGCAGCGAACGGGACAAGGCAGCAATGCTCGTAGCCCTCAAGAACAAAGACCCCTACACCTTCGAAGGAATGCAGCTTACCTTCTACCCAGATCTGTCGGGGGGTACCTTGGCGTGGCGGAGAACCCTTAGACCCTGCACCACCATTCTCCGGCTGAACGGCATACAATACCGCTGGCGGCACACGAGAACCCTGCTGATCTTCCAAGGAGAAACGCAACATACAGTCCGCGACATCGCTGAAGCAACGGCCGTAATGCGCACACTGGGACTGCCGATAGAATCACTGCCGTCAGGCGAACCTCACAGAAGAGGCACCGCAAAGCAACACTGGGATCCGGCGAAGGTGACCGTGTTCATCCCACGTCAGTCCCCTACGGCCCGACGACCAGAAGGGGCTACCTGAACTCTCAGTACTGCCATGTTATTTAAATTTATATGCAACTACCCTAAGTTACCCCTCCTTGACAAATTATATTAGCCCTGTTGATGTTTTTCTAGTTTCAGCAACCCAGCAGCGCACACTCATTCCCATAGTCAGGTTACATGACCCCCAACTTGTTCTCGACCGACCCTTCAGCTGACCGGCGCAAGCAGCCCCTACACCAGGCGCTGCACCTCTAGTGCCAATGACAGGCCAAACTCACCGCACATCGAAGCTCAAAAGGGCTCACACTCAGATACCATGGCTTTGACATGCAACACGAGCATAGGTACATAGGCTTTACCCGCGAGACGCAACCGGTGTTCAAGACTGGCACTTAGCACACAATAGGACTGTTAATCATTATAGACACCCAACTCACACCCTGTGAGGCAAGCACAATCTCTTAGAGCGGCAGCCACACGACTCACACTCATACAAATAAAAAATGTGCAGAATCTCTCTATGCCACTTTGTACATGTATACGTATGTTGAACCCTGGACTGCTATTGTGGCACCACGGGCCCGTTTGTTAACCTGCGCACTACAAAAATAAAGAATATAAAAAAAAAAAATCGTAAACTTAAAAAGTTCATAAGGGATAACTCAGACTATAAAAACGGGAGAGTTTACAGAAGATTCAATAGAAAAAACACACGTACTGACTCAGATCAATACTCAACATCAGAGTATGAGACTTCCGATACAGACACTGAAGGCTCTAATACAAGCTTAACCTCCTCCAACACTACCCATACAAAAGGTATCCTGAAAAAAGGGGTGGCTTTTTTAGGCCAAAACCCCCGAGAGGGGGAACCCCAAACACACTACAGACAAACAAGATACAGAGGGAGGGCACGCAAACGGTACTAAACCCCAGTAACAAAGTGATCAATCTCTCCGATAAAATACTCACTGAACCACAGATCCAGATCCTCGTGAAAGGGCTATCCTTTGTCCCTGTTCCATCATTCAACAAATTTGAATGGATAAAGGATATTCATCTTTTTGGGAGAAGACTAGCCCTCCACAAGTTTTTTCTCATAGAGAAGGAAAAAAGAGCTAAGGATCTGGGTTTCAGGGTGAGGGAATAAAAATGCCTTAATGACTTGGTATCCCTATTGGATGAGAACGATGGTCCAGTTGTACTGCCCTATACTGATTTACGTCACAAAAGCAGGTTCACCCCCAACATCAAAGAATTCAAGAACATTCATATGTTCGTAGACTCGACCTGTAAAATGATACATGAGCTAAGGATGGACTCCCTCGAACCCCGTCCACACAGTAATCTTTCCAGGAATGAATGGAAAGCTCTATGTGATTTACAGAGCGATGATGACATCATCATCAAGCCAGCAGACAAGGGGGGGAACATTGTGGTACTAAGCAAAACACAGTACACACAACTAACTCAGAATATTCTTAAAGACAGTACCACCTACCAAATATTACCCACAGATCCCTCAACCAAGTTCCTGTCGACTCTAAAACACCTTCTGGACAGTGCTTTTGATGATGGAGTTCTGACAAAAGATGAACATACATTCATCTATGTCAAAAGCCCAACGGTGTCCACTTTCTATTGCCTACCAAAAGTGCATAAGCAATACGAAAATCTAACAGCCAGACCCATAGTGTCTGGTTCTAACAATATAACATGCAAGGCCAGTATCTACTTAGACAAGATCCTTCGTCCCTTTGTAGAGAAGTTACCCTCGTACCTTAGAGACACCAAAGATACCCTTAAGTGTCTAGCCTCCACCAGTCTACCAGCAGATGCACTCCTGTGTAGCCTAGATGTTGAGGCATTGTACTCATCCATTCCACACTCCCTTGGGTTAAGACACACTAAACACTACCTGGAAACACGGGGGCCTGAACACCAGCACCACACCTCCTTCGCACTGAATCTGTTACACTTTGTCTTGACCCACAATTTCTTTATCTTCGATGGCTTCTACTACCACCAGGTGCAGGGAACAGCTTTGGGGACATCTTGTGCCATATGCTAACCTGCACCTGGGCTGGTGGGAAGAAAATGTGGTCTTCACCGACCGAAATACTGACTACACCAAGTATATTTTCATGTGGAAGAGGTATATAGATGACGTCCTGGTGGTCTGGACGGGCACAAGGGAACACTTCACGACGTTTGTGGAGAATCTGAACTGCAATGACCTGAATTTGAAGTTCACAATGGAAATAGGGGGATCATCCCTCAACTTCCTCGATTGCACGTTCAGAACTACCCCTCAACAGACCATTGAGACAACACTATACAGGAAACCCACCTCAACCAATACTATGTTGAGGTGGGAAAGTCACCACCCAACCACACTAAAGAGAGGGATACCTGTTGGACAATACCTCCGGTTGAGTAGGAACTGTTCAAGCATAGATGAATTCATCTCCCAGGCCAAATCCCTTAAAATCAGGTTTAAGGAGAGAGGATATCCTAATCGCTGCCTAAAGCGAGCATACCAGAGAGCGCTACACAGTGATAGGACAGAACTCCTTAAAGATAAACCAACTCCCAATGAACAAGTACCGATTCGTTGCATTGTGAATTTCGATTCAGGGTGGGATCAGGCAAAGAAGATTCTGGGCAGATTCTGGCCACTCATTTCTCAAGATCCCCACTTCAAAGGGGCTGTGACCCCTTATGTATACCTTACGGCCCGGAGAGGCAGAAATCTCAAAGAAATGCTAGTGCCTAGTCACTTCTCTTCCACCAAACCTGGTCGCACCTGGCTTTCCGTACAAGGGACCTACAAATGTGGGAAATGTGTGGCATGCAGATACATCTGCAAGGACTCCAAACTTCTCACAGATTCACGTGATCAGATGGTCTGCAATGTTAAGCAGTTCTTTAACTGCAATACGAAAGGCCTTGTCTATCTTATAATCTGTGCATGTGGTCTCAGGTATGTGGGCAAAACGATTCGCCCCTTCAAAAGGCGGATCATGGAGCACATACACTCCGTGAGAAACCAGAGGGACACCCCTGTGGCGAGGCACATAAGAAACCAACACTCCGGTAACCCCGAAGGTACTAGATTTGCTGGGATTGAGAAAGTGTCCTTAGGTCGCAGAGGAGGGGATCTGGATCATACCCTCCTCAAAAGAGAGTGTTACTGGATCTATAAATTCAAAACCTTGGCCCCCAATGGGTTGAATGAGGGGTTTACATTCACCCCCTTCATTGAAAAATATTGAAACATTTATGGCACCAGGTTAAATACTTACACAATTATATTATATATGTACATTCTTCATTCACACTGTATATATTTTTTAATCATTTATTTTTCTTATTGGTTTAAATGCATCGGTGGCTCTCTCAACCCTAAACATATGCACTCATTTATTTATGACCATCTAATCATCCTCATCTGACTAAGTACCCTGTCTTTAGGATCAAGTTTGGTGACTGATAAATGATGCACTAAACCTATGGCCACTATCATCAGCAACTTGGCTACGGTCTATATCACATTAATAGTTTTATTTCTCTCTTAGGTACCAAAACCGTGCTTATTTAATTAATATGTACAATCATGGGATATGGATATTTCATAGATCGGTTGACACTTTATCTAGCTCCAGCTTTAACCTATGAACTTGTTGAATTTTGGACTTTAGTCCGTGCAATCCACCAAGGGATCCATTATGGACCGCTTTCTATTATGTGAGCCATATATGTCCCCTTAAGTTATATCCCGACTGTATATATATATATATATATATATACTTTTTCCCCCCTGGGTACATCATTATCCGAGACTTGTAGATCCAAAGATACAGATACACTGTATCTAATTCACATATCACGGTAATTTCGGCACTCAGAGAGTTAATAAGGGCATCATTCATTCATCCAGCAGTGACCAATCAGATACCGGATCGTCACTGGGGGCGGGCCTTGACTGATTTCGGCCGTTTTCGGCGCGAACGCAATACACACGCCCCCAGTCTTAACCAAGTGCAGAGGGCTATTTAAGGAGCCTCCGATGCCCACATCACCTGTTAAACCTCAGAAGAAGGCGCGTTTAGCAGCGCCGAAACACGTGTTAGGTAGCAGGCAGGAGGGATGTTTGAGAACCTGGAGACCTATCGTAGTTTAGCATAATCCACAAGCTAGTCTTACCTTGACGTTTTTGCTATGATTTCTTAGAGGAGTGAGTGGGAGGGCAGGGTAAAGGTGTGGTTTGACGGGGAATCTTGGATCTTTTTCGTCAGACTGTGTATGTTGCCGATTAGTCTGCCTTTAGGACCATCTCCGAATTTACAAGTTCACTGTGCCACATCAGACTCCCCTCCACTACTCCCCTCCCCTAGATACAGTGTTCAAAACAGCTGTTACGCAAATTGTTACACTGTATACATCTGGCTGTCGAATTACTAAGGTAGCAGGCAGGAAGGATTTCTGTGAACCTGGAAGCCTGTTAGCATCAGAGCTCTGTATGACTAGCCAGTCAGCCTTTCTTTGACACATTTCTTTCCCAAGATCTATTAGAGGAGCGAGTGGGAGGACAGGGTAAAGTTGTGGTTTGACGGGGAATTCTAATCTATATACATATATTCTTTCGTCAGATTGGGTGAGCCGCTGTACAACTCATCTCTAGGGCTACCTTCCTATATATATTTTTTGTGCCACACCGTTCTTTCCTCAAGTGCTCCCCTCCCCTAGATACAGTGTTCAAGCAGCTGCTACATAACCTGCTACACTGTATCCACTTAGCAGTGTGTGTGTGTGTTGTGTCAGTGTATGTAGTGTGTGTGTGTGTAAATGTGCAATCTGGGGTAGGGGTGAGGGTGAGGGGGGGCATTTTAACATATTTTTTTTTTAAATTACATTTAATTAAATAGTTTCTCCCCCCTCCCTGCTTACCTGTGTCCAGGGAGGGGGGAGATTCCATCCCTGGTGGTCCGGTGGCATGGTGGGGCCCCCCGGGTTCCCTGTTACCGCAGAGGGGGCCCAGGCAGCAAACTGCCTCTTCTCCAATAACTCTTGCAAAACCCGCGGATCGTTGCCATGGCACCCGGGTCTCGCGAGAGTTATTAGCAGAGACGAGAAGAGGAGGAGAAGCTGTGTGCCGGGCCCCCTCTGCGGTAACAGGGAGCCGGGGGCCCGCGGCTGCACACATAGATAGCGATATTCGCTATCTATGTGTGCAGGGAGGGAAAGTGGGGCCCGGACTGCCAGAGCAGTCCGGGCCCCCCAGGGCCGCCGGGCCCGTGACAACTGTCATGGTTGTCACCCCCTGATGGCGGCCCTGTGTATTACTAGTGACACAGTTTGATATGATTTTAAAAAAAAAGCTGCAAGGATACCTATTCCAAGGACACCTAATCCCTAGAGGCAATGGTGGGAGATCTTTCCAAATCAATATTTTTGTCTGAATCAAGCAGATCCTCATTGATTCTCAAAATTCACAGTGTAGTGTAAATCCCTAAGTTCTTTAATGCCCTATAAACTCATTCGTATTTAGTAATAAAACACATCCAACTTAGATTAATACATTAAGTATGAAAATAATGCATTTGAGCTTAATGAATCAGGACCTACCAACTTGGAACTTGGCCACATGCTGCCGTATATAATCGGGAATATTTTGCAAGTGCAATTTTTGGAACAACAAACCCAGCTTACTAAATCTCTGGCTATTAAGCAGGGATTTTTTAAAGTTTTATTTCATGAACTTTGGCTCTGTTTATGAGACAATCATGAAACATGTCAAAGACAAAACATATTGAACTTGAAATTGGAACAGTACACATCTTGTATTTACACAGTTCTAGAATATATGGTGCACGTTAACACGCCACTTCACCTCTATGGTACCACTAAATTGGAAGCATGGAAAAGCTACCTCAAGTGTATAATGACACCTTTTTTTCTTATGAGGTTTTATTGATAACAGAAGGGATACGTTACCCTATGTTATGCAAGGGGTGCATGTAGAATATGAGTAACAAGGGGGATATTTATAAAAGTAATACAACATATAAAATACACAATAAACAGAGGCGTAACTTGAAACCATGGGGCCACGGTGTGGAAATTGCCCTTCCCGCCCCCCCCCCCAATATGTTTCAACCCTCCCCCCCTATCCCCTTAGCCCCTCCATGTGTCTCATGCTCGCCCCACATTTTTTTTTTTAATGTGCACCACTTTTTCACTGACACTACAAATTTATGAATATTCCCAGCATTTCTTCAGACTGAAGTGACTGAATTTTTCTGCTACTATAAATTTAGTGGTGTTCTGAAAGAAAAACGTTTGTGGAAACTGCTGGGATTTACTTTGCAGAAACACGTCTCTTTTGAAATCACTTCAACAAATATGATCAAAGACTGATGAACTTTGATAAATATCTGCCAATGTATCTGAATGCTCTTCACCCTCCCGCACAGTCCAGTGGCTAGATAATGCAGAGAGTATCATGACATCTGTGTACAACAGCACAGTAAACAACTTTAGAAATATAATATATCCAAGCAGTTCTGTAAAATGGAATCACAACATACAAAATGCAAACATTTATTTTCAAATTTTACTGCATTAATGTTCTCATGGCATATCAAAAAATCAAGTCAATCAAGTTAGATTACAGAGCTCACTCAGAACAGGAGGTATCGGAAGAAGTGAGTCTTTCCAAGGTTTGGAAGCATGCAGACCTAGAGTCTAAAAACCAGGTTTGCCAAGGCCTTTGTTGAATGAAAACCTTTTGTTGAGCAACTGAGTTGGGTTTTCGGAGGACAAAAGAAAAACCAGGGCAGTTTACTCCAGTTTTTTGATTACCAAACCAAAATATCCTATAGGGAATCTACTGATGTAGGTGACTGTGGAGACTCACTAAAAGAGGGTGTTAAATGGCTCAGTAGAGAGTAGAAGAGGTGAATTTAACTGTATTTTATCACTGTAGTCTGTCAGCAAAATGGGGACATGTCTGCAAAATGAGATACCAAATGATGGAAAGAAGTATTGAAAAAGCTTTCATTTTTCAATATATCACAAAAGGGAAGGGGAGTTACATGAAACCTGACTGAAGATAGTGAGATAATAGAAAGTAACTTGTTATAGTTAAAAGAACAAAAAGAGCCAACCATTGAACCCCAGCTTTGTAGACATTGGACCCCTTTGATATGCTAAGTGGCCATTGGCAGTCAGAAGACAATTCTCTGCCAAGGGGTATTTTTGACATTCTTTATTTTTTGTGCTTTAGTATGTCAAGGACAAATCAACAATCATAAAAGGAAAAAAAAAATTAATATTAGCAAGCAACATCCTCAAGGTGCAATCACTTATTCTATTGGCACATTTTATGTATCAGAAAGAGGAAAGCTGCTTGCAGCATATATTACCACAAGAATTGTCCTGAGCTCGGCCAGCATCTGCTGGCTACCTTGCCTTCAGAGGGTTTCTTGGTCAGGGGGACCCATTCGTGATGCCCCTGCTCCCGAATCAAAGAAAATATCGTCCAAGGAGCATGACTCACCCCCATCTTGTCCCAGGCCATCCACTGTGAGCCCTGCAAAAGTTCACCTATATCGCGGCTCGTCGGGCTCCTTTCAGCCTTCACTTTTTATTTTGTCACCCCATGGCACCTCCCCACAGCAGGTAGGGGTTCAAGTGTTCTCATGTGAGCCCAATATCAACACCAAAGGCTTGGTTTCTCACAGAGATGTGTCCTCTCCGCTCAGCAGTTAGCAGTTAGCTCTGCCCCCGCCCAGGGCTACAAAAACAATAATAACAATGATTATCGTGCTTCCTCGTATACATATTCATAAGTCTAAACATGGCTAGTGTAACGTGGACTCTTTTGAAGGAACTGTGAAGTCTGCTGATAGGGAGTGTGACATGTCTATGAAAAGGGTAAACTGAAATAAATTCACAGGTGTTCGAATTATTTCAAAGGCAGGAATAGAACAGAGAATAAAAACCTTTTCCATTTGGATTAGTGCTTGCTATACTTTAATTGTTGGGAGACTGACTAAGGATCCCCTAATCCTTTCTCTGGATAGTGTTGTGATTCATTTTTATTTTGAGCTCTCCGATTTTGCACATAACCAACAAGTTCAGCTGCATAACTACACTTTCAGTGTCAGAGGTCTCTCTACTCTGCTCAGATATTCAACAACTCATCATTCAATTGTGCCAGATCAGATGATCATGAATTATTCTGTGAAACACTTGACATGCTCAAACTATTAGTTTGGAGTTAGAAGCCACTGGATATTTCATTTTGGAGCCTCTATACCAAGTCCTGCTACATCTGTGGTTTTGCACTGTCAGTATAATAACCAAAAAATAGCATATTTAAATGCCAATGCACTGTGGGATATTTTTATTCCAATAATATACCAGAATTAATGTTAGGTTCAAGAAGTCAGAAGTGTTACAAAATGTTGTTTTAACATTTATTGCCAGGAAATGCAAAGCTATACATGACTGATAGGAAAAAGTAAGTCTTGGATTAATGGAGAAGTGAATAAAAACATAAAACAAGTAACACAGTTACTTTTGTTGTAGATTTCATACACTTCCAAATTTAAAAAAAATATTTGTGGTATACATTTTTGAAACACAGATTATGAGAACTAAAAATTAGAGTAAAACTTTATACAGAGCACTTGTTCAGTTTTTTTTATTATTCTAAAACACTGTCCTGGCTGCATAGCCGATGGCTGCCGTTGGCTTTTTTTTTTTTTTACACATTGTAAGTGTAACTACAGTGGGTATTACATTGGTAACATTTGGGTTATACTGGTGCAACAGCACCAAAAGAGAAATCCAAACAGCGCAAGAAAAAGCTTCACCCATAAAGCGTCTCTTGCCATAGTTTTAAAACATTTGTCGCTGAATATCTCCTATGATGTTTGCAACGAAAGCAAACACCAGTGCTCTTTGAATACCTACCATAATAACGTTTTTACTCTGATTTGTAAATGAAAAATATGGCATTTGCTTCCTTTGAATGCACTTGTGTGTACATTTATATATATTCATTTAGTTTTTAGAGGTATGATTTAGTGGTGGAAGTTTTTACCCACCCCCCAGCCCCCCAGTTTTGAATGTAATATCTTGTGTGCACCCCCATTATTTATTCCTAGAGTCCCACTGTTCTTGTGACATTAGAAACAGGCCTTGACATGCCAATGAACAGTACAAGCAGTGAATAAGGTTAACGTATTCTACTGTATATATACTGTATGACTATGTAAAGCAGTGTCTCAAGAAGCTTGTTGTGTTTTGCTGTTTATCTAAAAAACTAATTAAAAAATGATATAAATTATATTCTACTAAAATAATCTTGAGAACTCGCTGCAGGGGATCTCTTCCCCCTAACTTTATCTCACTTTATATGTTTCTTTTACTCTATTCCACACAAACAAAGTGATTCACTAAATTGAGACTTCAAAGTTAATTCCCAAACATTCTTTAAGTCGGCTATGCTTCCATTTCAGCTATTTTGGCCTCAAATTTTAAATTCACCTTGCATTCACTCTGATTTTTTACTGAATTACCCTGAAAAAGTTAATTTTGACTCAGTTGAAGTACCAGTTAAAAACAACTACGATTTACATTAATATTTGATTGCATGCTGAATATTGTGTAATTATTAAAACGTTGTCTCAGATTTTGAATGCTACAAATGCAAAATGTATTCCGTACTTATTCTTTCCTTCTCTTTAAAATAATTTTTGTCAAACAAAATAAAAAAATAAAGAGTTCCGTGTACATTAATCTACATACTTTAAGACCTATTGATTATCTTTCCACTACAATTTAGGATGTGTTTTCTAAAACAAACAAGTCTGTTTTAACACTGCTAAGTAGATAGTCTATCAACGCTTCGTTAGAACACTGGTCCATAGCGTCTACTTATTATTCAAAGTCTCTGAAAACTTGAAGAGTGAGAGATTTCATTATCTGTTCACAGTCCCTGCTGAGGTATTTTTAAATACCCTAGTGAATCAAGTCAAACAAACTACCTAATGTTCACTCGAAAGGTTCCTTTGAGAGAAGAAAAATCATAATAATTCTCTTGTGTTCAGCTAGCCTGTGTTCCAGTTTGCAGAGAAAGTGAAAGAAACCTTTTAATGAAAACCTAAAGGACATCTCTGGAAAGCCACCCCACCACTTGTGTTCCAGAAGGATGCTCTGCTGTGAATATTAATGAAGCTGAAAGTCTCATCCAGTGACTTTGACATGTTGTTCAACATATAAAGAGAAACCATTTAAACTGGACCACACACACAGTATGGTGTGAAGAACTTCAGACACCCTGCTATTTATTCCATTCTGTTTATTATCCGTGTGGTATTTAATCTAGAAAGAGTTAGACGGTGTGATAGTCATATTCTGGAATGTGTAAGGAGACTTTTTATACAGCCAGACAAATGCCAAAATACTGATACATTTCTTACCTTTCTATGTTAAATCATTTGGAAAGTTAATTCAACAATATTAAATTGAGGACTTATAAAAAAAAACTGAAAATTGGAATTTACTCAAACATTGCCACTGTGTCATAGACTCCCAGAATCATATTGTCAGGGTTTGGTGTGGCCAATCCAATATATATATTAATTTGAGTGACTAGGAAGACTACGATTGAACAGCCACCGAAAATCTGGGAGAGGAAGGCTTGCAAACGCTGCAGACAAAAGATCCACAAGCTATTTTTAGATATATCCTCTATCACAACATTAATTACATGGATATTTCTATTGGGGTAATCTGCAATAAAGTGATTTTTTTTTATCTTTTTGTATTTGGGGAATGGATTCTGCCTTTAATACTTGAAAAGACACAGAGACTCCTATTATACTTTTCTCTTTCTATACATCCCTCACAAGCAAAAAACAAACCAAAACTTTACACATGAAAATCATAAAGAAAGTAAAATTAAGATCACATCCTATTAACTACTTCATAATCAATGAAGTATAAACATTTTTACTTAAATGTATCAGTATTATTATAGCAATCTGAAATCTAGTCCATAAAGTCTCAACCATCTTAATTTATATTCTATAAATGATTACCAGCCTCTAGACAAACATATTTCTCTGCTGGTCACCACTGGTGATTTAATGCCTGCAAGTGTGCTGAAAATGATTACCCTGTACATCCAAACAGTATAGGAAGTTTCATTGGTTCATATCATTCTACAGCCACAGAGGGGGAGGAGTGAATGCACTCTATCATTTCGCTGTTAGCATTACATCAACATTCCAGAGATTGATAGAGATAGCAGTTTTAAATACCTTTATTTTATAAATATATGATTTAACAATAAATGTTCATATTATACTCAAATATAGATATTCTTTTTGCATTCATTTGCCATCCATAGTAACCTGTATTGCTAGTAATGACTTCAGGATCCTTACAGATACCTATAAGCATACTATTTGACCATTTTTATTTATCTATGTTTGTTACACATTACGTACATGAAAAACATAGCATTTATTGTACGCAGAAGGGGAGGGGGTGCCGAGAGTAGCTGGCCAGTGGCGGAACTATAGGGGTCGTAAGTGCCAAGGCAGGTGCTTATTTACTAAGGCAGAGTAGGCACCTTACTGGATGGCAGGTACCTACTCAGCCGAAAGATACCGGTGGAGAGAGGAGGCTGACGGCGAGATAGAGCTGATGTTCTTGCTCTTATTGTTCCTCACTGCTCCTTTGCGCCCTGCTATGAACAGCACATGAGGGAGTGAGGAAGAGCAGGGAGATTAAAGGAGCCACTAGATTCCAGGGAAAAAAATCTTAACTGGACTTCAGGAAGAAGATCCCCACCAGAACCCAGGGAGAGGACCCACACCAGCTCTTCCAAAAGTAGGAAGGCTGGATGGGCCTAAAAAACAGTAAACAAATTGTGAGTGTACGCAAAAATGTGTAAATATGTGTGTGTCTGTCAGTCTATACATACGTGTATAAGGCCTCAATGTTGTGTCTTTGTTTGGTCTCTTGGACCAAAATTAAATATATCTTGCTCCTCACTCTGTACTGTATAACCTGTGGTTCTATACTTCTAGTATTTGTGTGTCTGTCAGTGAGAGTGCTTGACTGTCAATTAGAGTGTGTGTCTGTCATTGAGAGTGTGTGTCAGTGTGTCTGTCAGTGATTGTGTGTGTCAAATCAGTGAGTGTGTGTGTCTGTCAGTGAGAGTGTGTGTCTGTCAGTGAGAGTGTGTGACTGTAAGTGAATGTATATTTCAGTGAGTGTGTTTCAAATCAGTGAGAGTGTGTGTATGTCATTGAGTGATGGCTTGCCTTATTTGGACAACCTTTCCTATTATCCACGACCTGTATCTTAAACTTAAAAAAAAATTGTCATGATCACATATGGTACTTAGGCCACATACCAGTGTTCTCAAGTATCACAGTTACACTTGTACAGACTGACTGTACATAAAGTAAGGGATAATCAAATACTAACCAAATATTAGCATTTACCATCTGGTTTACCCTCCTCATAGCTTTGACCACACTAGATCACTTTTCATTTGCATTAAAGGTTATGATAGATGTGTATATACAGTGAGGGACAAAAGTATTTGATCCCCTGCTGATTTTGAACATTTGCCCACTGACAAAAAAATAATCAGTCTATAATTGCAATGGTAGGTGTATTTTAGGTGAGAGACAGAATAACAAAAAAAAAAAAAAATCCAGAAAAATGAATGTCAATAAAGCTATAAATTGATTTGCATGACAATGAGTGAAATAAGTATTTGACCACTTCGACTTAGTAATTGGTGGCAAAACCCTTGTTGGCAATTACAGAGGTCAGACGTTTCTTGTAGTTGGCCACCAGGTTTGCACACATCTCAGGAGGGATTTTGTCCCACTCCTCTTTGCAGATCCACTCCAAGTCATTAAAGGGAAACTCCAGTGCCAGAAAAACGATCCGTTTTTCTGGCACTGGAGGGTCCCTCTCCCTCCCACCCCCCAATCCCCAGTTACTGAAGGGGTGAAAATCCCTTCAGTGACTTACCTGGGACAGCGGCGATGTCCCTCGCCGCTGTCTCCGCCTCCGCGGCGCTCCTCCTAGTGATTACGTCGGCCGGTGGGCGAGACTAATCTCGCTCACCGGCCGAGGAGACCTAATGCGCATGCGCGGAAATGCCGCGCATGCGCATTACGTCTCCCCATAGGAAAGCATTGAAAAATCATTTCAATGCTTTCCTATGGGGTTTTGAGCGACGCTGGAGGTCCTCACACAGCGTGAGGACGTCCAGCGACGCTCTAGCACAGGAAACCTGTGCTACAAACTAGGAAGTGACCTCTAGTGGCTGTCTAGTAGACAGCCACTAGAGGTGGAGTTAACCCTGCAATGTAATTATTGCAGTTTATGAAAAACTGCAATAATTACACTTGCAGGGTTAAGGGTAGTGGGAGTTGGCACCCAGACCACTCCAATGAGCAGAAGTGGTCTGGGTGCCTGGAGTGTCCCTTTAAGGTTTTAAGGCTGGTGTTTGGCAACTCGAATCTTCAGCTAGGCTAGGCCACTCCAGGACCTTAATGTGCTTCTTCTTGAGCCATTCCTTTGTTGTCTTGGCTGTGTGTTTTGGGCTGATAGTCCCAGGGTTTGTCGCCGTTTCGTCGGTGGACTCACCGCTGCTGGTCTGATGCTGACCCGCTGAGGTGTGTGTCTGGTCTCCCGCCTTCCCCTCCCCCCTTCCATGCTGTAGTTGGGTCCCTTTCTGGGGCAGCAGGCTGTAGTGTGGCAAGAAAAGGTGGGAAGGGAACAGCGCTACAGTACTGATCACAAGGGGGAAAAAAGCTGCACACCTGAGAGGAAGGGCAACCCTCAAACCCTTCAGAAAATGGAGAAAACAAAAGACAACAAATACAGGGTGCGCTGGATGAAATAAAACGAAAATGAAAACACGGAAAGGAAAGTCTCTATAGGTACAGTGTAGACCTTGAGTAACTGTTCTTCTGTTCTCGCTTTGGAATCGCAGTGGTTGGATATGAAACACAAAAGCAGAGAAGGGGGGGACCAATAGTGCAAAACCGTATTGGTGAGAGGATCACGAACAACACAGACGTAGAGAAATGCCAACTTACAATTTATAGAGCTAAGCCCAGCTCTTGTGGCCTCCAATATGTAGGTATGACGTCTAGATGCCTAAAAATTAGGATATCAGAACACTGTCGGAACATTAAGAATGGATTTGAGAATCATACAGTGTCTAAACATTTCCTAACACACCATCAAAAAAACCCTAATGTTCTTAAGTTTACCCCTATTCAAATATGCAATATTCCATGGAGAGGGGGCGATATAAGAAACATTCTAGGAAAAGCCGAAATGGAATGGGTTTTTAATCTTAAGACATTAACCCCAGAAGGCATAAATGCAGAATTTGATCTTTTTAATTTCCTGTAGTATTTTAACTTTATACATAGATTATTAGCTCCAGCACTGTTATTATTCTTTTTTTTTTTTTAATTCTTTATTTTTGCGTGCATGAAGGTTACAAGACAGCTTACCTCGCCACAACAGCGTTTGTAAGCCTAAGCATATCATCGTAATGGTACAGTCATGGCATTGAAACAGTGCACAATTTTTATGTAGACAAGCTTACACATATCTAGGGTCAGTATTGGATACTTATAACATCGATATTTACTGGTTTGTTCTGCGCTTCTTAATGAGGGATATGCCTGTGAATTTAGTTCCATGCTTGCAAGAGTATTATGTGTAGTGTGGCGTGTGACCACTGCAATGGGTACTAGGGTACAGTATAGGCCATTGTGATCTGTGTCGCTGTGTCGTATGTTACCTACTAGGATGGTTGTACCGCTAAACATAGCGCTACTGAAGTGTTCGGTGCATGTGTAGGCCGTGCAAGATGGGTGTTCTAGTGTATCATGAGACATCATGAAAACATTTAAAACATAACACATAAAACATCACTGCTAACATTTGCAATTAAAACGAGTGTTGCGCCAACAGGATTAATGATCAAGGCTTTAGATATTGTGAAGTCATGCGTAGTAAAGGTGTTCTGCGCAGTTTGAATATGTTATATTCTAGTCACAGTATGCATTGCCTCGGTTTGTTTTCTTTTTTGACTAGTGTGAGTTAAAATTAAGGAGTAAAGTAGTACAATTGTATGGCATAACGTTACTAACGCACATTGTTTATAATGGTAGCAAGAGAAGAGATATGGTGCCTGGCGTTAAAATCCCAAGTAAGTGAACCAGATGAAGCATATGCACTGAGTAGCTTAGAAACAACATATTGTGCCACCAGATAGGGTGGTTATTAAATTACTATATGCAGTAAAGAAAACACGCTAGGTAAGGCTTTATCAAAGTAATGTGCACATAGGAGATGTTGCTTACTTGGTGAACATTCTGGAAGAATAAACAAGCTGTAGCAAATGGTCTATTAAGCAGACGAAACAACTCTATAAATCAAGCTAAAACATTTTAGACATGTATGTAACATGTTGGAGGAGTAGGAACATATTGAGTACAGGCTAATAGGCAGGTTGGGTGACTACTGACCAGCCATTGTCCCACTCCGCGGGACCCTATAGGTGAATGACCACAACAATGCTCAGTATTAAATAGCCCACTGTGTCCTCTGCCAGGAGGTAGAAAAGAAAAACATGCGTGTATCAAACAGAGTGGAAATCGATCAGTTAGGCTAAACAAGCCGGCCATGTTTGGGCCAAAGTCATCCAATACCTGCTACATGCAAGGCAGAGTCCCATAAGGTAGGGTGGGTTTGTCAGTCCGGTAGTTTGGGAACAGTGGGTGTGAAGATGGATAAGGATGGTGTGAGTCAGAGTCCTCTTCGGCTGCGTGGGTTTGGTGGTGTGGTAGCTGTCCTGGCCGTATAGTGGCAGTTGGAGTCAGCCTACTCCTGTCGTCGGTGCCAACAAAGCACACAGAAAGTCCAGCAGGGTTTCGGCCTCACGGGTCAAGTAGGCTGGAGGGGTTCCGCCGCTGCCTCCCGGTCCACCGTGAGTACCTTGAGTGGTGGGTGTATTTATTTGGCGGTTAGGCCATTTCTCCGCTCCCCTCTTTGTTTTGCAGGCCGGAGTCTCTGTGTGTCCTTGTGGCTTGGGATCGTAGCCTTTCTGGGTGCTG
Organism: Pelobates fuscus; assembly: GCF_036172605.1. Taxonomy (NCBI): domain Eukaryota; kingdom Metazoa; phylum Chordata; class Amphibia; order Anura; family Pelobatidae; genus Pelobates; species Pelobates fuscus. Next base: position 86,829,523 of record NC_086325.1, on the reverse strand, counting down.
TTTGCGTCTCTGTGTCGCTGCTTCTGGGTGATGCGCTGGCAGGCCTTGGTTTTGCTTGGTGCCGGCCGTGTCCCAGCCCCTCGAGTACGCCAGTGTGTTGTATTTAGTGGCGGTCCTTGTTTGGGAGCCCTCCAAGTCGGTCGGGGTCCATGCCAGCGGTGTCGGATGCGCGGCCTGTGGTTTTTATGTCCGAGCATATTTCTCGTTTCCTCCTTGCTGCTTCGTGCCGGTCGGTAGCTTATCTGTGTGTTTCAGGGCCGGTCGCCATGTGGGTGAGGTGATGGGCAGTCGGGGGGCCGCAGCAGTCCCTTGGGTCTGTGCCAGTATGGCCTGCCACTTTGTCCAAAAAAGGTTGAAGGCTGCTGTTATGCGGTCCTCATGGGGGGATTCGCTTACCCGCTGTGCTGATATAGGTTGGGCGGGTGAAGGCCCAGGGGCCCAGTCGGCAGCCGCCATCTTGGCCACTGAATGTAGGTGGTTTGCGTTCTCTGAGGCTTTTAGGGTCCTGAAGCCCTGTGGAGTGCGGACCGGGATAACCCCCGCCGGTCCGTGAGGGGGGGGGGGAGGTGAAACCGAGGTCTTTAATCGACGAGGTGGCTAGTCTAGGCGGCGGGAGAGTGGCCGCCCCTCCTGCGCTCGCCATGTGGATAGGCCTCGGACGCCCGACCGGTGAGGATAGCTTGTATTGCCGCTTGTAGGGTATCATTCTGCTCCGCTTGATGGCCTCTTTTGGTTGCTGGCCGTTGTGGCCCGTTTAGATGCTTTTTAAGTCGTGGTATTAGATTTCAATTGTAGCTTGTTCAGGAGCTCTTGAGATTCACGTCCTCACAGCTCTGCGGTCAGGCCCCGCCCCCAGCACTGTTATTATTCTTAATTCTATTTTATTTTTATTTTATTTTATTGTTATGATATTATAATCATATACTAAGACCACCATTTCATGTCTTATGGATCACTTTTATTTTTATTTATTTATTTTATTATTTATTTCCTCCATAATATGTATATGTATTTGATGACATTGTATGACTATTATTTTATGCTCCCCCCCTTATCACTTTGCTCCTTTATTTACTGTCCTTCTTTTATATGTCACCCTTCTGCCCCTTTCTCCTCTTGCCCTTTACCACTATGGCTGCTTAAAATCCCCTTTCCCCTCACTAATTGGGACTCCCCCTACCCCTTTTTTCCGTTCTAATTTTCAGTCCGATCATGCCATTAGCAGAGACATGATCCGGACTACATTTCCCTGCATGCCTAGCACCATCACACGGCACTTTGCCGTTTTCGCCGATCCGCCCGTTTCATTGGTCCAAAATGGCCACGCCCCCGTGACCTTTCCCCTGCCTCTTCTTTTCGTTATTTCTCTCCTTCCACTCCACAAAATTGATTCTTTGTAACTACCTAATAGGTCCCAAGTGGGTTAAGAATTAGCCCATAATATTTATTATTCAAATCAATTATTTTTCAATGATTTAACATATTAACCTATCATATGTATAATTTTAAGTCATGTGACCGTGGTCACATGGTAATGACGCCATTTGGGCGCCAATTTTTGTAATTTATGCCATATAGCTGCCTATATAATGTGATCAAGCCAGGATTATTATCTTTACACTTGAAAAAGCCTACTGTTTGGCGAAACGCGTTGTGTATTTTTACTTTGTTTTAAATTAAAGTATTTTGTTACTACCTTTTACTTTGGGTTAGTTCATTTACTTTATATGCTGCTGTTTTATCCTGGCTGATTTTTTATCATCATTTTTAACAAGATCCAGTACTGCAAAAGGAATCCCTGGTGGGGATTATTCCACCTACGCTTGGTTCATAGAGCAGTGTGGCTGCTCTGAACACTGTAAGTACGTTTCTTTTTATTACTTTGTCATTTTTACATATGGAAAACACTATGGGCCCTTTCTTGTGATTTTATTTTTCATAAGACCGGCACTACAAGCATCACTAGAGGAATATCCTACACGTGGGGAGTTCAAATACCACTGTATGCTGTTTTACTTAGAGCTGGTTATAGCTCTTTAGATTGTAAGTTGGCACTCTTAGGACCTCTGTGTTGTCTGTTGTTGCAGTACTACCAAAGTTATTGCACCATTGGGTTTTTCCCTTTATATATTTTATATGCTGACGTCTGTCTCAGAAGTTTTAAAGAATCGTGTGGAGACTCCAATTGCCCAGTTATATCCTACATGTGGGGAGTATCAAATACCACTGTAAGCTGTTTTACCTAGAGCTGGGCTTAGCTCTATAAATTGTAAGTTGGCATTTCTCTACGTCTGTGTTGTTCGTGATCCTCTCAACAATACGGTTTTGCACTATTGGTCCCCCCCTTCTCTGCTTTTGTGTTTCATATTCAACCACTGCGATTCCAAAGCGAGAACAGAAGAACAGTTACTCAAGGTCTACACTGTACCTATAGAGACTTTCCTTTCCGTGTTTTCATTTTCGTTTATTTCATCCAGCGCACCCTGTATTTGTTGTCTTTTGTAGTGTGGCAGCCCATGGGGTGGGTGACGATGGTGCCTCTGCTGGAGAACTCTTGTGGGCTGAAAGCTTGGCCCAGAATTCGGCCAATAGGCGGTCTAGCCGTTCTGAGAGTGGTGGCAGTGGGGGACTGCGTTCTGGCTGGCACATGGCGTCAGCCATATTGTGCTGTGCCGAGCTCTCAATGCTGGTGCTCTTGGGTTGGGGCCTTACCCCTGAGTTGCGAGCCGTGTGCCGGGACATCCCTCTCCGACAGGGGGGGGGAGAGTGTGCATCTGGGAGACCTCCAACTTGGTTGGCTGCAGGTAGCAGAGGGATCGGCCGCTTCCCCAGTGCAGTCTGAGTAGGCCTGTGGGCCTCAGGTCGATCCCCAGGATGTCTTCGCCTTTTTGCCCGCTTGTTTGTTTACACCTTGTCTTCGTGGTAAGGGGGTCGGGAAGCAGGCGATTTTATTATTTAGTTTAGTTTTTGGTTAGTTTCAGTTGATTTTAGTGAGGAGCTCTTCTGATGTGCGGCCGTTCGGCTTGGCTGCTAGGCTCCGCCCCCCCGGCTGTGTGTTTTGGATCATTGTCATGCTGGAATACCCATTCACGACCCATTTTTAATGTCTTGGCTGAGGGAAGGATGTGCTCACCCACGATTTGAAGGTACATGCCCCGTCCATCGTCCCTTTGATGAGGTGCAGTTGTCCTGTCCCCTTAGCAAACAAATACCGCCAAAGCATAATGTTTCCACCTCCATGTTTGATGGTGTGGATGGTGTTCTTGGGATAATAGGCAGCATTCCTCCTCCTCCAAACACATTGAGTTGAGTTGATCCCAAAGAGCTCGATTTTGGTCTGATCTGACCACAACACTTTCACCCAGTTCTCCTCTGAATCATTCAGATATTCAATGACAAACTCCAGACGGGCCTGTACATGTGCTTTCTTGAGCAGGGGGACCTTGCGGGCACTGCAGGATTTCAGTCCTTCACAGCGTAGTGTGTTACCAATTGTTTTCTTGGTGACTATGGTCCCAGCTGCCTTGAGATCATTAACAAGATCCTCCCATGTAGTTCTGGGCTGATTCCTCACCGCTCTCATGATCACTGAAACTCCATGAGGTGAGATCTTGCATGGAGCACCAGACAGAGAGAGACTGACAGTTATTTTACGTTTCTTCCATTTGCGAATAATAGCACCAAATGTTGTCACCTTCTCACTAAGCTGTTTGGCGATGGTCTTGTAGCACATTCTAGCCTTGTGTAGGTCTACAATCTTATCCCTGACATCCTTGGACAGCTCCCTTTAAGAGAGTGCTCCTAATCTCAGCTCATTACCTGTATAAAAGACACCTGGGAGCCAGAAATCTTGCTGATCGATAGGGGATCAAATACTTATTTCACTCATTGCATGCAAATCAATTTAAAACTTTTTTGCCATGCGTTTTCCTGTAATTTTTTTATTGTTGTTATTCTGTCTCTTACTGTTAAAATAGTGGACAACCATTGAAAAACAGCAGGGGATCAAATATTTTTTCCCCCTCACTGTAAATAGCTGCAGTGGGACATTATATTTCTAATAAGATACTTGGCATATATGAGTTATGTGGATTTTTCTTATGAAAAACAAAGTTTAAATATACTTCATGCAGTGCAAACAGGGCTTTTTTCCTTGTAGCAGTTTGCGGATTTTTGTTCATTCCAAAACAAATATCAGAGTCCACACTTAAAAATTACCTTTTTATGCCAGCTCTTCACACCTAATATTTACATGTTATTTTTTCTATAATACCAAATTTAAAGAACTGCCACGTTACAACCAGTCATAATTTTAGTTACTGTCATAAACCAATTTTACTTATATGTTGAGCTTTTTTAAATTTAAACTTACATAAATTACAAAACATATAAAATTAACCTTTCCACTTGCAACCAATGCTTGCAAATGGCTTTGCTTTGTATTCATTTACAATATAAAACAGGAAAAAGTAAAAAGTAGCAGGATGAGCCAAGCATTAGTGATTACTTTGCCCCCTTTGAACAGTGGTCCCATATTACCTTGCCACCAAAAATAAAATAAACCCTACTTACCCTCACCCTCATTCAAGTATTGTTCTTCATCCACCGTTTAATAAATGTGTAGACGGAAAAACAAAATGTAGTTCTTCTAAAGCAGCAGTTCCCAACTCAGTACTCAAGTACCTCCTACCAGTCCAGGATTTAGGGATTACCCTGTGTGTATACGCTATACACACACTACATTCACTATACACACAAGGTGCATTCACTATACACATACTGTATACACTATACACACACTGCATACACTATACATACACTATACATACACTGCATACACTATACACACACTGCATACACTATACATACACTGCATACACTATACACACACTGCATACACTATACACACATTGCATACACTATACACACACTACATACACTATACACACACTATACACACACTGCATACACTATTCATACAGTATACACACACACTGCATACAATATACATACACTACACACACACACTGCATACACATTGTACAGCGCTACGGAATTTGTTGGCGCTATATAAATAATAAAATAATAATAATAATAATAATAATAATACACTACACATACACTGCATACACTATACATACACTATACACACTGCATACACTTGACTGCTGACCCATCCTCCTTTTACCTTCCCGTTGCCCTCCCAATAAGACACCGCACACTTTTCTTGTGGATAAGGGCAACGGCCACAGCTTTATTAACTTAATTCAAATGCAATAACCATGACCTGTCAGTTGTTGGGCGGTTAACCCAACAGACAGTTCTCCACCTCTTTTTCCCAAGAGCCTCAACAGCCGGCACTTGCCATCAGCCCTTGTGTGGTCTGTCGTCTCCCCAACTCGACTCTGTGTCTTTCTCCTTTACTCCCGCTATCCAGGGATCCCGCCAAGCTGTGACAAAACAAGAAACAACAGCAAGACACCAAACAAAACAAAACGAACACATCCATAACCAAGGGGAGGGTGGGTGTGAATTTTCACCAGTTTCCTTCCAGAGTCTCTGCTGACTGGTAAGTCTCCTCCCCACTCCTCTCCCCAAACCCCATATCTTTGCAACATTTTATCCAATTTAGTCCAGCCCCTATACATGGGCAGCAGTCATGACCCCCCTTCCCAAGGTGTACAGGGGGAAACTATACACACACTGCATACACTATACATACACTATACACACACTGCATACAATATACACACACTGCATACACTATACATACACTATACACACAAATTCCAAATATAGGATCCGCCCCGGGTGCCAAATGCTCCAGGTACGCCCCTGGCCATGTGAGGCATTGAGGCCTTGCAGTCGGCGGTTGACCCCTGTCATGACCAGGCCCGGGTGGCACAACAACGCATCTGGTCACCCATCTTGAGTCTGGCGGTATGTGAACAAGTAATAAGCCTGTACCTCAATCCTCACTGGGTCATGACACCGTCAAGAAGAACCATAAGCCTATAAGCCTGCCTGCTATGGACACTGTGACCATGTGTCTCCCCTCATGAGGAGTACTAGGCCTGGCACCGGGACTCTAGTGGTGGGACTCTGTGTGGCCTCGACGGCAATTGGCTGAATTCAAAGCTGAGCTCAGTAACTTTTCATCTCTGGCAGTACGTTGTTACATGCTGTGTGGCACTCTTATTTCTGCTTTTCCTATATGGAACTCATAGCTAGCATGCTTGGAGGCCTCCTGGAGGTTTTTTCCCCCAATCAGTTAACCTCAGTATATAGCTGTCATACTTATCAACCTACCTTTATACTACATATGCACTGAATTTCTCTTGTATTTATCTTTATAATTCCTTTTATTTTCTGAAAAGTGCATTTGTACCATGTTATGTTTCTTTGCCTGTTTTATATAACCTTGCTGACATGCTCATAAATACCTGTATATTGACAAAAATAAAGAATGTAAAAAAAAACACAAATATTACTAACTCACAGCACCACCCTAGCCACACTCACTCAAACCCCTAAAATTAGAGTGTCCCTCTTTGTCCATTTGAAATGACGTGTGGTAGGATTTACAATAAATGTATCTTTAAAACCCTCTAACTATTCTTTTCAGTTATTTTTTAATTCTTGGCAAAACTGCTGATATAAATCCCTCCCCATCAAACAGCTTTGTATGAAACAAGAAACTAGTATAATATGAATTGGGTAGAATTAATGAAACGGTTTATTCTTTTCATTGAACTGAAAACCAAATAGCAAACTTCAACCTAAAATATTCAAACTGCTACTAAAGGAGAATTTGATGACTTTTAAAGCTCGGCTGTTTTGGCCTCAAATGTTTAACCTGTTTCAAAAGCATTCCTTGTATAGTGAATAAATCTACATGCTTTAGTTCTGACTGTAGTGCTTCTTCATTGCAATAATAAACTAAGAACATATAATTAAATCATAGTCTCTAAGACATATTTTGTCTTTGTCCTATTAGTTTCTTCCAATAAAACAACAGTAAGAATTATATGAATATATATGTGATTTAATTTATACAGCTCTTTAATCCCAAAGGGACTCACAGGGTTTGTTTGCAAGTTAGAACTATGATTTAAATATTATGACTTCTGAGCTATGAGAGCATATATTAAAACATATCTCATGAATCATTCAACGTGGTAACAAACAGAAAAAAAGTTATAAAGAGTAATAAAAATGCTTCAAGCTAATAATTTTGGACAGTCAATATACATAAAAGATTGTTATTTTTTTCTTTTTCTACCTTTATTTCTGCATAGCATCCAAAAAGTAAATCTGTTAAAATTCCAGTAGATACTTGGAACAGATTAACAGTCATTATCTGATGATGATCATCAGGCTTTGGAATGCTGGCTCTAGCTTCTGAAGTTGGCATTGATGCCAGGCCATGGAGGCTTAGGCATACTCAAGGTCCAACCCAGGTCTGTAGCAGTTAGTCAGTCTGATAACACCTAATAATTATAACAAATGGTGAAAAGACAAAAGAGAAAAAAAAAGATAAGAACGTGGACACTGTGAAACACTAGGACTGCAGACAGGGTAGGAATGCTGGCATACCAGGTGCAAAAAAACAAATGGGTCATTTGCCCACACCACCAAAGTAGAATAGGATCAAAAGCAGTGTTGTGTTCAATCTGGCCTGAGCAGAATGATATTGATCGCAATATAGGGCACCAAACTTGGCACCCTAACATCCATGCATTTCATTGGGAGATTGTGAATAACTTTTTCTCCTATGAAAACTGTAACGGAGCTCCCGTACTACAACTGAGTACTTACGTCAGGTCAGCTTTCTCTCTGCTTCTCTTCAGACACAGTTGTTGAAGATTGACTGGGGTCTCCACTGGACCAGGCTGCAGCTCTCTCTTTCGAGGCAGGTATCATCTCTCTGCCTTTGCCTCATATGTTCCTCTCCCAGGCAGGTACCAACACCTCTGCCTACACTGTGTCTAGCTACTGTCTGTATAAAAGCACTTGTCACTCTCAGGTCTAGTTCTTCTTTAACATGTCCCGGGAATTAGGGACAAATCCAGCCAGTCCACAAGTCCAAAAATTATGTTACTAGGCTCCTTGAACAAACCACTCACAGTTTCCATTGGAACTAACGCAAAACTCTTTATTTTGGTGACTTGTCCTTAAACAGGTGGTGAAAAGCATTTAAAAAACAAATATACAGAACATTGGAGAACAAGCAAATATAATTATTATTAGAACTACTGTATATACTCGAGTATAAGACGAGTTTTTCGGCACATTTTTTTGCTGAAAAACCCCCACTCGTCTTATACTCGAGTCAATGTCTGTATTATGGCAACTTACATTGCCATAATAGAGACCAGGACCGCCGGGCTCATTACAAGCCCGCAGGTCCTGTTGGGGGCTGGCAGCGAGCTGTAACTTATCATTCCTGAGGCTCCTGTCAGCTCCCTTCTCTTCCGTGCCGGTCAGCTACCTATCAGCTCCACGGTAAGTCTCGCGGTCTGAATGCCGCAGCATCAGAGAGTTGCCACGGGTTACCATGGCAATGCTCCGTACCGCACTCAGACCGCGAGACTTACAGTAGACCTGACAGGGGAGCTGACCAGCACGGAGGAGAAGGGAGCTGACAGGAGCTGCCGGAATGGTAAGTTACAGCTCGCTGCCAGCCCCCCTCCTACACAGCCAATGCCACTGGACCACCATGGAATGAGAGCCCCCCTCCCTGGCCCATGTATCAAGCAGGGAGGGGGACAAAAAAATATAAATAAAAATGTAAATAATAATATAATAAAATTTAAAAAATAATAATATTAAAATAAAATGAAAATATTAATAATATTTTTTTTTAATTTAATGTTAAAATAATAATTTAAAAAAATTATAAAAATGCCCACCCCCCACCAAGGTTGCAAACTCTGCATCACATACACAAACACACTCTATATCATATACACACACACTCACACTGCATTCATACACACACACTACACACACTGCATTCATACACACACACTGCATTTATATACACACACACTGCATTATATACACACACTGCATTCATACACACACACTGCATTCATACACACACACACTGTATTCATACACACACACACTGTATTCATACACACACACACTGCATTCATACACACACACACACTGCATTATGTACACACACACTGCATTCATACATACACACACACTCTGCATTATATACACACACACTGCATTCATTCACACACACTGCATTCATACACACACACACTGCATTATATACACACACTGCATTCATTATATATACACACACTGTAAATAAATATTCAATTAATATAATTTTTGGGGGATCTAATTTTATTTAGAAATTTACCAGTAGCTGCTGCATTTCCCACCCTAGTCTTATACTTGAGTCAATAAGTTTTCCCAGTTTTTTGGGGTAAAATTAGGGGCCTCGGCTTATATTCAGGTCGACTTATACTCGAGTATATACGGGTATTTAACCCAAGTTACATTTAAAACACAATAAAAAGCAGCAACATATACATTTAACTTCTTATTTGGTTGCCCTAATTTGCATACCAAGATTACTCAAACTAGCAAAGCATAGTTTGTATATCAATTGCTACCATCAAAAGTCTCTTTCAGGGGCTCTTGCGATCAGTCCCATAGTTTGTGGGCAAGAGGCTGGCCCTCAAGCCTCTCCAAAGGGCCATGGCATGGAAGCTTCTGTCACAAAACTGTCTTGATTTACCCACATTTGCTTGGGGTAACTACTGTATGAAAAAGTTCAATCTGGCCTGAGCCAAATTATATTAATGATAAAATATGGCACCAAACTTGATAACCTGGCATCCAATGATTTCAGTTGGAACTCCTGAATAAGTAACCAATATTTTTCTTTATGAAAACCACCTTGGCTCACCTAAAGATGGATTGTTTTTTACTAGTTGGGTTCCCTCTTTGCACTTGTTCAATCTAGTCTGAGCCAAGCAATTCTAAAATATGACATCAAACCTGGCATCCTAACATACATGCGTGCTGGTGTCAGTTGCCAATTTTGCACCAATTTTACATTAGACACCAGAAACTCCAGCAAAGTGGTCATTGTATATATTGGTGCGGTGTAAGTGACAAAGACCTACACCTATAAGTGGAGCGCTCAAACACATATATAGCTTACCATAACGTTGTCTCAGTCAATGGTACAATATGGGGTACATGTCAAAATAAAATACAGAAAGATACAATATAGTGCAGATGGTACTTAAAGTGACTTTGCAATGATTATAGTAGTATCATGATAAATTTATACACTCACATTTCAGGGAGCCTGTATATAGAAAACACTGGCTCCGTATTAAGGCTTGTGTGCTGTTATGGTAGCACCACCCTCCTATTTCGACTTGGAGAAATTCTCGGAAACACAAAAGGAGAGCAGACCAATGTGTGGATTTATAGCGATAAAGAATACAAATATGTGTTTAATAAATGTGGTGTTCACCTGGACCTGAGCCTATGGATCCCGGCTCTAGGTATATAGGTTTTGTGCCAATTTGGGTGGGGATGGCACTACCCCTATGAAGATTCCTCGGAGGCTCCAAAAAGGACTTGAATGGGGTCTTAAATGAAAATGGCACATTTATTGGTATAAAATCAATGTAAAAACAAATGTAATGAAAAGTCCTCAATAAAAGTCCTTTAAAAATGGCCAATACGCATTTCACTCTCAAATAGAACTTCTTCAGTCAGCTGTAATGTTGGTCCTCTGAATCCTCCATTTTAAATGTCTCTTGGGTCTTCCCCTTTAATGAGCTAAGTGCATTTTGTCCAATCATAATCAAGTTTACATATTGCTTGTGCAGGGGGATATGTGAGTGTGCCTTTAATAGGTGATTACTATTGGCGCCTTTATTTGCTTATTTTTTCATTGGTGGACAGTGTTGGTTGGCGGAAGTGCTTTTATTTCGGCCGGGCGGTTGGCGGAAGTGACGTCACGTAACCACGTGATCGCCACTTAGCCGCCGCCCGGAGCCTCCCGGCTTCTCCGATCCTGCCGCACATCTCCCATGCGCGCAGGTCGGAGGGAGGATTGAAATGTAGGAGGGAGTGCTCTGCGGGCGTGTTCGGTACGTCACGCCCCTAAGACGTGGCGGCACGTCAACTGGCTCCTCCCCCTCCAAAATACTAAGCAAATATCAGAAATAGCAAAAAGGCACAGAAATAATAATAACAAAAGAAGTGATATGGTGATAATATTAAATGCTATAGAATATCAAGATGATTTACATAATATATATATAGTGCATTTATAAATAGTATGCTTACAAAAAGTGCAGAAAGTGCTTCAGTGATGTGTATATTTAGAAAGATAATATTAAATGCATATGTGATAACAGTGAAAAAAGTGTTTTGTTTTTAAATGCACGCTATTGTGACACCAGATATGAGTGACAATGTGCACTTGCAGAGGTTGGCAGAGTACACGCTGTAGGCCTGACACACCCGCTTGAAGACAACTAACTGCTATTCAATCTATAACAGTGAAAAACGTTTTTTTGTTTTTAAATGCACGCTATTGTGACACCAGATATGAGTGGCAATGTGCACTGGCAGAGGTTGGCAGAGTACACGCTGTTGGCCTGACAAACAGACGCTTGCAGACAACAAACTGCTAATTAATCTATTACAGTGAAAAAAAGTTTTGGGGTTTTTAAATGCACGCTATTGTGCCACCAGATATGAGTGGCACTGTGCACTGGCAGAGTACACGCTGTTGGCCTGACACACAGATGCTTGCAGACAACTAACTGCTAGTCAATCTATAACAGTGAAAAAAGTTTTTTGTTTTTAAATGCACGCTATTGTGACACCAGATATGAGTGGCAATGTGCACTTGCAGAGGTTGGCAGAGTACACGTTGTAGACCTGACACACCCGCTTGCAGACAACTAACTGCTATTCAATCTATTACAGTGAAAAAAAAGTTTTGGGGTTCTTAAATGCATGCTATTGTGCCACCAGATATGAGTGGCACGGTGCACTGGCAGAGTACACGCTGTTGGCCTGACACACAGACGCTTGCAGACAACTAACTGCTAATTAATCTATTACAGTGAAAAACATTTTTTGCGTTTTAAATGCAAGCTATTGTGACACCAGATATGAGTGGCGGCACTAGGCAAGTGGGCACAGTATCCATTGTGAGCCTGACACACAGACGCTTGCAGACAACTAACTGCTATTCAATCTATTACAGTGAAAAAAAGTTTTGGGGTTTTTAAATGCACGCTATTGTGACACCAGATATGAGTGGCAATGTGCACTTGCAGAGGTTGGCAGAGTACACGTTGTAGGCCTGACACACCCGCTTGCAGACAACTAACTGCTATTCAATCTATTACAGTGAAAAAAAAGTTTTGGGGTTCTTAAATGCACGCTATTGTGCCACCAGATATGAGTGACACGGTGCACTGGCAGAGTACACGCTGTTGGCCTGACACACAGACGCTTGCAGACAACTAACTGCTAATTAATCTATTACAGTGAAAAAAAATTTTTTGTTTTTAAATGCGAGCTATTGTGACACCAGATATGAGTGGTGGCACTGGACAATTGGGCACAGTATCCACTGTGAGCATGACACACAGACGCTTGCAGACAACTAACTGCTATTCAATCTATTACAGTGAAAAAAGTTTTGGGGTTTTTAAATGCACGCTATTGTGCCACCAGATATGAGTGGCACGGTGCACTGGCAGAGTACACGCTGTTGGCCTGACACACAGACGCTTGCAGACAACTAACTGCTAATTAATCTATTAAAGTAAAAAAAGTTTTTGTTTTTAAATGCAAGCTATTGTGACACCAGATATGAGTGGTGGCACTGGGCAAGTGGGCACAGTATCCACTGTGAGCCTGACACACAGACGCTTGCAGACAACTAACTGCTATTCAATCTATTACAGTGAAAAAAGGTTTTGGGGTTTTTAAATGCACACTATTGTGCCACCAGATATGAGTGGCACGGTGCACTGGCAGAGTACACGCTGTTGGCCTGACACACAGACGCTTACAGACGACTAACTGCTAATTAATCTATTACAGTGAAAAAAAAATTTTTGTTTTTAAATGCGAGCTATTGTGACACCAGATATGAGTGGTGGCACTGGACAATTGGGCACAGTATCCACTGTGAGCATGACACACAGACGCTTGCAGACAACTAACTGCTATTCAATCTATTACAGTGAAAAAAGTTTTGGGGTTTTTAAATGCACGCTATTGTGCCACCAGATATGAGTGGCACGGTGCACTGGCAGAGTACACGCTGTTGGCCTGACACACAGACGCTTGCAGACAACTAACTGCTAATTAATCTATTAAAGTAAAAAAAGTTTTTGTTTTTAAATGCAAGCTATTGTGACACCAGATATGAGTGGTGGCACTGGGCAAGTGGGCACAGTATCCACTGTGAGCCTGACACACAGACGCTTGCAGACAACTAACTGCTATTCAATCTATAACAGTGAAAAAAAAGTTTTTGGGTTTCTAAATGCACGCTATTGTGCCACCAGATATGAGTGGCATGGTGCACTGGCAGAGTACACGCTGTTGGCCTGACACACAGACGCTTGCAGACAACTAACTGATAATTAATCTATTACAGTGAAAACATATTTTTTGTTTTTAAATGTGAGCTATTGTGACACCAGATATGAGTGGTGGCACTGGACAAGTGGGCACAGTATCCACTGTGAGCCTGACACACAGACGCTTGCAGACAACTAACTGCTATTCAATCTATTACAGTGAAAAAAAGTTTTGGGGTTTTTAAATGCACGCTATTGTGCCACCAGATATGAGTGGCACGGTGCACTGGCAGAGTACACGCTGTTGGCCTGACACACAGACGCTTGCAGACAACTAACTGCTAATTAATCTATTTCAGTGAAAAAAAAATTGTTTTTAAATGCGAGCTATTGTGACACCAAATATGAGTGGTGGCACTGGGCAAGTGGGCACAGTATCCACTGTGAGCCTGACACACAGACGCTTGCAGACAACTAACTGCTATTCAATCTATTACAGTGAAAAAAAGTTTTGGGGTTTTTAAATGCACGCTATTGTGCCACCAGATATGAGTGGCACGGTGCACTGGCAGAGTACACGCTGTTGGCCTGACACACAGACGCTTGCAGACGACTAACTGCTAATTAATCTATTACAGTGAAAAAAATTTTTTTGTTTTTAAATGCGAGCTATTGTGACACCAGATATGAGTGGTGGCACTGGACAATTGGGCACAGTATCCACTGTGAGCATGACACACAGACGCTTGCAGACAACTAACTGCTATTCAATCTATTACAGTGAAAAAAGTTTTGGGGTTTTTAAATGCACGCTATTGTGCCACCAGATATGAGTGGCACGGTGCACTGGCAGAGTACACGCTGTTGGCCTGACACACAGACGCTTGCAGACAACTAACTGCTAATTAATCTATTAAAGTAAAAAAAAGTTTTTGTTTTTAAATGCAAGCTATTGTGACACCAGATATGAGTGGTGGCACTGGGCAAGTGGGCACAGTATCCACTGTGAGCCTGACACACAGACGCTTGCAGACAACTAACTGCTATTCAATCTATAACAGTGAAAAAAAAGTTTTTGGGTTTCTAAATGCACGCTATTGTGCCACCAGATATGAGTGGCATGGTGCACTGGCAGAGTACACGCTGTTGGCCTGACACACAAACGCTTGCAGACAACTAACTGATAATTAATCTATTACAGTGAAAACATATTTTTTGTTTTTAAATGTGAGCTATGGTGACACCAGATATGAGTGGTGGCACTGGACAAGTGGGCACAGTATCCACTGTGAGCCTGACACACAGACGCTTGCAGACAACTAACTGCTATTCAATCTATTACAGTGAAAAAAAGTTTTTGGGTTTTTAAATGCACGCTATTGTGCCACCAGATATGAGTGGCACGGTGCACTGGCAGAGTACACGCTGTTGGCCTGACACACAGACGCTTGCAGACAACTAACTGCTAATTAATCTATTTCAGTGAAAAAAAAATTGTTTTTAAATGCGAGCTATTGTGACACCAGATATGAGTGGTGGCACTGGACAATTGGGCACAGTATCCACTGTGAGCATGACACACAGACGCTTGCAGACAACTAACTGCTATTCAATCTATTACAGTGAAAAAAAAGTTTTGGTTTTTTTAAATGCACGCTATTGTGCCACCAGATATGAGTGGCACGGTGCACTGGCAGAGTACACGCTGTTGGCCTGACACACAGACGCTTGCAGACAACTAACTGCTATTCAATCTATTACAGTGAAAAATAAGTTTTTGGGTTCTTAAATGCACGCTATTGTGCCACCAGATATGAGTGGCACGGCGTACTGGCAGAATACACGCTGTTGGCCTGACACACAGACGCTTGCAGACAACTAACTGCTAATTAATCTATTACAGTGAAAAAAATGTGAGCCTGTGAGCCTGACACAGAAGCTGGCAGGCAGGCAGGCAACTGCAATTAGATTACACACAAAAAAAAAAGCAGACTGATGTTCGAGCCCTAAAAAGGGCTTTTTGGGGTGCTGTCCTTACAGCAGAGATCAGATGAGTCCTTCAGGACTGTAGTGGACACTGAATACACTAGCCTAGCTATACATTTGAACAAATAAGTTATCAGTCAAAGAGTAAACTCTGACCAAAAACTGAGGAGGGGTTACAGGGGTAGTATAGGGCTTAACCCTCTATATATAGAAAATCAAAAAAGAAAAGGAAGTGAGGAAAGTTCCCCGTGAGAGACGGGGCACTTAATCTCACGACCGCTACCCCCAATTTCAATGTCAAAGCAGTTAAAACTAAAAATAACAAAAACTTTAATAGAACACAAATAATATCAAACAAACACACCTAGTGTATCACCCCAAAATGTGAGGATTAAAAAGCAAAAAATGAAAAATGAAAAAATGCGACTGCAATGGTACATTGGCAAAACAGTACGGCAGAGAACCTTATGGGGTACGAGCAGCAACAACCTTCACATAGATGCAATTAGTTTATGAAACATTGAAACAAACTTGTAATAGTGAAGAAACATAGTTGCTGACAGGACCTCCCACGGAGCTACAGCCTATTTGTAACTGTTTCGTGCCAAGAGACAAAAAAAGAGAACGTCGGATTCTCCTACTTTAAGCAGTCCCAGAGAAAACCAGGATCTGGGTTTCCCTATACCTTCCGATAATCCTAAGGAGTATATGCTTATGTATTACCAGTACAAAAAAATTCCCTGGTCTATCTAATGCAACCAAAGGATAATAAATCGAAAGGATAGCGAGATGAGAAGTAGAGGAAAAAAATAGTATGAAGATGGCTGAGTCTAAACAGAGCTAAACAGAAGGCTAAATCGCTGTAAAGGCTCCTAACTCAGAGTTGTGGTAATCACTCTAGTGTAGACCTCAGACTGCGGAGTATCCAACAAGCTGTCAAGGCAGTCGACAGAAGTTTATCCAATTACAGGATCATTTCAAGAAGCAGTAAATCAAGCTGCCCAACGCGCGTTTCGGCGGTCTAACCGCCTTTCTCAAGGGCAAATAGTGCATGCTGAGCCTCTCCTTACATCCCTTAAATACCCAGAAATCCCTACCTGTTAAGAAGGGGGTGGGGTTCATAAGTGTCCGCCAGCCGAATATGCTTAATTACAGCTGGTGGTATGCGCATGTCCGTACTTAGTTATTGGTGCATGCGCGAGGACTTTGCTTTTTTACATGTAAGTCTTCTTTAGCGGGCGCATGCGCCTGGACTTAGTCTCCGGACCAACGATTATTCCACTGAAGGGGATGCGCATGTCCGTGTCCAAATACCAGCGCATGCGCAGGGACTTAGTCTTAGGTATATGTCCTTCACTATGCGCATGCGCCTGGATTTAGTCATCGAGCAGAGCGATCGGTCCCCTAGAAAAGGCTGATCCACTTCTAATAGAGAGTGGGTCAGCTACGTACAAGGGGTTACTTTTAGCAATCTCAAGAAGACTTGAGTCCTAGAGGAAATTAACTTCAGTCTTTGTAGAAAAGCCTGAAAACATGAGTATGATTCCCCAATCGGAATCCGATCGGCCAAATCATATCTGCTATTGGACGTCAATAGTCTCTGTCATAATAAGACAGAGACTATATATAGCGTCTTAGCCTCATCAGTCATCCCAAGAGTCAATTACAAAAGGGGATGGCGGATGTATAAGGTAGGTTATTACTCCTGGTATCGTCTATTGGAGGCGCACAGGTAGAAGAGGAGAAGCAAAATTAATGATCAACAATAAATTGTGTATCAGTAAGGATATAAATTAAAATAGTTCAATCAAATGTTATAAACTAGATTTAATATGTACAATAGAAGAGTGGTATATGAAGAAGGAAAGGCATGGTTCAAAAGAGGACCTACACAATTGGTCCCTATCAGGAGATAGGTATTGAGACAAAGTACTAATCAAATAAATGGGGCAAAAGAAAAGCCCTCATTGAGGCCACCAGGTTGGAGTGTCTTTAACCTATATATCCATTTGGATTCTCTCTGTCTGAGGATTCTGTCAAAATCCCCACGTCTCTGATTCCTCTTAACTAGTTCGAGGCCACAGAATCTGAGGTTATTAGAATCACCGTGGTGATGTTCCTTTAAGTGTCTAGATACTGGTGTTTCTAGGCGGTTCCTTGGGGACCTTACATGCTCTAAGATTCTTTCTTTGAAGGCCCTGAAGGTCTTGCCCACATACCTCTGTCCGCAGGAACAAGATAAAAGGTACACTAGTCCCTTAGTATTACAATTAAAGAAATCTTGAATCTTTATGGAGTCTTCCCCTGTACTGTCACTTATAGTTTTTGAACCTTTGGAGATGTATCTGCAGGCAACACACCTACCGCAGCCATATGAGCCGCAGGGTGGGGTGCCTAGCCAGGTTGCTCTTGGTTGTACTGGAATAGAGAAGTGACTTGGTACCAACATGTCACGGATGTTGCGTCCCCGTCTTGCCGTAATATCAATGTGGGGGCCAAGGACGTGTTTAAGATGGACATCGTTTAGCAATAGAGGCCAAAATCTGTCCAGAGACTTCCTAACCTCGGGCCAGCCTGCGTCGTATGTCGCGATCATACGTATTTTGCCAGCTTCCCTAGTTGTATCCTTGTCGGGTTGGTCACAAAGGAGTGTACTTCTCTGGGTCCCTAGTGCCCTTTTATATGCCCTCTTCAGGCAGCGGTTCGGATAGCCCTTTGCTTTGAAATGGGCTCTGAGTTGTTGTGCTTTGAGTTTGAAATCCATAATATCGCTGCAATTCCTGCGGAGACGGAGGTATTGACCCGTGGGAATGCCTTCCTTTAGTGGTCTCGGGTGATAGCTACTCCAATGGAGAAGCGAGTTTGTAGCCGTTGGTTTTTTATACAGTGTGGATTGGAATGTGCCTCCCTCGTCCATGGTGATGGTCACATCTAGAAAATTAATAGAGCGTCCCCCAAATTCAGACGTGAATCGCAGGTTCTCTTCATTCTGGTTAAGAAGAATCACCAGATCAGAGAATTCCTGGGGGGTACCCTGCCAGACAATTAGAACATCGTCAATATAGCGACCCCACCATAGAATCTTGGGTAAATATTCTGCCAAGTTCTCAGATGTAGATATCCAGTGTTCCCACCAACCCAGGTGAAGGTTCGCATACGATGGAGCACACGCTGTGCCCATAGCGGTACCCCTCACCTGGTGGTAGAACTTGGAATTGAACAAAAAATAGTTATGTGACAGAATAAAACCCAGTAGGCGTAGAACTCTTTTTTTGTCTCTTGGCACGAAACAGTTACAAATAGGCTGTAGCTCCGTGGGAGGTCCTGTCAGCAACTATGTTTCTTCACTATTACAAGTTTGTTTCAATGTTTCATAAACTAATTGCATCTATGTGAAGGTTGTTGCTGCTCGTACCCCATAAGGTTCTCTGCCGTACTGTTTTGCCAATGTACCATTGCAGTCGCATTTTTTCATTTTTCATTTTTTGCTTTTTAATCCTCACATTTTGGGGTGATACACTAGGTGTGTTTGTTTGATATTATTTGTGTTCTATTAAAGTTTTTGTTATTTTTAGTTTTAACTGCTTTGACATTGAAATTGGGGGTAGCGGTCGTGAGATTAAGTGCCCCGTCTCTCACGGGGAACTTTCCTCACTTCCTTTTCTTTTTTGACTAGCTATACATTTCCCTATCAAATCAGTGGCGGATCCAGAAGCTAATCTCGGGAGGGGCACTGGCAGATTATTTTAAGAAACAATCCAGGCACAATAACCACTACAGCTCTCTGTAGTGGTTTTGGTGCCAGGAGTTGCTGTGGCGCCCTCCCAGAGTAAGTAGTCAAACCGTTTAAAAAAACGTTTGATAACTTACCCAGGTCTGCCGGGATAGGGGTTGTAGTGTGTATGTGTTTGAGGGGTGCAGTGTGTGTGAGGGTCGCAGTATGTGTATGGAAGGGTAGTGCGTTTGTGAGAGGAGTGCAGTGTATGTATGGGGTAGCAATTTGTATATTGGGAGCAGTGTGTGTATTGGGAGCAGTGTGTTTGTGTGTGAGTTGCGCAGTGTGTTTTTGTGTGAGGGGTGCTGTGTGTATGGGGGGCAGTGAGTGTATTGGGGGCTATGTGTAAGGGGGGGCTGTGTGTGTGTAAGGGGGGCTGTGTATGTAAGAGGGGGGCTATGTATGTGTAAGGGGGGGCTGTGTGTGTGTGTAAGGGGGGGGCTGTGTGTGTGTAAGGGGGCTGTGTATGTAAGGGGGCTGTGTATGTAAGAGGGGGGCTGTGTATGTAAGGGGGGGCTGTGTGTGTAAGGGGGGGCTGTGTGTGTAAGGGGGGGCTGTGTGTGTAAGGGGAGGCTGTGTGTGTAAGGGGGGCTGTGTATGTAAGGGGGGCTGTGTGTGTAAGAGGGGGGCTGTGTATGTAAGAGGGGGGCTGTGTATGTAAGAGGGGGGCTGTGTATGTAAGGGGGGGGCTGTGTATATAAGGGGGGACTGTGTAAGTAAGGGGGGCTGTGTGTGTAAGAGGGGGGCTGTGTATGTAAGAGGGGGGCTGTGTATGTAAGAGGGGGGCTGTGTATGTAAGGGGGGGGCTGTGTATATAAGGGGGGACTGTGTAAGTAAGGGGGGCTGTGTGTGTAAGAGGGGGGCTGTGTGTGTAAGAGGGGGGCTGTGTGTGTAAGAGGGGGGCTGTGTGTGTAAGAGGGAGGCTGTGTATGTAAGAGGGGGGCTGTGTGTGTAAGAGGGGGAGTGTGTGTGTGTAAAAGGGGGCTGTATATTTGTGTGTAAGGGGGTGTGTGTATGTAAGGGGGGCTGTGTATATAAGGGGGGGCTGTGTATGTAAGGGGGGGCTGTGTATGTAAGGGGGGGCTGTGTATGTAAGGGGGGGCTGTGTATGTAAGGGGGGCTGTGTATGTAAGGGGGGCTGTGTATGTAAGAGGGGGGCTGTGTATGTAAGAGGGGGGGCTGTGTATGTAAGAGGGAGGCTGTGTGTGTAAGAGGGGGGCTGTATATTTGTGTGTAAGGGGGGGGCTGTATATTTGTGTGTAAGGGGGGGCTGTATATTTGTGTGTAAGGGGGGGCTGTATATTTGTGTGTAAGGGGGGGCTGTATATTTGTGTGTAAGGGGGGGCTGTATATTTGTGTGTAAGGGGGGGCTGTATATTTGTGTGTAAGGGGGGGCTGTATATTTGTGTGTAAGGGGGGGCTGTATATTTGTGTGTAAGGGGGGGCTGTATATTTGTGTGTAAGGGGGGGCTGTGTGTGGTGCAGTGTGTAGGGGGGCAGATTAAATATATATTTTTTTAATTATTAAATAACTAACTAAATATAGCTAATGTCCCCCCTCCCTTCTTACCTTTGCTGAGGGAGGGGGAGACATTGCTTTCTCTTCCATTCCCTGGTGGTTCTAGTGGGGGAGTGAACTCTAACCTGCAGCTCAGGCTAGAGTTCACTCTCGCGAGAACGGAGCGTTGCCATGGTAACGCTCCATGCTCGCGAGAGGAGAACCCGGCGGAGCTGCAGGTAAGAGCTCCCCCGGGTTCTCTCTCTCACTCCCTCCCCTGCCGGCCGCCCAGCAATCTGCCTGTGGGCCGGGCAGGGAGATCACTGATCTCCCCTCCGGTCCGTGCAGGCAATCAGCAGGGCTGGTGCTTGGATAGCACCAGCCTTGCATGGGCCGGCATGGGAGAGCCTCGGGCAGCAATATTTTCTTGGGGGGGGCAATTGCCCCGTTGCCCCCCCCCTGGATCCGCCAATGTATCAAATCAGCAGCAGCTACACTTTCCCTCCTCTATCTAAGAATGCAGCTTCAGAATGAATCTAAAATGGATGCTGTACAGGAGGTGGGAGGGTCTGGAAGGGAGGGTCTGCTGCTGATTGGCTGGAATGTGTCTGCTGACTGTGAGGCACAAGGTCAAAGTTTAGTCAATGATGACGAATAGGGGGCGGATCGAACCGCGCATGTGATCGCCCGTCGTGGCGAACGCGAACACGTTATGTTTGCTGGGAACTATTCGCCAGCGAACAGTTCGGTACATCGCTACAGCTGACTGAAGAAGTTCTATTTGAGAGTGAAACGCGTATTGGCCATTTTAAAGGACTTGTATTGAGGACTTTTTATTACATTTGTTTTTACATTGATTTTAAACCAATAAATTTGACATTTTCATTTAAGACCCCATTCAAGTCCTTTTTTGGAGCCTCCAAGGAATCCTCATAGGGGTAGTGCCATCACCACCCAAATTGGCACAAAACCCATATACCTAGAGCCGGGATCCATAGGCTCAGGACCAGGTGAGCACCACATTTATTAAACACATATTTGTATTCTTTATCGCTATAAATCCACACATTGGTCTACTCTCGTTTTGTGTTTCCGAGAATTTCTCCAAGTCGAAGTAGGAGGGTGGTGCTACCATAACAGCACACAAGCCTTAATACGGAGCCAGTGTTTTCTATATACAGGCTCCCTGAAATGTGAGTGTATAAATTTATCACGATACTACTATAATCATTGCAAAGTCACTTTAAGTACCATCTGCACTATATTGTATCAATTGTACCATTGACTGAGACAACGTTATGGTAAGCTATATATGTGTTTGAGCTCTCCACTTATAGGTGTAGGTCTTTGTCACTTACACCGCACCAATATATACTAATTTGTTTAGTGGAATAGAGAATATTTCCACACAAGTGTATTGAGCTGCCTGTAAATCACTTTTAGACTCTTCTGAGCTCTTTTGTTATACACATTCCTCCGTAACAAGAGGTAACCTTTGATTAGTATTCAAAGTGGCCATTGTGCTTGGAGTAACCATCCAAAGCCAAATTAGCTGACCTGGAAGCTTAGCTGAGCAAATAGTATATAATCTATTTAGTATATAATCTATTTAGTATATAATCTTTACACGTAGCGAGAGAGGCAGAAAATAGACGTGCAGGCTGGTAGACTAGATTTGATTATATAGGTGAAATAGAACCCCAGTAGGAAACATGGGGATTGTTTTATATTTATTCAAATAGTGAATTGCACTTGGCTGGCAACAGAGTTCCAAATTTTAAGACAAAATAACAGAATGGGAAAATAAGTCACTGACCGCAAGCGTTTATTATTGTACTTAAAATTTGCAGCTTGCTTGTCAATTCTTCCCCCCTCTCGCTTAGAGTGCCAGTCATCTATCTATCTCCTCCTTAATTAACCTCCCAGTTCTTTGACATCTTCACCTCCTGACTACCTCACTTTCTCTCTCCAAATGTACCACCACTAACACTTGGGGACTTCTGCCCCTTCTCCCTGTAAACGTCTTTTACTCACATCCTCATTCAATCTCCCTCAATCTACCCTACTTACTGTGACAGAAACTCTATTGACTGTGTATTTTTCTACCTCTGCTCTATATATGACCTCACCCTATCTCAGACCACCACCTTTTTTCCTATAATCTCCATCTTACCTCTGCACTCATTAAAATCGGCACTCTGTAAATCCTCTCTGATTCTACAAACTTATACAACATATGTTTACATCACCCCAGGTTCGCTTATCAACTCATCCCCTCCCTTGTGATTTCTTGTCTTGACTACTACAATAACCTACTGTCACGTATTCATCGGCATATAAAAATGTGGCTAATGGCATTTACCGTCCTGACAGGAAAAGTTGTGCCGAGCAGCATTACCGTCCTGACAGGAAAAGTTGTGCTGAGCAATCACGCACATGGAAACCTGGTCATTGCTTTTGGGGTCAAAGGCCGGTTATGGCCAATCAGATCCACAGTACTTCGTACTTTGGCATCTGAGGTACACTGGACTAATAACGGATTAATCACTTCTTTTAAAAAAGAATTATCCGAGAATATTCTGCCAAAGACCTACCTAAGGGGTCAAATGACTTTATCACTTATGTGATGCAGATCGATAATAGACTCAGGACCAGGGAAATTGCTAGAAACAGAACTAGACGTTTGACTATGTCATTAGCACCTTGATTCTCCAAACCTATTATCTCTGGCCTTCTGACGTTGTCTGAACCCGAACCTATGCAGTTAGAGGTTACTGGACTGTCTGAGGCAGAGCAACAGTATAGGAGAAAAGAGGGTTTTTATTATATTGTGGCAAAAAAGGACACATGAGAGATGTCTGTCCTATACGTCTGGAAAACTTCTGCACCTAAGAACCTTAAGGGGAAAGGTCTTAGGTGTAATGGATAAGTCCTCAAGCAATTCCCGAAGCAGATGTCTCCTTGACATTTCCGTCTTTTGCAATGAGAATAACTTTTCATGCAAAGCCCTGGTTGACTCAGGTGCGGCTGGTAACTTTATTGATTTATATTTTGTTAAGAAACACACTGTGACGAAGTGCCCTTCGCCACTTGTGCCTGGAGAGGACTAATTTTATCACATGACAGGAGGCTTCATATTTTGCATAACTTTCTTTACTTTATGCCTCCAGCAGCACAAGTCAATCAGAAAAAAACAATCAGTAACAGGCATCACATCCATATATAAAGCCCTGACAGTCACATGATTTCCTCTTTCTTTGCTGCTTCCAGCCAAGGCACCGGTCAGAGTACTTTGCTCTCAATTTTTGCTGTCTTAAGTGCTATTTTAACTTGTATTTGTACCTTTAACCCCTTAAGGACACACGACATGTGTGACATGTCATGATTCCCTTTTATTCCAGAAGCTTGGTCCTTAAGGGGTTAAGTTACACTGTACACTGTGTCTTTAACCCCCTGTCTGGGGCTTAAATCTGTCCCTCTATTCTCCCTGCTTCCCCTCAATCTACCCTTCTCCCTGGACGGTCTGTTTTCCTCCACACTGCCCTGGGTTTTTTCCCTTCAGGGCTCTGTTTCTGTCAGCCTGTTTGCCTGAGGACCCTCGCGATTCGCGGCATTTTACCGCGATCGCGCGGGACCAACAGGTCTGATTAAGGGTCCAGGGTGCTGGGGGGTGGGGGGGTAATCTTCGGCGGCCATCTTAATTTCACCAGTTCGTGATTCACACGAACTTGCACTAGTTTTTAAAGGTAAAGTGTAAAATTATTGATATTGTTGGAAATAAAAGTTTGCCACATATTATAAATTGTAAAACTAAGCACACTTCTCACTGCAGTTAACCCCTGCAACTCTGCTAAAGGGCCACTGCAGGTAACTTACCATTAGGATTGTATTGCACCAAACTAGGAACAACTCCCATCAGGCTAAGCACACTTCTCACTGCAGTTAACCCCTGCAACTCTGTGCTAAAGGGCCACTGCAGGTAACTTACCATTAGGATTGTATTGCACCTAACCAGGAACAACTCCCATCAGGCTCAGGCTGCACGGCCCAATTGGATGAACACTCACAGAAGGCAATGATGATTGGTCCACACGGGTGAAAGCACTGAAGAACTACCCACAGGGACCATTACAAACAAACAACAACAACAAAAAACCTGGCAATTGTCTGAAGTGACAATTTTGTTTTACAAAAGGGTGACCACCACGCCCAATAAGGGGCTTATAACGAAGTACGCACAATCCACAGTGGTGAAACTTCCACAAATTCCATACACAAGGGTAACCCCTTACCAAAGCGTACTGAGGTCTTTGATACCTCCCATTACCGGGCTTACGTCCCGACCATTACCGGGCTCCGTCCCGACCATTACCGGGCTCCGTCCCGACCATTACCGGGCTCCGTCCCGACCATTACCGGGCTCCGTCCCGACCATTACCGGGCTCTGTCCCGACCATTACTGGGCTCCGTCCCAACATATATGACCATTCACCCTGGTCGATAGGATGGTGACCCCTCTACAGACCACTAGTCAAACTCCTAGTGGTACTGAGTGCATGGTACCTGGATGACCCCCAGTTGTACGTGGAAGCCACTGTGTAGCTACATACGCACTGACGTATACCCTGTCTCCCCACAGACGGGAAAGAACAAGCTACCATTGTGTCAGACATTCCTCCATCATCAGCGGTGGCTTTCCAGGCCATGACCAATGCCGCAGGGTCGGCTTCGGTGGAAAAGGCTTTGGCCAAAATGATGACGCAGACACCGCCGGAGATGGTGGACACCACGCCTCCGTCACGAACAGAGGATAAGGATCCTACACAATTAGGCCGGAGGGAAGGGCGTCCAAACACCAAGGGAAGGGCTCCAACATAACCTTTCCAAGAGGTGAGGGGAAGATATTGAGGAAGCGGAGCCGCCAGTCAAGGCCCCTGGACCGCTCCCCTCCACAAGACCCCTCATCAGGGGATGAGGAACCATCATCTCCACCGTCATTAGAAATCATAGACGAATGGAGGGCAGAGGACTCGCCCTCGGAGGAGGAGGACATGGCAAGACATACCTCAGGAAGTCGGAGAATTCAGCCAAGACCAGGAATGGCTAAGGACATATATATATTGGGGTTTACTCCCCACACCCTAGGACGGGCTGATAACCACGGAGCACCATCTGTTACTGTATGCACAGACCGGAACACAATGGGTACATGTATGTCGACAGCACCAAGAAGGAGAGCTCACGGTGCTGCCAAATCTCCACAGTACTATATCCAATAAGGGTGACCCCTTGGATAATTTGGGGACTACCATACCTCCCCATACACGGCTTACGTCTCGACATTACTGACCGTTCATCTCGGTCTTATTGAGGGCGACCCCCTCCTCCATCCGCTCCCAGGAAACCTCTAAGTGGTACTGATGGAAACAATTCTGGGTGACCCCCAGTTGTACGTGGAGACCCACTAGTGGCAATAAGTGTATTACCGTACCTGACACCTGTTCGGTACCCCACAGATCGGAAGAGTGTCCCAACATGCCATAAGAGACATACATACAGGGGTGTCCCCCCTACGCTGGGTGACCCCCAGGCTAGTCTTACTCCGGTACTAGTGGCATAGGTATGAAGGGGTGATCCCCCGCGCCCTTGTCTAAGGCTTCTACCTTCAGAGTACGCTCTGGCATTGTATGCACAGACCAGGGCACACTACATGCATGTGTTCCGACACCTCTATGCTTCAATTGGAGGATCCGTACGCCCTTCCCTTAACCGAGAAGGAGAACTCACAATACTGCCAAACACCACAACTCTAGGACATTTAAGGATGAACCATTGGATTATACATAGGGAGGCTTTCACGTCTCCCATACTCGGGCTACGTCCCGACATTACAGACCGCTCGTCCCGATCCTACGGAGGGTGTCCTCATTCTCAGACCACTACCCATATCCTGCGAAAGTGGTACCAATTAATCAAAATGCTGGATGACCCCAGTTATACACAGAGAGCGTACTGTTGTACGATCCTGGCTCCACAGACCGAAAGGGTGTGAACTAACAGGTCGGACTTCCCTCAATCTTGTTTGACTCACGTACCACCAGACACCCAGGATCATCTGAAGGGGGTTTGCCGGAGCACCGGGCACACTTTGCCAACTTCCGGCTTCGGGAAAAAGAAGTCCGACACAAGCTCAGGATGGAATGCCCATGCCATCTAGGAACGAACAAGATAGTCCTCACCAGGGAGCTCGGTGTCACTGCGGGGATATCTATGTCCCGATCAGACCGAGGTCCACGTACAAGTAGTAAAGAAGAAGACAGTAGACTCTCGCCCAGTCATCAACATAGGCCAACCCAACGGTTTTGGGGTGTACCAACATCCCAAGAAGGGAGGTATACACACATTAGGAGACCTACTCCTCGAAAGGGGTTTGCAAAGTTGGATTTGAAAGGACACTTACCTACTGGTTCATATGATACCTCAAGAAGTTTCGGAAGCTGGTCAGGGCGCACTGAAGAGCAAAGGGTACCCGCAGTAGCATACCTAGACGACTTGCTGACCCTTGTAAGCCCAATTCCTAACTACGTATACAGACGAGATTCAATGTTACAGTTTCGGGAATTGTTGGGATTCATAGTGAACAGAGAGGAATCGGTTCGATCCCAGTTCCGAGTAATTACGTACCTCTACTTCGGAATAGATTCCACCTTGGACAGATTACACCTTTCCCACATCAGCATAACGACTTTTTCGTAAGGAAATTCGACGGGTACGGCGGAAAGGCTCCATAATACCTTGACTATTTCCCAGGACCACTTCACTACCGGGCCAGACATCGACGGAAAGCTCACTGCCTGAGATCCGGGCACACCTATGAAATTGGGATCAGAATGACTAGGACTTCGATAGTACTCATTAGCGAGGTAAAGGAGCTAAGCGTGACATCCTTAATTGGTATCATCCTCTGCTTCTTCAGTTTTAACTTGCCCTCGGACAGATCAAAAGGGAGAACATCATCTATTGATAATACAGGAGCGGCTAGAGTGGTGGATTGGTGTCTTCCAAGGGAGACTGGTATGTCAAGGGACTATCGCAACCAACTAGAGACCTATTATGGGACTCATGGACAACAGGTATTCCCCGAAATAACTTATCCACATGGAACACTTGGAGTTCGCTGGGGTATGGAAAGGGACTGCGATCCTTTTATTACCCCTATCTACCTCGATGTTGAATCTTTATCATAATTTTCACTACGGGCCGATCTGAACGATCCGACCGTTCCATTAACTGGATACGTTCCGCGATTTCGACAGCGCATAGTACAATTCACGACACTCCGGTTGATCAAGAGCATTTGATAGGCCGTTTTCTGCGGGGTAGCATACGGTCCAGAACCATGAGTCAAAGTATCCCTGTTGTGGGACTTTGATTGGGATCTTTCGGAACTAGTCAGATAACACGAACCTATCCCTCCGTCAGCCGTCAGCCATAATCACGTTACGTTAGATTTTTTTTCGTCGGGTATCAGATATACTGGAGTTCGACGTAGATGGTCTTTTCGGTATCACCAGAAGGAAGGATCTCTACGGTGTCTCGTAGAACTAAATCCTATTCGCGTCCGTTTTTTACCCTGTTCCCGGCGGTTTCCCAGTCTCTGTGCAGTTAGCGATGTTTTGTTATATGGAGATCACGACAACATTTAGATTGTCACATTAAGGATGTCTGCTGGGCTTATACCAACCATACAAGCCAGTTACCATGAACACTCCGTTCACTGGTTGTTATCGTTAACGGGGGTGGAGACGTGCTTTGGGTACTCATTCGGTACGAGGCGCGGCTGCTTCTCAGGCCTTCACGGGGGCCTCTATATTTTACAGGTGGCGAATTGGACACGGCGAGACAACTTCCGTATATTTATTTTCGTCAAACCACACACGCATCCTTTTTGCTCATTCCACAGCTTTAAAAATGCAAAATATGAAGCCTCCTGTCATGTGATAAAATTGTAGATTATGCTAACGTAGTGTACCTATAATCTTAATTTTAATAATGACAGGAGGCGAGTATTTTCCCTCCCTGTTTCCCTCCCTATACTCTGGGAAATTCTAATTTTCTGGTTGTCATTTTCACAGTCTAATTATGAGGTTTTGGGTATTTCAGTATATTTATGGGATGCTTATCTGGTTGACGGGTGTTTCAGCCGTGGCGATTATTAAAGTATACTATGGTTGTTTAATGTTTCAGTATATTAACGTAATATAAATATAGATACATATAGTACTGGATTTAATGTGGACATCCGTTGGGTTCCATCACCTTTCACGTATTTCTGTTCTTTTCAGCGGAATCACCATAAAGATAAAGATCAAGATAAAGCTGGAAGGTTTCAAGTCATGTTCCAAGTTATGTTCTACACGTTACTCAGGACTGATATTTGAATTCCCTGACGTTATAATGGACTGTTTTCGCATCAAAGAAAGAGGAAATCATGTGACTGTCAGGGCTTTATATATGGATGTGATGCCTGTTACTGATTGGTTTAAAGTTTTTTTCTGATTGACTTGTGCTGCTGGAGGCATAAAGTAAAGAAAGTTATGCAAAATACTCGCCTCCTGTCATTATTAAAATTAAGATTATAGGTACACTACGTTAGCATAATCTACAATTACCAGCCTCTTGCCGTATGACTATGGTCCCTGGGAGATTTTGCCAGTTAGAAACACCATTTGGACTTATTGGTGTTTTAAAAGACTGTTTTGGCCCTTTAAATGGTACTGGCACAGTTCTGCAACTTCCAATAACTGTCATATTTTCAAACTCTGTCTGACCTTTTTAACTGTCATTTTGTTTTCCTCTGAGGAGGAGTTGTTTTGCTGCATGAATGCTGTTGCTTTTGTGTGCTTATTAAACAGACCTGCTTGACCCTTTCTTGAAGCCTTGGCTCATGCTTGGGGGATGGGATAAGTCTGCAGTGCTGATTGTGTCGGTTGGAGTGATTGGAGTCCTCGGCAAGCACTAGGATCATCGATTGGCGGAGGTACTCGGTCAGAGTGCCAGCGTGTCCGTCACACACACTATACCAGTCAAGGAGAGATCATCACCTGTGGCGGCTGAGGCTATTGATGGGACAAACAGTTGTTGGATCAGCGCTTAGTGGCCAGTTGGAAGCTTAAAATAAATTGAGGGTAGGCCGCAACCTAAGGGTATGATGTTCCCTCACAGACCATCAAAGAGAATAGAGTACAAAAAATAAAAGTTAGGTCGCGCCACAGTAAAAACAATAATATACTGACGTAAGACCAAAGGTATACTTACATATAAAAAGTTATAAATAGGGGGGCGGGGCCGGGCCGCCAAGCCGAGCGGTCACAGGGAAGAACAGCTCCTGCACAATCAGCCCCATATACGCCATAATCTGCAATTTTATTAAGCATCCAGCGACCAACAACCCTGACCCGCAACGTATGCGGGCTACCGGAGCCGGGGAGAGGCTCGCTCTTGAAGTTCCAGTCCCCCAGAGGTGGGATCCCTGCAATACCCAGCGGGACCCGACCTGGCGGTGAGCGAGGCGGACGGCCGCCGCTTCGCTATCCCGCCCGAAGGAGCCGAACATGCAAGTGGTACATCGGCTGGCCCGGTCCTGTTCCCCCCCCACCGGACCGGGGGGGTGATCCCGGTCCATGTCCCACGACAAACTCGGAGACATTGCTCGACCACCAAGCAGGCCTGAGACCCGCGGTCAAGATGGCGGCGGCCACATGTACGGAGACAGAACCGCAGACCCCGCGGCAGACAGCAGACAGGTCCTGGCATGGAGCACAAGGCTGCCAACATATGGTGACCCACAACATACAGCAGCCCCTAAATCCGGTGACATACCGAAAACATCGCTCTACTCCCGTGGACGGAGCTACCCGTGGGACCGCACGCCCTTCTTCTGGGCTGGGCGCTCACCGAGAGGAATTCCTCTACAGCCTGCCATACTCCCTGGGAAAAGACCGCGATCCGGCGGACCCCGGGGCCCACGATCCTGCTGATGGGATCAATGGCGACAGGGCACGAGCGCCTGCTAAGGCCTCAGGCCGAAGGCCGGTGACCCATGGCAGTGGTACTGCCACAATGCCGGGAAATCTTGACACCAAGCGACTGACACACAACAGCATGCCCGGGGGGAGTTGCAGAAGAGCACTGAGAATATCACCGGACACACTGGCCGCCACCAACCGGACTTCCCACTTGCTTACCCGTGTCATGGGCCGCAAACACCTGATACCGTCGACAGGTACATGTCTGTGGACTGCTTCGGTCTGCCCGACTGCCGGGCCACACTAAATTTAGGATTCAGCAGGCGGAACCTGTACACACCAGAGCACGGCAGGCAAACTCCTCTGGGCAACATACAGTAACAGGCGGGACATTTTTCATCTAAGTATTTGCCGTGCACACTGTCTTCTGCCTAAATGACTTAACATATGTCTCCTCAATGTGTCCAACCATTCATGAACACCCTTTAGCCAGTACTGAACAGCTGTATCTTAATGTTGTCTATTATCTATTGTTTTCACCAGCGCAACCGATCAGTTAGGCCCATAGCCCACATGCATCCCACTGTTAAATATCATCGTATGTTAACATACCTATGGGCCACTCGAGCTGCCACCTTGAAGGCGAACCAACCTGATACTCTGCCGCTGATAATTGTTTATGCACTAGACCCCAGTCTGGCTGACATAGGCTGATGTTGAACGACATACCATGTTGCCACTCGAGACACCACACTATACACTGTACACTGTATTGACCAGCCGGCCATCTGTTAGCGTTACCAAACAGTATAGCCGCCCTAACACCGCTGACATAGTTGGCATCGCTGCCTTCTTGGCCTGCACGGTTCAGCCTTAACTTACGTTACTTAACCTAACACCGCCCCACATGATAATCTCTAATGGAACGCTCTTACTCACGGTATTGCATCCCACTCTAGCTTGTTTAAAACCTGTTTCCATTAAGTGAATTACAAAATATAAAAACAAGGCATTACATTCCTGGAAATGTATCTAACTGTATTTTCAATGTTACACCACCAAAGTTATGTACTACCTATGCATTTCCCTCTCTTTATTTTGTATCCCACATATATGCCTTAATAAAAGAAAGATTTACAAAAAAAAAAAAAAAAGTTATAAATAGGAAATAGAATAGTCCTGGGTAAAAAGACAAATAGCTAAAAAGTACAACTTGACTTAGGAACTTGGATGGGATATGGATCTGTTCGTCTTGAAGATACTGAGGTAGTCGGATATTCAGGTTCCGCAAATGAGAAGAAAATAGTGTAATCTGCATCAGGTAATAAAACAGAGGAGCTTAACAACAGTGGTGATACTCCTACTCACCTTTTAGAAAGCTAGTACAAGCTCAGGTGTAATTGGCAATCAGTGGCGTTGATCCCCCACTGGTAGGATATAGGTGGTGGTGGGTGGTTTGGAGTGAAGGTCCTCGGTATGGGAAGAGAAATAAAGCAGAATAGTGCTCTCTGTATATAGTAATAAAAGATTTGTATGTAAAAGGTATAATACTCACATTTAATAGCGTGGTATAATGCTCACTATAATAGCATGGGTGGTATAATCTCTACCTGGGATTCTTGGGTGAGTACGTACTCCGATGTTCTTGATGACCAGGTTAGAAAAATAAAATAAATAAATAAAATAATATGTAAAAAAGGTACCGTATATACTCGAGTATAAGCTGAGTTTTTCAGCACATTTTTTTGTGCTGAAAAACCCCAACTCGGCTTATACTCGAGTCAATTGTCTGTATTATGGCAATTTGCATTGCCATAATACAGACAGGGGCTGTGGGGGCTGCAGAGAGATGTTACTTACCTTTCCTGCAGCTCCTGTCAGCTCTCTCCTCCTCCGCCGGTCCGTTCACCTCTTCTGTCAGCTCACAGTGTAAATCTCGCGAGAGCCGCGGCTCTCGCGAGATTTACACTGGGAGCTGACCGAGGTGCTGAACGGACCTGCGGAGGAGGAGAGAGCTGACAGGAGCTGCAGGAAAGGTAAGTAACATCTCTCTGCAGCCCCCACAGCCCCCTCCTACACAGTGCCCATCCACTGGACCACAAGGGAAGGAGAGCCCCCCTCCCTGGCCAGCTAGCAAGCAGGGAGGGGGGACAAAAAAAATGTATGTATATTAATAATAATAAAAAAAAATTAAAATAATAAAATTAAAATAATAATAAAATAAAAAATAATAATAAAATAAAAAAATGTAATGAAACAAAAATAAATATTAAAATAATAATTAAAAAATAAAAATGCCCACCCCCCACCAAGGCTCTGCATCACACTCTGCATTACACACACACATACACACACTGCACTCATACACACTGCATTCATACACACACTGCATTCATACACACAGCATTCTCATACACACACACTGCATTCATACACACACACTGCACTCATACACACAGCATTCATACACACACGCTGCATTCATACACACGCTGCATTCATACACACGCTGCATTCATACACACACGCTGCATTCATACACACGCTGCATTCATACACACGCTGCACTCATACACACACACACTGCACTCATACACACACACTGCACTCATACACACAGCATTCTCATACACACACAGCATTCATACACACACACTGCATTCATACACACACACACACACTGCATTCATACACACACACACACACTGCACTCATACACACACACTGCACTCATACACACACTGCACTCATACACACACTGCACTCATACACACACTGCACTCATACACAGCATTCTCATACACACACACTGCACTCATACACACAGCATTCTCATACACACACACTGCATTCATATACACACACTGCATTCCTATACACACTGCACTCATACACACACTACATTCTCATACACACACACTGCATTCTCATACACACACACTGCATTCTCATACACACACTACATTCTCATACACACACACTGCATTCTCATACACACACACTGCATTCTCATACACACACTGCATTCATTATATACACACACTGTAAATAAATATTCAATTAATGTAATTTTTTAAGGATCTAATTTTATTTAGAAATTTACCAGCAGCTGCTGCATTTCCCACCCTAGTCTTATACTCGAGTCAATAAGTTTTCCCAGTTTTTGGGGGTAAAATTAGGGGCCTCGGCTTATATTCGGGTCGGCTTATACTCGAGTATATACGGTATATGGCAATATGGCACACACAAGGTTAAGGGGCCAATATTCCTTTAATTGTACATATAAAAAAGTATTAAAAACAGCCAAAACGCGTTTCGCCCTAGAAACAGTATAGGAGAAAAGAGGGTCTTCGCTTATATTGTGGCAAAAAAGGACACACGAGAGATGCTTGTCCTATACGTCCAGAAAACTTCTGTACCTAAGAACCTTAAGAGGACAGGTCTTAGGTGTAATGGATACGTTCTCAAGCAATTCCCGAAGCAGATTTCTCCTTGACATTTCCGCCCTGGAAAGCCCTGGTTGACTTCGGTGCGGCTGGTAACTTTATTGATTTATATTTTGTTAAGAAACACACTATACCAGTCAAGGAGAGATCATCACCTCTAGCAGTTGAGGCTATTGATGGGAGACCCCTATCTCAACCATTGATTACCCATTAGACCTTGCCTATTTGCATTATGATAGGAGCTTTGCATAAGGAAGACATTACCTTCCAGATAATCGCTTCTTCTTCT
Organism: Pelobates fuscus; assembly: GCF_036172605.1. Classification (NCBI taxonomy): domain Eukaryota; kingdom Metazoa; phylum Chordata; class Amphibia; order Anura; family Pelobatidae; genus Pelobates; species Pelobates fuscus. The sequence continues at coordinate 86,794,900 of NC_086325.1, read as the reverse complement.
TGTCCCATAGTATTAGGTTTCCCTTGGCTCATCAAGCATAACCCCCATATTGGCTGGACTGAAGGGGAAATACTGGAATGGGGTAAAGACTGTCAGGAAAACTGCATGTTTCACGTTACTAAAAAAGTGGGCATTGTTGCTTTACCCGCTGCTATGTCTCTGACCCCTGAAATTCACGTACAGTATTGGGAGGTTAGGGAGGCGCTTAGTAAAAGTCAGACTGATGTTCTTCCTCCACACAGGTCATACAATTGCTCCATTGATCTGTTGCCCGGGGCTATGCCTCCTAAGGGGGCAGTATATGACCTATCCCCAGAAGAAATTAAGATCATGAGTACATCAAAGAATCGTTAAGAAAAGGCCATATACGTAAATCATCCTCGCCTGCTGGAGCAGGATTCGTTTTTGTAGCTAAAAAAGATGGAGAGTTACGTCCTTGCATTGACTACAGGGCATTAAACAAGATTACTATAAATAATGCCTATCCCATTCCCCTTATATCCAAACTGTTTGATAGACTCCAGGGTGCTAAGATCTTTGACCAAACTTGACCTTAGGAGTGCATTCAATTTGGTGAGGATTAGGGAGGATCACTAATGGAAGACAGCATTTAACACTAGGAGTGGGCACTATGAATACCTTGTCATGCCTTCGGATTATGCAATGTTCCGGCCGTGTTTCAGGATTTTATTAACGATGTACACAGTGACTATATATATTCATTTGTTCTAGTTTACCTGGATGATATGCTTATTTATTCTCCAGACCTCCAGACTCATCATGAACATGTTAAACAAGTATTACAAACATTGCTTGATATTGGACTTTATTGTAAACTTGAGAAATGCATATTTGATCAGCATGAGGTTTAGTTTTTGGGGTATAATATTTCTGCCTCTGGTTTCCTAATGGATCCTCGCAAACTAGAGGCTGTACTACACTGACCGTTACCCAATGGGTTAAAAGCCACCCAAAAGTTTATTGGTTTCTCCAACTATTATAGCAGATTTATCAAAGGTTTTTCTTCAGTAATAGCCCCCATCACCAATATGACATGCAAGGGGGCTAATTGTACTATATGGCCTAAAGAAGCTAAAGAGGCTTTTGAGCTTCTTAAACAAATGTTTGCATCTGCTGACATATTAAGACATCCTGACACTAGTAAATCTTTCCTACTTGAGGTTGACGCCTCCGAGACAGGGGTCGGGGCTGTTCTTTCTCAGAGAGAGAGTCAGGATGCCCCTTTGCATCCTTGTGGTTACTTCTCCAGAAAGTTGTCTCCTGCCGAGCGTAACTATGACATTGGTAAAAGAGAACTGTTAGCCTCATACTAGCGCTTAAGGAATAGCGACATCTTTTGGAGGGTTCCAAGGATCACATTTTGATTATTACTGATCATAAGAACCTGGCATATATTGTGGATGCCAAATGACTGTCTTCTAGACAAGCTAGATGGTCATTATTTTTGTCGTGCTTTAACTTCATTATCACCTACGTTAAAGCTGATGCCTTGTCTAGGCAATTTGACGTTGAATCGGATCTAAAACAAGAGACATCCCCTTTTATTTCTCCTGAGTGTATTATTGCATCCACTGTCCTTTCTTTATCGTCCCCTTTGCTCTGTGCTATCATGGCGGCTCAGCCCCAGGCACCTTGCAACAAACCTCAAGATAAATTGTTTATTCCATTGCCTGACAGGAAACAGAAAAAAGAGGTGCTGAAGGTATTCCATGACAATGTGACCGCTGGGCATCCGGGTATTAATAGAACTGTATCCGCCATTTCCAGGTAATTTTGGTGGGAGTCACTCAGGAGGGATGTTAAAGATTATGTAGAAGCCTGCTCTGTCTGTGCAGTTTCGAAGGTTCCTCATAAACTTCCGTGAGGATTGTTACAGTCACTTCCTATACCCAGTATCCCATGGTCTCATTTATCGATGAATTTCATTGTTCAACTGCCTTGTTCCAATGGGTATACTACCATCCTCATGGTAGTTGACTGTTTTTCCAAAATGGCACACTTTACTCCACTTAAAAAATTGCCATTGTCTCAGGACCTGGTGCACATATTTATTAGTGATATTGTCAGGCTACATGGTATTCCTCAAAATATTGTGTCTGACAGGGGTTCGCAATTTGTGTCACGGTTCTGGAGGGCATTCAATAAACAGTTGGGCATTGACTTGTCATTTTTCTCTGCTTTCCACCCCCAAACTAATGGTACAGCTGAAAGAGCTAACCAATCACTTGAGCTGTATTTACGTTGCTTTGTGAATAGTACACAGTCTAACTGGGCCGAATTATTGCCCTGGGCCGAATTTGCAAGGAATAACGCTACCCATGACTCATCTGGGCATAGTCCATTTTTTGTCAATACAGGTCATCATCCTGCTGTTCTCCCTGCTGTGTTTTCTGATACGGCTATCCCTACTCTGGATGATCACCTTACCTCTATTCGTGATACCTGGACTAAGGTTCACTTCGCTCTTGAAACTGTGGATGCTCGCTTTACGTTTCATGCGGATAAACGGTGGAGTGCCAATCCAGTTTACCAGGTGGGTGATCGGGTTTGGTTATCCTCATGCAACATCAGGTTGAAGGTTCCCAGCATGAAGTTTGCTCCGAGGTTCCTTGGTCCTTTTCATGTTGTTAGGAGAATCAACCCTGTTTCTTATTCTCTGGCCCTTCCAGCATCCTTACATATACCTAATACTTTTCATGTGTCCTTGCTCAAACCGCTTGTTTGCAATCGGTACACAAGTCCGGTTGTTCCCCCTCCTCCTCTGGTTGTTTCTGAACAGGAGGAGTATGAAGTCTCCTCCATCACTGATTCCAGGTTTTCTCGTGGTTCCTTACAGTATTTGGTTGATTAGAGGAGGTATGGGCCTGCTGACCGTTCTTGGGTTTCGGCTTCTGATATCCATGCTGGCCATAAAATTTTATCTTTTCACTCCACGTTTCCTCTCAAACCTGGTCCTGCCAGGCCGGTAGATGGTCTTCAGGTGGGGGTAATGTCACGTATTAATCCGCACATAAAAATGTGGTTAATGGCATTTACCATCCTGACAGGAAAAGTTGTGCAGAGCAGCATTACCGTCCTGACAGAAAAAGTTGTGCCAAGCAGCAATCATGCACATGGAAACCTGGCAATTGCTTTTGGGGTCAAAGGCCGGTTATGGCCAATTAGATCCACAGGAGGGTTTGTGCTGAGCAGCAATCATGCACATGGAAACCTGGTAATTGCTTTTGGGGTCAAAGGCCGATTACAGCCAATCGGATCCACAGGATGGATATTTAAACCCAATTCTCCTTTTGCTCATTGCCCTGTCGTAGTTTCATCCTGATGGTAATCTGAGAGTGCGTTTCTGATCTTGATTTTTTGGTATTTGACTTTGGCTTTGTTTTGACTTCCCTGAATTCTGGTTTCCTTGACTTTTGGCTTTCCCTCATCGTTGTGTTTGATTCTGTGTTCCTGGCCTCGGCAAGTATTTTGATTATACTTGGATACATTAAGTCCGGCTATTCTAAGGTCCGGTTATACGTAATCCTTAGTCCTAGGTGTGACACAGTTCTGCGTGCTGGATCCACTTGTAATCCTGACACCTACTAACTGGTCTTCCAGTAACACACTAATCTACCTTACCCATCATTTTGTATCTGCTGAACCTCTCTGAGAGTCCCTTTAGTGATTTTCCCTTCACAGCTGAATTAATAACAAAATTCTCACCCTAAACTACAAAACCCTTACTAATGCCACTCCCCTTAATAATGTCACTCCCCTGTCCTCCCCTTACTAATGCCACTCCCCACTACCTGTCCTCACTAATTAACAAATATACTCAAACCTGCCCCTTAAGATGTAACAATGACCTGCTCATTGCATCTTCTATTGTTTCCTCCTCCAATGCTAGACTGCAGTACTTCTTTCAGGTGGCAACAACCTCTGGCATGCACTTCCCCACGCTGTCAGACCTTCTGTTAAATGTTTGCTAAAGATATTCTTGATCATGGAAACCTATTATGCAACTCAGCAACTAACACATTCCACTTAACCAATAAATGCCCTCATCTCACTCTGTATTAACATCATTATAACCTTTGCAGTTTCCACCTCCTGTATTTCTGCCCTCCTATCCACAGGAAGAGGGACCTCAGCTCCTGCTATATTTGTTTGTCAAATTTTGTATTGTCTCAGATATATTGTACTTTTGTATTTTTACTTGTACTAAATGTACCCATTTATAGCACTGTAGAATGTTCTGGTCCTTTATATAAAAAAAAAAGTATAATAATAATTTTTAAAAATTAATTTGAAGACCACTTTCATATTGATTATGTAAATCTCCTCCAGTGATACATAGATGTAAAGTCATAGTGATGTCATTCTGTGATGGCATAATGGTAACTTGTGCTATAGCTACTTCATCATTCTATTTCCTCCCAGACATATCTGAGTTCACCAAATGTTCATCTCCATAGCTCCAAGATCTGTAACTCAAATGGATCTATCTGAAGATTTGAAGTTTAATAATCTTTGAAAGCTACTCAATTAGAGAACTTGGACAGGGAAGTCTTGCCTCTCACAAGACTTGCCCACTTTGAATTTTCAGTCTTCTTTATATATAGTCTTTTTTTATATTTACATTCTCAATATAATGTTTGTTTTTATTTGAGCTTTTGGTATACATTGAAAAAATAAAATATTAAAAGAAGAAGATATCAGAATGTAAGTCAGGGGGTCACCCAGTGGATCTATAGTTTAATCATAGGCGTGCGCACGGGGTGTGCCGGGTGTGCCTGGGCACACCCTAATCCCCGCAGCACGCGCTATCTGCCTCCCTCCGTGGGCCGGTGAGGGAGATCAAAGATCTCCTTCACCAGCCCACAGCAGCATGGAGGGAGGCAGGAGAGGACCCTGGGAGCTCTAGCCAGCAGCTCCACCGGGTTCCTCTCGATAGGTTGGAGCGTTGCTGTGGTTACCGCGGCAATGCTCAGACCTCGCGAGAGTGAACTCTTGCCCCCTGCGGGGCTAGAGTTCACTCACCACTGGACCACCAGGGATGGCAGCCGCACGGTCCCCCCTCCCTACAAAAGGTAAGAAGGGAGGGGGAATATAAACTAAATGGCCCACACACAATACACACAAACAGCACACACACAAACAGCACACACACATACATCACCCTTACACACACACACACACACACACTAACAGCACCCTCACACACACAGCACCCTCACACACACAGCACCTTCACACACACAGCACACACTAATAGCACCCTTACACACACAGCACACACACACACACACAGCACCCTCACACACACAGCACCCTTACACACACAGCACCTTCACATACACAGCGCACACTAATTGTACCCTTACACACACAGCACACACACACACACACAGCACCCTTACACACAGAGCACACACACACACACTAACAGCACCCTCACACACACAGCACCCTTACACATACACACACAGCACACACACACAGCACCCTCACACACACTAACAGCACCCTTACACAACCAGCACCCTTACATATACACACATACACACACACACACTAACATCACCCACACACAAACATCACCCACACACAAACAGCACCCTTACACACACAGCACCCTTACACACACACAGCGCCTACACACACACAGCGCCTACACACACACACACAGCGCCCGCACACACACACAGCGCCCGCACACACACACAGCGCCTGCACACACAGCGCCTACACACACAGCATCTATACACACACACAGCACTGTGTGTGTATGAATATATATATATATATATATATATATATGCGGCGTGTGTGTTTGTGCTTTAGGGTGCACACCCTTATACAATAGGCTGCGCACGCCTATGAGTTTAATACCTACTGATGCCCATGGGAAGAGGGCAAGTGGCATATACTAACTATGTATTTAATAGCCCTTACCAACAGTCAAGGTGGGGGCAGGGACTTGACATGTTCATCCTCCTGTTTTATTTTAACATGACCCTCACCTGCATCCCAAAATAGATACTTAGATACTTTTCAGAATAACATCTGATAGTCAGAGGATAGTCTGACATTTTTTGCATGTGTGTGTGTATCTGTGTGTCTGTGTGTGTGTCTGTATGTGTATCTGTCAGTCTGAATGTGTGTCTGTATCTGTATCCATGTGTCTGTATGTTTATCTGTAATATAATATATAATAATGTACTGTATATATACTAATGGTTTGAGGGAGGTTGAATATACAGTGTTTTTCTATTAATGGTTTGAATCTGTAATGGGTAGAGGAAGGTTCAATCTAAAATGGCTTTCAAGTTCATAGTTTGAATCTAAAAAGATTGTTATCCCATAGGCACAACGTTCAATGTACATGTTTTGCAATGGGAGTATAGTATTTCTCTTTTTTTTTGTCTCTTTAATGTAGTAGGAATAATTATACACCAGACATTGAAGCCCAGATCTCATTCATTCTGTTGTCCTTTGATTTATTTTTCATAAATTGGGCAATAACACCCTCTACCTGTCATTTATGTGTATTACATTAAGACCTTTTAATTAGAGAAATCAATTTTTTTTTTATGCAAACAAGGTTGACATAACCAGTGGATAATCAGTTGTTTGGAAATACACCCACCCCCCAAAAAGAAATAAAAAAAACAAAAAAACAACACAAGTTATGGATCACTGGATAATCATAAATCTATTGCATGTTTTCCCTGCAAATAACAAAAGTCTTTTTTTTGTTTTTTTTAATATATTTGACTAAAATGTTACACTTATAAAGAATAAGGATTAAGGAATGGAAATATGATATAAAATATATTTCTGCAAGATAATATGCATGAATTAGAATGCACAAACTGGAATTGAAGATGTAACTGAGTGTTTGTATGTGTGACTGTCTGCCTGTAAATCAGTGTGTGTGACTGCTTGTAACTGTGTGTTTGTGACTGCTTGTAACTGTGTGTGTGTCTGACTGTCTGACTGTAACTGTGTGTGTGTGTGTGCATGTAACAGTGTGTGTGTGACTGTCTGCCTGTAACTGAGTGTGTGACTGTCTGCTGGTACCTGTGTATGTGAATGTATGCCTGTAACTGAGCATGTGTGTGTGTGTGTGTGTGTGACTGTCTGCCTGTAACTGAGAGAGAGAGAGAGAGAGAGTGTGTGTCTAGCTGACTACCTCAATGAATTTTGTTTAGTATCTACAGATGAAAATGAAGGAAAGAGACATCAGTTAGGAAAAAGAACAAATTAGTCATTATTAGTTACATGTAAGTTTACAGAGGTAGAGATTCTATTTAAACTGTCAAAAGTAAAGACAAATAAGTAAATGTGGCCTGATGGAATACACCCAAAGTTATTAAAAGAGCTTAGTGGTTTACTATCAAACCAATAACAGATTTATTTAACTGATCATTGTTAACAGGAGTAGTTCCAGTAGATTGGAAGTTAGCTAATGTTGTCCCCATTCCCAAGAAAGGTAGTAGGGAGGAGTCGGGCAACTATAGGTCAGTAAGCCTTACTTCAGTAGTAGGGAAAGTAATGGAAACCATGTTAAAGGATAGGATTGTTGAACATCTAAAAATACATGGATTTCAATATCAGAGACAACATGGTTTACTTCAGGGAGATCATGCCAAACTAATCTATTTGATTTTTTTGATTGGGTAACTAAAATAATAGATCAGGGTGGTGCAGTAGAATTTGCTTACCTAGGGGGGCGTGTCTGACTTCCGGCTAGGACGATCGCATGGGGTAAGAGCTCCTCTCCATACCGAGCCATAAAGCTACTCTAAAAGCACAAAAACAGCCAAAAAAGACCCTTACCGGAGGAAGAATAGTGCGGGCGATCACACCATCACAACGATGTCCCCCTCGAAGCAAACAAAACTAACGGACCCGTCCCGACCGCCGAAAAGAGATAAGCACAAGCCGTCCCAAGATGGCGCCGAGGTAGCTCCCGCCACTATATCTGAGGAGCCTGCTACAAACCCCGATCAACCACCAGGCCCTGATCTAGAAGGGCAGGTCACCAAGCTCTACCTAAAATCCATGCTGCTAGAATTAAGAGCTACCATCCGAGAAGATTTTACCACCATTATATCCGGTATCCATCAGGAAATAGCGGAGCTTGGCGACAGGACGGATCACCTGGAGCAAAAGACCGAGGAACTCTGCTCAGCCCACAACGTAGCAGCAGATAAGCTCCATGCGCTAGAAGCTGACAACGCCAAAATATGGCAGAAACTGGCAGACATGGAGGATAGGTCGAGAAGGAACAATGTGAGATTCCGGGGAATAGCAGAATCTGTCGCAACAGACCAACTTACCCAATATGTCGTCGCCATGTGCGCAGAAATGGTGCCGACGCTCACGGGCACAGCCTGGGAACTGGATAGAATACACCGTCTACCAAGGCCTTCCCGCCTCACGGCGGACACTCCACGAGACGTAATCGCCCGGTTCCACCACTACAAATCCAAAGAGGCCCTCCTCCAAGCGACGAGAACACAGAAAAGCTTACCTCCGCCTTACGAAGGTATTCAACTATATGCGGACCTCTCAGCCCTAACTATGGCCCGTAGAAGAGACTTTGTCACGATTACTAAAACGCTGCGGAATCACAAAGTGGCATACAAGTGGGGTTTCCCCACGAAACTCCTAGTATGGCGCAACGGCAAGCAACATGTCATGACAGACCCGGACCAGGGATTGTCCGTTCTGAAAGACTGGGGCCTCTGGGACCCACAAAGCCCGGCGAAAACGACTGAACCATCTCCACAACGATTTCAACCGGAATGGAAGATGGTGGGACAACACCAACACTAACCCACTATGAGGCACCAGGACAAAGAGACTGATTTAAGGACTGTCACCACACGATGTTTAATGGCGGTCTACTATGATGGCATAAGTATCTAAAATGTTTAATAATGCGTTACTATATGTTAAATATTGATGTTAGGCTACCCCCTCCCACAACCATAACCACAACAATAACGTAGGGAAAGGGTGATAGTACTTAAAAGTCGACACAAACCTATCACCCCCGCCCGCCCGCAGCTATACTAAAGGGGAACTTAATGCCCAAGGAATGCTCATATCTGCGCTCACACCATCGCCCAAACAGTATGCACACGATATGACACGTATGGATCACACGATCACCCCACGGTATCCCCGATCACTACTTACTGTACCTGCCCTTTAGCATGCAACTATACGTGCTTGGGCGCAATCGTTAAATCTATCTAACGCTCACTGGGCCATTACCGGCAATAGGCTCCACTAATGTAAGGCTGAACCCTGCAGATACGTATAACACTATGGGTTATAAGTGAGTAAACGTATTCCATGATGTATATATGAAATGTAAGTTCATGGAGTGTCACTCCGCCCCCCGCACTAATATATAAATCCATGCATGTATGGTACCACAGCGACACCTGGTAGCCGGTACCGATCCATCCACCCACCCTAACAATACGCCCCAAAAAGGTTTCTCGGGGCCTAAAACCCCTAGAGGTGGAAACACTCTCACTCCACTAAGCCACACACCCTATGGACCCCAAAATTATATCAAGGGGCACAATGTCAGGTACATGACCATAACCCGTCTCCTTCAGTAAGTGACACATAGAGTCCGGCGCTCCCATACTATCCACAGAGAGCTCAATAGGACAAAACCTGATACTGCCTGACCTGGGCCCTTTCATACGAAAAGATCTAAGCCACGATCTTAGGAGCTGCTATACGATACGACTAGAACTGCTACCACAGGTCTAAAACACAAAGCGTGACACCGAAGTGTCACACCTCCCCCCCAACTTTTTTGTAAAGCACCCTGAAGTATGTTACGACGGTAACACCGATATCAGACTATATCTTAATGACTCCCACAACTCAGGGCCATACCAATGTTTCAATTGCTGCTCCAGGGGAACCAGTAGATAATAGAAAAATGATTAATGAAAGCACGCCCTTAACTCTATAACACCCAACGGAGGGTGACAAACATGCAAATGAAGGAACTCCTAAGTTCAATGACTAAGGCCAAACACAGTACACACAGAAGTACTGATGCTTACAACCCCATAGGTCATGGTATGCAATATGGCGGGAGAGGCCCGGCTAATCCTCAGTTTTTTCGAAAAAAAAAAAAAACAAAAAAAAAAAAAAACAAAAACAAAACCAAAAAAAAAAAAAACAAAAACAAAAAAAAATACCAATAAATAAATATATATATAAGTAGATAAATAAATAAACATCTATGTTGAAATGTTACATGATTATTTCCCAATAGTAGACACAGTTACGCCCCAACACCCTTCCATATACTAAAAGAGGTGATCAAGATAGTCCTCCTAATGTCCTGATGCCGACTTACAAGGCAATGAAATACTGACCTACTACCTCCTTACATATACATATGTGCTGAATTCTCAGCCTCCATCACATTTCTGGCTCTGGAACGAGCCTACCCCACACGTTCCCACGAAAGGATGGCTACTGGAACTACACAAGTTAAGTTTCCAGCCCATCCATGGGTATACTCTCTTAGAAGAGAGTTTGGTTTATTCTTTATTTGTATAATGTATGTTTTTGTTTATGTTTCCCTATGTTATTCCCTCCTCTTTACCCCCCACAGCCTGCACTCGACTTACCACCCTGGTAGTCACACACCAATTGGTTATTGGCGCACCACATACACTCGATACCACGCAGGTTTCATTTCACCCCACAGCCTACGCTGGACCCAAAACACAGCACCACAAGTCGCACAACTACCGCACCTAGGCATCGACCTCCCATCTCCCGACTAATGGCACACCAATTCAAATGTCTCTCTATGAATGTCAATGGCTTGAATAGCCCTTTCAAAAGACACTCGGCAATGAGAGAAATACACAACTCCAAAGCAGCCATTGTCTGTCTTCAGGAAACTCACCTTTGTATAAAAAAGCCTCCGAAATTCAGCCCTCCTTGTTACCCACAAGTATACCATGCGCTCTCACCCCACAAATCTAGAGGTGTTTCTATACTGTTTCACCAAGACTGGGTATTTCAGCAGTCTACATCATATCAGGATACACAAGGCAGACTATTAATTTTAGTAGGTACAATGAATGGGATCATGGTGACAATAGCCTCCCTCTATGCCCCCAACGAAGCTCAAACCCCCTTCCTGCACAAAGCGCTCAACAAAGTAGAAAAACTCAGGCAAGGCCATACTATTATTTGTGGGGACTTTAATTGTACTTTAGATCCCAAACTAGACATACAAAGAATTCACAACAAGCAGCCTTCACACCAAGCCACATCCCTGAGCCGCAAACTGTCCACTCTCCTCCACACGCACAACCTTTATGACACTTGGCGAAATCTGTTCCCAAGTGGGAAGGATTACACATATTTCTCGCATGTCCACCACGCATACTCACGGATTGACATGTGCTCAGTAGACAACATAACACTTCAAAACGTAGCAGATGTAGAAATAGGCACTAGAACATGGTCGGATCACGCCCCGGTCATCACCACGTTCAAAACCTTATATCCAGTGAGGGGCAGAAGCACATGGAGGTTAAATGAATCCCTTCTAAACGATATCCCACTATCATGCAAAATAACCAAGACTATCAAACTGTTTTACGAAGACCATGCTACAGATGGGACGGACGTCCCAACTCAATGGCTGGCCCTTAAGGCAGTAATGAGAGGTCTACTTATACAAGCGGGAGCAATACGCAAAAAGAGAACCAACCAAACCAGGGAACGCCTTCTAGAGGAGCTCAAACAAACCGAGACTAAAAACAAACATAACCCCTCTAGAAAATTAACTGCCTTAAGTACCCAAATAAAAGCAGAACTACACGCCATGTCCCTACATGCCTTGGAACAGAACATGCGCAAACTAAACTTAACTCACTACATGCAAGGCAACAAGGCCGGCAAATTATTGGCACGCCGACTGAAGTCCCGCAGCCTTCAATCTAAACTCCCATACATGACCTCATCAAAAAACACAAAACTCTACAATCCTCAAGACATAGTAGAGGAACTGGCATCCTACTACGATTCACTGTATAACCTTAGTAGTGCAGAGAACACTCACCAGCCCTCCAATTCGGAAATCCGAGACTTCCTCGACCTAGTAGACCTTCCCTCCCTAACAGAAGCACAAAAAAACTCCCTGCTGGCACCATTCACGGAAGCTGAAATACTACAAGCCATCAAAACACTTCCCAAACACAAAGCGCCGGGACCTGACGGCTTCTCAAACTTCTTCTACATTAAAATGGCCACAAACCTCCTACCACATCTTACAACCCTATTCAACCACATCAAAAACACGGGGAACATCCCGACTGAGATGCTCCTAGCCCATGTAGTAACCTTGCCAAAACCTGGAAAACCCCCCACAGAATGTCCCAACCTGAGGCCCATCTCACTACTAAACGCAGACACCAAATTATATGCGAAACTCCTGGCAACACGTATAAAGCCAATGTTACAAGACCTAGCCTCCCCTGAACAGGCAGGATTTGCCCCATCCCGACAGCCAGGTGATAACACACGACACTTCCTGAATTTAATTCAATGGGCGCATACTTCCCAACAACAAGGCTTACTGCTGGCACTCGACGCCGAAAAGGCGTTCGACCGCCTACATTGGGGGTACATGACAGCAGTATTGTCCAAGCTAGGATTCCCTGAACCATTCCAAAAAAGCATATTAGCTCTTTACTCAAATCCCACAGCCAAAGTTTACAACACCGGGTTCCTCTCGAGGCCGTTCCCAATAACCAATGGCACAAGGCAAGGTTGCCCTCTCTCCCCGTTGATTTTTATATTATGTTTAGAACCACTTATCACACACATAAAACAAATGAACGATATCAAAGGGATTCATACCCCCTTAGGACCCATGAAAATTGCACTGTTCGCGGATGACATCTTGCTGTTCATCACTGAACCCTCTCACTCCCTCCCCCATCTCCTACACTTATTAGACAATTACGGCAAAGTGTCATACTACAAAAACAACGCAAAAAAATCGCAGGCCTTAGCGATTCGTCTACCTCATGACGAACTACTATCCCTCCGAGCCAAATACCCCTTCGACTGGCGCAAATCCTCAATCTCATATCTGGGCATCCAGCTACCTACTTCACTCTCTTTAGTCACTAAAGTAAACCACGACCCCCTTGTACAAAAATTGGACCTCCAACTTAAACAGTGGGACGACAAAGGGGCCTCATGGCTAGGTCGCATAAGCACAGTTAAAATGATGATATTACCACACATCCTATACCTCTTCCGCACCCTCCCAATAGCGATCCCAAACACAATAATAAAAAGACTCCAATCTACGATTAACGCCCACATATGGAAGAGGAAACCTCCACGAATTACACAAAGATTAACATGGAGGCCTTTCTCAGGAGGGGGCCTTGGCATTCCAAACATTCAGCTATACTATAAGGCAGCAATCCTGGCACAGGGCATATCAATTCTAGAAAACAAAACACCTCCCTTATGGTTAGCACTGGAAAACGCCTGCATGCCAAGAAAAACGGTGGCCGATGCCCTATGGGCACGCCAAGACCTACGAACAAAAAACACCTCCATACTACCCCCAACGGCGAACCTACTCCGCATATGGGATCAAACATTGCCCCACTTAGACATTTGTAAGGATCTTTTGTACGCAGCGCCCCTAAAAACACTCATTCATCTTACACCAGACTTAAACCTTGATCAGTGGACAGAGCACGGCATACACCGTATCAGCACCCTTCTCGACAAGGAGGGAGTAATACCATATCCAACCCTACAACAATCATTCAATCTACCATCAAAGGAACTATTTACATATCTCCGCATAAAGAATATACTACAACTTCACAAATTACATAGAGCCAGGCCCACAAGACCACCACCATTCGTCCTCAAATGCCTAGGCAGACTACCAAACACCAAAACACTTTCCTTATGTTATAATTCCCTCATGAACGCAGGGTCTAAAGATACACCCTCCTACTTAAAAGCGTGGGAGAAAGACCTGAACATACAGGTAGACCAAGCCTCTTGGACGACAACATTGGGCCAGATAAAGAGAGCTACACATAGCGTAAGCCACAGAGAAGCGATTTGCAAACTAGCAATGAGGTGGTATCTAGTACCTGCACGTTTAGCACATATCTACAAGAATACCCCCCCAACGTGTTGGAGGTGCCACAGTGAAATAGGCACGCTCCTCCATATGTTTTGGTCCTGCTCGATCATAAAAAAATTCTGGTCCGAGGTGGAAATACTTCTAGTACAGAAGTTACACATAACCGTACCAAAGTCACCGGAAACCTACCTCCTGCATATCCTCCCACACTCTCTTAGGGAAGACGAACTACACATATTCACCCATTGCCTCATTGCGGCAAAAACGGCAATAGCCTATAGATGGAAAACACAACTTAGTCCTAATCTCTCAGAAGTTATCACTCGCATTGACACGACGAGTAGGTATGAACAGATGGCCAGCCGTCTTGACAATAGGGAACATACATTCTCTGCACGCTGGCACAGATGGGTTCAATTCAGAGCTCAACAGGAGCCTCCCGAGAACATTCCACCACACACCAGTAGCTAACCGCTCCACAGATAGATCTCTACCTCGAACTGGGCAGACGACCCCCCCGTCACTCACAGTTTATGTTGATGTTTAAATCTTAAGTACATGTATTAATCTGCCCACAGCAATAAAGATCAAATGTCACAATATCTCTGTATGTTACAATATCTACCTTGCAATGTATTTACATGTATTTGGACTCGCTGTTGCTCCAGCAGAGGCCCGCACATACTTTGAATACTTGATCTGCGTTATCAAGAACCAATGTTGACTTCAATAAAAGGCTGTATTCCCCCCCCCCTCCCCTCTTCCTTTCTGTACCCCATTATCCCCCATTTTGTGCTGCATTTGTGAAAAAATGTCAATAAAACATTAGACATTGAAAAAAGAATTTGCTTACCTAGATTTCAGTTAGGCATTTGACACTGTTAGACATAGAAGGCTTATAAAAAAACTGCAAACTTATGTTTGGATTCCAATATTGTTGAATGGGTAAGGCAGTGGCTGAGTGACAGGCAACAGAGGGTTGTACTCAATTAAGTATATTCGAAGCATGGTCTTGTCACCAGTGGGGTACCTCAGGGATCTGCACTTGGACCCATTCTCTTTATTTATTTTTATTAGTGATATTGCAACAGGTCTTGATGGTAAGGCGTAACAAACGCTGGTATTCCATTCCCCGTTCATTTGCTTCCTCCCGAACTTCTAGGTATTTAGTGATTATAGATTGCAGTTCAAAGTACAGCATACCAGCAAATACAGCGGTTCAGCGATCCCTTCCCCAAACATCAGCCAAGACTAGATGAAGGGTACAACTCTGACAATCTTTATTGTTACACACAGCTTTTATGCATAGCCCCATTCAAGGGGTCTTCATCCCAAACAGACAGGGGTCATGTCCCAGGATCCTCCCCACCTGGGAGCCAAAGGTGGAAAGAGGTCACTGTCCCTTTGTCTCCAAGGTAAGGAAAGTGCCCAGGCAATGGGTCTCCCACGCAGAACAACAAGTGGGTCTTCATCCCCAGAGTCTCTGTGCCTGGGAGCCAAAACGCGGGAAAAGAGGCCATCCCTTTGTCTCCCAGACACAGCGAAGCCCGCCAAACTCACCAGTCCCCCAAAAGTGGCCCCATCAACGTCAGAAGTCCCCACCGCGGCATGTTCCCTGACTAATCTCCGTTTGCGAGGTTCCCGCGCTGAAACCTGCAAGGGAAACGTCTCCTTTCGAGGTACGAATGCTCCTCCTGGCTGGCTTTTGTCTATACGAAATGGTGGCCACACAGGGGAGCACTCGTTAATTACTTCCCTTGCGGTTTCATACTTATGTGGCAAGTGCGAACGTTCTGATTAATTGGTGGGAATGTTCTAATGGGGCACTGGTCCCCGTTCGGGAGACGAATGGGGTCCGTTCGCATGAACCAGGCCCAGACCGGCCGTCGGGCATATCGGGCAAATGCTGGTATCACAGGATCTCACCGGCCGGCCCATGCACGGCTGACACTATCCGAGTGCTGGCCCTGCTGTGTGCCTTCGTGGGCCGGTGGGGAGATCAAAGGTTTTCCCTCACCGGCCCACAGGCACTGTAACACTGGCTGGGGAGGAAGGGAGAGAAGGACCCGGTGGAGCTCTACCCTGCACTCATGGACTTTAAAAATTCTAATATTTATTAGTTAATATTAAAAAAATCACGATCAACGTTTCAGTCCACCAAACGCAACTTTCCTCAAGATCAATACAATAACACAATCAAAATGACAGACATATATAGCAAAATACATTAAACAAATTGGCTTACCCGCAGGTGAAGTGCATTCCCGATCGGCGTTCTGTGTTGCCCTGTGCGCATGTGCAAAGAAGCTCCGCCCCGTGACGTTGTGACGTCATTGCGTCCATTTCCATGGCGACGTGGTACAAACATTGTTGCCATGGGAATAGGGTTGCGGTTGCAGTAATACAGTGCAATATGTAC
Source organism: Pelobates fuscus (assembly GCF_036172605.1). Taxonomy (NCBI): domain Eukaryota; kingdom Metazoa; phylum Chordata; class Amphibia; order Anura; family Pelobatidae; genus Pelobates; species Pelobates fuscus. The sequence goes on along the minus strand of NC_086325.1, from coordinate 86,778,284 downwards.
CAAAGCAATGGTGGTTACTGTAACAGATTCAATACATTGAACTACGGTATATATTTCAATATGTACTTTAGGACAACCACAAGGGAAACCACGACAGGGCACTGAGCAGGATGAGAACCGGGTCTAAATACCCCTCCTCTAGATCTGATAGGCTGTAACCGGCCTTTGACCCCAAAGGCAGTTACCAGGTTCCCATTTGCATAATTGCTGCTCAGCATTAACCCTTCTGTGGATTTGGTTGCCGCTGTGTGGACAGTAAATGCCATTAACCACATTTTTATAAGCGGATGAATACGTGACAAAGGCCAGGGACTAATGAAAGTATTTAGAAAATTGGGCAGACTAGATGGGCCGAATGGTTCTTATCTGCCGTCACATTCTATGTTTCTATGTGTGTGTGTGAGACTGTCTGCCTTTAACTGTGGGTCACAGTATTATGTGACATACTTAGTCTGCCCATTTGTAATGCAGGGGAACAGAGGCGGTTCTCTAATTAGGCGATTTAGGCGGCCACGTTGGGGCCTCGCAGGTGCCTAAATCGCCATTAGGCAGACTCAGCTGTCTGGTCAGACTCAGTCTCTGACCACATAGGGAGGGGGCTCAGCGGCTTGCCCTTTATGCCGCCGGGTGAAATGCTCCTCACTTCTGTCTGCCCATATAGGAGGAGCCCAGCGCCTTTGGAATACAGACACTTACATTAGGAAGGGTTAATGTGAGTGTGGCTGGGTGAAGATGGGGTTGACAGCGTGTGTAAGGGTGACATGTCTGGTTACAGTGTGGAGTGGAGACAGTGTGTGGGAGGGCCACAGAGTGGGGGCAGTGTGTCACATGGCTCTCACCCCCTCCAACCATACCACACTTACCATGCCCTTGCTCTGCCACACTCATCCTATGACATTAACCTCCCTGATCCTATCATACGCATCTTCTCTCTCACTCTCAGAGACACCCGTAACCTGTCACACTCATCCTCTATCACTGTCACTCATCCTTCTTCATCCTGCTACACTCACCTTATCACATTAACCCCTTCAATCTTGACATGCTCACCTCTTGTTGCCCTGTCACACTCTCTCCACCAAACATGCCACACTCACCCTCAAGCATATCACACTCACCGTGTCACATTAACATGTCCTTTTAGACTCTGCCACATTCACTCTGTCACATTAACTCGCCTTAATCCTGTCATGTTCGCCTCCCCTTGCCCTTTTACACTCCTTTCTATGACCATGCAACATTCACTCCAACCCTCTGATATTTACCCCCCCCAAACCTGCCACATTCACGCTGTCACAATAAGCCCCTAATCCTGTCACACTCATTCTTTTTACATTTACCCCCCAACCCTGTCTCATTCATGCCCTCGCCATGTCACACTCACCATGCCACAGTCACCCCTAAAAACATTCATCATACACACAGTCATGAAACAAATCTTCACCATAAACAGAATGGATAAAGGCCACAGGTAGCCCCCATACACACAACACATCACAGGCAACTACCCCAAACACATACGGGCCAAGAAACAAACATACACATGCTCACAGAGGCATACATTCACATACAAGGATACTCACTGTCAAACACACACTCTGAGGCACATACACAGGTAGACAATGTCAGATACACTCAGAAATACACACGGCTAGATACACATTGTGACTGTATTTGTCAATGTGTGACTTTGTGCATCAGTGTGTTTGTGTGTGTTTATGCATGTGCATGTATCAGTGTGTATATGCATCTGTGTATTAGTGTATATGTGTGCATGTATTAGTGTGTGTGCCTACGGCTGCAATGTGAGGGTGGTATAATACAAACAATGCAAAGGTAAAGTGGCAACATATATAATATACACACATATGCAAAACATGGGGAAACATATCTAAAGAACATACAGGATACTACAGATGTAAACGGATTATAGAATGTGTAGGAACAATTTCTATCTATAATTTTTTGGTAAATTATTTTTTTTAAAGCTTTTTTTGCCCAATCAAAAGTTTTGTTTTTAAAAACTCCTTCACTCCGCCACTTATGTATATACGACTGCCAGGCTATGTAACCATACCCCTCAATTGTATATAAATTATTAGCATAATTGCAATTTAAGTTTGTTTATCGCAAATTAATTTAGTTCGCAATTCATGCCATAACTACAGTCGGAGAGCTTGCGACACTGCAATCCTCTGAACAATGAATACAGAGACTCGCTCTTTGTATCCAGCACTGCAAGTCCTCACAATGCAACCCCTATTTATTTTTTCACTACGGGTGGGGGTCTCATGTTTGAGTTTCGCTTAAGGCCTTGTAAAGTCTAGGGCCACCACTACAGGGGAGGCAATCTGGCACCTCTGGCCTGCACTTCTGTTGGCAGCAGACCATAAGTAGCGGTCTTCCGAACTCCGCCCAATCATTGCGTTGCTGTGGATTACCAGCGCTGACACTGAAATGCCTGAGCTCGCGAGACAGTTACTGATAGTGTGAACCTGGTGAAGGGGCAGACCAGATTCCCAACACCAGAGATCATCATCCCCCCCCTCACTGCAAGGTAACACGGAAGGAGGAATGTATATGTAAATTTTTATTAATTTAATAAATCCCCTATACAAACACTACACCTCTATATACACACATACGTGGATGAAGGTGTATGGCTGGGGAGGATGGGGGTGGCGCTGTAAATATTTTTTTGCACAGGGGGTCTAATTGCCTATTATATGGCAAAATATGTAAGTCTAAGAGGACAGGACTATTAATCTTCTCTTGACACATGTGTGCCAAGGAGTATAAAGATAAATAAAACACAAACTGACAAAATCTATAGGGAAAATTTAATAAAGTTATCATGATAGTTTGATATTAAAATCCAGTACTGGTAATTAAAGACAATAAGCAGTCTTGTACAAAATAATACTCCTCTAATTTATCACAAGCATCAAACAAGGCACCTTGTGGTGGAAGAAGTGAAGCTGGATTCGATTAGTATCATTTTGTGGGGCCCCCTTCACGTAAGATGTAACAAGGTGTTTTTTTTTTTTTTTTGCATTGTCTCATATTATCAAATAGTTTTCAAGTGCAATGGCATGCACCAATTTCACTTTTGCCGGCTGTACAGCATTTGACCTGTGTTAAAAACACTATAGGCTTGTTTTAATGAGCTGCAAATATTCTTCACGTTACTATTAAACAATAGACTATGAGACAATAGACATTAACACATAACACACCAATTCATTACAAAACATAGAATTCATACTCAACAAACATTGCAATATAACTCTTGTCATCCCACAAAACAGAAAACAAAAGACATAGTAGATACACAAAATGGATACCCATTTGAGGTGGCAATTCAAAAACCACATTCATGGATGGGCAAAAAAACCGCAACCGATCCGAAAAAACAATAAAATAAGCAAATAAATTTCACATTTTAGATGAAAAATTGAACATAATACGACTTTTAGGTTTCTATGCTTAGGGCATATTAATTTTTATTACAAAAGATAATTAATATGGATTAACCACACTGTAGATGAACTCCTGTAGATGAACAAGAAACTAAGAAAATAGGAAATCTGTTATTGCAACCACAACATATACTGCATTCTATAGATTAGAACACAGAGCTGTTAGAAAGACTTCAAATCCCATTGCTCTCGAGCACCAGTTATTTAATAGGTTATCAGGATGGAATTTCTATCTATATCTATAGATTTGAGATAAATTAATTAAGATATATTTTAAAAACAACACAGTAACAGTAATACTCCACATCAAATATTCAATTTGCCAGTTAAGCTGCACACTTCATAATGCATATCCAAACCACACACATTAACACAGAAAACATGGATAACAGGGGCGGACTGAGAACCCTCAGGGCCCCCGGGCAAAATAAATCAAGGGCCCCCTTACAGGCCCCACCCATACTCCGCAGCAAGCGCCACCCATGTCCCGCCTCCATGCACCGCCTCCAGCCACACCCTACACAATCTTTAGACACAAGGAACAAAAGTGCAATAATCCCTTCAAGGCCCCAGTAGAGACTACAATTGAGGGCTAATGGGCCATGGAGGGGGGTCTTTCTAGCAGAGGCTATCTCAGTGTCCTTTAGAGAGTGTGTTAGAAAGAATCCCCTCCAGGCCCTATTAGAGACTACAATGGAGTCTAATAGGCTTGGAAGGGGTTCTTTCTAACAGAGGCCATCTCAGTGTCCCTGCTGGAAACAGTCGCCTCCAGGCCCCAGTAGAGACTACAATTGAGGGCTAATGGGCCATGGAGGGGAGGAGCATTCTAGCAGAGGCTTTAGAGAGTGTGTTAGAAAGAATTTCCTCCAGGTCCCATTAGAGACTACAATGGAGTCTAATGGGGCATGGAGGGGGGTCTCTCCAACACTCTGGTTCCTATTCACAATATAGCAACACAACATAGCTGATACCTAGGCCAAGTTGGCTCCTCTTACCTTAATTACTGTTGCTGGCTGGCAGTCTGTGGGCTTGCTGGAAGGCTGTGGGCTTACTGGCTGCGTCTGGCAGGCTGTGGGCTTGCTGGCAGGCTGTGGGCTTGCTGGCTACTGCCGGCAGGCTGTGGGCTTGCTGGCTGCGGCTGGCAGGCTGTGGGCTTGCTGGAAGGCTGTGGGCTTACTGGCTGCGGCTGGCAGGCTGTGGGCTTGCTGGCAGGCTGTGGGCTTACTGGCTACTGCCGGCAGGCTGTGGGCTTGCTGGCTGCGGCTGGCAGGCTGTGGGCTTGCTGGCTGCGGCTGGCAGGCTGTGGCTTGCTGGCTGGCAGGCTGTGGCTTGCTGGCTGCGGTTGGCAGGCTGTGGGGTTGCTGGCTTTAAAGCCTAACTGGTGGCCTGTAGGCTGGCTGGCTGTCTACTGGCCAGCCTGTGGGCTGGCTGGCCTGTGGGTTGGCTGGCTTAGATTATTTAAAGAAATAATCCATGCACAATAACCACTACTACTCTGTGTAGTCGTTATGGTACCAGGAGGGCCGGGCCCCCCTCCCAGAGTAAGTAGTCAAACCGTTTAAGAACAGTTTGACAACTTACCTGGGGTCTGCTGGGATATGAGGCTGTAGTAGGGTATAGGAGCAGTGGTGCAATGTGTAAGGGGTGCAGTCTGTGTGAAAGGTTCAGTGTGTGTGAGGGGGTGTAGTGTGTGAATGTGTAGGGTGTGTGGGGCAATGTGTGTACGAGGGGGCTGTGTATGTGTGTGGCAATGTTAGTATGGGGGGCTGTGTGTGTATGGGTGGGCAGTGTATGTGTGTGTGTGTGAGGCAATGTGTGTAAATGTGTATGGTGTGTGTGGGGGCAGTGTGTGTGGGGGCAGTGTGTGTGTATGGGGGGCAGTGTGTGAATGTGTATGGTGTGGGGGCAGTGTGTTTATGGGGCTAAAGTTCACTCTCACCACTGCGACCACCAGGAATACCTGGTGGTCACAGTGTTGAGAGTGAACTCTAGCCCGTAGCTCCAGGGCTAGAGTTTACTCTTGCAAGAGCCATAACGTTGCCGTGGTAACCGCGGCAACGATCTGTGCTCGCGCAAGAAGGACCCAGAGGAGCTGCAGGCTGAGCTCCCGGGTCCTCTCTTCCTCCCTCCCCTGCCGGCTGCCCGCACGGTGCCTGCGGACAGGGGAGGGGGCAATTGCCCTCCTCTTACTCCCCCCTCCCCCTCTTCTTACCCCCCCTCCCCCTCTTCTTACCCCCTTCTTACTCCCACTCTCTTCTTACCCCCATTCTTACTCTCCCCTCTTCTTACTCCCCCCTCCCCCTCTCCTTACTCCCCCCTCCCCCTCTCCTTACTCCCCCCATCTTCTTACTCCCCCTCCCCCTCTTCTTACTCCCACCTCTTCTTACTCCTCCCTCTTCTTACTCCCCCCTCTTCTTACCCCCTCCCCCCTCTTCTTACCCCCCCCCCGCTCTTCTTACCCCCCTCCCCCCTCTTCTTACTCCCCCTTCCTATTTTTACTCCCCCCTCCCCTCTTCTTACCCCCTTTACTCCCCCCCTCTCTTCTTAATCTCCCCTCTTCTTACCCCCTCCCCCTCTTCTTACTCTCCCCTCCCCCTCTTCTTACTCCCCCCTTCCTCTTTTACTCCCCCTCTTCTTACTCCCCCCTCCCTTCTTACCCCCCCTCTCTTCTTACCCCCCTCTCTTCTTACCCCCTCCCTCTCTCTTCTTACCCCCCTCCCTCTCTCTTTTTACCCCCCCTCTCTTTTAACCCCCCTCTCTTTTAACCCCCCTCCCTCTCTCTTTTAACCCCCCTCCCTCTCTCTTTTAACCCCCCTCCCTCTCTCTTTTAACCCCCCTCCCTCTCTCTTTTAACCCCCCTCCCTCTCTCTCTCTCTTTTTACCCCCTCCCCGTAGCGTGGCTGAGAGGCTCTGCGTCCGCGGTGCCGACCGGATTGATAGGAAGGTGCACACACACTGAGTGTGCACCTTCCTGTCAGTCCGGCCGGGTACAGGAAACAGAAACTCCTGTTCCGCGCGGAACAGGAGTTTCTGTTTCCTGTACCCGGCCGGACTGACAGGAAGGTGCACACTCAGTGTGTGTGCACCTTCCTATAACTCCGGCCGGCACCGCGGACGCAGAGCAGCTCGGCCACGCTACGGGGAGGGGAGGTGAGAAGCTGCAGCCGCCTGAGCGCTCTTAAGAGAGCGCTCAGGCGGCTGCAGCATTTAAAGGGGCGGCCGGGCCCCCTGATGGCGGCCCCCCTCCCGGCCGGGCCCTCGGACCATGTCCGAAGTGCCCGACCGGTCAGTCCGCCCCTGATGGATAACAATGTATAAGGTGTACCATTTCATGTGATATCTCATTTATATCATATATTCAGGCCACACAAAGTTAGTACCCTGTCAAACATGTTTTATTTTATAATAGCCAAGCTTAAGGTGTTTGAAAGGATCATTATTCTTGGCCATAGATTTAGATTATTCCAATGATATTACAGTTAGCCAATCCTAACAACATGCATGTTAAATAAATAGTTGGACCAGATGACAAAGAACTGAATTCAGCTGCGTTCTTCTGGACTCGTAGGCATTCAATAAATTACACTAGTGCCATGTTATATTGGTGTGGCTAACCTTTGAGTTGACCAGTCAGGTTGAATGTCCAAGGGCCATACAAATGCAGATTCCACCATAGTCCGTGATTTTCTGATCCAAACTACAAGCCCCTGAGACCAAAACCTCAGACCCAACGCTCCCCTTCAACCAATTTCACCCAGAACAAAAAAGGTGAACAGTGCACTGAAATAATATATTGTGACAGTGTACCACAAATGGTGATATACAATAACATATAAAAATGTAAGTATAAAGGCCTGGAATGAAACCTATAAGAATATCCATTGTCTCAACCTGTTGGAATGTCAATATAAACTCTCGAAATTGCTGGTATTTAGTTGCATCTAGATTGTCCAAAAAAAATTCAGATAGCACTTATAATTGTTGGAGATGTGGGGATCGGAAAGGGGACTATTTACATATGTGGTGGAATTGTCCACCGATTTGTAACTTCTGGAACATGATTAATAATAAGCTGCTAATTTTGACTAATAAGGCTGGTTGTTTTACCACAGATATTTTTTTTACTACAAATTAAGGTAAAACAGTTATTTGGTTCTGACACCCCTCTAGTATTACACTTACTGTTAGCTGCAAACATTTCCATAGCGAGGTATTGGAAAGGGCCAAATGCTCTTATTTGGCTCACAGTGAAAGAGCAGCTTAAATACCAATTAAAAATGGAAAGATGTATATCAAAACTATCTAAGGAGAAATGGAACTCCTAGTTAAAGCGGATAGAAACTCAAGGATTATAAAAGCTCATGGCTTCCCTTGTATCAGTGAATATCGTGGTAATTTTTCATTTGGGCTCAAGGGGGGTCTGCCTGGCGGCCTGTGCTCTCTCTCCCGGTTCTTTCTCTCTCAGAATGAATCTGAAGAAAGGAAAGAAATAGGAATTATATTCTGTATATATATATATATATATATATATATATATATATATATATATATATATATATATATATATATATAACTTCACTTTAAGGATTCTATATGGCCTTGTATATGTATGTGATGTATATAATTTATGTCTGTCTGTTTGTTGTTTTTCTTTATTATTATATTATATATTTACATGGTGTAATTCTGTATACTTATCATGTATAGAGTGTTATGCTGTTTGTGGCGGAACCAACCTCGCCACTGGGCATTGGAGAAGCCTGTTTGCCCGCCTCTTGCCTGCTGACTATGGCCCCTGGGAGATTTGACCCTTTAAATACAGGATTTGGGCATGTTGTATTATATTATGCTGCTACTGGCCCTTTAAGAACCATCTGGGGACATACTGTGGAGTTACTGGGCGGCCACCATTTCATGTATCAGAGGCCCATGGTGAGAACAATGGATGAAGCACATGGTGAGAACAATGGATGGCGGCCATTTTAACTCACAGACACTGTTGTGACTTTTCTACACGGTGCCATCTCGCCGGTATTTGGTGCACAAAGACATCGTGCAGTAGTTTTAAACTATACAACAGGGGACACATTATACAGTAATCATTTTTTATATAATCTGTATATGTTCTGCGGAATCTGCATTAAACTGTATCTTCCAAACTACTGAACGGATTTGGGTGAATTTGGGATATGTGGTTCACCCAGCTCCCCCGGTTCTGAGGATATATGGGGTTATTGCATGTTTTTGGGTCCCTGTGATATGTTTTATAAAACTGTATTTCTCTGTCTGTGATAATTATATGACCCATTGTGTTCAGTAATCATATCACAGGCAGAGGGGAGGATTTTGTGTGGGAGTGTCTGTGTGTATTGTACGTATTGATTGGTTGTTCTGTAAAACCCTGTGGGCAGTACTATGTTTGTGGATTGGGAATAAAAGAGGCTGTATGTGCCAGTACAGTTAGTTCTGCTTGACCTCAAAACGAAGTGTTGTCTCGTTATTGGGGGAATTGGATTGTATGCTGATTGCCAGGAGTGTAAGCTGATTGTATGCTTTTCCTGTTCAGCTGTTTACAGCATTCATATGCTTGAGAGCATTCATATGCTTCTCCGGTTCGGTGGTTGTGGTGTCTGCTGCAGTGCTTGGAGTCCTTAGGAAGCGCTAGGAGCATCCTTCAACGGAGGTACCCACTCGGGGTGCCCATCGATCCATTACACTGTTTGTTGAGCATGGGGCACTTTAAGACAAACTGCTGGTTAGGATTCACTCTTAATGGAGCAATGGGTTAATATTGTAAAACAAAATATGTATTATATATTGTGTCCCGATTTGTCTTTGGAAAATAAAAAAGATTATATATTATAAAAAAAATAAAAAAAAAGGAAGTGTAGCCCTTTAGAGATTCCTGGATGATCACTAAAATGATAAAACACACAATCTCATAGGGCAATATGGCAGGAATAATGAAAAACTAATGAGGTAGAAAAGCACTAATAAATATCACATTCACATTTTCTAGAGACTGTATATAACACTGGCACAGGTATACACGCCTGAGTGTGATATGCAGGGTGTTCCACCAGAGTCTATTGATAGCAGCTGCACCAAATGTAAGATAATGCATCAAATTTTATTTATTTAACAAACATAAAAATCTTACATTCCAATCTGTTTGGTGCCATAAAATAAGTCCACAGTCTTAGCATAGCGTGTTTCAATGCATTCTGCATCTTCCTCAGGTGCTGATGCTGCAGGTATTCCCTTTTTAAATTGTCAAAATTGGTGCTAAAATCCACAGTTCTGTCATCAGTGATATCACTTCCGGTTTTGCCAGGGCGGATGAAGTAACCATCTTAGTACACCCAAAAGTGTACCGCATCATATCCGGTTTCCGCCGTAGCAATGGTTACCTAAGATACTATTTCAGGTTCCGCCAGCCAGTCAGAAATTGGTAAATCCGATTTCACGCAGTTCACAATGTAAAAGAAAACATATAGTCAAAAACAATTAATTTTGTAAATAACTATCTTGCCCCATAATTTACAACAACTAACTAGGGAATTAACTATCAGCAGGCCCGGACTGGCCATCGGGCAAACCGGGCAAATGCCCGGTGGGCCGCGATGGCCACGGGCCGAGGCCAGGGAGATCTACCTGGTCTATGCAGGGCCGGCGCTATCCGAGCGCCGGCCCCGCTGTGTTCCATGAAGGGCCGGTGGGGAGATCAAGGATCTCCCTCACCGGCCCACATGCTGTCAAATGCGGCCGCCGGCGGGGAGAGAGGGAGGGAGCCAGCCAGTCTGGAGAAAGGACCCGGCGGAGCTCTAACTTGCAGCTCCGCCGGGTTTCTCTCGCGAGATCCGGGCCGTTGCCATGGCAACCGGCCGGGTCTCGCGAGAGTGTTACCACGAGGACCACCAGGGATGGATGTCAGCAGCCCCCCCCCCCCTTCCAGGCTACGGGTAAGAAGGGAAGGGGGGGGGGAAGAGAGGGGGGGTATAATCAATTTATTTTTATCATAAAACTTTGAAAAAAAAAAGACATCAATATTGGCATTTACCTGCCTCCCCCCAGCACCCTAACACACATCACCCTCATACAGCACCCTAACACACATCACCCTCATACAGCACCCTAACACACATCACCCTCATACAGCACCCTAACACACATCACCCTCATACAGCACCCTAACACACATCACCCTTATATAGCACCCTAACACACATCACCCTCATACAGCACCTTAACACACATCACCCTCATACAGCACCCTAACACACATCACCCTCATACTGATACCGGAGAAACTGACGGAAGCCAAGCACAGAGAGATGGACACAGGTTTCTTCAGGAAGGAAGAGATTCTTTATTGGATCACCGATCGGGACTCAGAGGGACTAGCGTCACCAAAATACAGCAAAGTCTGAGTACTGAATACATAGAGTACATTCCTTATATAGCACTGTAGCTCCTCCCACAATTAACTACACCCACACATACCCTTAACCTATTTAATAAATAGAGTCTAAACTCATCCATCCGGTCTAACCACGTGGCTCATCTGATACAAAGGAGAGGGACGCGTAATTCCAGTTCTTACATTCCTGCACCTGGTCAGTACAGTGATGACAGTATCTTAGCTACGTGTTATTAACTAACTGATACTACAAACACATATACATACATATGCCTTGTGGCAATCTTAGCCTGCTAAACTTGTATTTTACTGGAATTACATCACATTCCCCCCTTTGATGCCTCTGATATTTCACAATTACTTGAGGCATCACTTAACCTTGGTTTGCATATACCTCAGGTTACCATGAACCAGACCAGACTTATCTTATGATGTGAATCTTTTAACACTCATCTTCCTGCATTGGTTCTCCTTGATCTAGAGCCTTATACTTATATATCGCCATTATCTGTGCAGCAGCCTTCCTCTCTGCTATACTTCCTATCAGGCTTTGCACAGACCTAACTACTAAGGGTATAAGACACGGTAGGAGTAGACACAACAGTAAAATCAGTAGGACTCCACCTACCACTGCCTTAAGCCCTCCAAACCACTCATACCAGCTACCAAACCAACTACTTGGATTGTACCCTTTCCATACCTGAGTAGGCACATGCGCTAGTTTAACCATATGGCTAGTAAGCTCAGCTATTGCTTGCCCTTCGTCATCTATTTGAAGACAGCAATTACTTAGGTTAAACTTCCCACATACACCTCCCTCTACTGCCAAAAGGTAATCCAAGGCTAATCTATTTTGGTAGACTGCTGTCCTCATCCTGGTGTTATGCTTCGCTAGAAGATTGAGCGCTTGTGATGTCTCATTTGTGATAATCTCAACCACCGCCTGTAATCTTATAATACGGTTGAGCATATAAATAGGGGTTCTATAACCAAAGGTACCATCCTCAGCCCACGTGGCTGGCCCATAGTAATCTATAATACGCTGGGGAGGCCATTCATCATCTTCCCAGGCGCCTATCTCTATGGGTCCCCTTTTCTTCCTATGATTCACATCATACACTTTAACACCTAAAGTCTCACCTGTTTCAATCGGTAACAAGAAGAAGGATGGTTTGAGCATACCCAACACACATGCCCCTTCCCAGTCCTGTGGCAACTCCGAATAGGCTTTCTTACCACAGATCCAGTACAAATTTGCTGGGGCTCTCCAGGTAGATGTGATGGATAGATCAAACCACACATCCTTTAAATTGGCATATCTAGCAAACGGGTTAGATGGTTCTGAGACATTTGAAGCCGACCACCAAGTTGTATTCTTTGTATCATCATCATAAGCTTTTTGCCCTAGACAAGTTAATTCTCCTACAGAAGTATTATACATTATTCCTTTCCTTGCTATGCAAACATAACCTATGATGGAGGTCTTTAATCTCCACTCAGATTTACCTCTAACACTCAAATGATAATCGGCTTGTGTAGATATTAGTTGGTCAACTGCCTCAGAACCGGACATTACCTCCTTTGCTTCCCAAGGCCATTGGTCTCCCATGTTAGTACCTCCACACACATAGCAGTTGGTAACATTAAGACTACCGGCAATACTTTCAGCTAGGTCAATGAACAGGTTTTTAGCGTTATGGGGGATCTTATTATCTATACTCATCTCTTCATAAAAGGAATGGTATACTTGATGAGTCTGGGAGGATACCGTATCAGTCTCTATTCCTATAAACAATAATGTCCCAGGATCTAAACCCGTCCCGTATATCTGAAACCCAAATAAATTTCCATACTTATCTAGGAACTTGTCGGGGTTATTAATAAGTATATGGACTGGGTTGCATTCCATAGACTTACAATAAGGGCTAGTCGGCAACTTAGTCACTATCATGTCTTTATCTACTGTCTGTCCCCAAGTCGCCCACCCCACACAAGACCAATATGGACAAAAGTTATAGTCTTTATTTGGGCATCTAGGACTCACATATTTATTTTTACTACTGGGACAAATATATTTATCATTAGACCCATACGTCCTCTCCCATCTAAGATCCCCACATACATTCCACGGTTTTCTACCACTTGATATCGCCTTACATGCATCAAATAGCAGAACACCCGAAGAATGTACGGATTCTAACACCGTCTTATTAATTAGGGTCCCCTGAGGATCTCCATTCCTGAGAGTCAACCAAATTGTACGAGGTTGATACTCTGGACTGAAGCACTTAGGTTCTCCTACTCCTAAATGGCACACACTATAGTCTATATTTAGGTATCTACATCTTGATACCTCTCCTTTACATTCGTATTGTGAATGCCAAATTAGGGTTTGGGAAATATGGTTACCTGTTCTCGTAGTCTTAATGCATACCTCACAGCTAGGAGTGTCGGTACCTCTACCTTCCTGAATATAAAAACACATATAAATAAACACAATCAAAAGCACATCTTTCGCCGTCATCCTCAGTCTTCGTCCGTGCGATGGAACCTCAGCTTCCAGGATGTGAGGGCTGCAGGGAATGGAGTTCTGCTCATCTTCACAGGTGTCCCTTCGAGACTTTCCTGGCTTATACACTATGTGATGGTAAGCGGACAGGCTTTATTATGGCCTTCTCACTCACACCTGTAACAATAAAATTTGTAATCCACAATAATTCCTCGTTACTCAACCGGATCTTGCAGGGATTCTCTGGATCTGCTGTAATTTGCCAAGAATCGACTGCTGCTGGTTTAACCCTGGAGTGATGTATCCACGGAGTTACTTCGGCTACTTTTATCGCTGTAGGGGTAGACAAAAGAACAACATAAGGACCTCTCCACTTGGGCCCTAACGGTACATTATTCCACTCTTTAATCCACACTTGATCTCCTGGATGATAACTATGAACAGGGGGATAAATATTCACAGGTAATCTATCTTGTACCCATTTCTGTACCTCCTCCATAGTCTTACCCAACTCTACAACCTGCTGCCGGGTAATTCCTTCTCCCAACTGACTCAAGTCCCCCCTTAAGTTACCAAGTACGGGAGGTGGTCGCCCATACATGATTTCAAAAGGAGAGAGGCCCATCCTTCTGGTAGGGGTACTGCGGATTCGCAATAAAGCTATGGGTAAGAGAACGTTCCACTTAAGTTGGGTTTCCTGACACATTTTAGCCAACTGGTTCTTTATAGTTCTATTCATTCTCTCTACCTTACCAGAACTCTGGGGTCTATATGCAGTATGAAGCCTCCACTTTATACCAAGCATATGAGTCAGTTGTTGTAGGCACTGATGAACAAAAGCTGGACCATTGTCCGATCCTATAGAACAGGGTAGTCCATATCGGGGTATTATTTCTCGTAGCAGGAATCTTACAACTTCTCCTGCTTTCTCTGTACGAGTAGGACATGCTTCTACCCAGCCTGAATAGGTGCACACAATTACCAACAGGTAACGATGTCCACCCGATTTAGGCATTACTGTAAAGTCTATTTGTAGATCGGACATGGGGAGTCCCCCCATAAACTGGACTCCTGGTGGCTTTACTGGTCCTTGTCTTGCATTATTCTTAGCACACGTTACACATCTGCGTACAATGGCCTGAGTCAAGTTGGACAATCTTGGTATGTAGAAATGTTTCCTGAGAGATTCTTCAGTACTGTCTCTCCCAGAATGTGTCCCGTTGTGATAATTTTGGACAATTTCTACCGCTAGTGATGCTGGTATGACTATTCTTCCATCTTCTAGCTGATACCACTTGTTCTCCAAATACTTTCCCGGTTCAGTCTTTAACCACTCCTCTTCTTGAGCTGTATAAACTGGAGTCCATTGGGACAGTGGAGTTGGTATAAGAGCAGCTATATGCCCCACATACTCCTGTCTTCCTGATTCAGCAGCACGCTTAGCTGCACTATCTGCCATCCGATTTCCTTTGGTTACATCACCATCTCCTCTCAGATGCGCTCGACAATGTATGATACCGACTTCTTTCGGCTCCCACACTGCTTCCAATAGTTGTAGGATTTCGGCTGCGTACTTGATTTCTTTGCCTTCTGAATTCAGTAGTCCTCTTTCTTTATACAAAGCTCCGTGGGCATGAGTGGTTAAAAACGCATACTTAGAGTCCGTATAGATATTTACTCTTAAACCTTCAGCCAATTGTAACGCTCGTGTTAGTGCTATTAATTCTGCCTTTTGTGCTGATGTTCCTTTCGCCAGTGGCCGAGCTTCTATCACCTTGTCTATTGTTGTCACTGCATATCCTGCATAGCGGATCCCTTCTTTCACATAACTACTGCCGTCGGTGTAATATTGAACATCGGGGTTCTGGATGGGAAAATCACGAAGATCTGGTCTACTTGAAAATACTTCATCCATTACTTCCAAACAATCATGTTGACTTTCAGTAGGTTGCGGCAAAAGGGTAGCTGGATTTAAGGTGTTTACAGTCTCTAAATGCACTCTTGGGTTTTCACACAACATTGCTTGATACTTGGTCATACGGCTGTTACTAAACCAATGATTTCCTTTGTAATCCAACAACGTCTGTACTGCATGTGGGACTCGTACATAAAGTTCTTGACCCAGAGTGAGTTTATCGGCTTCAGCTACTAGCAGGGCGGCTGCAGCTACGGCTCTTAGACAAGGTGGAAGTCCGCTGGCCACTGCATCCAGTTGCTTAGACATGTAGGCAACAGGTCTTTGCCATGATCCCAAGTACTGTGTCAATACTCCCACAGCCATTCTTCTTTGCTCGTGTACATATAAGTAGAATGGTCGTGTGTGATCAGGTAGACCTAATGCTGGGGCACTCATCAAAGCCTTCTTCACATCTTCAAATGCCGTTTGCTGTTCTTGGGTCCATAAGAAGGGGTCGTGCTCTGTACCTTTGATAGCTGCGTACAGAGGTTTTGCTAGTATCGCATAGCTGGGAATCCATATCCTACAGAAGCCTGCTGCCCCCAAGAATTCTCGCACTTGTCTTCTATTCTTGGGTATTGGTATTTGGCAGACAGCTTCTTTTCTCTCTGGCCCCATAATTCTTTGACCTTCAGAGATATGGAATCCTAGATACTTGACAGTTGGCAAACACAACTGAGCCTTCTTTCTAGACACCTTGTATCCTGCCTTCCAGAGAATGTGTAGTAGATCGTGCGTTGCTTGCTGACAGATTTCTTTTGTAACTGCTGCTATCAACAAGTCATCTACATATTGTAACAATACACACTCTCCTGGGATGGACTCGAAATCCAATAGATCTTGACTTAGGGCTGAACCAAATAGGGTAGGTGAATTTTTAAACCCTTGGGGCAGTCTTGTCCAAGTCATTTGGCGTTTTGAGCCCGTTACAGCGTTCTCCCACTGGAAAGCGAAAATACATTGGCTTTCTGCGGCAATTCGGAGGCAAAAGAAGGCATCTTTGAGATCTAAGACTGTGAAGTAAGTAGCCCCGCCCGGAATTAAAGCAAGCAGGTTATATGGATTGGGTACAACTGGATGTATGCCAACAACCGCATCATTGACTGCTCTTAAGTCCTGTACAGGTCGATACTCATCTGTACCGGGCTTTTGAACAGGCAGCAATGGGGTGTTCCAGGGGGAAGTACAGAATTTTAGGATACCATACCGTATGAACTTATCCAGATAGGATTGGATGTTCTTCTTAGCCTTCTGCGGAATGTGATATTGTCTTAGGCTCACTGGATAAACCCCATGTTTCAGTTCAATTTTTATTGGTGGAATATTGCGGGCCAGTCCTGGTGGGTTGTTCTCTGCCCAAACTCCTGGTATGTTAAACAATGTCTCATCACTCCTAGGGTTTTGGCTAGTCAACACTGTATAAAGTCGCCACTCTTCTTCCTTTGGTACGGATAAAGTCATAATACCTGAAGGTCCATTAAACTTTAAAGATGTTGTTCCATCTGGTAGGAACGTAATCTGCGCTTGTAATTTGGATAGCATATCACGTCCCAGCAATTGGACTGGACATTCAGGCATATAAAGGAATTGGTGTTTTACTACGTGGCCTCCCAATGTACAGAGTCGACTTTTAAGAACCGGTCTTTCAGCACTTCTTCCAGTTGCTCCTATCACAGTAATAGTCCTTCCAGATGGAGGAGCAACTAGATTAGTCACCACTGAATGTTCAGCACCAGTGTCGATCATGAACGCACTCCTTTTCCCCCCTATTGATACATCGACCATAGGCTCCGCTCGACCAAGGGGGATGGAGCCCGGTCGGTATCAATAGTCCTCCATGACAGTGTCAGCCAATCCTACAAAGTCCCTACCTTCTCTATCGCGGGACCTTTGCGCTGCTGGAATATACCTGTCTTCCCTAACACTTCCTCTGTTCCCATTACTCCCTCTATAACCATTACTCCCTCCGGGGCCTCCTCTACCTCTCGCTCTACCTCTTTCTTACTTTCTGTATCCCTGTTCATATAGACCTTATTTGCTACCTCCATTAGTTGGGTGATGGACATACCTGCAAACCCTTCTAACTTTTGTAGCTTGCGCTTAATATCTCCGTATGCTTGGCTGACAAAGGCGGAGTTAACCATTCGGGAATTGTCTGCGTCTTCCGGATTAAAGGGGGTATACAAGCGGTATGCCTCCAATAATCGGTCATAAAAGACACTGGGCGCTTCATCGCTTTTCTGGATCACCTCAACTGTCTTCGACATGTTAATGGCTTTCTTTCCTCCGGCTTTCATGCCAGCAATTATAGCGTCTCTATAGGCTCTGAGTTGAACCATATCAGCACCATTTACGTTCCAATCGGGATCGGTGTTGGGATAGTGTGTCGCGGCCCATGCTGCTGGATTGGCTTGGTTCAAAGCACGGGCTCTATCCTCTAATGCTTTAATGGCTGCTTGATTTATTCTTGTCCTTTCCTCATTGTTAAATAAAGTCATTAGTAACTGCTGGCAATCAGCCCATGTCGGATTATGCGTCTGTACTATTGAGGTGAACAGATCAGTCATAGCTTGTGGTTTCTCAGTATACGAGGAATTATGGGTCTTCCAGTTTAAAAGATCGGTTGTGGTAAATGGGACATATACGAAGACTGGGTCAGCGTGTGCCATTTGACCTGCGGCATCGATATAAGCTGACCCGGGATTCAGACGAAGAGGCATCTGATAGTGCTTTAATTGTTGGGCACCAGTCAACTGTCGGGTTTGGATGGGGCTACGTAGAGAGGCGTCAGTCATGGGTTCCGGTCGGGGAGAGATAGGGTATGGGGATGTGGGAGGTCGGTTTTGGGAAAAGGTCGTAAATAGAACACTTCGGGCCGAGCTAGATGAAGCTTGACCGGAAGTCTGAAGTGGCGCCAAATCAGGATATTCGTTTCTAATGGAGGTTGGTCTATCTGGTTCCGGAAGGGGGGATTTAGTACGAGGGGGGGTGGATCCTGCACTGGAGGAGGAAGCGGAAGTGGATGAGGGTAATGAGGGGAGGGGTGCAGGACTTCCTGCGTTTGCGTCACTTCTTCTTAACGGAAAGTAAGGGGGCGGCAAAGGGATCTCGGACTCAGGGGGCGTGTCCAAAATGGGCCTAACACCAGTCCTAGTGGACGAGCAAGTCCTAGCTACCATGAGGCGACACTGCTCCTCGTGGCATGTCTGGAGCCATTTTGGCGAGTCATTTACGGCCTGTCTCCAACAGTCAATATAAGGAATCTGGCCGTAAAGTTCAGGCCTACCCGATACAGCCACGTGTAAGCGCTGTACCAGAGTTGGATCCAAACTGCCACGTGGCGGCCATGCCGCAACCAAAGTAGGCCACTCCCTAGTACACAAAGTGACCAAACGTACAGGAGACATCTTTACCCCAAAATCACAAACTTTGAATCCCTTTTTAAAATTCTTAACCATACATCCTAAGGGATCCGGAATCGTTGACTGCGACGCACCCATACTTAACAATGGAACGTCGTCGACAACGAATACTATACACGCGTACTATTCAACAGTCACACCCGTTTCCTCTGGCAACAGCACCACGTGGTACGGTTACCAAGTGAAACGTACACAATAACAATAAACACTCAGGGAATTCCCGTACACACACAGCTGTTACACCAGTCACTATATAATCAATATTATGCCCTTTGGCGTAACTATACAGTCACCCACGCTATAATTCTCTATATACGAATTACCCGTCTATAACACACCCCAGTAACATCGTCTTTTACAAATAGCGGTTACAGTACGGTTAGCATAGGTCAAAGCACAAGTTAAGGTCACAATACAATTATTAGTGGTTATGGTGTTAAACATGCAATGGACGACAATGATTAGTACTTATTATATAATGTCAGTAAATATACAGGGTTATGGTACCGTGCACTATAATACAGCAACACACTATTAACACTCTCGCTAGACGGCTGAGCTCGCGCTATCTAACAAGATATACACTTTACTAAAACAATCGTTAACACATTTACAATTCCCAACTAAACTATTGGCCAGTACCTTGAATGGACTACCTAAAACTATATACACCCGTTTTGGTTAGCCACACTGCCCAATCACCACATATATAGCGAGCTAGAGAACCGAATTTACACAGGCGCCTCTTAGTCGCACTATCAAAAGTCTAGTGGGTTCCAAATTTACACGCCTTCCCACTTAGCCCAGATAGGATGAGAACTAGCGAACCGAATTTACACAGGCGCCGCTTAGTCTCCCGGTCCCTCCGACCTAGCGAACGTAATATACACCCTAGAACGCTAGTCTAGACAAGACACCGGTGTCCGGCTAGGGCTATCTTACACCAGGACCCCGCCTGACTAACCAAATCAAACGGTCTGACTAAAGAGCGTTCGATCGAGCGGTGCGCCTTCGCTCCTTCCCTCCGACAGAGGGGGCAGATACACAGATTCAAAACCCCTTTGGGCCTACCGCACAATCGGTATACCCCTAGTGGGTCCTGCCGTCTAAAACAGCAGTTGTCTTACCTCCTCGTTCCTGAACCTGAGTTCACACTCATCGACGGGGACACCCCAGCACTTCTCACGTAGAGGCCGATGATCTCCTGGACAACAGACCAGTGGCGCCGAGACGAAGGGAGGTCCACGCAGAAGTTCAGGGGTGCAGCCGTAGAGAACGTGGGCAAAGATAGACCGTCTCACGCCTCTGCCTCTCAGCTACCGTTGAACGATGAGCTTCCCGGCCAATGCACCAAATGATACCGGAGAAACTGACGGAAGCCAAGCACAGAGAGATGGACACAGGTTTCTTCAGGAAGGAAGAGATTCTTTATTGGATCACCGATCGGGACTCAGAGGGACTAGCGTCACCAAAATACAGCAAAGTCTGAGTACTGAATACATAGAGTACATTCCTTATATAGCACTGTAGCTCCTCCCACAATTAACTACACCCACACATACCCTTAACCTATTTAATAAATAGAGTCTAAACTCATCCATCCGGTCTAACCACGTGGCTCATCTGATACAAAGGAGAGGGACGCGTAATTCCAGTTCTTACATTCCTGCACCTGGTCAGTACAGTGATGACAGTATCTTAGCTACGTGTTATTAACTAACTGATACTACAAACACATATACATACATATGCCTTGTGGCAATCTTAGCCTGCTAAACTTGTATTTTACTGGAATTACATCACAATACAGCACCCTAACACACATCACCCTCATACAGCACCCTAACACACATCATCCTCATGCAGCACCCTAACACACATCACCCTCATACAGCACCCTAACACACATCACCCTAACACACACAGTGCCCTAACACATCACCCTAACACACACAGCGCCCTAACACACAGCACCCTAACACAGCACGCTAATGCACACACCACCCTAACACACACAGCGCCCTAACACAGCGCCCCAACACACAGCACCCTCACTCACACACACAGAACCTTCACACAGCACCCTAAAACACACACACACACATCACCCTCACACAGCATCCTAACACACACAGCACACACCTCACACACCCAAAGCAGCCCCAAACATGCTGCACCAAGCACACACACAAAGCAGCCCCCAAACACGCTGCACCACGCACACACACACACAATACTACACACCAAACATATATGTATATATACTACAGAACCCCTCACACACATACTGCACCCCTAAACACATTAAATTCCAGACAAACACTAGATTCCTACCCAACTCTACAGATATACACACACTAGATCTCTATATACACTCTGAATCCTCTACACACGCACACACACACACACTCACTAGATCTCCTATACACGCTCCTGAGTCCTTCAAACACACACTAGATCTCCTACACACAGACGCTGCACCACCTACACACACTACATTTCTGACATACACACTCTGGATCCCCATGCACAAACTAGATTCTATTTAAGCAAACACATAGTGTCTCCATAAATGGAATACAGTGAGTATCCCAATTATGGAAACCACTGAGACAAGTTTCAAGCAAACACAACGCAAGCATGTTATTAAATTTGCTTGCACTGTGCAGAAAAAATACAGGGCCCTTTTCTCATGCCCTGGAAGAGCATTGGACCAACATGCTCACTGAGATGGGGCGTGCTTGTCATTGGGGATGACAAAACACACCCTATCTGGCCCCGCCCCCTTTTCAGTGGGCCGCTGTGAAACAAAAATGCCCGGGCTGAATTTTTTCCCCAGTCCGGGCCTGACTATCAGCTGCAAATTAAAAAAAAATATATTAATTATCAAATTAGGTTAACAACACATATAAAGCGTGAACTACTCTTAAATATTGCTGCAAGCAAAGTATTAAAATAGCCTTATAAGCATAAAATATAAAGCAATATAAAGCAATCAAAGTTAGAAAAATCCAATGAATCTGAGTACTGTCAAGTCAGTTACTTAATCAATCACACCATGAGGAAAATGAAGTACTTTAACATCTAATCTTTCGTCCAAAAGACAGACATTACATAATAGACATGTGCAATTCGTTTAGTTCCGAATGTAAATTCGGACGATATTCAACAATACGGACGCTTCCGAATGTCCCGAATTTCCGAAGTACCGAATTTCCGAACTGCCAAACCGAATTTATGAGCTGGCGAATTGCTGAATTGCCGAATTTCCAAAGTGCCAAATTTTGGAAGTGCCGAAGTGCTTAGGATTTCTGAAAAATGCGAGGGAGGGAAAACTCTGTCAATGATGAGAGGAATCTAGACCAATAAGCTAATTCCTGGCACTGGGAGCCCTGTAGATGTGGAAGTGTTTGTGGTGGCAGTCTGGGCAAACCCAGACCCTAACCCTACTACTACTCCTAACCCTACCCCTAACGCTACCCCTAACCCTAGATGTGTAAGTGGTTGTGGTGGTTAGGGTTAGGGGTTAAGGTTCGGAGTTAGAAGTTAGGGGTAGGGTTAGGGGTAGGGGTTAGGGAGCCCTACAGATATGTAAGTGGTTGTGGTGGCAAGAGAGGGATGCTTACGAATGTCCGAATTGCCAAAGTCCTGAATTGCCGAAGTCCAGAATTTCAGAAGTGCCGAAACGAAGTACCGAATTGCCAAAGTCCTGAATTGCCGAAGTCCCGAATTGCCGAACCGAAGTGCTGACTTGCCAAAATTCCAATTTTTTTTTACTTACCCAAATTTCCAAACCTAATTTTTTGCCCATGCACATGCCTATTACATAATGAGGGGACAGTTGCCTCAGACTTATTAAATGTATACTGAGTCTATCATACATTCAAGAGTATAGCAAGTCCCATAACAGGGACATAGGATGGGCTAAAAAAAAAAAAGTTACAGTTATCACTCACTCAACTCGATAGGATTAAAACACAATGACATATCTATATCTTGTATTATATAATTCAATAATACAGGATAGAAACCAGAGATAAGAGATGATACAAAATCACAGGAGGAACAATAATTAAGTCTCCGGAGGTTCAGTTTATTCTTTACGGCGTACCAGGGAAGTCTGTGGCTCTCAGATTATCAATAATTAATAACTCAACAGGCGATATATACATATATATATTAAAAAAAACTACAGCAGTACATTGCCGGTAGTTCTGTCTCTACATTGCAGACTCAACACACTAGTCAAAGTCTCAACAACCTCATACAGACCCTATATGCTGGCTATGGTCTCAATACTTCACCATAATATACAATATTCACAAGTGCAAAACCAATAGAGGGACAGAGCACAGCTGGGAATAAAGAAAGTGACAGAAAATAAATTCTGTTTACTCACCAGAAGATAGCACTGCGTTGTTAATCCAGGACGAGCCTGTCAGGATCGGGTCAGGGATCCAACACGCAAAGTACAAACAGGTACAGGGTACGTATACCGGACCTTAGAATGGCCGGACTAACGTACAGAGAGTATAGAGAATGGTCAGAGACAAGCCGAGGTCGAGGGAACGAGAGGACAGGTAAGCGAGTAACAAGCCGGGTCAAGGATAACAGAGGTAAATAGAGTAAGATAAACAAGCCGGGTCGAAACCAAAAGGATAACTGAAAAACACCAGAGCACTGTGTGACTAGACAGGCTAGAACCACGACAGGGCAATGAGCAACAGGGCGAAGTATGTTTAAATACCCTGGCTAGAGAGGATAGACACGCCTCCGACGAGTCCTGATTGGTCTCCAACGGATTGAGTGACAGGTCGTTCCGGATTGGCGTCATGACGTCGGTCTCCGGGCACCATGCTACATAAGGAAGTAAGTCCCTCGCGGCCGGCATTTATGTGAACGGGTCGACCGCGAGGAACAGGAGAAACATGGCGTCCGGACGGATAAACGTCTAAGTCTCTACCTCTCTCGGAGGTAGAGACCTCAGGTACCCTGACAGAGCCCCCAATGCAGTAAATCTAGTAAATAATTTTTTAACTAGAAAAGAGCATAATTTGCCATTAATTTACCAATCTCTGGTTTGTTCTACAATCTATTTTCAGCGCTGGGGAACCTCCATGAAATGAAACAGACTCAGGGACATTAGGTTCCCCCCTTTTGTTATTTAGGGCCCACACCCACCGCTCATGGGTGGGGGCCGGGGGAGGCAATAGGTCCCCCCTCTTTTTTTATTTAGGGTCCCCACCCGGTTCTATTGAATAGCCCCCACTCGCAGGGCACGGGTGGGGCCTGGGGTAGGACACTATGTTCTCCACTGTTAATTATTTTAGAAGATGCCCCACCATGGGGGACCTGTGCTAGGTCCCCCTTTTTTGATTCAGGGAGTGGGGGGATTTTTTTTTAACAGTGTTTAGTAGACATGCCCCATACTCATGGCATAGATTTTAATCTAATATGGGGGTCATATTGACCCTCATAGAATGAAATGGGGGCATGGGGGAAGTTAGGAAGTGGTGGGGAGCACTGCTCCCTGACGCTTTTATTTTCACATATTACAAGGAGTGAGCCTCGAACCGGTAGCTCCCCCCTTATAATAAACTAAACAAACTGAAATGAAAAGATAATGCATTCGGCATTTGCCTTTTCATTTGGTATATAATTTGCATGTAGAACTTTCGTTTATGTTATAGTAAACGAATACGAAAAAGTCAGAAAATTCTGACGAAATCATATTCGGCTAATAATGAATGCACATGTCTACCAGGGAGTAAATAATTCAGCAATGTCAGTTTTGGAGGTCCAGAGATTCGGCACACAGCTTGGTAACACAGGGAGCTCAGACGGCACTTGGTAACAAAATGAAACAAATTGACTGAGCCCTTGAGACTACCTGCAGCTTCCTTTTAACACAGGTATGGGTGACATCAGAAGCATAGGCGGGGTCTGATTGGCGAGGCCAAGAAGGGCTGCCGATCAGTAATCATGACAATACTACGAATTTGCCAATGAGCCTGCAAGACTCTGAGGTGAAGTGTATACCATCCTGAGCCATTATACCTGGCTGGAGGTCCTCTGCACAAAAGCACTTCAATAAAAGAAGACACTGGATTGTACCACCAAAGCGCATCTAAATAGATCTACCCTAGCTCTATAATTGCTAAGGAGTATTTTCACTCCTTATATTTTCATTTGTGCAGGACATACTACACTATATTTTGATGTATTCTTCTATCTCCACATATTCTACTACCTCAAAAAATATATCAAGGCACTACTCCCTCTTCCTATGTTATGTACCTTCTGTTGGACAGGAATGGGTGAGACTCTGGTTTGCGTGTTTGAGCTGCCTAACTGTTTCAACTGTCTGCCCTAAAAATCAAACCTCTAAATATTATATTCTGTACTTTGTGTGCAATTTGTGTGGTCTTTTTATTATTGACAGAGAAATGTGTTCCTTTAAGATGTACAGAAGTGTTTCCATTAATTCTTGATGGGTTTTACATATTTATATGTAAGTATTTCATTAGATATTTTAGGTGGTGGTGTATATATATATATATATATATGTGTGTGTGTGTATGTATGTGTGTATATATATATATATATATATATATATATATATATATACAAAGTCAGGAGGGCTGCACTCGCCTAAACATGCATATATTACAGGGTGCTACTGGGACCAAAATACAAAAAAATATACAAACCAGTGCACTCGCTTATTAACTAAACAGAGATTTCAAATCCTAAATAGTACTATTTAAAAACACCTCACCTAGGTAGAAAATAATGGGGGTTTGGTTACATTATATGATCATACATTGCATAAGCCTGCCAACTGCAACTATATATATATATATATATAAAACATTACAATCCCTGTTTCATTTTGTTTACACTTTTTTGGTCTTGTTATATGCTGTAAAACATATACAATGACTCAAGGAATTAGTAGCTTCATGTAATTCAATGAACCGTTTACGAAGGAAACATTATTTTATCAGAGGTGAGGGGAAATTAGGATCTCCGAAGCTGAGCAAACTGATTCATGACATATCTAGCTCAGCACCGAAATGTATTAAGAACATTCCTGCAAGAATTATATCCACAAATCTGAATAAATGATCAAACAAGTTCTTAAAGTCCTATCAGCCAGCTCCCCATATTTGCATTATACATTCAATAACTGACTGACGTGAGTAGTACTTGTTCCTGTCTGATCAGAATTAAATGCTGAGAGAATATAATGCATGCATATTTTTATCCAGACCTGTCTGTGATATGCTTGGAGCAACATCATTAGATGTTTACCTGCTGTTGGTAATGTACTGCCTCATTAAAGATGACAAGTTTTTCAGTAGGCTTCAAACTCAACAATCAAGGCTACCTACCTTATTGAACAATATGTCTAACCTTGCAATGTCAAGACATTATCATATTGCTTTACCAGTTAATAGTACAACACTACAGGTTTCCACCTGTGTAATAAGGGGATCATTCAACATTTCCAATTTCCTCTCCGCTATACTAAACTGCAGCTTCATTCACTCTTTACATACATTCCAGTGATATTATGGAAAGAATCAGGTTAGAGAAACATACTTGGCAAATGACCAAATTCTCACGTGACGGTACCAGTTTTTGGCCTCCTGTCCCGTTATTTGAAGGTTACACACTCTAATATTTTGCTGGACCACCTTTAGCTTTGTTTACTGCACAGCACGCATTCGGTGTGGCATTGTTTCAATAAGCTTCTGTAATGTCACAAGATTTATTTCTGTATAGTGTTGCATTCATTTTTCACCAATATCTTGTATTGATGATGGGAGAGTTGGACCACTGTGCAAAGCCTTCTCCAGCACATCCCAAAGATTATCAATGGAGTTACGGTATGGACTCTGTGGTGGCCAATCCATGTGTGAAAATTATGTCTCATGCTCCCTGAACCACTCTCTCAAATTGAGCCCGATGAATCCTGGCATTGTCATCTTGGAATATGCCCGTGCCATCAGGGATGAAAAAATCCATTGATGGAATAACCTGGTCATTCCGTATATTCAGGTAGTCAGCTGACCTTATTCTTTGGGAACATAATGTTGCTGAACCTAGACTTTACCAACTGCAGCAATCCCAGATCATAGCAGTGACCCCACAGGCTTGTACAGTAGGCACTAGGCATGATGGGTGCATCACTTCATCTGCCTCTCTTCTTACCCTGATGCACCCATCACTGGTGGTTCCCCATTATGCTTCCAGTTTTTAATAATGCATTGGACAGTTCTAATAGTTTCTGCAATCTCCTTATATGTTTTCTCTGCTTGATGCATTAAAATGATTTGACCCTTCTCAAACAGACTAACATCTTTTCCACGACCATGAGATGTATCTTTCGACATGTTTGTTTAAGAAATGAGAAGCTACTCATTGCATAAGTTGGGGTTAAATAACTTGTTGCCAGCTGAAAGATAATCGCCCGTGCAGTAACTATCCAATAGGAGGCTCTTGGCTATTCGCTTAATTAAATCCAGGCAACTTTTTTTTGGCCAGGCAGTGTATTTTTAAGTATAAAAAAGGGAAATACATAAATCCTGGATTGTTGCTTGGGCCATGAGGTCTGGTTTGGGAATCACTTTGGTATTTCATAAAACTAAGTAATTGATTGAATGTAATGTCTTCAACAGTAAACAATGTGTGAGAAGATTGCTGCAATATTGCAAACCATTTAATAACCGTCTATTCAATGATATACCAGGCTTTATTATCCATTGCCAAAAATAAACATAAAACTGACAGTTGGATCTATATGCTAATTAGATATAGTGATCCTAAAAATCAAGCCAACAGGTGATTGATATATTGTGTCTCTATATATTCCCTATTAGTTTAATAAGCATCCCTTCAAAATCATTTCACTATTTTTAATGTCCAAATAATCTGGAGCAATCGTTGAAAAATGAGAGGGGATTTTAATAAAAATAAAATTTAAAAAATATATATTAAAATAGAGATCACCTAAATTGGCAATTCGCTGTAATGGTAGTACAGGGATTTATTAGAGTAGCAAAGTAGGGTGATAATTGTAAGATAAGTATACAAAGCGAGATGATATTGGAAGATCTGGAAAAATAGAAGGAGGGAGAAGGTAAGTAACTTACTAGACACAGTTTAGGTAAGTAGACTAGACAGTAATCAAAGGTAGCAATTGTCTGGAGGCTTAAAAGTGCTTATAATTGGGGGGCGGGGCCGGACCGCCATGCTAACCGGTCGCATGCAGGAGAGGCTCCGGAGAAACCGGGCCTTTTAAGCTACTTACTAGGGAATTTCGCACACAAATCGAGTCTCCAAGACACCCATGGCTGTGGGAGCGGCGGCAGACCCCGAGATCGGGAGTTCTGGCCATCTGAAGGGGGCACGGAGCTTCGAGGGCTGCGGCCTACCCGGGAGGGGAGCGTGGTGGACGGCCGCTGCTGCGTCTCCCTCTCCTGCTGCCACAGACTGACAGCGAGAATTGCTTGCCGGCCCTGTTTCCCCCCCCTTTGGACCGGGGGGGTCATCCCGGTCCCCACTGGGGAGTGCCTGAGACGGGCGGGGGCTGAGGCGCATGGATCACCCGAATTGTCTCACAAAATGGCGGCGACTGATAGCTCAACAGCATCTGCTCCTGCACCATGTAGCCCCTTTGAACCGCGGTTACATCATCTGCCCAGCCGGAGGGCTTCAAGTAAAAGACAACCGCAGAATAATCACCGCGGTCTGGGTGAGTGAGAGACCCCCAGCACACAATGGTTTTCCCTAGGTGGGGCAGAGTGCAGAAGGCGCAAAATGAAAATGTGCTGCAGCAAGTACCAGCCAAACTGACCTACACAACTACAAGAGCTGCACCCCCAGGACCATCAAGCCTGACAAGGGGAGACCTACCACGCACAGACGAGCACCTGTGAAGCTGAACAGCCATGGCGATAGATCAGTGTCCGAGGGGAAGGAGTCACATATGCCAGCATAGAGACTCTCACAACACCACAGGACACTGAATAAATGAGAGAAGCTACGTTACAACATCAGCTACCTAAGAGACAGTAGCTTCCTATTTACCTCTTGCCACTCAAAAGGCGCTCTAACATTCACTGTAGCCATGCTATTATATTACTATGTCTAATGTTCATACCTTATAATACAAGAATGCGTCCAGCCCCGGTGGCCGCCCGCCTACCTGTTCTGCAGTGGTAATATTGAAGTTCAATCGTGTAATAATCTTGAAAGCCCACACTTACTTATTTAAGCTAAAATTTATATTCACTGTTATAAGCTTGCTGATCCCATTGTCTCATTGCATTAGATATAATAACTCGCCTGTCTACGTATCTGTAACCTGCACTACGTTAGTCTCTGTAGGAGTGCATAGAGCATGTAACCTGAAGCGATTACGCTATAATTGCCCTATAACTCGATTGATGGGCCAGCTTTTAGTTCAAACACGTATTTTGCAATAGTTCATGTTGATGATGTCTTGGCAGGGCATTAGAGTGTCTGTAATTCTTTGTCTAGCACTGTCATCTCTCTATGCATTAACATACTTGTCTTATATAACGGGTTACTTTAGCATGAACAATAACAAAAAATTGTGCTGTTTTAACTGCATGCCATGGCACCTTGATGTTCAAAATCCGCCTGCAGTCGCTGTTGTGGCACTGCAAGAATTCATGTAATCTGTTTTCACATGCACAAACAAAAATAAAGAATTAAAAAAAAAAAAAAAAAAGTGCTTATAATTTGACTCATAACTCTCTGATTGGTTACTTAATCCACCAATCAGAGAGTTATGAGTCAAATTACACAGCGTGGGAAAATTCCAAAGAACTTTCCCACGCTGTGTAAAATGACACAGAGCACTCTGATTGGTGGATTTCAAACCAGCCAATCAGAGTGCTGTGACAGGTAAATGTAGAGACTTACCTGTCAGTCTCTTCATTTACCTGTCAGAGCACTCTGATTGGATGGCTTAAACCCACCAATCAGAGTGCTCTGAGCTTAATTGCAGGGCGGGGCAAGGCTTTATAAGCCTTGCCCCGCCCTGCATAGCTCAGTCTGCGCGGAGCCCTCCATGGGTGAAGAAGGAATTTTTTTTTGCGCTCGTTTTTTTTGTTTGTTTTTTAATTGCGTTGGTTATTATGGTTTTTATTTGGCCTTTTTTGGGGATGAAAAAAGAAGATTTTAGAAGAAAGAAAACATTGAATGGTAAGTTATTATTTTTTTTACAGGTTCTAAGTTAAAGGTTCCCCCCTCATTATTTTTAGGGTGAGGGGGGTAGGAAGGGGGATCATTTTTTTTGGGGGGGGAGGGGGTGACTAGGGGTTTGGGGACCCCTAGTCACCTGGGGGGGGAATTTTTTTTAGGGCCCCCACCCGCCGCTCAGGGGTGGGGGCAGGGGGGCAGGACAATAGGTCCCCTCCCCCTATTGGTATTTAGGGCCCCCACCCGCCGCTCAGGGATGGGGGCCAGGGGGAGGACATTAGGTCCCCCCCTTATTAGTATATGGGGCCCCCACCCACCGCTCAGGGGTGGTGGCCAGGGGGGAGGACATTAGGTCCCTCCCCCTTTATTAGTATTTAGGGCCCCCACCCGCCGCTCAGGGGTGGGGGCCAGGGGGGGAGGACCTAAGGTCCCCCCACCTTTTTAGGATTTAGGGCCCCCACCCCTCATTAGGTCCCCCCCTTATTTTACTGTAGGGCCCCCACCCATTGCTCAGGGGTGGGGGCCAGGGGGAGGACATTAGGTCCGCCCCCTATTACTATTTAGGGCCCCCACCCACCGCTCAGGGGTGGGGGCCAGGGGGGAGGACATTAAGTCCCCCCCTTATTAGTATTTAGGGCCCCCACCCGCTGCTCAGGGCTGGGGGCCAGGGGGAGGATCATAGGCCCCCCCCTTATTAGTATTTAGGGCCCCCACCCGCCGCTCAGGGGTGGGGGCTCGGGAAGGGGGACCTTTTTTTTTTTTTTAACAGTGAACGGCCACAGGCTGCTCACTGTTTAATAGACATGCCCCTACTCGCGGTATAGCGAGTAGGGGCATAATTTACTAATACTAAGTAATCTTTACTTAGTATTAGTAAATTTGTCTGAAAGACCAATTTAGGTCTTTCAGCCTTTTAGTAGATAGCTCCCTAATACCGTGGGAATTAGGGAGTTATTTACTTATTCATTCCTGTCATTACATTGACTGGCCAAGTAACTTACATTTTATATGAATGTATGTTACTTGATTGTTGTAAGTGTTGCAAATGCTTACAGGTGAATCCTGGCTATGTTTGTATACTTTTTATTGAAAATTGTATACAATGTAAAAATTTTCTTCTTTCACTGGGTAAGTATATTAGTACTTAGGCAATACTGTGCTTCGGAACTTCAGCACTTCGGAACTTCGACACTTCGACACTTCGACACTTCGACACTTCGACACTTTGACACTTTGACACTTTGACACTTTGACACTTTGACACTTTGACACTTTGACACTTTGACACTTTGACACTTTGACACTTCGGAAATTCGGAAATTTCGGAACTTCGGGACCTCGGCAATTCGGCACTTCAGCAATTCGGACATTCGGAAGTACCCGAATGTCCGAATTGCCCGAAATTCGTCCGAATTCATATTCGGACCGAAACAAATTGCACATGTCTACTGGGCAACAGAAGGGACAGGATTGGCAACTGGGACAGGTGAAAAACACACTCTGGTACTCATATTGCTATGCACACACACATACTACTACACACACTGTTGCAAATGCTCAATCCCAATGACAAACCCCAATAAAATATTCTTAGTTGAAATATTTTCATCTTTATACATTATTTGATCTTTATTGGATTAATATCTATGGCAGACATAGAAACATAGAATGTGATGGCAGATAAGAATTATTCGGCCCATCTAGTCTGCCCAATTTTCTAAATACTTTCATTAGTCCCTGGCCTTATCTTCTAGTTAGGATAGCCTTATGCCTATCCCACGCATGCTTAAACTCCCTCACTGTGTTAACCTCTACCACTTCAGCTAGAAGGCTACTCCATGCACCCACTACCTTCCCAGTAAAGTAATACTTCTTGATATTATTTTTAAACCTTTGTCCCTCTAATTTAAGATGATGTCCTCTTGTTGTGGTAGTTTTTCTTCTTTTAAATATAGTCTCCTCCTTTACTGTGCTGATTCCCTTTATGTATTTAAATGTTTCTATCATATCCCCCCTGTCTCGTCTTTCCTCCAAGTTATACATGTTAAGATCCTTTAACCTTTGCTTGTAAGTTGTATCATGCAATCCATGAACCAGTTTAGTAGCCCTTCTCTGAACTCTCTCTAAGGTATCAATATAATTCTGGAATCCTAGACATATGATATACTCTGTTGATCTGGACAAATCAATTAATTTATTTTGTTTTACTTTTTTTTAAAGCGGCACTGTCATGCCAAACTTACCTTTCCCCAATTGCTTCCTCTTCTCTCTCAGAATCTGTTAGTTTTTTCCGGTCTAATCTAGTTTTCTAGACTCTAGATAATTTTCTAGAATCTAGTAGGGGCCACTTTGCCTTATGTATTTTTCCTACCTTTGAAATTTTCCCACAATACTCACCCTTCCCTCCATGATTTTGCGATGCCTGCTTTCACTATTCCCGAACGTCCTGTCATTTAGACAAGGTGCTGGCAAAACTACCGAATTTTGTCCTAACAGAATGAGAACAGTTTGTTCATTCATGTTAGGACAACATTCAGTACTTTTAGTTTGGTTCAAAATTTCATTTAAATGTTAGTTCCCACGGTATCAGGGAGCTATCTACTTAAAGGCTGAAAGACCAAATGTACTAATACCAAGTAAAGATTACCTAGTTTTAGTAAATAATGGAGTTTAAAATCTCCCTTCTGCCCCTACTCGCTAAACAGAGAGCAGCCAAGGGCTGCTCACTGTTGTAAAGAAAAAATAAAGAAAAAAAGACCCCATTCCTATTAAAAATAATTAACGGGTGGAGGACATAGTGTCCCACCCCCACCCGAGCCCCTACGCTTGACAAGCGAGTGGCGGCTATTAAACTAAACAAGAGACCTAATATACCCCTCCAGCCCTCAGCCATGAGTGACAGGTGGGGGCCCTAAGTAACAAAAGGAGGGGGAGCCTATTGTCTCCCCCCCCACCCAGCCCCCCCACTAATGAGCAGCGGATGGGGGCCCTAAGTGACAAAAGGAGGGGGGAGACCTATTGTTTCCCTGACACTGGCCCCCACCCATGAGCGGCGGGTGGGGGCCCTAAGTAACAAATGGAGGGGGGGAACCTATTGTCTCCCCCCACTTCAGCCCGCACCCATGAGCGGTGGGTGGGGGCCAAAAGTGACAGGAATAATGGATTTTTATTTGGCCTTTTATGGGGCTAAATAAAAAAGGTTTAAGAAAAAAGAAGACATCTAATGGCAAGTATCTTTTTTTTCATTTACAGGTATTTAGTTTTTTTTTCCCCCTTTCTATTTTTAGAGTGAGTAGGGTAGGTAGGGTTTAATTTTATTTGGGAGGGGTGACTAGGGGCTTGGGGACCCCTAGTCACCTGTGGGGGGGACTTTTTACATTTAGCCCCCACAATAGGTCTCCCCCCTTTTGTTACTTTTAGCCTCTACCCGCCGCCCCAACAGCCAGACCAGCAGCCCCACTGGACCCCAGGTAAGGAATACACTCCAGCTTTCCCAGGGAGGCTGGGTGGATTTGAATAAAAATATTTTTCAAATAATATTTTGTGATGGGGGAAATGTGCGTGTGTGTGTGTGTCTGTCAGTTAATGTGTGTGTATGTCTGTGAGTGAGTGTGACTGTCAGTGAATGTGTGTGTGTGTTTGTCTGTGTCTGTCAGTGAATGTGTATGTGTTGGTCAATGAGTGTGTGTCTGTCAGTGAGTGCGTGTGTCTGTCAGTGAATGAGTGTGTGTGTGTGTCTATCAGTGAGTGTGTGCGTATGTCAGTGAGTGTGTGCATCTGTCAATGAGTGTGATGGAGTCTGTCAGTGTGTGTCTGAGTAATAATGTGTGCCTGTCAACGTTTGTCAAATCAGTGAGTGTGTGTGTATGTCATTGTATGTCAATGTATCTGCGAGTGTGTGTGTGTCTGTCAGTAAAAGTGTGTGTTGGTTAAACTGTGTGTGTGCCAATGACTGTATCTTTCAGTGAGTGTATGTCAATGCATGCATCATTGAGAAAGTGTCTGTCAGTCAAAGTGTGTGCGGCCTTGACAGGAAGGGGTGGGGTAAGTTTAAATAGGGGGAGAGGTGCCCGAGTTTCATCCAGCCTAGGGCAGCACAAATCCAAACTACACTATTGATCCCCAATGGAAGATTGCTTATTAGGCAATATATCTCATTAAACTGGTCACAATATGGAATTAAATTCTATAAATATGTGAATCCACTACTATGACTACACCTAGTCATTTTGCATTCATCAAGGGAAAGGCCACGTGATGTATGTCCTAATGGACAGTTTGACATGACCACTAACCCTGTTGATCAATTTTATGTCTCCGCCTAGCCATATACTGACTTGCCATGCTTTCTTTTATTGTACCTATTAAATGTAATATAGCTTATTCAAGGTTCCTGAAAAAAATTGTGCTGAATCCTAGACATACCCTGTTACTCTCTGTGACTAGTGAATTACTGTTGCTGATCTATTGTCTTTTCCTGCATGTAAAGAACCAAAATCACCGCAAAAATAAAGGATGTAAAAAAAGTTTTCTTTTGTTTTGAAACCCTAGCATGTGGCACATGTGTAAAACATGCAGAATTTTCTCCAAAACCTTGAAAACTGTCAGAAACAGTAAAGGCTCAACATCAGCTCTACGCCAGGATGAGATTCTGGCCCTTAGGTACACAGATAAAAAAAGATGTGTACATGCTGCCTTCAATTAGCGATGAAAGTACTTTCATCCCAGTGCCTGTTAAAAGAAGATTTTTGAGCTTGATTAGGGTAGGGTGACCACATTTCGAAAATGCCATTTAGGGACACTTCTTTGCTCCTCTCAGACCCCCTATTCACACTGGACACAGCAGCGTAGGGTGGGTTTCAGCTTCCTCTCCCCCCCAAACTTCTTATCCCCCCCCCATATTTCATGTACACCCTAACTCTTCCATTCTCAGCTCCCCTCCACCCCATCCTTTCTGAGCTCCCCTTCCATTCTATGCTCCTCCCTACACCTTCCATTCTGAGCTCCGACCCCTTCCATTCTGAGCTCCCACCCCTTCCATTCTGAGCTCCCACCCCTTCC
Organism: Pelobates fuscus; assembly: GCF_036172605.1. Lineage (NCBI taxonomy): Eukaryota > Metazoa > Chordata > Amphibia > Anura > Pelobatidae > Pelobates > Pelobates fuscus. Next base: position 86,743,201 of record NC_086325.1, on the reverse strand, counting down.
ATTCTGAGCCCCCCTTCCATTCTGAGCCCCCTTATATTCTAACCTCCCTCTTAGCCCTTCCATTCTGAGCCCCTTTTCCATTTTGAACTCTTCCCACCCCTTATATTCTGAGTCCCCCCTTTCCATCCCTTCCATTCTGAGCTCCCCCTCTACCTCTTCTATTATGAGCTGCCCTGTCCCCTATCCCTTCCATTCTGAGCTCCCTTCTGCTGCTCAGGCAGGCAGCTGATTTTCCCACACACCCGGCGCATGTGGTGATAGTAGCGCCGGCTCTACCCCCTACACATTGTTGCCCGCCCTCCCAGCCGTTTTACCTGATATTGCAGTGGAGGGGGCCTCTTGATCCTGATCACCGGCGGCGCACACTGAGTTACACTGAGGTAAGTCAAGGGTAGTCAAGTGACGCCCGACACTCCTATGCAGAGCGGCTGTGGGAGGCGCTACCCCTCCCAGTGTACAATGCAGCTCCGGGAGCGCTGGCCGAGGGGGCGCAAAAATCACTGGGCGCCGGTCTTGCCAACCCCACAGTACGCTCCTGCTGTCCCAGGCGATCCTGGACACATGGGCACCCTAGATTAGGGTGTGTCCAGGCACACCCCGTGCACACGCCTATGCCCGAACTGTCATAACGTAAAACGCCCTGTCCTTATCACTTACCCGATCGCCGCCGTTCGAGCGCCGGCAATCTGTGTTTCTCCAGGTCTGGGGGGACTGCCTGAAAGCCCAGACAGTCCCCCCTCTGCAAATTAGGCCCCCCGGGGGCCATGTGATTGCTCTGAAAGAGTGATGACAAGGCCGCAACAGGCAGTCTCCCTGCTTCTGAAAAATAAAATATGTATGTTACATATTATGTCTATATATTATATATATATATATATATATATATATAATGTCAAACTAAGTATTTTTATATTAATATATACATATATTAATAAAAATACACATGTGTATGTGTATATATAAAATATAAATATTAAGTAAATTAAAACATTTAAAAATGTTTTTTGTAAAAATTTAGAGAGAGAGAGAGAGAGAGAGAGGGGGGAGAGAGAGAGAGAGGGGGAGAGAGAGAGAGAGAGAGAGAGAGAGAGAGAGAGAGAGAGGAAATAAATAAAAGGAACACTTAAACAACACAATGTAACTCCAAGTCAAATCACACTTCTGTGAAATCAAACTGTCCACTTAGGAAGCAACACTGAGCAACAATAAATTTCACATGCTGTTGTGCAAATGGGATAGACAACAGGTGGAAATTATTGGCAATTAGCAAGACACCCCCAATAAAGGAGTGGTTCTGCAGGTGGTGACCACAGACCACTTCTCAGTTCCTATGCTTCCTGGCTGATGTTTTGGTCACTTTTGAATGCTGGCGGTGTTTTCACTCTAGTGGTAGCATGAGACGGAGTCTACAACCCACACTAGTGGCTCTGGTAGTGCAGCTCATCCAGGATGGCACATCAATGCGAGCTGTGGCAAGAAGGTTTGCTGTGCCTGTCAGCGTAGTGTCCAGAGCATGGAGGCGCTACCAGGAGACAGGCCAGTACATCAGGAGACGTGGAGGAGGCCGCAGGAGGGCAACAACCCAGCAGCAGGACCGCTACCTCTGCCTTTGTGCAAGGAGGAACAGGAGAAGCACTGCCAGAGCCCGGCAAAATGGCCTCCAGCAGGCCACAAATGTGCATGTGTCTGCTCAAACGGTCAGAAACAGACTCCATGAGGGTGGTATGAGGGCCCGACGTCCACAGGTGGGGGTTGTGCTTACAGCCCAACACCATGCAGGACATTTGGCATTTGCCAGAGAACACCAAGATTGGCAAATTTGCCACTGGCACCCTGTGCTCTTCACAGATGAAAGCAGGTTCACACTGAGCACATGTGACAGACGTGACAGAGTCTGGAGACGCCGTAGAGAACATTCTGCTGCCTGCAACATCCTCCAGCATGACCGGTTTGGTGTTCGGTGGCATTTATTTGGGGGCCCGCACAGCCCTCCATGTGCTCGCCAGAGGTAGCCTGACTGCCATTAGGTACCGAGATGAGATCCTCAGACCCCTTGTGAGACCATATGCTGGTGCGGTTGGCACTGGGTTCCTCCTAATGCAAGACAATGCTAGACCTCATGTGGCTGGAGTGTGTCAGCAGTTCTTGCAAGATGAAGGCATTGATGCTATGGACTGGCCCGCCCGTTTCCCCAGACCTGAATCCAATTGAGCACATCTGGGACATCATGTCTCGCTCCATCCACCAACGTCACGTTGCACCACAGACTGTCCAGGAGTTGGCAGATGCTTTAGTCAAGGACTGGGAGGATTCCCTCAGGAGACCACCTCATCAGGAGCATGCACAGGTGTTGTAGCAGTGGCGTACACATGACCCATGGGGCCCCGGTGCAAAAATTGATCCGTGGGCCCCCCCCCCCCCCCACTCTGCGCGGGCCGGGGCAGCAACACATGGCGGCGGGCACCTGGTCGCAGGGGTTGCGACCGCGGTATGTACGCCACTGCATGCAGATGCACACACACTTAAAGGACCACTACAGACACCCAGATCACATCAGCTCAATGAAGTGGTCTGGGTGTCAGGTCCCTCTAGTTTTAACCCTGCAGCTGAAAGCATAGCAGTTTCAGAGAAACTGTTATGTTTCACTGAGGGTTAATCCAGCCTCTAGTGGCTGTCTCACTGACAGCCGCTAGAGGCGCTTGCGCCATTTTAAGACACTGAACGTCCATAGGAAAGCATTGAGTAATGCTTTCCTATGGGCGGTTTGAATGCGTGCGCGGCTCTTGCCGTGCATGCGCATTCGGAGCTGAGAGGCGGAGGGATCCCCAGCGCCATGGGAGTCCGGCGCTGGAGAAAGGTAAGTGCTGAAGACACACACACACACTCTCACGAACAAATGCATACACACTAGCTAACAGACACACACATTTACTGACAAAGACACACTCAGCGGCAGACATACATACACACTCACTTACAAAACATACACTCTCACTGACAAACACACACTCACTAACAGACATCAAACAGACTCACTAACACACACACACACAAACACACTCAGTAACAGACACACAGTAACACACTCACTAGCAGACACACACTCTAACACAAACACCAACACTCACACTAACACACACACACTAACGCTCACACACACTAACACACACACACTAACGCTCACACACACTAACACACACACACTAACGCTCACACACACTAACACACACACACACACACACTAACACTCACTCACACACACACACACACACTAACACTCACTCACACACACTAACACACACACACACTAACACACACTAACACTCACACACACTAACACTCACACACACACACACTAACACTCACACACTAACACACACACACACTAACACTCACACTCACACACACTCACACACACACACACACACACTTACACTTACACATGTTTTTTTTTTTTAATTTAATCCCCCCAGCCTTCTTACCTTTTGGAGTGCTGAGGGGATTCCCTGGGGTCCAGTGGTGCTGCTGGGCTCCTGGGGGGGGGGGGGCGGTCACCCGGCGGGCTGGCTGGTCCTGCGGGCGCGCGAGGGAGCACTCTCCCCTGAGTGCTTCCTCTTCAGCTCCCTCGCGCGCCGCGTACTGATACCGGCGCCGGAAGATGACATCATCTTCCGGCTCCGGTATCAGTGCGGTGCGCGAGGGAGCTGAAGAGGAAGCACTCAGGGGAGAGTGCTCCCTCGCGCACCCGCCAGCCGCCGGGTGTAAGCAGGGCCAGCCTCGGGGGGCCCGGAGGTGGCCGGCTCCTGGGCCCCCCAGGAGAAGAGGCTGGCCCAGAGCGTACATACCGGGTCGCAGGGGCGGCCGGGCCCCCTGGTGGGCCGGGCCCGGTCGCAGCCGCGACCCCTGCGACCCTGGTATGTACGCCACTGTGTTGTAGGGAGGTCATACAGGCACGTGGAGGCCACACACACTACTGAGCCTAATTTAGACTTGTTTTAAGGACATTACATCAAAGTTGAATCAGCCTGTAGTGTGTTTTTCCAGTTTGATTTTGAGTGTGACTCCAAATCCAGACCTCCATGGGTTGAAAAATTTGATTTCCATTTTTTTATTTTTGTGTGATTTTGTTGTCAGCACATTCAACTATGTAAAGAACAAAGTATTTCAGAAGAATATTTAATTCATTCAGATCTAGGATGTGTTATTTTTGTGAGCAGTGTATATATTTATATATATATAAATAAATAAAAATACAAAATATATTTATATATCCATATAATTACATAAATAATTTCATAAATATACATGTAGACTTCAAATATATAAATATGTATATATATTTACATTTTACGTGCATATTTATGTAATATTTTTACATAATTAAGTAATTTTATTTGAGGAAGCTGCCTGACAACCCAGGCCGAAAGTCCAGAGAATTTAATTTGCCAACACTGTATTTACGGATTCTGGGGAGACTAATTAGGAGAGAATTACAGTAATCGATGCCAGAGATTACTAGAGCATGAACAAGCTCCTTGGCAGCATCTTGTGTAAGAAAAGGGTGTATGTGGGCAATGTTTTTAAGTTGGAATTGACAGGTTTTAGCAACAGACTGGACATGAGGCGCAAAGATAAGGCCAGGATCAAAAGTGACTCCAAGACAGCGAGCTTGAAAGGATGGGGAGAGGCAGGTACCATCAACCTGCAGGTAGAGTGAAGGAGGAGGATCAGTGTTATGAGGAGGAAAAAATAAGAAACTCAGTTTTAGAGAGATTGAGTTTCAGAAAGCAGGAGGACATCCAGTCCTTGCAGGAATTATTCCCCACGCTGGAAGGCTTTAAACTACTTCCTGTGTGAGTGATCTTTGTTAAGATAGGCAGCAATAGGATCTGACATCATTGTCTGCCCCCCCCCCTACATACTGAACCCCTACAACAATGGACTAGGCCAGAGTCTGCTGTAAAAGCAGTAGAAAAAGCATGACACCTGACTTGGATGGTCCAAACCGCAATTTGTCCGAATTTGGGATGAAAGGGTGAATTTCCAAGCTCCAAGCAGAAGTGTAGCCAAATCACCAGCCAAAGAAAAGTACAATGACATGAGCATTGCATGTATATTTGGATTTGTGATTCTGTATTTCATTAGCAGCACCAAAGAGAAAGTGGAAAAAAAAAAAAAAAAAAGAGGATTGATAGCTCGGGGACATCTCCTAAATGTTTATTTTATTCACAGATCAAGTGAGAGATGTGTAGTGGCCAGTGAAGTGGATTATGACAACACTGTTCCCATGGAAATCTCCAACTGTCACTGTCTGTCCAACCTTTTTAACCCCTTATGGACCGCTGACGGTTCAGGACCATCATCGGAAATATCCCCTTGAGGACCGATGATGGTCCTAAACCATCATAACGGCAATATTTACTTACCTGATCGCCGCCTATCCCTAAATATTTTTTTTAAATAATTAAAAAAAAAAAAAATTATATATATATATATATATAGGTGTGTGTGTGTGTGTGTCATTTTATTCTAACAGTATTTTGATATTAATATATATATATTTCTTTATATCAAAATACACTTAGAATGAAATTATATATATATATATATATATATATATATATATATATATATACCGTATATACTCGAGTATAAGCCGACCCGAATATAAGCCGAGGCCCCTAATTTTACCCCCAAAAAACTGGGAAAACTTATTGACTCGAGTATAAGACTAGGGTGGGAAATGCAGCAGCTACTGGTAAATTTCTAAATAAAATTAGATCCTAAAAAAATTATATTAATTGAATATTTATTTACAGTGTGTGTATATAATGAATGCAGTGTGTGCGTATGAGTGCAGTGCGTGTATGAGTGCAGTGCGTGTATGAGTGCAGTGTGTGTGCGTATATATTAATTGAATATTTATTTCCAGTGTGTGTATATAATGAATGCAGTGTGTGTGTGTATGAGTGCAGTGTGTGTGAGTGCAGTGTGTGTATATGAATGAAGTGTGAGTGTGTGTGATGCAGTGTGTGTGATGCAGTGTGTGTGAGTGCAGTGTGCGTATGAATGCAGTGTGTGTATGAATGCAGTGTGTGTGAGTGCAGTGTGTGTATGAGTGCAGTGTGTGTATGAATGCAGTGTGTGTATGAATGCAGTGTGTGTGAGTGCAGTGTGTGTGAGTGCAGTGTGTGTGAGTGCAGTGTGTGTATGAGTGCAGTGTGTGTATGAGTGCAGTGTGTGTATGAGTGCAGTGTGTGTATGAATGCAGTGTGTGTGAGTGCAGTGTGTGTATGAATGCAGTGTGTGTGAGTGCAGTGTGTGTATGAATGCAGTGTGTGTGAGTGCAGTGTGTGTGAGTGCAGTGTGTGTGTATGAATGCAGTGTGTGTATGAATGCAGTGTGTGTGAGTGCAGTGTGTGTATGAATGCATTGTGTGTGAGTGCAGTGTGTGTATGAATGCAGTGTGTGTGTGAGTGCAGTGTGTGTGTGAGTGCAGTGTGTGTGTGAGTGCAGTGTGTGTATATGAATGAAGTGTGAGTGTGTGTGATGCAGTGTGTGTTTGTGTATGTGTTGGTGGGGGTGGGCATTTAATATATTATTAATTATTATTATTATTATTTTTTTTGTATTTTTTTTTTGTATTATTATTTAATTATTATTATTATTATTTTTTTAATTATATTTTTTTTTTCGTCCCCCCTCCCTGCTTGATACATAGCAGGGAGGGGGGCTCCTTCCCTGGTGGTCCAGTGTCATTGGTAGTTCAGTGGGGGGTAGAGGGGGGCTGGCAGAGCTGTACTTACCTTTCCTGCAGCTCCTGTCAGCTCCCTCCTCCTCCGCGCGGTCTGTGCAGCTCCCTCTGTCAGCTCCCAGTGTAAGTCTCGCGAGAGCCGCGGCTCTCGCGAGACTTACACTGGGAGCTGACCGAGGTGCTGAACGGATGGCGCGGAGGAGGAGAGAGCTGACAGGAGCTGCAGGAAAGGTAAGTACAGCTCTGCCAGCCCCCCTCTCCCCCCAGTCTGTATTATGGCAATGCAAATTGCCATAATACAGACTATTACTCGAGTATAAGCCGAGTTGGGGTTTTTCCGCACAAAAAATGTGCTGAAAAACTCGGCTTATACTCGAGTATATACGGTATATATCTTTGTATATATAAATAAATAAAAATACAAAATATATAGATATCCATATACAAAATTGCATAAATAATTTCATATTATTCATATATATATATGTTGCCCACTCCCCAGCCTGCGCTGCAGCCTCAGGCGAGTCGCAAGGCTCAGGCTAAAACTAAACATGTCTCTCCAGATGTGATGCAGGTGTTACCTGCCCTGACTGACGTGCCTATGGCCGTCCAAGATGGCGCGTTACCACGCAAAAGAGCCGCTGGCCGGGCAAAATCGGACAGAAAATGGAAACGGGTGCGTGCCCATGGTAATGATGGATCGGATACCGATCTGAGTGGAGAGACGGACTCGGATGCCCCTGATTACGCCTCCTATGAGGAAGGGGGCTCCGATGCTGAGGCGGGTTCTGACGCTTCGGCGCTACCTCCGGGTGAGGGGCAAGGCATTTGTGATCCTCAGGGTTACCCCCTGTTCGATCCTGATGACCTTCACCATCTTTGCTCGGTGGAATGGGACCCGCCCGCGCACATTGCTAGTTATCTGGCACTGCGTATGCGTACCCCTCTATCCAAGGAAAGGCGCAGTAAATTACGGGCTGAATGCCCAGGGCCTGATGCGGTGTGCAAGACGCCAGAGGTTGATCCTCAAATTACTCAGTTCCTGGCAAAAACGGGCTGGAAACCCAGGAAGGGACTGGAGTTTTCGCTCCATAATTGCCAGGACGAAATTCTGGACACCCTGGGACCCGCTGCCAAGCTCTATGAGCTCTTGGAGGCGGCTAAGGCAGGGACCAGCCCCCTTGACTTCGATGAAGCAATCGGGTGGGTCCATGATTTGCCTTCTCGGCAACGCGAACACAGCCATGTCGGCTGAACGCCGCAAGGCGATTTTACTCAAAATTGAGCCCAAGTTGGTGAATCTAGCAGTGAAAGAACCGGTTGCTGCCGCCAAAGGTATTCTTTTCGGGGAGTCTTTTGTTAAAGATCTGGCCTTTGTACGCACCTTCACCGCCCTGGATAAGGCCCAGTCAAACTTGAAGCGTGTTTTTGGCCCAAAGGTTTTCCATGGGGCCGGGAGGTATAGGAGCCGTGGAGCTCGAGGTCCCTCACGGACTCACAGAGGTTCCTTTACTGCTCCTCTGGCCTACCAGGACTACAAGCCCCCGCCCTTCTTTCCCTCACGCGGGAGACCGTGGCAGAATCGAGGAGGACGTGGTCAACCCTCGTACAGACGTCCTTACGGTAAGTACTCCTGAATGTATGTTTTCCCAGGCAAGCGTGGGGGGCAGACTAGCACTGTTTATCGATATGTGGGGCATGATCACCACAGATTTATGGGTTTTGGATACGGTTAGGGGTTTCCGCCTAGATTTGTTATCCCCCCCTGTTCAGATTTGCATCCCACAGGAACTGAGATTACCGGAAGAGCAGTCCGGGTTAATTACCGCGGAGATCGCTGAACTTTTTGCCAAACGTGCTATACAGGAAATCTCGTACGATCACCCGGGGTTCCTAAGCAATTTGTTCCTCATTGCCAAGAAAGGCGGGGGTGTCCGGCCGGTGATAAATCTCAAACGCCTCAACGGTTTCCTCCGTTACCATCACTTCAAGATGGAAGGTATCCATTGCCTCAGGGACCTACTCCGATAAGGAGATTGGATGGTAAAGCTGGACCTCAAAGATGCCTATTTAACCATACCCATGGCAGAAGAGCACTGGGACTTATTGCACTTTACGTGGCAAGGACGTCGGTGGCGATTTACCTGTCTGCCGTTCGGTCTGTCTTCAGCTCCCTGGTGTTTCACAAAGGTGATGAAGACAGTAGTGGCGTTCCACAGGGCTCGAGGAGTCCGCATGATTATCTACCTGGACGACATACTGATTATGTCTTCGTCCCCCGACCAACTTCTCAGGCACCTGGAATGGACGGTGAATCTTCTGGAGGGCTTAGGCTTCCTCATAAATTGGGAAAAGTCCTTTGTGACCCCGGTACAGAAGATAGAATTCCTAGGTTTCAAGGTTGATTCGGTCGCCCAGTTCTTGTTCCTCCCAGAGGCCAAGTTAAAGTCTATGAAGAAAGAAATAAGATGTGCGCTACAGGCCACCTCTCTCTCCGTACGACAACTGGCAAGGGTGATCGGTCTTTTGGCCTCATCGATTCAGGCGATTTTTCCGGGACCACTACACTATCGGGCCCTACAATGTCTGAAGGGATCCCATCTTCGGTCGGGCAGTTCGTACGAAAGCGTATTGAGCCTGGACAGGGTTTCCAAAGAGGAACTACTGTGGTGGTTAGACCATATGGAGGCTTGGAACGGTCGAGCGAACTTCGGTACCGCTCCGGATGTGGTAATAGAGTCGGATGCCAGCCTACATGGTTGGGGCTCTCGCTGCAGCAATGTCTCCACAGGTGGAAGGTGGTCCGAAAGTCGAGTCGAAGCTACACATAAATTGTCTGGAACTGCTGGCAGGTTCGTTCGCCATTCGCAGTCTGCCTCCAACTCTAGGAAACTGTTGCATTCTTCTGCGCATGGACAATGTGTCCGCGGTCAGGTATATAAATCACCTGGGCGAACAACTGGCGAACCTGGCGAAGGACTTCTGGCAATTTTGCCTCCACAGCGCTGTATCGGTTACGGCCGAACACATTCCGGGATTGGACAACAAATGGGCGGATTGGAATTCGCCTTACTTGAAAGACTGAAAGATTGGCATCTGCTACCTACAATTTTTCGACACTTAGATCGGTTGTGGGGTCCGTTGCAACTGGATTTGTTCGCGTCCAGACTGAACTCCCAACTACCCCGATACTTCAGTTGGAGACCGGACCCAGAGGCCACGGCGGTGGACGCGTTCCTGCAAACGTGGCCTCAGGGGCGCCACTTTGCGTTTCCACCATTCAATCTGATATCTCGGACACTGGCATACTCGTCCAGGCAGGATTGCACGTTGGTGGTCATAGTTCCCCTCTGGCAAACTCAGCCGTGGTTTCCCCGTCTCCTGGAGATGGCGATGGATTTTCCATGGATGATCAAAATGCGACCGGATGTGCTTCTGGATCCGGATGCGAACTCAAAAAAAATACAAAAAAATACAAAAACAAAGAAGGCTACTAAAATGCCTAACTTAGTATAAATATGGGGATTTGGTTCCACCATATGACCATATGTTGTTAAGCCCACCACTACTTTCAAAGTACCCCATTATTGGTGGGTCCTACACTACAATGTGGGAGACAAATAAATAGTAATCCCCATATTTACACTTAGTTAGGCATTTTAGTAGCCTTCTTTGTTTTTTGTATTTTTTTTGTAGTCTGCACTATTTATTTTCTCATTCATGAAATTTTGGTCACAGCGGCAGCACCTTTCATGCAAAATTCAGGTCTCGGGAGTGCCCCCTATCCTTTTTCTGTTTATATTATATTTGGAGTCCAGACCAGATTCCTTAGGGGTTAAGCACCCCGCCCAGGCCCCCCCAGCTTCAGAGTCTCCTTTAGAGGTGGCCACAGGTGTGTATATTAAGGAGGAGTTTATCATTAGTCAAGTCACTTTTATTATTTTTTCCAGTGAGCACAGTCATCTGCATTAGTGAGTATACTCATTTTCAGCACTAACACATTAATTATTTAGTTTTAACACTGTTTTTAATTGCTTTCATCACTTATGTTTGTATACTCACTATGCTCTTACTAGTATTTAACACTGTTTTATTTATAACACTATTACTATTTATTTGTCTCCCACATTGTAGTGTAGGACCCACCAATAATGGGGTACTTTGAAAGTAGTGGTGGGCTTAACAACATATGGCCATATGGTGGAACCAAATCCCCATATTTATACTTAGTTAGGCATTTTAGTAGCCTTCTTTGTTTTTTGTATTTTTTTGTAGTCTGAGTGCGCCGCACTATTTATTTTCTCATTCATGATTTTATTAATGACACGTGGCGAGTATTATTCCCGCCCACCCACCCGTGGATCTCGGTCAGATTTAGGATATTGGTTCAATCGGGGGGTCTTCTTCTCTCACGGTAAGTACCCATAATTTACTTGTTATTAGGTATGCGGTGTGGTCTTTGTAATTGTTATATATGTGATGTACTGATAGTGGTGTATTTTGTTATACGTGCCAAATGATTCTGATATGTTACACTCAGATCCTAAGTTTGGATTTTACCACCTATTTCTCTGTTTTTACAGCTTGATTTCGTTGTGATGACGTCTACCATGTTGGCGATTGTTAATTCCTGAAGTGGATATTTCGGTTGTTGGGTCTTCGGTTCAGAAGGCAAAGAAGAGGAAGTGGAAGTACATAGCAAGACATTTATGGACTGTTCCTATAAGCTGATTGGCTGCCCTGTTACTAGGCAGATCTGGTTCTCTCTCTTATATAATGTTCATATTTTAAATTTTTTCTCTTTCAGTTATATTTTCTCTTTGCTGCTGAGGAATAAAGTAAGAAAGAGAGTGCATAATACTCGCCTCCGTGTCATTAATAAAATCATGACTTTACATCATGTTGTTAGTAAAATCTGGGAATTTTAGAGAACTTTACTTTATACTCTGCAGCCAGGTGGGGATGAATGTAGACATTGATTTGGTGTGTTTTATAGGTGTGGTAGTACAGGGGGCACAAGTTGCCCAGTGGACATCCAAGCACATTGTATAAATTAGAGATTAGGGGGCGTGGCAGCAGACGATAATGGCCACATAAACTCTTCCTCCGCCCGGGTCCCGACTAGCCAGCACCAAATTGCCTGCTACTCTGCCGACATGGGGAGATCAAATAGAGCTCACAGACCAGGTTAACTCGTCCCTGCGCCAGTTCCTGGTGACCCCCGCGGACCTCATGACACAGCCACATGGCGCCGATGGATAAATGGTGTAGGAAGATTCTGCGCCTTCATCACCGGCATCCAATCTGCACACGGGAGGCTCTGAAAGACCCCATGAATGAACCTCCTTAGAGCTCTGCCCACAAAGGAAGCTGGGAGCTACAATAAGGCAAGACATTCAGGCAATGAGGGCTGACATGCATGGCCTGACAGACCGCATGAGCCACGTGGAGGCAGCCTGTGCCCTCCCTAGGGCACAGAAAGTCCCGCTACAGGACTTGGACACTGTCCCCAGGTACAAACTTGGCCAACCTACAGATTAGACACCCCATATTGGCACTCTTTCCCTCCCCCCCTCAGAGCAGCACCTCTTGCCAGCTGCGCAAACAGCTGCCGGGCCATATTCCACCTACAGCCATGCCGCACAGAGGCGTCACCATAGACATAAGGGCCCCGCCTACCCCGATGGGGTTGGTGGGTTGGGGGACGTGGCCCAAGGGACTATGGTACCTGGTAGTGCCCGCAAGTGTTGGCATTGGCCCGCTGGGAGTGCCTACTGCGCTGTCTTGTGTGGCACACGCGCCTGCACATGCTGAAATTGCCCACTGCATTCTATTTAACATGTATATGTGCCTGCACATGCTAAAATTATTTACGGCATTGTATATCACACGCATACCCGCATGCACAGGTTACAACTACTCTCTACGCTGCCTGTATCCCTACTTCATTTCCATACCTGTATTTAAACAAACTCTATCACAACTGTAGGTATCTTATTAGCAATCTAAGATTGTTTGTTTGATAATGCATGTCTACAATAAGATTTAGGAATATTTGTCTCAGTCTGTAAATTTAGTTTAATATTTTTTTTTGTTTCATTGTTAAATCTTTAATGATTTTGCAAAAATTATTTCTCATTTGATTGAGACGGTGTATTCTTTTTCTTAGTTATCTGATCCTTTGGGGCAATAAACCATGTGCAACAAGTTGATAAAAAATAGTTACTATGTTAACTAAATTTGATTGACCCTGCTGGGTTGACTGGTATAACTTCCATGCCAATTACATCACACTTTTATTTTTTTATCGGTGACCAGTTTATGTTTGATAACTTTTTTTATTCTCTTTATTGGTATTTTTGTATATAAAAAATAAAAGACAAAACACTTACATTTACAAAATTTTCTGCCATAGGTATAAAATCAGTTGCAGAGTTCTTATTAATATTGTATCTGTTATTTTTGTCAAGAGACTGAATATATGATACTTCTGAAATTTGCAATTTAGATGGTGCGAGTAAATAAGGCAGAAATCAAATTATAAAACATATCACGAGATATAAATAGACATAATTACAAAACAAATATCATGCTCTCGATCAGGGGAGTACAGGAGGAGAGGAGAGAGTCATAAATTTTCCTAGACTTCCCTTGATTTTTTCATATTATTTCCTTATAACATATTGATTTTTTTTTCTATTGATTCGTCCCAAAAGCCACTATATCTATAAATTTTATTTTTAGGGGTCAAGATATATTTTTCCATATTCAATTGATTACATATTTGGTGTTTAATTAGACACCAGTCATGTTTTGATGGGCATTTCCAATTTCTAGCTATGATTCATTTAACAGCAGTCAGCATATGTAGTAACAGAATCAATTCTTTATTTTTCATACTCGGTATATTAATATGTAAGAGCATCAAGTCAGATCTAATCGGTATCTTAGTGTTTACTAATTTATTTATCTTTCTATAGACATCTTGACATAGTTCTTTAAAGATCAGACATTCCCACCATATATTTAGATAGTCTGCATCCTTTGTCCCACATCTCCAACATTCTGAGGAGTGGTTAGGAAAAATTATATTGATCCTTTTGGGGAGTAGATGCCATCTGTTTAAAATTTTGTAAGGTAGTACATTTAAATTTGAGCTGTGAAGGTTTTTATTTAAAACCAAAATTGATCTATTCCATTCTTGTGCGGTATTTGCAAACACAGATCTCTGCTCCATTTTTCTATTGCTTTTGGGAAATATTTATTTTCCATTTTATATAGCAGAGAATTAGCTTTAGAAATTATTTTTTTAGTGTTGGTTAGATTGATGATTTGTTCAAAATATTTTACATTTTTATATTTTACAATATTTTATATTTTATTCGTAAGGCCCGATGTCTTTTGTAGATCAATAAAGTTTCTAACTTTTGCTGATGTAGTTATATCTTCAACGGTTTTGATATCTTTTTCAGACAATGAGATTAGGTTAGTATCAGGTAATAAATCACTTAATAATTCAATTCTAAGAGAAGGGAAAATATTTTCTTCCATATCTAGTTTTCGTTTTATGTTGAACCAATTTTTCAGTATGTTATTTAGAGAAGATGTTTCTCACAAAAAATGTAACCTTTTAATTTCTTGTATTGACAACCAGAAAATTGAGGAAATGTTGAAAAAAAAATGCTCCTAGCTTCAAGTTTATACCAACTTTCCTCTTGGGATGAATGCTGGAAAGTATGTATAGCATGGGTTAAAAGATTAGCCTGGACCAATCTTGTCAAAGATTGATTTCCCAAGCCTCCATCTTTTATTTATTTTTTGACAATAATTAAGCACTAATTCTAGGTCTTTTTTTTTTTCCCATATAAATTTAGTAAAAGAAGATTGTAATAGATTTATCCAGCTTCAAGGGATATTACTTGGAATTAGACTCAAAATGTAGGTGATTTGGGGTAAAATATATGCTTTTATGGTGTTTATCTTACCCCACCATGATATTTATTTTTTTGTCCACATATTTAATTTAAAATTAATTTCCTGTATTAGGGGAAGCAGATTAATCTCCATCCACTTTTGGGGATTTGTTGAACTGTTTAATCCCAAATAAGAAAAATACTCTTTTGCCCAAAGGAAATCAAACTTACCCATAATCTCTTTTTTCATCTGGGGTGTTAAAAAAAGAGAGAGACATTGTTTTAGAGGTGTTTAGTTTGTAATTCGAGAAATGACTATATATATATATGTGTCTCACCTCCATTAGTTCATTAATTGAATTTACTGGGTCTTCCAGCAAGATGAGTACATTGTCAGCATATAGCTTTATTTTGATTTCCACTTTATCCTTAAAGCCTTTTATTTTGTTAATATTTCTTGTCTTAAATGACAGTATCTCAATAGTTCACACATAAAGAAGAGGAGAAAGTGGACAGCCTTGTCTAGTGCTGTTATTTAATTTAAAAGAGTTAGAAGAGATGCCCTGGCCTATTACATTCCCCGTAGGGTTAGAGTATAAAGCCATTATGGCTTGATGAAACCTACCCATAAATCCAAAAGCCTTTAAGGTATTTAAAGGAAATCCCAGCTGACCCTGTCAAACGCTTTCTCAGCATCTAATGACAGGGCCAGCATTGGGGTCCTTCTGCGCCTTGCAATCTCAAAAATATTCGACAATGTTCGCATATGGCTTGCTGATGATCGCCCTGGGATAAGTCCCACCTGGTTAATATGGATTAAGTTGTTTATGTTACGCTACTAGGTGTGATTTGGATTGGAACTCAACTCAACTCAACTGCAGCTTGTAATCTCCCTAATTACAATAGTGAAGAAAGGGAGAATCCTTAAGTATCAATACTGTAGCTTAAAAAAAAAGAGAGAATCCGGGGAAACACTACAACGACCACCTCAGGAACGAGAGCAATGACGGACCTGAAAGGGGGGAACCACTGCTGGGGCTCAATCGCTGGTACATAGGAGACACCAGCAGTGGTTCCCCACACTCGACAGAAGACTGACGGGCCCAACAACGGGAGCTGCAATAGGACAACTCTCGAAACCCACCCCCAATACCCCAGGCCCACCTCACCGAACCGGGGGACCACCGAGACACGACCCGGAGACACACTTCCGAATAAGCTGACTCGGACCAACACACTAGACCGGGATACAACGGCTAACTTCAACAGGACAATACACCCCCACCCCAGCCGCTCTCGCGACTTGCACAGACTCTTCTCCCCTACCTCAATAACCTCACCGCGCTGAAGGTGTACCAAACTATATAACCATAGACCCACAACTGCAAACGAACAATGTATCAATAATTGATGGCTATCTTTGTCAAACTTTCAATATTTACCATTGTACTACAGTATCACAAAACGTACCCTGCGTCGGTACAAACCTGAGTGGATGGAACTGTTGTACCCCACCCCCCTATTACTTTCTGTATCCCTTCCCTTGAATATTGTTATAAACACAAAACCGAGAAATAAAGAATGATTAAAAAAAAAAAAAAAAAGAGAGAATCACTGGTAACTTGATTCAACCGAAGTTTTAATAAGTGTTAAACTTGCATTTAGGCAATAATCCAATAAGAAGAAGTGCAAGTAATCTACAACACAAAGTTCATTATTAAGTATTTCTTCAGAGATGCATTAAGTAACATTAGTTCATGAGAATAATCTTCAATAGGAACAATAATCAAGTAGCTAAGGATATTTGCAAAGCAAGAACAGTTCATAGTGAATAAGCATGATGGGAGTTGTCCTTCATGAGATTAGTAACTTGAAGCACTGAATGTAATTGCAAAGCAAGAAACAGTGCATAGTGAATAAGCATGATGGGAGTTGTCCTTCATGAGATTAGTAACTTGAAGCACTGAATGTAATTGCAAAGCAAGAAACAGTTCATAGTGAATAAGCATGATGGGAGTTGTCCTTCATGAGATTAGTAACTTGTAGCAATGAAGATTTGAGTAAGCTAGCATTAGTTCATTAATAAATGATATTGCAGACAAATAGCTGAAAGATATACTTAAGGTTAATATGGGTAGTCCTCCAATAGTTTAGAGATATGGTCCACTTGTAAAGTAGCAAAGTATCCGTTCTCCAGTAATCCTTTATGGCATGCAGCAATCCTTGCATTTGCTCAAAGGCTGGCACGGCTTGTCTGAGCTTGTGGAGAGGTAAGTCTGATGGAAGTAGCTCCCAGTAGCTGAGCCTGTGGAGCCCGCGGTCTCACGGAGGCAGCTCACACGTTAGCTCACACAATCAATCACCAAGCACGCTCTCTCTGGCCCAGTCTCCCTAAATACCGTCAGAGCTGTGTCAGAGGGGGGCGGGGTCCGGCTCCTCACCGCTGAGTGCCGAACCCGGAAAAGTTACTCCATGACGGTTTATAACAGATTTAAGTCTATTTGACATAATGCCAGCATATAATTTAAGTCTTCATTCAAGAGAGAAATAGGTCAGTAGCGTGTTACCTCCCAAAGATTTTTCTCTTGCTTTAGGATAGTAACTATATTCCCTCTTAACCCCTTAAGGACACAACTTCAAAAAAAAAAAGGGACTCATGACGGAATATTTCCGTCATGTGTCCTTAAAGGGTTAATAAATCTCCAGAACCTGCCCGTTCCGGGAGGAGTATGCCTACTAACTGTAATGCAAGTATGAATGCAGAATTCGATGGTAGAAAATGTTTATACCGTTTATTAGTGTTTACTTACCTGTTTGAATATATATAGAGATGCCGGCATTGATAAATGTGACCCTATAGGGGGGATGTGTCTTAGGGGTTCTCGCAGGTCTTCAGGTACTGGGGGGTTGGATAAGTGAACGTCGCCCGCTGTTACGCCACAAGATGGGTTGCTGACCGTATGAGATCCTAAGGGAGGAGCGGGTATGGGAATCCGATGGAGTGCCCTGCTATGGGGTAGTACCTGGGGTATGATGATTGTCTCTGTTAGTTACTTAATGACCTGGCTCGTCTATATTTATTTTCTCTCCTATTTTGATATTAACATCCATAAGCCTTAACTCCGCTGTCATTCTATGGGGAATTTACATAGCCCTTTTACAGTAGATAGGGGGAACGGTTAGGAGCGGATGCCAATTGTCTCTTGGGAAGATAGTTTCCGGGCGGAGCTCGAGCTGTGCCTCCACATTCTTACACTCGTGCTGTAGTTGCGGCCACATAGAGGGTGTTTGGGTTTCCTGGGCTGGTACCGGAACGGAACACCTCTAGTGTTGGTCGCTGCACGGGAATACCCCCCTCCATTCGGGTGGGGGGCGTAGATTTGGGACACCCCCCAAATTCTGTGAGGGTATCGACGATAAGGATACATACCTCCTTTTAACCTCCTTACGGACATCTGGCCCTGGTCCCCGGACTCCTGTGGCTGACCCACCTTACGCCCATTACTCTTATCTCTAACTTTTCTCTCATCTTCCCCCCCCCTACTCGCTCTCCCCCTCTTTCACCTAGCATTGGACTGACTGTCGCGTTACCTGGGAGTTCTACACGGCGCCAAGGCAGCCCTTGTTCGTAGTGACCCTACGCGTCATGGCTTACCGCAAAGCACCCTTGAAGGTTATCTCGCAGAACTGCAGAGGACTCAACATCCCTGAACGTAGATCGCACCTACTGAGGGAATTGAAAAGAAAGCAAGTTGCGATCGCACTGCTACAAGAAACTAATTTTAAGGGCGAGTCACACCCCAAATTACGCAACCGACACTTCCCTACTAACTACTTCTGCAACCACCCTTCCGCTCACAAAACTGGTGTGGCTATCCTACTGTCAGCTAACCTGGGATTCGAAGAACTAGATCGAGCGCAGGACTCATTGGGGAGATACCTCTTCCTTAACCCCTTAAGGACACATGACATGTCTGACACGTCATTATTCCCTTTTATTCCAGAAGTTTGGTCCTTAAGGGGTTAAAGGAGTCATAGCTGATAAGATCTACACGATAGCCTCTATTTATGTTCCTAATAAGAGACAGGCCCCATTTCTCTGCAATGCCCTTCAACAATTGGAGGACTTCTCAGATGGGACCCTGATTGTTGGTGGCGACTTTAATACTCCACTGGATCCAACGCTGGACTCTTCCACGGGTCATAGCTGCATCCCACAGCGTCACATCAGGTCCATCCGACAATCGCTGGATTCTCTGAGATTGGTGGACAGCTGGAGGGTGCTGAACCCTACGGTGAAGGATTACACCTATTTTTCAGCACTTCACAACCGATATTCGCGGATAGATTACCTTTTTGTCGCTCAGGAAGGACTCTCTCGCCTGTTGGGAGCCAACATTCTCCCGGCCACCTGGTCGGACCACGGATCAGTCGAGATGGAACTGGCCTCCCCTCTATACAAGCCGACTGGATGGACCTGGAGACTTAATGAAGCCTTACTACTGGATCGGGATGTCAAAGACCAGCTGCACCGGGAGTTAGAGCAATACTTTCGGGAAAATGATACCCCGGACATATCCCCGATCTCTTTGTGGGAAGCGCATAAGAGCGTGATCCGCGGCATATTTATTCGCATCGCCTCGCAAAAACGAAAGGCGTTCATTCAGAAATGACCGAACTACATCACACTATCTCAACACTTGAGCGCAGTCATAAACGATCTCAGTTAAACGCTGTTTATGGAGAACTGATGGAGCATAGGAGACGACTTAAAGCACTCCTTCTGAAACGACACCTCACGGCGGTGCAGCGAACCAAGGGCTTCTATTATGCCTACGCCAATAAAGGCGGTAAATATCTTGCCCGGCTACTAAAAGGCCCCATGCCTCACAGGCAAATTCGCCAACTACGACTGACCTCAGGGGAGGTGTCTCCCTACCCGGAGCTGATAGCAGAAGAATTCCGGCTCTACTATGAGAAACTCTATAATCTACAAGCACCGATCGGGGAAAGCAAAGCTATGAGACACCGCGAGAAAATCCGCACCTATCTGTCAGACATGGACGTGGATAAGCTGGACCAAGACTCCGCAGCGCTCCTAGATACCCCAATTAGTGCAGATGAAATAGCCATGGCCCTAAAATCATCCAAGACAGGGAAGGCCCCGGGCCCGGATGGCTTCTCTGTGGGGTATTATAAAAAGTTTTCGGGGTTGCTTCTGCCTCGGCTTACCAACGCCATTAACGCGATCGGAGAGGGGGGTCCTCTGGGCCGAGAGTCAGTCGCTGCTACCATCACTGTACTCCTGAAGCCCGGGAAAGACCCGCTACATTGCGGCAGTTACCGCCCGATATCTCTGCTTAATGTGGATTCCAAACTATTTACAAAGGTGTTGGCGAACCGCCTCAAACACCTCCTACCCAGGCTGGTTCATGCTGATCAGACGGGATTCATCCCGGGTAGGGAAGCCAGGAATAGCACTCTGAGACTATTTGCTGTTCAACACCATGCTTGGAGACAGGGGACCCGGCTGATGCTTCTTTCCACGGATGCGGAGAAGGCATTTGACCGGGTCAACTGGTCGTACTTGCTGGAAATGCTACAATGGCAGGGATGTGGAGAAAGGCTCCTCGCGTGGATCTCTGCCTTATACACAGATCCTCGAGCAACGGTACGGATCAATGGGGCCACGACCGCCGACTTCGCTATCCGAATCGGAACCAGACAGGGATGCCCGCTCTCACCTCTGTTGTTCGCACTCCACCTGGAACCACTTCTCCGAGCGATCAGACGGAATCCGGACATACAGGGTTATGAATGGCATGGCATTCATCACAAAGTAGCGGCCTATGCTGATGACCTTCTCTTTTTTGTCCGCAGTCCCAGAATTACGCTACCTTGCCTCCTCTCGGAACTTGACAGGTTCGGACAACTGTCCAGATTCAAACTTAATATCTCCAAATGTGAGGCACTAAACATCACGCTCCCCCCGGAGGAATACCGGTCTCTGGAACCACAGTTTGCGTTCAATTGGCTCTCTGGCAAAATGAAGTACCTAGGGGTATGGGTGACCATGGACCCGGAAGACGTTTACGGATGCAATTTTTCGCCTCTCCTTAAAAATATCCGGATATAACGGATCTTTCCAACTGGTCCTATCCGCATGTTACGTGGCACGGCAGAGTAGCAGTGCTTAAGATGAACATCCTTCCGAGGGTTCTCTACCTCCTACAGACTATACCCCTGGCCATTCCAGTGAGTTTCTTTGCTACCCTAAAATCAGGAGTGCTCAAATATATCTGGCATGGGGGCCGACCTCGGCTTCGTCATGACCTCTTGTGCCGGCCTAGAGCACAAGGCGGCCTAGCGCTCCCTGATTTCAAAAAGTATTATCAGGCCGCTGTCCTACAGCGTGTTCTGGACTGGCACTCAACGTCGACACCTAAACAATGGGTGGTCCTCGATAGAGGTCTCATAGGCCCGACGCTGGAGGCGAGGGTCTGGGGATCCTCCGGAAGATGGCCCATCCTGACGCCTAGCGAGGGACTAGTCTCCTGAGGGAACAACAAACCCTGAGGGAACAAGAACATGTGTCACCGACGCCTAGCCCACTGTTACCGATTACCCACAATGAAGAAGTTGGAGGGGGGCTCCCGACTGAGGCATGGCCTATCGAGAGTGAACGCACATTTGTACCCATACACACGGTTCTCAGTGGCGGAAGATTGCGAGATCTTTCATCGCTGTTAGGGGATAGACCCCCTACTTTTCTCTCACATTTCCGCCACCTACAACCGAAACATTTTCTAGCCTCCATACCACACAATGCACGACTCCACAGGGAACTTACGTGGTTTGAACAGCTTTGTGATCAAGGTACCACCCTGGACCACGCAATCTCGTCTCTATACTTACACCTGCTCACCGGAGGCACCCCTACACGGATGGCATTTAAACGACAGTGGGAAGGACAACTAGGGAAAGATCTTACCACCCGACAATGGGAATCCGCGCTACTTTGGCAACATAAGAGCTCTATGAGCTCTTATTATCAGGAACTAAATTATAAGCTGATATCCCTATGGTATAGGACACCGGTGTTGCTCCACCGCATCTTCCCTTCTACTCCCCCAACGTGCTGGAGATGTCAGGAGGAGCTCGGTACAGTGATACATATCTGGTGGGAGTGCAGACTCATCACTCCCTACTGGGACATGATTAGAGAGGCGGTTCGGCTCATCCTGAGAGACATACCAACGTGGGATGCAGAACTGGCTTTACTGCACATCTCCGCTCTACCCGTACCAGTGTACAAGAAATCGATACTGCGGCACTTGCTTAACGCCGCAAAAGCTAACATTCCGGCACATTGGAAGACGGACATAGTACCGACTAGATGTGAGTGGATAAAGAGAGTGGAAGATATTCAGGGGGCAGAAGAGGCCCATGCTACCATCACGGGCCGGGTAACCAGACACGCTGAAATGTGGGCGTCATGGTTCTTCTATATTGCCGGCTGCCGACAGAACGGGGACGATCGGGGGCGCGCAGCGCAGCTTCCAATGCCTCCTCCTCCCTAACCTCTTTTCTTACCTTCTTCTCTCTGATCTCTGGGCCACGAGGGATCTGGGTCCGGGGCTGTTTAGACCATACACAGGACGGATAGTTGACATCTCACGGTACATGACTGACCTGACTACCGACTGACGACTTTCCTGAGGTCAGACTTGATAGCAGACGGTAAGCCATGATCTCCGGGGATGCCCTCGGGGACCCAGGAGACCTAGGTTGCGCTGGACACTTATCAAATCTGGACAACCCAGCTTTAGCTCACCGACTCATTGCCCCGGGGAGGCGCCCGTACAAACGTATGCATTGAGAAATAGTAACCTTTGACATGGGCGATCAAATGACCCCTCTTTGAATGGTTTGGTGGTTTGCTGGTGCTAGCCGGTGGATATGTCTCGAGCTCCGCTGTGGAACACTGTCCTGAGGGATAATTTCCCACCAGCGCAGAGTCTTAGATCCTGAATATTGGCTCTTATCTGGGAATTCACTAGGTAGAGGGGTTATGTAATGGAAGTGATGAGGAAGTGATCTGTATTGTCTTTCACAGACCCAGAACTCTAACCTCTACGATGCTGACGGTTAACCCAATTATTATAACTCTGCTTTCCTGGGATGGGTCATGCCAATAGTTTCTGTCCAACCTAAAGCAACATCACACCTAGAATAGTCAGTTATGCACCCACGCAAATGTCTCTGGAATATTCTGAGGTGATACTCATTTTATATGTCTGAGCCTGACAGATGGGAAAATGTTATTGACCCACAAGCTGAAGCTCGGATCTCCTGATCTGATATTGGTTAATCGTATTGCTCCTGTCTACATTGCAACTTACTAGATTCTAAACTTTGTATACATGTCTTGCTTATGTCTTGAAAACATTACTCTGTTATCTGGCCTGCGAGCCAGCTCTATGCTATTTACTCTGCCTTAATAAACAGATTTACAAAAAAAAAAAAAAATCTCCAGAAGGGCTCCCTTTTCTGCGTTCTCATTAAAAGTGATCTGTAGATAAGGCGCCATTTCTCTTTTAAATGACTTGTAGAACATGTCAAACCATCAAGTCCTGGTGCTTTATTGGGTTTTGAGTGATCAATTATATCTATAATCTCTTTCAATATGAAAGGTTCATTAAGTTTTTTTAATTGTACAGGATTTTTTTCTTTCAATTCCTTCTCTTGACAATACAGTACGGCATTCTATAAAGGCTCCTTAAGATTGATGCTACATAGGCTACTATAATATTCTTCAAAAGCTTCAGCTATTTTATCAGGGGATAAGAGAATCTCCTTATTATAAATTATTTTAGACATAGATTTTGTTTTTTGAATATTTTTTAATTTGTTAATTAGCATCTTATCTGCTTTATTACTTTTATAGTATTAAAAAGATGTCAGCCTTTCTAGCTTCTTATATGGTTCTATGATTACTTTTTCATTAATAGTATTTTCAAGATCATGAATCCCATTTGAGATATTTTGTGAAGGATTAATTGTATTACAACGATTTAGATTTTCCAGCTTAATATAATTTTCGGACAGATTTTTTTTCTCTACTTTCTTTGCTTTGGGAATCAAGTTTCATAAAATGGCCATGAATCACACATTTAAAGGCAGCCCATATTGATACTGGAGATATGGCATTAGAAAAATATTCTTGACAATAAAAAATGTATATATTTTTTTATGTAATCTTTATTTTGTGTAGATTCTAATAAACATTCTTTAAATTTCCATTCAGGTCTCCATTTAATAAATTTGTCTTTTAACTCCAAAGTAATTATGTTGTGCTCTGACCATGTAATCTCGTCAATATCGATTTTCTTGACTCTTTGTATAGAGTTTATATCTGTCAGAACATAATCAATTCTCAAATAAGCATGATATGTCTTAGAAAAACATGTGTAGTTTCGTTCCTGGGTATGAAACATGCGCCAGGTATCATAGAGGAAATTTCCCTGGGCAAAAGATTGAAATTTTGATGCTTGTATGTAGACATTTTTATCTATCTGTCTACCTTGCATTGCCTGTTTATCCAACCTAGGATCCATCACACAGTTGAAATCTCCCATCCAGATGATATGTCCCTGTTTAATCTTATTCAATGTATCCCAAAATCTTGATATAAACTTCATTGGTGCGACATTTAAGGAGAATAAATGTTAACTAGTGTGTGAAGAATGGTATTTATCATGCATATCGTAATTATATATCTCCCTTCCTTGTTCGGAATGTTTTAAACATAAATCTATATGTCGTGAAAAAAATTGCTACCCCACATTTTCTTTTGTCTTGTAATAATCCTAGGGAAGTCTTTTGAATTTTGGAAACATGTGTCTAGATTCTTCCAATGCTTCTCTTGTTTAGCACATACATCAATTTTACATTTTTTTTAGTGATTGGATGAGAATAGATCTTTTGTGAGGAGAATTTAATCCCCTCACATTCAAAGAGGCAAACTTAACCATTGAGCTCCGAATTGCACATACCTCCTTGCTCCTCTCCCATTTCCATCATCAAGAGCATAAAAAACAACAGAGAGGAAAATAAAACATAAAAAGAACATTAAAAACATACATTCATAGGTTCTAAGATCTGTCACAGACATATACTCTGGCAGCCAGTACTTAAAGAGTACCATCATCCCTATCGTGTGTACCAATACACACTGATAGAAAGTCAGCTTATCTCCACCCCTGTGGTAATTCCAATACTCGGATTCTGGAGTTAAAGGTGTAGAGAACCAGTGGAAGGAGTTCTCTTTCCTCCTTTCTTTTTCCCTTTCTCTCTCTAGGCAGCTTCAATGGGAGGGAGATAAAGGGAACAAGCAGGAAAGGGAAGGCATATAATAACTTCATATCAGAAAAGAAAAGAAAAAAACACAGCATCTTGCTAACAATTATTATTACTTCTTAAAACATTTAATTTACTTAAATCCAATTCTTAATCTTAATTTGTATGATTTTTTTTCTATTTTTTGTTTCCTTTCCCTCTACCCCTTTCCCCTCATATTTCTTCTCTTATCTTTCTATCTTAGTGATTGTGCCTCAAATCCTGTACTTCATGGTTTTCCTACATACTATTCTTTTTTATCTTTATGCATCATTTTATATTGCATAGTGTTCGTGATTTAAACTCTTATGGTGAAATATAACATATTTTTCCTTCTTCCCTTTCTTTATTCTCCCATTACCTTTTCCCTTTCATTATTTTCCCATTTCCTTTTTCCTTACACTATCATCTTTCTGTAGTGTTTCTTATGTTTCTATGGGTGATTCGCGTTCACAAAAAAACAAAATTACAATTTCAGTCCTCCTTCTGTTTCACATCCAAACCTTAAACTCATTCCTCTCCATCCTTGCCCTTCTCCCTCCCCCCTCTCCGCTTCTTTCTGTATCAGCAGGGCTATATTTCAGGGAGAGAGAGAGAAAAAAAATTTAAAGAAAAATTCTCTCTTTTTCCTTCTCCTTTTCCCTCTCCTTCTCTTCTCAACTTCCTCCTCTCTTCTTCTTCTTTATCTCTGCTTCTTTCTCCTCTTCTTTCTTCTCCTCTTCTTCTGTCTGCCTCTGATATAGGGGGGAAAACACATAGACCAAAAAGAAACAAAACAAAACACAAACACAAGGCAAGCAGCAACCAAAGTATGTACAGCCTATTTGCTTTGTATCCGGCAATTTTCCAGTCCTAAAACGTTCTGCAGCCGTACTCCTTCTTCTACCTCTTAATCACTTTTTGCTAATCTGTTTTCTAGTGGTGTTCTTCACCTTTTAGTACTTTTAGACTTTCTTCTCTGCAGTATACAGATTTAGCAATCTTAGCAGTTTGATTCTGTTTGGTTTCCCTCTCTCTCTTTACTTTTCTCCCCTTTTTATTTTCCTTTCTTTCCCCCTCCCTTTCTCTCTCCTTTTTTCTTTTTGCTTTTTAAGAGCTTTTAGCTCACTCACGTGTCCCCAGGACAGGGCAGTGGAATCCCCTTCTTGGACTCACTTCAGTAGCGTCCTCCACTTCACTTTTATTAGCATATTATAATTATATTAAACAAAAATTGATTGCCAGTAATAAAAAGAGTTGCAATCGTGATGTAATTGGCAATTTGATTGATAGTCAACCCAGCAGTGTTGATCAGATTTAGTTAACATAGTAACTATTTCTATCACAATTATTGATTAATTGTGATGTAATTGGAATGGAAGTTATGTCAGTCAACCCAGCAGTGTCAATAAAATTCAGTTAACATAGTACGTAATTTCCTCAAATTGTTTCCGATGGTTAATTGCCCCAAAGGGCTATCCAAACAAGTTTTGTTTTTTTTCAGATGGCATCCCTACTTTATTTCCATACCTGTATTTAAACAAACTCTATCACAACTGTAGGTATCTTATTAGTAATCTAAGATTGTTTGTTTGATTAGGCATCTCTACAATAAGATTTAGGAATATTTGTCTCAGTCTGTGAATTTTGTTTAATTGTTTTTGTTTAAATCTTTAAACATTTTGCAAAAAATATTTCTCATTTGATTGAAAAAGTGCATCCTTTTTCTTAGTTATCTGATCCTTTGAGGCAATCAACCATGTGCAACAATTTGATAAAATAGTTACTATGTTAACTAAATTTGATTGACCCTGCTGGGTTGACTGGTATAACTTCCATGCAAATTACATCACAATTGTAATTCTTTTTTTTTTTTTTAACCGGTGACCAGTTTATGTCTGATCCACTACACACACTGTATCCACTACACACACACACACACACTGCATTCACTATACACACACATTCTTCATCCACTACCACACACACACACACTCTGCATCCACTATACACACACTGCATCCACTATACACACACACTGCATGCAATACACAGACACTGCATCCACTACACACAATACACAAACTGCATAACACTGTGGGTCTGTTTTGGTTGCTCTGGTATTGTTGGGTGGAGGGACAGCATTTCATCATTGAACCCAGGCAGCATCCACTATATACAGACACACACTGCATCCTCTATATACACACACACACACACACTGCATCCACTATAAACACACACACACACACTGCATCCACTATGTACACACTGCATCCACAATATACACACTGCATCCACTACCACACACACTCTGCATCCACTATACACACACACACTGCATCCACTACATATACAAACACACACTGCACCCACTACACACACACTGCATCCACTATACACACACACACACACACACACACTGTACCCACTACACACACACACACACTGCACCCACAATACACACACACGGTACCCGCTAAACACACATGCAATGCATTCACTACACACACTGCATGCAATACACAGACACTGCATCCACTACACAAATACACACTCTGCGTCCACTACACACAATACACACACTGCATCCACTACACACACTGTATAACACAGTGGGCATGTTTTGGTTGCTGTGGCTTTGTTGGGGGCGCAGCATTTCATCCTTAGACCCAGGCAGCATTCACTATATACACACACTCACGGCATCCGATACACACACACACACTGCATCCGCTGTACATACACACACACTCTGCCCACTATAAACACACGCTTTGCATCCACTATGTACACACTACATCCACAATATACACACACTGCATCCACTATCACACACAAACGGCATCCACTACACAGACAAACACACACACTGAATCTACTATATATATGCACACACAAAAACACACTGCATCCACTATACACACTGCATGCAATACACAGACACTGCAGACAGTGCATCCAATACACAAATACCCACTCTGCATTCACTACACACACTGCACAAAATACACACACTGCATCCACTACACATATACTGCATTCACTACACACACTGTATAACACAATAGCCATGGCCGTGTTTTGGTTGATGTAGGGGGGGGGGAGAGCAGCATTTAATCCTTGGACCCTGGAAGCACAATGTCTTGGGCTGGCTCTGTCAGTACCCACTATATACTGCTTAAGGAGAGATCCACATCTTTGGCCGTAAAAGCCATAGATGGGAGACCTCTCCAGACACGTATTACCCATGAGACATGTCTTGAACATTTCTATTGGGGCCTTACATAAGTAAGAATTGGTTCTTTAGGTGATTTTTGTCTCCTTCTTTTCCTATCATTCTTGGTTTTCCATGGTTGGTGCAGCATAATCCTATCTTGGATTGGGGTAAGTGGGAGATATGTGCTTGGTATTTCAGTTGTAAAAATAGGTGCCTCCTCTCTATTAATCCTGAACCTACTACAATACCCTTGCCCATAGTTGTACCATCTCAATATGATTCTGTGAAAGAAGTGTTCAACAAAACCCATGTTGAGAAGTTACAACCTCACAGGTCTTATGACTGTACCATAGAATGCTTGGTTGCTCTGGTATTGTTGGGTGGATTATGCCGGGTCCGGGATACCCTTTGCCCCATCGTAAAGGTAAAATCACAGAGGAGTATATGGCCACCTTTCTATAAGTTTTATCTCTCTGGTTTTCCATCTCTGATTACCTCAATATTTCCATGTCTCCCCACCCATAATGGTGTGTTTATTTCTTTTTTTTTTTCTTATAACCCTTAGCCTTTATATTTCAGACTGGGCCCCTAAAAACAGCATTGATTAACTACACCCAGTACTCACAAGCAACCAAGCCATGCAGAATATTCTAAGCAGAGGTATCATCTCTGGAAGGCTGCCCACCCCATGGTCATTACCATAATTATAGATAGTGCAGATTAGCTGGTTTTCAAAACACACAAATCAATAGACATGTACAATTCAGTTTAGTCCGAATTGAAATTTAGCCGAATTTCAGATAGTCCGAATGGCCGAAGTGCCGAAGTTCGGAAGTGCCGAACTAAACCGAATTGCCGAAGTGCCGAATTTCCAAAGTGTTGAATGTCGGAAGTGCCAAACCGAACCGTATTGCCGAAGTGCTTCAGACCTCTGAAAAGTGGAAAAACGGGTAGTGGTAGGATTGGGGTAGGGTTAGGGGTAGGGGTTGGGGTAGGGTTAGGGGTAGGGTTAGGTTAGGAGTAGGGTTAGGTTAGGAGTAGGGTTAGGGTTGGGCTAGGAGTAGGGTTAGGGGTAGGGTTTGGGTAAGGACTAGGGTTAGGGGTAGGGTTAGGAGTAGGGTTAGGGTACCTCTACCCCTAACCCTACTCCTTACCCTAACCCTACCCCTACTCCTATACCTTAGCCTAACCATAACCATAACCCTACTCCTAACCCTATCCTAACCCAACCTTACTCCTAACCTTACTCCTAACCCTACCCTAACCCTACTCCTAACCCTACTCCTAACCCTAACCCTACATCTCCTCACCTTAACTCCTTCTGTTAACAAACTGCACCATTAACCATAGTTTAATCACTCATAGGTATAGGTATATAAATATATATATATATGCCTATGATTATATACATGCATATGTATAATCTTGATATCTATACAACAAAACACATTTTCTCTAAATAATGTTCTCCCTTCTATTTTTCACTTTCAGACTAACTTCACTCATTACTAAATTATCCCTATCCTTCTGCTCACCTGTCCCTGTCAACACCATCTTCATTACTTCCACTTTACTCCCCTCCCTATTCATCCCATGCACTCTACATATACCTTTCCAGCCTATCTCCTCTAACTCCTCCCAAATCCTTTCTATACATACCCTCCAACAAAACTTTCAAATCCTACTCCCACCTTCACTTCCTTTCTATCCTTCTGCTCGTAACAACTGGCGATGTCACTCCAAACCCTGTTCCAATCTCGGCAAACTCACCATGTAGTAACTCAAGGAACCACACGAATCACATACCCATCTTATGTTACTCTTCCTCTAAATCCTCCTTCAATACTGCCCTCTGGAATGCACGCTCTGTTTGCAATATTACAAAATCCACTGCTGTCCACGACCTCTTCACCTCTTGTTCCCTAGATTTACTAGCCTTAATAGAAACATGGCTCTCCCCCTCTGACACTGCTACGCTTGCATCTTTATCCTTTGGTGGTCTTCAGCTTACCCAGAACCCAAGACACTCTGAGTGTAAAGGTAGTGGTGTAGGGTTTCTCCCTTCACTGCTCCTTCAAACCTCTACCCACCCCTCTTCCCTCTCTTTCCCATCATTTGAAATTAATTTGATTTGCCTTTTGAAACCCTTCTCTGCTAACATTACTGTTATTTATCGCCCCCCTGGTTTCCCTCTCCTCTTCCTTGACCACTTTGCTGTGTGGCTACCCTATTTCCTCTCTTCTAATATTCCATCCCTAACTCTCGGGGACTTCAATATTCCCAGTAACACCCACCTTTGACCTCAGCAGCCTCTAAACTACTTTCAATTACTTCCTCCCTCGGGCAATCGCAGTGGGCTAATTCTCCCACCCATATAGCTGGCAATACCCTCGACCTCATCTTCTTTTATGCATGTACAGTATCTAATATCCACAACACTCCATTTCCTCTCTCAGATCACCACCTCTTATCATTTGCTCTTGAGTACCCCCTCACCCGACAACCTCAGCCTAACCCCGCTCAACTCAGAAGGAACCTTAATTCTATTGACCTCCAACAGCTGTCAGCTGATATCGATTCACAACTACTATCCATCCCTTCCCTCTCCTGTCCCTCACTGGCCATCTCCACATATAACACTACCCTCATCTCTGCCTTGAACTTTGCAGCCCAGCTCCAAACATGCACCTCGAGGAGGGCACGCCTCCAACCATGGCATACTATATCAACATGCTACCTGCAAAGATACTCCCGTTGTGCTGAACGGTCCTGGAAGTCTCGCACCCAGTCAGACTTTCTCCATTATAGATTCATATTGTGTTCATACAGCGCCCTCGCCAAACAGTCATACATTTCCTCTCTCATTAGTTCATGCTCCCGCAATCTCAGGCATCTCTTTGACACCTTTAATTCTCTTCTTCGCCCTGCTGTGGCCACCCCCCAAACTAACCTTGCAACCAATAGCTTTGCATGTTACTTTACCGACAAGATTGAACAGCTAAGGAAAGAATTCTCCCCACCCTGCCTTTCTCTTTCTCAACCATATGTAGACCATGCCTTTCCTACCTGTGCTTTTCCTTTCCTCTTGCCCCACCACTTGCCCACTCGATCCTATCCCATCTCACCTTATCAGATTTCTCTACCCTTGTCTTGGGCCTTCCTTAACACACATCTTCCACTGCTCTTTCTCTTCTGGCATTGTCCCTGCTGACCTTAAACATGCCACTGTAGTACCTAGCCTGAAAAAACTTTCTCTTGACCCGTCCTCACACTCTAACTAACATCCCATATCCCTGCTCCTCAAAGCTCCTGGAAAGACTTGTCTTTACCCGTCTGTCTTACTTCCTCAATTCCAACTCTCTCCTTGACCCACGTTGATCATGCTCTCCTTCCTCAAACTTATCAATCACTCGGTCTCTGTGACTCTGTCCTCTTGTGGTTTTCCTCTTATCTCTCCCAAGGCTCATTTAGTGTCCCCTTTTCTAATAATTCCCCCTCCCCTCGTCCTGTCTCAGTTGGAGTCCCCCAAGGCTCTGTCATTGGTCCCCTTCTATTTTCTCTTTATACTGCGTCTCTTGGCAAACTTATTACCTTTTTTGGATTCCACTACCACCTGTACGCTGATGACACCCAGATATATCTCTCCTCCTTGGACCTCTTCCCTGCCGTCCTGCAACATGTCACTGCTTGCCTTTCTTCCATCTCTGACTGGATGGCCTCCCGCTTTCTGAAACTCAATCTCTCTAAAATTGAGCTCCTTGTCTTTCCTCCTCCTAATACTGATCCTCCTCTTTCGTTCTCCTTTCAAATTAGTGGTATCCACATAAGTCCATTCTTGCAAGCACGCTGTCTTGGCATCATACTTGATTCTGGCCTCACCTTTGAGCCTCACATCCAGTATGTTGCCAAATCCTGTAGATTCCATCTTAAAAACATAGCCCACATCCACCCCTTTTTTACACAAGATGCTACCAAGGAGCTTGTCCATGATCTAGTAATTTCCTGCATGTATTATTGTAACCCTTTCCTAATTGGTCTTCCCAAAAGCCATATTGCCCCACTACAGTCTGAAGCCATACCTGCTTTCAATTGTCTCACGTTCCCATTTTCCACAGCTCTTTTTCTCACTCACTTGATCCTACTAAGCTTCTTGTTTTGGAGGTTGATTCCTTAGAAACAGGAGTAAAGGCTGTTCTCTCTCAAAGGGAAACACAAGATACTCCTCTTGATCCTTGCGGCTTTTTCTCAAATTTGAAACTGAATCTGGCCATGAACAAGACATCACTCACATTATACCACCTGAAAGTATAGTAGCAACTACCATACTATCCATGTCTTCTTTGTTGATAGAAATAATACATGTAGCTCAAACACAGGCCCCGCTGTGAAATCTCTCAACACATTATGTTCCACAAGCAGAAAGAAGGGGTATATTCTCTTTATGTCAAGACAAACAAAAAACGCTGTTCATCCTGGTATATTCAAAACTATGTCTCTATTTCTAGTCAATGCTGGTGGTCCTCAACATAGCATACGTGAAGGCTTGTACCATTTGTGCCATGACCAAAACATCACGTCAATTACCTTGCTGCTTCTTACAACAACTTCCTATTCCTGAAGTTCCATGGTCCCACAAGGCTATGGACTTCATCATAGATTTACCTCCATTGAAAGGGCACACCACCATCCTAACAATGGTAGATCCTTTTTCAAAAATGGTCCATTTGATTCCTCTTCCCAAATAACCTACATCAGCTGAGGTAGCCAAAATATTTATGGATATCTACGGGTAACAAGGGAACACAGTTTATATCCAGATTCTGGAGGACATTCTATTCTGAACTAGGAATTTCGTTGTAATTTTCATTTTCATATTATCCTCAAACAAATGGGGCAGCAGAAGGAGCTTTCAGTCTTTAGAAGCATTCTTGCGATGTTTTATATCTCATAATCAGTACAACTGGTCTGACCTTCTCCCTTGTGCAGAATTTGCCTGCAAAAACACTACACTTGATTCTTCATGGCACAGCTTTTTCTATATTAACTCTGGTAGACACCCTTCTGTTACTACTACTGGAAACAGGTTTAACGAGCCCCTGCCACAAGAGCTATGTAGACAAATGACGTACCATGGCACCATGTTATTAGGTGACAGGGTCTGTCTCTTTTTACCCATAACATAAATACTGCTTTATTTATCTGTAGGTTGTCTTGTTTTCACATTTCTTTTAGTGGAATATAGAAAAGGTCTCAGATGCAGCCTTGCAGCCACAATGTGCTTGGAGTATTGATGGCACATAAGGTCTCTTATCACATTTAGTTCCTGCAAGTCAAACTTGTCTTGTTACATTTACTTGTATGTGTCACAGATATCATCAAATGGATTTTGTGTATTGGATATAATGCTCGATTTAAATATGCAACCAAAGTGCTAAACAGACACTATGTGCTCCAGTAAACCAGAATGGTGGGCAGTGAGTAATGGGCGTGTGGTAGCTTTGCCACTCCAGATGTTGAGAACTACCATAAGCTAGCAGCACAGGATGCTTCTGCACAGGATGCTTCTGAACAGGATCCGGGTGTTTTTTCCTTTTTTTTCTACATTTAAGGATCATAAGATAAAGGTTAGGTTGACATTTAACCTGAATATACTGTTTGGACTAGGAAGAGGCCTACAGCGACTATCTCAATCAAAGGACCTCTGAAGCTTCCAAGAGAGAAATGGACATACCACTGCATATTAAACTTTTACACATTTAACCCTTGGATTAAAATGAGATTGTGCAACATGTTTTCTGATAATGGATTTATACCCCTCTTCTACTGAATCTTTTAAAGATCCAATTGCAATCGATGACGTGCTATAATAAATCAGTTGTTAAAATATTACTACATGACCCTTGTCTAGCCTTCTATTAAGCAGCAGGTTTGGACCCTCACATAAAGGAACACTATACAGTTCTCTTCTGGGTTAAGAGATCAGGTCATCTGTCTTCTTTTAATCCAAACACCCACGTGGTGTTACCCCCTAGTGCTTTCTGCCAGCCCTTTTTTCCCATCACTTTAATCTACACACCCTCAGCGACCCAGATCTTTAAATTCAGCATTTCTCTCAGGTTTCAGCAAGTCATTGGCAGCCAGGGCTATTTTGGGACATTTCTCTCTCTCTCTTTCTCTCTCTCCCTCTCTCTCTCTTTCTCTGTAGTGCAGATGCAGCTCAGGGAAACGCAGGGAGCATGATAAAAACCCGCAGCTATATGCCTTGCGAAATCCTGTCTTTCCTACTGATTTCCCTCTTCCCCTCCTCTGATTATTCAAAGGGCAGTGTGCTGCCTCTGTCCCCAGTCACTGCAGTTTCTGGATCGGGATTTCAGGCTTCCTCTCCCGGATTACCAGCCAGTAACAGCACGGTAAGAACAGGGCACTATGTGCTGCAGCTTTAATGATGGGCTCTTTATGGGGGAAGTGCTTGATGTCTATGCCCATCTCCTCCAAATCTATCATTTCTGGCATGTCAGACACAGACAGAATCTGCTGATCTCCATTTCTCTGTTCTTGTAAGTAGTGCTATTCTATGTATTTTTTAAACAGGTGACAAGGAATCTGAACATTCTATGGCCCCATAACCATGCTTTATTAATAGACCACACACATTGATCAGTTTTCATGATATTGTCTGCCTCTGTCTGTCTATCTATCTATCAATCCATCTATCCATCCACCCATCCATCCATCTATCTTTACCCAACTGTGGTTTATCCTAGCTTTTAAATGTGGCAAAAAGGCCTATTACATGATTGCAACTATATTTATATGTATGCACCTCTATATACTGCTATACACTGTGCTAATCAGACTAATTGCCCTCTGTGACATCTTATAGAAAAAACATCTTACATAGTTAACCCATGAATATAAATTAGTTTTTTTTTTTCCAAATATTGAAAATGTCTTTTCAAAAGAAAAAACTTATGCATGTGTGTATATTTATTTGTTATCTATGCATAAAATATACAGATACACGCAAAGTTGTAATTAATACAGTATTTTCAGTCAACTATTTAATTGTTGGTGGGGATGAAAAGCTGCGCAGAATGCTCAGGATCCGAGATTCCCATCTAGCTTTGAATTTATAAACCTTTTATTTATTTTTTATTGCATTGAGCATTAACAATGCTAGAAATCAAACCCACTTAGTAACATAGCACAGCAGTCCAAAAGGATGTGTGTTGCAAAGTGCATGACGCAGCATTGTGTGTTGGAATCTCTAACCACTACTCAGTTCTTGTACAGTAACCTGGTGGAATTCCTGTGGGAATGTACAGTGGCAAGCTGCGTTCCTATACAGACACTCATTTAAACAACCAAAAGAGCCTTAACTGGAATGCCTCTGGGGGACATAGGGTTTCCTTGTGCTGCTCTGTGAGATTACAGAGTAAATGAATCAGCAATGTGATCAGGGCCTCTTATCCTTGCCAGAGGGGTTTTTATTTTCAGCAAGGCCCCTGTGCTATCTAGAGGAACTTGTTGTCATTCATGCCTTCTGGGAAATGCAACCTATTTTGGGGCATTTGCTAAGCAGTATTTCACCTAGACCAATGGTTCCCAAAGTTTTTAGGTTCAAGGCGCCCTTAATATTTCAGCATTTTTCCAAAACACCCCAAGTCAAAATTTCTAGGTTGTATATCTGTACAGCGCTGTCGCATTTACTGGCGCTAGAGTGTAATGTACAGTGTTGGTGTTTGAAGGGATGCTTGTATACATTTATTGTGTTTTAATACAGGGGTGTGTTTGTATGTAATCTTTGCGTTTGATTGCAGGGGTGTGTGTGAATGTAATGTTCACTTTTAAATGTGGATGTACGTTTGTGTGAAGTATTTGTGTTTGAGTGAAGGGGTGTGTTTGTTTGTAATGTTTGTGTTAGATAGCAGGAGTGTGCTTGTATGTTGTGCTGGTGTTTGACTGCTTGGATGCATGCACATCAACACACAGATGCATATAAATATACTGACACATACACACAAATTCATATAGACACCGACACACACACATAGATACACACCGACATATACAAACATGCACCCTGACACACACAAACATTGATACATGCCCACACCATGACACAGATACACACTGACATAAAAACACACACCCTGACACACAGATGCACATACACAGATGTGTGCGTGCACACAGACACAGAAGCACACTGATATATTATTACATAGAACATAGAATGTGACGGCAGATAAGAACCATTTGGCCCATCTAGTCTGCCCAATTTTCTAAATATTTTCAGTAGTCCCTGGCCTTATCTTATACTTAGGATAGCCTTATGCCTATCCCACGCATGCTTAAACTCCTTTACTGTGTTAACCTCTTCCACTTCAGCTGGAAGGCTATTCCATGCGTCCACTACCCTCTCAGTAAAGTAATACTTCCGAATATTTTTTTTAAACCTTTGTCCCTCTAATTTAAGACTGTCCTCTTGTTGTGTCACATTTTCTTCTTTTAAATATAGTCTCCTCCTTTACGGTGTTGATTCCCTTTATGTATTTAGATGTTTCTATCATATCCCCCCTTGTCTTGTCTTTCATCCAAGCTATACATGTTAAGATCCTTTAACCTTTCCTGGTAAGTTTTATCCTGCAATCCACTGAAGGTGTGTAAGTAATAGAGAGGTTTATTGGAGAATAGAGTAACGTTTTGACCACACAAGGTCTTTGTCAAGCTTGAACTCGGTGAGGTTGAAACGTTTTACACACCCTGAGTGTCTGGTTCATTCTGGGGTTTTTTTTGCCTTCCATTGACATATACTGTGTGATGATATAGAGGGAAATTAAAATATGTAATGGAAATAAAACACGGAACAGTACTTACATGGAGTATTATATCATTTAAACCATCCTGTTTACACAATATGTGCAATAAGATGCTGTAAATTAAACAGTTATCTCTTTGGCATCATTGAAAACGTTTAAATGTAGTGCATATTGGTTAAATAGTATATATGACTGGGAATATGATACAGTTCATTGAAATGTTACCAGAAAGTAGAGTTCAGTACAAATATAATTAACTAGGTACTCCTGCTAAGAGAGAAAAACCCTATGAAGTATATGTACAATATATAAAGTATAAGCATTGTCACTTTTTTATTTCGTGTATATGATTGTCATACTTTTACCCGTTCCGGAGCTCCCCGATCCAGAGGTGGGTCAGATGCTCCAAGCTGTGCGTGCGCGTCTATTTGTACAGAGTCACGCCAACGTCATAACGGCACGACTCAAAGTGCCGAACCGATCGATTCGCACAAACTGAAACTCACAAATTCGGCTTTCGGACTCTATAGTTATGCAAACCAGTGAGACTGGTTCCCTGGCTTTATAAGCCAGGGCCTTTTTAGTAGCAAGTTGCCCTGTTGTGGTTCATGTTGACCCAAGAGTGCGTATTATATTGTATTTGGATTTCTTGTTACCGACTTTGGCTTGTTTATCGTTTCACCGCTTTCTGTGTTTCTGACCTTGGCTTGTCTTACCGTTTATGCTGTTCTTCCCTACGTTTGACCTTGGCTTCCTGACTACTTTTTTAAGTTAAATCCGGCCATTCTAAGGCTCGGTAATATGTTATACTTCTCCTTTAGCAGATATGGGTCTGTGTGTTTCGGGTTCTCCTACTTTAGCCATGACAATGATGACCTTTTTTAATAGACCTCTTTATGTAAAACCAAGAAAGCATAAACTAAGAAATGTTTTTCTGGAGCCATGTTGTTTGATATTAAGATTCGAACAGGCCGTATCACATGAGAAGTGAGAATGTATAGTAATTTAATGAGGGACTGTCACTTTCCTAATATTAGCCCAAGCAAATAGCTAACTAAAGGTTAGCCACTGGTTGACTATTTTATTTTTGTTTTAATTCTTAAAAGTATGTCAATTTATTAGGCCTCCCAGTATGGCCCTACTGAACAAAATGCCAAATGCGCATGTGCTCATACAGACTTTCTCCACTGGATGGCTGATCACACTTGAGCACACCATAGATATTACAGGGCAATATCAAAACTACATGGAAGTGCGACAAAGGTAGGTATGTTTTTTTATTTGCCTCTACTGCTGGAAGTGACAGTTCCCTTTTAAGGTTTGTACCAGGATCTCTTAGTTGAATGTGAAAGAATAGCAAGTTTACAAAACGGAAGAGCTCTTTCACCACTGAGTGCTTTTATTTTCATAAATGTATACATTGTAGAAAACGTTATAACGTGTTAAGAGACTAAATCATCTTTACAGGTCTTACTAGTTTTCATTTAGGTTCAAACCATTAGCTTGCAAATGAAAGTTGCAACTCTACAACATACATTAAAAGAAAATTTTAAAAACACAAATCGTCAGGTACCCTGTTGATATATCTGAAAATGTTGATCATTTTTATGCTGTGAAAATGTAAAACGGTTGTTTTGATATAAGCTACTGGAGCTTCCAAGTGTGCTTGGAGCACTCAAACCCTCTCCCCAAAGGCCTGTACTTATAAAGACTAGCAGGCTACAGTAGAAGGAGAGGGTGAAACATCAAGGGGTAGTTTAAACACAATAACCACTACAGTGTACTATGGTGGTTGCCAGGTGTCCCAATTTAACACTTAGCTAGTTCCCACATGCCTCTCTGGTCCAGATCCCTATAAAGGAAAAGTCCATACTTTCCCCTTGGGACATAAATTCTGTACATTTTGGGTTACAATTCATTGATTGAGAGTGTCAAGGTCAGATATTTTTTTTTTTGATCAGGGGCAATAATGTTATTTCCTAAACTAAATCATGAAGGTAGGTTTGAAGATTTGACTTTGCATTGGCAGATTTTATACCTAAAAATAACCTACCACAATTTGTGATATAATGCCAGGACCCTTTTAATTCTGGGTTGTCGCATCACCTCGCGGCACCGCGCACTCCCTCCAGTGCCATGTGTTCCTGAAACCTGGCACTTCCGCATTCAGCCTCTGCTGCTGAATGCACGTCCTGGCGTTGTGACGTCATTCATGTCGCGGAATGTTCACATTCCCTTTTATATATTTAAAGTTACATAACGCCTTCTCTTGACATGTCACTTCCATATTGTCAGGATCCTATCCTGACAATCAAAGTTATGTTTAATTTTTTCTTTTATTTCTACAAATTCCAGTTTTCCACCACTAGCCTCCCTAGTCACTAGTCTAAATCCACAGTTTCTCTCACCTGCCTAGCGTGATTATTAAATCTGCTATAAGAAGCCACACCCTGCTAAATAAATGGCCTTTACATTGAATTAATGAAGTTGATCTTCAACCTGAATGAACGTCTGATCCTGGCTCCTACAGAGAAAACCTGCTTTATTCTAAATAACATTAAAGGGACACTATAGTCACCAGTGCAACTACATGTATTCCTACCCCTATAGTGTTAACACGACCATCTAGCCCCCCTGGGCCCCTCATGCCTCCATAAATATAGTAAAAATCTTACTGTATTCCAGCCAGAAGCTGTAAATCTGCATGCTGAGACTCAGGAAAAACAAGCAGTCTGCTGACATGTGATAGCCTGATCCAATTACAGTGCTTCCCCATAGGATTGGCTGAGACTGACAAGGAGGCAGATCAGGGGCAGAGCCAGCATGATTCAAACACAGCCCTGGCCAATCAGCATCTCCTCATAGAGATGAATTGAATCAATGAATCTCTATGAGGAAAGTTCAGTGTCTGCATGCAGAGGGAGGAGACACTGAATCACAGGATGCTGTGCACAGTGCTGCCCTGTGCTCTGCTGACAGCAGATCTGAGTGGATCTCATATTATGCCTCCATCAACTCGGAAGTCTCTCTGGTTCACTGTGAGTGACTGCAACTGGAGGTTTTCCTAGCTTTCAATGTAGAAAATACTTTTCTCAGAAAATACAGTGTTTACATGAGAAAGGCTGCAGGGAGCTATAGTTCTCACCTGAACAACCTCATTAAGCTGAAGTTGTTCAGGTGACTATAGTGTCCCTTTAAACCCAACCTGATTTATGGGAACAACCTGCTTCATTTCCAATCTGCTTACAACCAATAAGCTTGGGGACAAACCTGATCTACAATACCACACTGGACTTCCACACCTACCTTATCTACACTACCAACCTGCATAACACAAACATTCCTGTTATTTTGCAACTATCCTGAATGACCCTATTACAATTATCTGAAATGTGCAGTACTTCATCCAAACCAAAGGGGCCGATCACCTAAACATCTGAATATCCTGTATTTCTAAAACCTTTATATTGTTTAGTTCTGTCTTATTATATTTGTTTACCTGTAACCCATATTTTCCTTTTTTTTTTTTTACCTATAACTTAATTTTTCTTGCTACCTAATAACCTGTCTGGGACATATTGCCTAACTTTTTATTCTTGTTATTCCTCTATATATTTTACCAACAATCTCGATTATAGGTTCTGCTGTCTCCCTTTGACCTATATTGTCCTTTATAGGTGTTATTTCCTAAGTAACCTGTTCTGGACATATTTCCTAACCCTCTATTTAATATTCCCCTTTTTACTTTCATTCCTTTCTATTATTTCCACTTCCCCTTTAATTCCTGCTACATTTATTATTACAAGAAAATCATGTCAAAGATTATAAATAAAGAGCCTAAAGTTAACCCCGGTATAAGTCTCTTATGTGACCTGATCAAGAACCTGACACATATGACATCACATAGACCTGCAACCAATCACTACGCAGTATAGGATATTTAACTGTAGGGTATTTTCTTGGTTGTTCTTAGTTCCATGCCCTGTCAGTGCGTTGTATTATTTTACTTATTCCGTTTTCTCAACTTAGCTTTTTTTGACCATTCTTGCTCTCTGCGACCCTGACCTTGGCTTGTTTCATGACTCTGCGTATCTCTGTTGCTCTGACCTTGGCTTGATAATGTTTATTCTGTGTCTGCTTGCACACATTCTGACTTATTTCTCAGTGCTAGCCCGGCCATTCTAAGGACGGGTATGCATATCTACCTTGTTTCAATCTAGGTTTGTGTATTAGGGTCAGGTCAGTCCTCATACGGGTAGTCGTATCGTAGATCATAGTATGTTATTTTTTTCCTTAGTTTATCCAGGAGGGGATATTGTTTAGGTTACATGTAGCATTGTAAGCTTTTCAAGGTTCTCACTAAGGTGAACTACAGATTCCACTGCAAGTACATATTCAACTACAGAATACAATACAAAATCTATTAGAGGAACCTGCCATTCTCACAATGTGTTCACATTCAGATAGATGCAGATCCAGGCCCCAGGGAGAGTGCGCAGCTTAGCGGACAGGGGCACATGTATGAGTGTGGGATGGATAAAGCATGATTGGCTATATGCTACATATGGGAGTGTGAGATGTGAGGAAGTGGGTGGTAACAGATTAGACTGACCTCAGTGCCACTTAGGAGCCAGGTCAGCAACAAGTTTCCTGCCCACCCTCCCTTTGCTGTTTGGGCCCGGGGGGTTGTCACAGCGAGGCGGGGGTGTGTCCTTGCCAAATAAGGGATGGTTTGGTAGATTAGATGAAAAAGGGGGATAATGGCCGGGTCTCATTCTCCCCCTGTCTCTTATGGTGAACCTGGAGGAGGTACCAGGTTGGACGTGTCCCCACTGGGTTGTAAGTCGACCAGTGGGGGGCATTATGGTTGGACCCCACCGAGTGGGTGGGGAGCCCTGAAAAGGAAGATGTTTTTATTATGCCGAGGGGGGGAGGTGAGAGCCTTGGGGAAGTAAGATTGGCAAGGACGGTTTCTTTGGTTACTGTATGACTATATGCAAATTGTTTATGTTAATCTATGATATTTATTATTTCATTATATGTTAAAGGAGTTATACGGTATTTGGTTGTGTTAATAAATGCTGTGGCCTGTTTTCTCCAAGAAGTTGTCTGTCGTTATTTGAAGGGGTAAGTTATGGTTTTATGGGGGATGAAGGGAATGCTATCCAATGCCCACTACGTACATACAAGTTTATACATTGTACTAGTGAATTGGAAAGGAAATGCTTTTCAATACATAATGCGTATAGGCAGCTTGGTGC
Source organism: Pelobates fuscus (assembly GCF_036172605.1). Lineage (NCBI taxonomy): Eukaryota > Metazoa > Chordata > Amphibia > Anura > Pelobatidae > Pelobates > Pelobates fuscus. The sequence goes on along the minus strand of NC_086325.1, from coordinate 86,700,854 downwards.
TTAATCCAGTATAAAAAATCACGACAGTAAAAAAGCTGTTAATAGCCTGCTAGGATTTGTAATGCAAAATTTATTTTTATTAGTGATGGTTGTTTCAGATTCTCAGATTCCTATACAATTTTTCATCAGGGCAAAGTTTCACATATAATTCCTTTTCCTATATTATATATACATATACATACAACTGATCATTGAAGTGCACTTACCAAGGCTGAAACTTGTCCATGAACCTGCCTGTGGGTGTGCATGTGTGCATAAGACTCTGCCCTGTGATGCCTCCCAGAGTGCACGTCTTTGCCATGGTGATCTGAATGCTTTTTCCGTGATCCCATGGCTAAAGATATATACATACAAACACAGTGTTAGTGTATACAATGTGCAGGAGGGCTGAAAGATTTAGTTGAAACATCAGCTACAGCACATTACACAGTTCAAGACTCAATTCGGTTTTGGTCTAACTGAAAGGACCTCCAAGTGCAAACGTGCCAGGTGGGTCTTTGTACACGCATCAAATAGTGTTTCTGTAGCAACAGGGATGCATGTTCTGATTGCTGCAAAATTAAAAACATGAACAACTAGTGTGACACTAAAACAAACTGATTAAACAGTGAGGATACCGGGCAAAAACATTAGGTTATACTTTGTTATTTAAGATTTGGGATATGGCCTACGGCCCTGAATTTAAGCATAGGGGGAGAATGCCTAAATTCCAAAAAATGCTTTAGTATTAGTAAGTCTGATGTACAATCTCGGTACACTATATGGTTAGAAGACCTATGGTTGCGTATGCATTCACGAAGGGGTAGATCCGTCTTCCCAACAGATGCAAGTCCAAAGGGGTACACCAATTTATAAATCGCAAAATCTGTAGTACACGTGATCTGGTGCTGTACAGTGTATCGCATGCCACAATGTAAGTGGAAAAAATGCTTCGGATCATACGTCCAGATGTAACGCACAACCATAATTCACAAATTCTTTGGTATTGTCGTAGAAATGTACAGTATCTGTGTTAACCAGCAGATCTTTTGAGTTCTTTTCTCTACCGAAACCCAGCATAGTTTTTTTCTTTAAAGCAGGTAGGGTTGGATCCATGGCTACGTTGCACCAATTTTAAATACATTCTTTAATTGGCCTGACGGTGTAGTGAATTGCTGGAAAAATAAATCTATTGGCTTGTTTTTTTATGTCACTATCATTCTGGCACTTGCATAGGATCTCCTGTAGGACTACATCCTTTTACCCTCTCTTTTTGAAGTTCTTTCACATTTGTGATATTTACTGATCCACAGCCACAGCACTGGAGTTGTTATGTATCCTCTTAAAAATTGAGAATAAGGCAACAAGGCTTTAAGATGATGTGGCATGCATCAATGTGTTCCTGTCAGTTAGTTTCCCGTACAATGTGTACGTGAGGTGTGAGCCCTGAACACATACAAAATTATTATATAGGTATCCCACTATACTTGTCATGGTGCTGTACTCTAGCCAAAGAACATCTGCCAAACAGTCAACGGACTTTCAAATGCAGCATAAAAATGATTAATAAAAAAGCTTTTAATCCCATTTTATCCTGTTTGGCCTCACACTCCACCAACCCAGAGAATGAGTCCAAGCCTCAGTGGCGCCAAACGATTGAGTGGTGGAACGCAAGCAAAGCCGAGTGAACAGATAGGAGCAAGAAAGAGATGAGCAGGGAAAGACTAGAAAATCGTGTGTAAAAGGGGTAATGAGCACTGTGAAGCACAAAAGCATATTTCGATCCTAGCACCATGCTGAGAAAGCACTATCACTAATTATAGAACATAGCAACAGTAACCATACACTGCAACATTCTATCAAGTTAACAATTCATGCAACATAGTAACATGCAGAGAAGCCTAGTATCACCGAGGTGAGAACATAGCTGTCATGGATGGATTGTGTATTTAACAGGCTAATGAATGTAAGGAAGCACAGTTTCTAAATACAATAAAGTATCAGATAGCTTAAGGATACATAGACCGAAAAGTACATGATATCGCCAAATGCATAAATTTTTGTAAAACACTACAACGCTAGGCTTACAATACCATAATAATTCCCTGAAATGGAGCTGTGATATCGGCCCAAACTAATATATTTTGGACCATAATAACATACACAGGCGCCTATAATCACTGCAGTGAGAGCATAGATGTCATATACCAAATTCCTTCTATACGTATTACAGGCTAGCAAAGAAAGTGAAGCAGGGGCTCAAAATACTAGCATGGTATTGATTAAAGGATCACTATGGGGTCAGGAACACAAACATGTATACCTGACCCTATAGTGCTAAACCAACCATTTAGGTGGTTTGTTCCCCCTTAGCCCTCCTATGAAAGTTTAAAACTCACCTTATTTCCAGCACCGTGCGGGTCCGCCGGCGCTGGCTCTGGCTCTGCCCCCTTTGTGACATCAAAATAGGGAAAGCATTGGATTGGATAAACGGGGGTGGGGCCAAATGCATCTCTATGAGGAAAATGCAGTGTCTCCATGCAGAGCGTGGGGACGCTGAATGGCAGGGCTGCCTACTGTGCAGCCCTGAACCAGAAAGCCCCTCCAGTAGTCATCTAAGGAGTGGCCACTTGGAGGTGTCCCTAGGGGCAATGTAAACACTGCCTTTTCTCTGAAAAGACAGTGTTAATATGAAAATGCCTGAAGGGAGCTATTATACTCACCTGAACAACTACATTAAGCTGTAGTTCTTCTGGTGACTATAGTGTCCCTTTGAAGATACATAGGCAACAACATATATGATTGCATAAAATTATTGTAATCATATTTTATGAATGTATTTTTTGTGTTTGCTTTTGATTCTCATTTACCTTCTCTTTATTTTACGTGGTGTTTTTTAATACTTTTTATATCATCGCTACTTTTGAGTGATTAATTACACTGAACAAAATTATAAACGCAACCATTTTTCATGAGCTGAACTCAAAGATCTAAGACTTTTTCTATGTACACAAAAGGCCTATTTCTCTCAAATATTGTTCACAAATTTGTCTAAATCTGTGTTAGTGAGCACTTCTCCTTTGCTGAGATAATCCATCCACCTCTCAGGTGTGGCATATCAAGATGATTATTGCACAGGTGTGCTTTAGGCTGGCCACAATAAAATGCCACTCTAAAATTTGCAGTTTTATCACAGAGCACAATGCCACAGATGTTGCAAGTTTTCAGGGAGCGTGCAATTGGCATGCTGACTGCAGGAATGTCCACCAGAGCTGTTGCCTGTGAATTGAATTTTATTTTCTCTACCATAAGCCATCTCCAAAAGGCGCTTCAGAGAATTTGGCAGTACATCCAACCGGCCTCACAACCGCAGACCACGTGTAACCACACCAGCCCAGGACCTCCACATTGAGCATCTTCAACTCCAAGTTCCTCTGAGACCAGCCACTTCCGTATGCACAGAAGAGTATGCGATAGTTGTCGCCAAAATGCCTCACGTCCGCCTGTTGGAACGAAACTCTGCGTTCCACCAAACTCCGGGATACAATTCGAAAAGAAGTTGCCGGAACAAAAGCTAAAGGTAGCTACATAGACTAAGATATTCATAGACTTGGAATCCTAGGGGAGACCCTGGTTCATAATGTATTGCTCTCCTAAATACCACTGCCACTTGTGGGGGAAAGTAACCCAATTCTTTCTTCAACCAAGCCACCCGGACAGCTGCTGCAAAAATCGGTTTGCATAACCAAAGAATTTCTGCACAAACTGTCAGAAACAGTCTCAAGGAAGCTCCTCGTCCTCATCGGGGTCTCAACCTGACTGCAGTTCGTCGTCGTAACCGACTTGAGTGGGCAAATGCTCACATTTGATGACATCTGGCTCTTTGGAGAGGTGTTCTCTTCACGGATGAATCCCGATTTTCACTATACAGGGCAGATGGCAGACAACGTGTATGGCTTTGTGTGGGTGAGCGGTTTGCTGATGTTAACATTGTGGATCGAGTGGCCCATGGTGACGGTGGGGTTATGGTATGGGCAGGCGTATGTTATGGACAACGAAGATTTTATTGATATAATTTTGAATGCACAGAGATACCGTGACGAGATCCTGAAGCCCATTGTTGTGCCATTCATCCACGACCATCACCTCATGTTGCAGCATGAACATGGCCCCATGAAAACATCCCAGTTCTTGCATGGCCAGTATACTCACTGGACATATCACCCATTGAGCATGTTTGGGATGCTCTGGATCGACGTATACGACAGCATGTTCCAGGTCAGCGACTTCGTCCAGCCATTGAAGAGGAGTGGACCAACTACCACAGGCCACAATCAACGACCTGATCAACTCTATGCAAAGGAGATGTGTTGCACTGCGTGACGCAAATGGTGATCACACCAGATACTGACAGGTTCCTCCCCCCCCCCCCCCCCCGCAACTCCCAATACAGAAAGAGAAATAGGCCTTTTGTGTACATAGAAAAAGTTTAGTTTTAGATCTTTGAGTTCAGCTCATGAAAAATGGGGGCAAAAACTAAAGTGTTGCATTTATAATTTTGATCAGTGCATATGGTCATCTTAGTATTAGACAGACATTATATGTAACAGTAACTACTAGGGTTGAAAACTAAATTTTTGGGATATTCTGATCTCGTCTCTGAAATCATGTATGTAAAAGCAAACAGAGCATCTCATAAAAAAGCAAACACAAGTTATAGAATATTTTCAGTTTTACTCAATGGTGTTATATCCAGAAAAGTCGCAATTCTCATATAAAGAGTCATTGATATGAAAGAAAACTAGCAGCACATTATCGGTGAATATCATAGCAGTCTAAAGACCTACATATCTATAGCCAACCATACCTGATAGTGAATTATATATCAGAAAGGAAAGTATATAGTACACCAAAAAGAAAGAGCTCCCTCTTGAAGGTTAGGAGAAAATTCATCTTTTAGTAGGACAGCTAGACCAATCAAATTACCCCCCAAAAATAGTAGATCCCAATAAAGGCGATTTGGGAATTCCAAATCTTGTAAGTTATTATAGTTTTAGTAAATGCATTCATAGGATCGCTCTTGTTGCTGGTAAGATATTGATGATATTTTGGTATTCCCAGGCAGGTTGTGTTATTATCTTTGGTTGGAGTCTCCACCTAAATTGCACCTAGAGAGTAGTCACATTTCACTCCATGTGCATTTGGCTTAGAGAAAGCTGGATACAACTCATGAAGATTTAGTAATGGTTTCAAGAGCTACTCCAGTGGCGGCCTTGACATTGGGCATTGAGTCATTAACTATTTGAGAATAAAGCAAACAGGGGATACGTGAAGTGAGAGATTTATTCCATGGTTTGGCAAGTTTTTTTTTAACGGCTCTTGGAGCAGTAGTGAATACCTGCTAAGGAGATCTTTCAATGTTTACAGTTCATAAATTACCTAGGAACAGATAGTATTCTTCTAACTCAAGGGGTTCCCTCCCTCCAGATAATTTTCTTGTGCGCTAAAGCAAAACATCATACATACTTATTATCAATTTTTGATTCTGCCAACTTCCTCAGCCAAATTGTCTTACATGATCGATGGGAAAATAAGCTGGAGTCTTCTTTTGATATTGATGAATGATATGGAGTTCTTATTGACCTTTCTATTTTTTTATGTGTTGCTTATTTATGAGGTTAAAAAGAAACATTTGTTCCATTGGTATTTACTGACAGAACTGTTGGTGCACATATTTCCTTCGCAATCTCATTTATAGTTACATAGGCTAAAAAGAGACATGTCTCCATCAAGTTCAGCCTTCCTCACATTTGTTTTTTGATGTGGATCCAAAAGAAAGCAAAAAAAAACACACAAAAAAAAAAACACAGTTTGAAACACTTCCAAATTTGCAACAAACTAGGAAAAATATTCCCTCTTGACTCCAGAATGGCAGTCATATTAATCCTTGGATCAAGAAGCATTTACCCTACATTGAAAAATTATATCCTTGAATGTTCTGTTTTTGCAAGTATGCATCTAGCTGCGTTTTAAATATCTGTACAGACCCTGATAAAACCACTTCTTCAGGCAGAGAATTACATATCCTTATTGTTCTTACAGTAAAAAAAACAAACCTTTCCTTTGCCTTAGACAAAATCTTCTTTCTTCCAGTCTAAATGCATGACTATGTCCTATGTAAAGTCCTGATTGTGAGTAGATTTCCACACAATGGTTTGTATCAGCCACAAATATATTTGTATAATGTTATCATATCCCCTCTGAGGCGACGTTTATCTAAACTAAAAAGGTTTAAATTTGTTAACCTTTCTTCATAGGTAAAATTTTCTATTCCTTTTATTAATTTTGTAGCCCGCCGCCGCACTCTTTCTAGTGCCATAATATCCTTCTTTAGAACAGATGCCCAAAATTGCACAGCATATTCAAGACGTGGTCTTACCAGTGATTTATAAAGAGTCAAAATGATATTCCTTTCCTGAGAATTAATGCCCTTTTTCATACATGATAATACCTTACTGGCATTAGCCACTGCTGATTGACATTACACATTGTTGAATAGTTGTTATCTATAACAATTCGAAGTCTTTCTCATGTGTTGTTATCCCTAATTCGCTTCCATTAAGGGTATCAGTTGCTTGTGCATTCTTTGCTTTGAAGTGCATAACTTTGCACTTTTCTACATTAAATTTAATCTATTCTTCTATTACATTTGCTGCATTGCTGCGGTATTGGCAATTCACCATCTTGCCAAAACAGGAGATGAGGCTTGTCAAGCATATGGTCAAACATGCAGTCCACAGGTTGTCCTGTCTACCCAATACTCCTGTAGATAGCCAGGCTGTGACCTGAAGATATGTGACTATTTGGCAACTGGTCCATTAGAAGTCAGGACACCCTCAGCAAATATGATGTTCCTGGCACACTAGTGCACTTCATTCAGGTCCCTCCACTTATTAAGCCCTGAGACAGGAGCAAATTAGACATGATTAAGGGATCAATGTGGGTCGGTGGAGTTATCTTGTCTGCAATTTAGAGAAAACGTCCTGTTAAAGTGACTTCGATGAAAGAAGCAGCAACGTTCACCCTATGTGCTGTAGTCCATCCCTTAAGAAACTTCTCAACAGTACTGTTATCGCATGGTGCAAATGTTGATTATGTTTTAGATGATAGATCTCATCACTGGTACAAGTTGATCTCCAGCTTAGCCATACCTTGCATTGTATATCAACTGAAACTTGGTATCATTGATACAAAATATAGATTATAATAATTGCACCTTGTACTACGTTTACCCTCTATATTTAAGAATTATATGTTGGGATGTCCGAAAAAAGCAGTGAGAATACAAAGGGAATTTTACATTGAAGGCCTAAGTAGCCAAACTAAAAGCAGAGATGACTTAAGATACCTTCCAGTTTAGCTTTTCTTACCTTAAATTTGAAATGAGCTTTGAATTTACTTAGATTTATCGCTTTAGTAAATAACCCCATAAAATGTAGAAATCCACACCACTATATTTATCTCTACCCTGGAACAGTGCTAACAATGGAACATTGTGGCTCACTGTCAATTATTATTAGCACTGCCCATTACTGTTAGTTAAATAAAAACACAGCATTTGCACCTGTCAATCAATATAGAGACCTTCTTACAAATTGGGTCAAGTAGCTACATGGCAAGTAGGGACTAAGTAAGTGAAGTATAAGAGATAACACTGTTTCTTTTTTTTCTTCCAAATCAATGTGTACCATGTTTGTGCTAGGACTAAACTGAACTAAATTGTGATGAAAGTTTCTGTACAAAACATTGCATGAAAGAGGATAACAAAAGTTATCTTTTTTTTCTCAATGTATAAATTAATGCTGTAAGACATAAGGGCAGTGGCTTACCTAAGGTATGGCATGTGTCCTTGGCGCCACTTGGAGGGGTCTGAGCTCAGGAATGAACATCTCATCTGATTTGACACTGCTGGAAAATCAGAATCAAAAAAGATGAGATGCTTGGATGTAAAGAATGGGGCCAAAAGAATACAATGTGGCGGGTGCTGGAGGCAGAGACTAACCATAGAAGAGGAAGGGCAAAGGGGGGCATCGCAGGGGCTGACCATTGTGGGGAAGCAGGTAATCTTTTCATCTTCCTCTCTGTGTAAAACGATTTCCAGACAGAGGGTGCCAGCATATTATGAGCACCGACTGCCTTGTAACTGTTCCACATGTACCGGAAAAGGGAAAGACACCCTGCTTCCCCCATGGTGACCAGGGACATGGCCTCCTCGGGCTCTTTCTATCAGTGTGTCATGCCCTTGTGTTATCATGACATCATATCCTGGCAGCCAGGCTCAATACTCTCTGGGGACAGGCTTGGTTAGGGAAGAAGAAGATAGGTATCATCAGCCCAGAACTGGCATAAAGCATCTGGTTGGGAATGTGTACAGTGCGTGTTTGTATTAGCCAGTTTGTGTGGGTGTATGTGTCTGTCACTGTGTCTCTATAGGCTTCTGTGTGTTAATGTGTGTCAGTATGGATCAAAGTGTGCCAATGTTTGTTTAAGTGTGTCAGTGAGCGTGTGTATGTGTATCTGAGAGCCTGTGTATTGTGACAATGAACATGTGTGTCTTTGAACAGAGACTACGACCGGAAGCCAAGATAAAGACAACAAGGAATGAAGTTAGTAAACTGGAATAACTTCATAGAGGTGGAAAGATCAAGGATACATCCTGGCTACTGTGGAAGTACAAGGATACGCCCATACCAGAGTAACTCACATGATGAGTTTGTCAGCCCTAGGACCTGATATGATCCATACCTACTGGATCAAGAAATGAACAATCCTGCATGAACTCCTAGCAGCATAAATAAACCAGCTACTAGCAACAGGATCCCACCTTGACGTGCTAACTCAAGGCAATACTGGTCATGAAGGACCCTCACAAGGGAACAACATCATCTAACTACTGACCAGTCACCTGCCTAAACAACATGGAATGTCCTGTCAGGCCTCATAGCCTCCAATATAGTGCACATATGAGTCACTACATGAGTAATGCTCAGAAGGAGATCAAAACACCAACTACTGGTAGACCAAGCAGTCACTCGGTATTCTAAGACCAGACAGATTAATCTTGGCTCTTGGCTCTATACAAGGTCAACAAGACAGTAAGAGCCTTCATTAAGAACTCGATGGGCAAGTGGAAAACAACTCTAGAAGCCAATTCCAGGACAATAACACTATCCCCAATGCTGGTCTGTCTCAACCCCCTCAGCCAGATCATCAAGAAGAGTTGAGAACAGTTACAAGTACCTGGGGGTACTACAAACACATGGCAAACATGAGGAAAAGGCATGGAGTTTAGCAACATCCAAGTACCCCTAGAGAGTCAGACAGGTTCTCAAGTCCCAGCTCAATGGCAAGAACAAGATTTAAGCCAGCAACACATATGCCCTACCAGTCATCAGGTACCCAGCTGGAATAACAACCTGGCCAAGAGAAGAACTGGTCACCATCGGTGTCAAGACCCCGAAACTACTCACTATGAATGGAGGATTCCACCCGAATTCCAGCACCAAGAAACTGTACACCAGCTGGAAGGAAGCATGTCGGGGCCTGATGAGTGTAGAGACCACAGTCCTGGATGAAACACATCCACAAGTACATCATGAAGATGGCTCCCAAACATGAACTGCTAAGTGTATGCCTGAAATTAAACAGAGGATGCAGAAAAAGAGGAGGGTCCATGGCAAGACAAACCTCTCCATGGCATGTACCACTGGCAGATTGTGGATGTTGCTCACATAACAAAATCCTACCAGTGATTGGAAAAGGCACGACTGAAAGGCAGCACTGAGGCACTAATCCGAGCAGCACAGGAACAGGCACTCAGCACCAGGTCAATAGAAGTGGGGATCTGCCACACCAGGCAAGACCCAAAGTGCAGATGGTGCAAAGAGGCCTCTGGGACAGTCCAGCAAATAGTGGCTGGTTGCAAGATGTTTGCAGGAACAACATACACTGAGAGGCACAAGTCCAGATGGGAAATACCACAAAGGGTAGTTGAGAATGACAGGGCTACAATCATGTGGACAAAATTATATTAGAAATTAAATCGTTCTACTTAATGTGTGTGATTTCTGAAAGTATTATGCATTGTACAAATGTGTATTTTACTATATATATATTTGAATATTCGAAAAATATTTTAAATGTTTGAATATAAGCATAATTTTATAAATTATGTTTAGAATATATACACAAACATGAGCATAATACAAGAAAATAGAAGGAAAGGTGATTGCGCAATTTTACCCAGATTTTGTAGATAATCTCTAGGCTCTGTGAATACAGAAAACCAACATAGGGTAATACATTTGACACTAAGTAATGTAAGTGAGAGACTTAGAAAAAAACTCACAATCTTTAGAGCATTTCTGAGTTTGCTCTAAACTATGACGGCAGGATACATCAATCAGATGTGCAGATATCTGTACTTGGTCCCCTCAGGAGGTGTTTGCTGTCCTCTGTAGAGTAAATCAGGAACCATGTAACCAGATAAAATTAAAGTAAAATACTTTTATTGAAAATAAAAAGATAATAAAATACTAAGTAGCACAACGCGTTTCGACCCAATGCAATGGGTCTTCCTCAGGTGCATGTATAGTTACAACTGCATCAGTGGGCATTTATAACGGACATATTGGAGGAGGCAGAAACAAGCCGGAAACACTCCATATAAGGAGAATAAGGAGGGATTATTGTCACACACCTGTAATTGTTTGTTAAATTGTTTACCATATATAAATGCCCACTGATGCAGTTGTAACTATACATGCACCTGAGGAAGACCCATTGCATTGGGTCGAAATGCGTTGTGCTACTTAGTATTTTATTATCTTTTTATTTTCAATAAAAGTATTTTACTTTAATTTTATCTGGTTACCTGGTTCCTGATTTACTCTACAGAGGACTGCAAACACCTCCTGAGGGCTGGGAGAGAAAGGGTGAGTAAAATCACCTTTTTAATGCAATCAGAGGAGAGACGGTAACCTAAAACACTTTAGGACTACAGTGTCAGGAATACTATAGTGTCCCTTTAATATTAAAGGGACACTATAGCCACCTGAACAACTACAGCTTAATGTAGTTGTTCAGGTATGACCTATAGCTCCCTGCAGGCAATCTAATGTAAACACTGTATTTTCGGAGAAAATACAGTGTTTACATTGATTGATAGGAATACCTCCAGTGGCCGTCACTCAAACGGACACCAGAGGGACTTCCTATCATGCAGGGCCCTAAAAAGGCCCTGTACACGTCAGATAAAATACGTCTGACGTGTGCAGGAGAGAGAAGGCACTGTGTGCGCGCCTTCTCTCTCCAGCCTGTCAGCAGAGGAGGGGGCGGGCAAAGACCGCGAGCTGAGCTGTCAGTCAGCTCAGCTCGCGGCCACGCACACCGCGCGCATGCGCGGTAGTGCTCTCAGGACTTCAGAGGGCGGCATGAATGCCGCCCTCTGAAGTATGTGCGCATGTGTGGCGAAGCCGCGCATATCGCACAAGGGAGCAATGACGCTTCCAAATGGAAGCGTCTGATTGCTCCCTGCTCGCAGCCGCCTATTTCGTCATTTTGACGAAATAGGGGGCGCGGCTTCACAAGGCTCCCGGTGCTGGAATCAGGTGAGTAAAAACTGCTGCCTGGAGAGTCCCTTTAAGGTATTTTCATGCATACTAAATGTTAAATATTCTGATCTGTGTACACAGTGCCTGCAGCTCTAACACTTCTTTACATATATACCAATGGGACGAAGCATAGGAAAGTATTATATTATATATGTTATCAACAAGTAATATATTTAGTCAATACATAAATCAATATAATGCCCTGCATATTTGTTGAATACTTTAGGAATTAACTATTAAAATGCTTAAGAATAACACTTTTTTAAACACACATCTGCATTCATACTTTGGCGAATCAAATTTCTAAATTTTTTATCTTTTACCTGTTTAGTAAATAAATCCCTCATGTGGTATCATTATGTATCATGGTTGCCATAATTAAGGGTAACAAAGTATGGACATATCTATTAAACACCTGAAAGAGCAATTTACATTGTATTTTTAAAAAAGGGCTTTTCTTATTTTCAGCTGCTTAGTAGATAGTTCCTTAATTGTTACCTTTGTGTGGGATTGTGCTTTTTAAGGATACCAAATTACTGAGTGGTTTGGTACTGCACACTGTCATTTACTTATTCATGCACACTGTCATATCCAATACATGTTCATTTACCGATGCATGCACACTGTTAGAAATAATGTTATTTTACCCATGCATGCATACTTATTTGCCCATAACTTGTGTCGTGTAGTTACCTAATTTGGTATCCAAAACAGGACAATCCCACATATGGGTACCAAATGAGGGAACTATCTACTAAACAGTGCCTTAATTTGGTATCCTTCAATAGAGCAATTAATCATTCTACCCCTATAAATGTCAGGATTGATGGTGTCTTACCCGGGCACCCCAGTGTTCTCTGTGAATCTGCATGCTTATGCACCACTTGTTATTTTATGTGACCAAATTTGGTTCCATATTAGGAATTATCTGAACCAAATTCGGCGCTATATTATGATTTTTTAAGGTTTTGTATGACCCATGAATCATATGGAATTCTACGATGACATGGGCCAATAGGAATTAAGTCCAGCCTATTTATACTCACCAGTCCCACTCCATGTTGCCCTGTTGTGGTTCTAGTTTGCCCTAAAAGTGCATTTTGTATCCTTATTCTGGTATCTGATTCTTGGCTTCTTTGAAATTTATCCTGATCTCTGTACTCCTTTGACCTTGGCTAGTTTACCATTTATTCTAATTTCAACTATCCTTGACCTCGGTTATTATCTCTGAGAATGGCCACCCTTAGTCTGGCCACTCTAAGGACCGGTACACAGAAAGTCTATTTGTGATATAGGTCTGTACGTTTAGGTTCCTAACCTTTCCTGACAATAAAAATAGGTGTATCATAACACCATGTCTTCTAAATTACATTGAGTCTTAAATTTAAATAAATATACTAGTTAAGTTTTGTGTTAGGTTAAGTAATTTTTATTGATATCTAATATCAAAGATGCACACAGACCTAAAACATTTCCAGTTCAAGTGACAGGGCCAGTCGCTTGCCCTTCAGTTAGTTCCTGCTCAGGTCTCAAAAATGTGTTTGCTCACTTGTGCTATTACAAAGAGAGTCTATAGCAGGGATCAAGTCCTGGGGGGAAAAGTGTGGGAACTCACCCGAGATCTCCCCCCCCCCCCCCCCCCAAAGATACACTTATATGCATAGACGCACGAACACACGCATACTGATGACATTCATGCGCACACACTCTGACAGGCTCACACACAAATACACTCACAGACAAATACTCACTCACAGACAGACACACAGAAAGACACACTCACAGAAAAACAAACACTCACAGACAAAGATACATACACTCACAGACAAAGACACATACACACACTTCCAGACACTCACAGACAGACACACACACTTCCAGACACACACACTTCCAGACACACACACTCACAGACAAACACACTAACAGCCACACACACATAAACTCACACTCACAGACACACACACTCCCAGAGAAAGATACATACAATCACAGACAAAGACACATACACACACTTCCAGACACTCACAGACACATACACTCACAGACTCACACTCACAAACATACATTTTTACAAAATGCTTAACAAATGTCCACCCAGCCTCCCTACCTGGAGAGCTGGCGTGGACTTGTCCCTGTGGTCCAGTGGGGCTAAAGTCTGGCGGGCGACTGTGGTGCCTAATACATGCGGCGAGGGAGCTGCTGGTCTGTCTCCTCTGCTCCCTCGCAGGCGGTCTATTAATGCCGGGAGCCGGAATATGACGTCATATTCCGGCTTCTGTAGACAGCGCGCGAGGGAGCAGAGGAGACAGACCAGCAGCTTCCTCGCTGCGTGTATCAGGGACCACAGCCGCCCGCCGGGCTTTAGCCCCACTGGACCCCATAACAGGGGGAACACGGGGGCTCCTGCAGGAGCAACGGGAACGGCGTTCCCGCTGTAAAAAAAAGTGCAGGAACGCCGTTTCCACGCGTTCCTGCAGGACTCGAGCCCTGGTCTATAGCATTTGCATATCAGACTGATCTCACCCAAAAGACAGTCCAGAACTGTCCAGAACCGAAATTCTGGCAAGTACTCTCTATACAGATACAGCAACTCCAGAGAATTGTTTTGTAACAATGCATTGCAACAACAACAGAGATGGGCAAAAGCTTAGAGAACTTCAGTAAGTTCCGGCTTAGGTCTCAAAAATGTTAGGCTCACTTGTGCCATTACAAAGAGAGCCCTTTACCATTTGCATATCAGACTGACACCACCCATAATTTCAGTCCAGAACCTATGAAACTATGAAAACCATAGTATTATGATACATATTTCTTCAGTATTGTGATTATTAAATTAGACAAATGCAGAGCTTAATAAAGTAAAATGTATTATGAACATAAAATAGTCACAGTGCATACAAATACAATATATGTAAAATACATATTTTACACCAAACAGACAAAATAGAAAGGAGATAATTAACAGAAAATCCTAATACTGTATCAAGGTACCAGTATTTCTGTCCCAAAAGGGTTTTTGGTGAAGAAATGAAAATTCACTGCAAATTTGATTTATCCCTCAAAATAAATTATAAAGTTCTTTAGGTTTCATTCGGAATTCTATACACTTTTATTGGGCGACCTCAGGTTCTAGGCTTGCCTTTCTAAGGAATGGGGTTGAAGAATCCCAGTTTTACAATTAATGTATTCTAACACCTTCCTAAAAAATACAATGCTATATATACATATATACAGACACTTCTGATCTCTTCATAACCAGGTCAGATCCCTTAGAATACTGTAACGATAGGTGATATATTTCTGTAACACAGTAAACAGTACATTATATCTCATAAATTTCTCATAATCAGAACCCATTGACTGGTTTTAAGAAACTTGTTGTTCATTAATTGTGTTTACAGATAAGCTGTATTTTCCCCCCCCATGTTTCCACTTATATTAAAATGAAACTGTTACATCTGGGATATTTTCACAACCTAATAATGAGCTAAAGAATGTCCCAGGTGTTCATTGCCTTGTACTGCACTTCTGTGCAGATCCCTGAGTGTGCCTGGAGCATCAAATTTTCTCTGGTTTTGGATTTCCTGAATAGATAAGGGTGCCTGTGCTGCCTCACTTTACTGTCCTCCCTAATAAACACTTTAATAATGCTAGGGTGACTAAACTAGGAGCTGTCAAATCCAGAAGAGTGACACGTCAGTTTTAGTTCTATCTCAATGGAATAATGTAAAATGGAAATTTGAATAGCAATAACATAGATGGCCACTGGGGGTCACCCTGCTGCAGTAAAATTGTTGGGATCTTAGTTCCATACATAACATCAATCAATTTGAATTTCTTCCTCTGTACACAGTTCCATAGAGGACAGGCTGGGTCAGGCATTGTAAAAGACTAAAGGACTCAGATACAACGTGGTAACATTAGCATGGTGGGTAAGCCCTGCATTCTGGTGCCCCTTAAAATGTACTTGGTGCCAATGACCAAGTTCTAGCTACACTAACAAGCAAATAATGCATTGCTCTGTACTGTGCATATGTCACTGGAATATAAATCCTAACGAAGGGGCATACAATGAATCAAGCTAAAGAAATTTACTCGGACCCTCTACACATGGAATTGCATGTTTGGAAAAAATGCAAACTAAAGTATCCCCGTAGGGAGGAATTATGGGTAGTTACATATAGTTTTGATTGACAACTTTTGTTTTCAATATAACACAAACCCAATGGGAGTGCAACTCCCATCCAGTATGCTCGTGTCTTTTAGAAATGCTGCAGGGATAGGGATTACAGAGTTGAGTGCTCTATTCATTAGACTAATGGTGTACATTCATTTTGGCTGGCTTTGTGTGGCACACGGTGAAAACTCAAACAGTCAGTTTCAAGAAGAATGGGAACTTTCTAGCGCTGTGTATAAACCAATAGAATGTGTCCGTTTTAGTACAAAGAAGAGGAGTTTTCGAATATAGAAGATTTTAACGATTACCAGTAACCCTTAATGCGGTCAAACAAGCTTTTGGTCCCTTAACTAAGAGAGCCAATTATCAGAAATCCATCCTAGAACACATGACATGATGATGATGTGCTCTGGGGCAGAATCTCTGAATTATGTTAAATTTTACAAAGTAATGAATAAAGATAAAAGTGTTAACTATTCATGGCACTTAACGACTGGAGTCCTTTGATAGTGCACATACCGACTTATGCCTTAATCACAATCTATCGTTTGATAATTATCTACACTATAGGCACCCAGACCTTTTTTGCTCTTTGAAGTGGTCTGGGTGCAGTGTCCCAGTCTCACTTAGTCATGCAGTGTTTATCATTGCAGGTTTTAGGAAATTGCAATAATTACATTGCAGGACTAAGACTGCCACTAGTGGCTGTCATTTAGACAGCCACTGGAGGCTCTTCCTACTTGCCAGGCGACTTTTGGCGTCTTCATGCTCTGCAGCTAAATCCCTATAGGAAACCATTGCAGTAATGCTTTCCTATGGGGAGGGCGAGGGCCTAATGTGCTTGTGGAGCTTGCGGAGCATGCGCAATAGCCCCCTCCCCCTCTCCCTCCCCACTCCTTCCCCCCCTCCATCACAGACTTTGTATTTGTATTCCTAGCACTGTAGTATCCCTTTAACTGTTAACAATCACAGTTACCCCTTTCTGATGTTATACCTTACGTGAAGTAGTGAAGCATAAATGATTGGAATCGTCCAACAAAAAGGACTTGATAAACCACTAGCAACATTTTTCAATTAATTACTCCAAATAACCCCCAATTTGTCAAACAATATTAATGAGAAACACTACATACAAACATATACAAAAGGTTCCTGTTTGTTAAATAAGGCAATTTAAATAGCTGCTTTAAACAGATATTTAAAGGGCGACTCCAGGCACCAAAACAACTTCATCTAAATTAAGTTATTATGGTGCCAGAAGGTCTCGTAGAGACACCGTTAGAAGCATAGTTCACAAGTTCAAAGTTAAAGGAACAGTGATTACACTATCTGGACAGGGCATAAAAAGGAAGCTATCAATGGCTGCAACCAGATTTCCGAGAAGACAGGTTATGAAAAACCCTCGAGTGACTGCAAAAGACCTGCAGTAAGACTTGGTGGCAACAGGCACTGCGGTTTCAATGAGCACAGTAAGGTGCAGGCAAAACGAAGGTGGTTTTTACTGACCCAAAAGTACAAGAAAAACTGATTCCAATATGCTCAAAATCATAAATATAAGCCACAGAAGTTTTTCAGCCCAATTGATTAGCGGTATGTTTCGAGGAAGAAGAATGAAGCATGGTGGTAATGGTGTTTTTTTTGCATCCTCTGGCACTGAGAACCTGCAGCGTGTGGAAGGCAAGATGGATTCACTGAAGCAGGGCTGGAGCGTCCTATAGGCGACTTAGGCAGTCGAGTAGGGCGTGCTGGCCCAGAGGCGCAAGAATTGAGTGACCAGGCAGGAGGGAAGCGCACAGCGCTCCCTCCTACCTGTCACTTAGTGTGGCGTGGCCGGGCGTCGCAGAAATTTCCCCGAACATAGACAAGCGCACCAGAGCAGTGAATCCCTTAACTCCTCACCTCACTTACTGACCAATTCGTTCTACGACCGGGTCGTAGGAACGGAACCCAGTTGGTAAGTGAGGAGTACCTATATTGCAAACTGCTTAAAGTCTGATTTTTTTAATGAGGATTAAATCATTTTGATTACAGCTGTACAATTTTGAGATCGTGTGAGTGATGACAACAAAAATTAACAAGTTGAATCTTCAGTAGCATTTATGGCAAAAATGTGTTTCAACACTTGTGGACAGGGCTGAATTTATATGGCAGGTGTCTATCAGCACAGAAATCTAAGGCACCCCCTGTCCCTCCACTCAAAAAAAAGCAAATCAAGTGAGCTTAAAGGAACACAAACATGTATTCATGTTAAAATCACTAGTAGCCCCTCTTGGCCCCACCTTACCCCCCTAATATATAGTCAACTGTTACCTTTATTCCAGCCTGCTAGTGCTGGCTCTGCCCCGATCTGCCTCAATGTCTGACATCATCAGAATGGGAAAGCATTGGTTTTGCAGAGAATATCAATTTTGTAGACCTCAGCCAAGGAGGTGGGCCAGGGTGGAGCTAAATGTGACCATGGCCAATCAGCATCTCCTCGTAGTGATGCCCTGAATCCATGCATCCCTACGAGGAAA
The DNA here is from genome assembly GCF_036172605.1 of Pelobates fuscus. NCBI lineage: Eukaryota > Metazoa > Chordata > Amphibia > Anura > Pelobatidae > Pelobates > Pelobates fuscus. Next base: position 86,682,507 of record NC_086325.1, on the reverse strand, counting down.
GTTCAGTGTCTTGCAGAGGGTGCAGACGCTGAATGTCAGTGCTGCACATGGTCCTAGGAAGCACCTCTACTAGCCATCAGAGAAGTGGCTACTAGTGGAGTCCCTAGGCTGTAATGTAAACACTGCCCTTTCTTTGAAAAGACAGTGTTTACATTAAAAAAAAAAAAGCATGTAGGAACTGACTATATACACCAGAGCAATACGCTGTAGTTGTTCTGGTGACTATAGTGTCCCTTTAGTTAATTTATTAACTGGGTATTGTAGGCTCAAAAAAAATTATCTAAAAAAACATTCAGATTTGACAGCTGCATATGTGCATATTTCTACCTGTAAATTGTTATTGTTGAAGTGCAAAGTCAGGATATAGTCAAAAACATCAAAATTGTCATCAGTATACATAGACATATCCATCAAATAACGCAGAAAACTGACGCAGAAAACTGCATATTTTTAAGGAGTAATAGTAAAGATGAAAATTTCACAGTGCTTAGGGATTATGACTAAAGAAAATAACAGAACAGCCTATCAGATGTACTGGAAGCAAGTTTAACCCCTTAAGGACACAACTTCTGGAATAAAAGGGAATCATGACGGAATAGATCTGTCATGTGTCCTTAAGGGGTTAATAGGCTGAGGTCATGAATAGAGCAAATAATATGCAGGCAGACTTCAGGATATGCAGCAATAAAAGTTTATTAGCATCTATGCTTAAGGAAACAGAGAGCGTAGAAACTCAAATAGAATAAATGTCGTCAGTACATGGTAGAGTGTTTAAAAACACAATATAGTCAGGATGTATAGAGATAGAATATCAATGACATACTGAAAACATGACTGTTTTAAATTAAGAGATATCTGTATAGACCAGTGGTTCCCAACCTAGTCCTCAAGTACCCTACCAGTCCAGGATCTAGGGATTACCCTGTTGTGTCTAAAGTGTTTTTGTTTTTCTTTCTGAAAATACCAGAGACACAATTGGGTAATCCCTGAATTCAGGACTGTTAGGAAGTACTTGAGGACTGGGTTGGGAACCACTGGTATAGACTGCTAGAGCATAATAAGATTTATCACAGCATGAATGCACTTGTATGAGGCCACTGAAGCCACCAACTGATAACCACATATGGCGTAGCCGATACACATTAAGATAAACGTAACCAAACAAATATTACAATAGAAAAGACAAGCTGCTATCTCATGGACCTTGATTCACCTGACCCACAATGCTGAAAAAATGCTCTTCAGCAAAGGCCACAGGCCCCACACACAGTCCCAGCAACCCTCTCAGGATGCATCAAGGACAGTGTGCTCCTTCGGCCCCAGGCCTTCTCACGCACCAACATGTGATACCCACAGACCTGTCCACTCTCGATGGACAAATCAAGATCTCTGGGGGGGTCCACCAGGGCAAACCCTCCTGGACATTGCCTCTCCAAGGCTCTCTGCCCAGGTAGGAAGCTGCCAGAAGACTCTGTCATTATTAGGTTAGTCTCCTGTGGGGATCGGAATAATCCCCATCAGTTCAAAGGAGGGGGTGGGACCAGCTATATGTGGTGTTGAAAAACCTGCATGAATAAATGTATGAGATGCAAAAAAATAAATGAAAAAAAAAATTGTTTATGAGCACTGGGTAATATATGCTTTAAGAGTTGGAGTGTAAGGTATTGGGGGGAAAAAATAATAATATATATATATATATATATATATATATATATATATATATATATATCCACGTGGGTCAAGCACTCACTCTCACGGCCTTGTGTTTTGACTGGGTGCTTACTTCAGCCAAAAAAAGTCTACCACTGGACTGAAACGTTGACACTATTTTTGGTGTATTAAATTGCACAATAAAAGATTGAAGATTCTTCTGTTGAGTCCTGTGAGTGACTTTCCCTGGACCGAGGTACAAGAAATAAAATCTGTTTTTGCTCCTCACTTTCCTTTTTGTTTAATTTGTGGCTGATTATTAGAGAGATACTAGAAGCAACTGAGCAGTGAGACTGCAAGGGCATGATCCATATACACCAAAAATGCCTCATTGAGCTAAAATTAATATCCATTTCATGTCCTTGTGGGTTATGCCCTGCACTGGGGGTAAATAGGGTAGCTCATAGCATTGGGCGTAAATAGGGTAGCTCATTTAATTTCTTTTAGGTTTAACGTTCTATTAATACATATGCATTATATCTCTATTGTTTCTCAGCTTTGTTTGTGGTGTGGCTATCTCTGTATTGTACTCCGCTTTATGTATTTTGTAGATATCTTTATGTGTTTTATTGTATGAGCATCTCTGCATTATGCCCAGCTCTCTGTATTGTCTGAGTATCTCTGTACTGTATAGAGAGGAGGAGTCTGGCACCATCTTAAAAAACTTAGCCAGTTGCCACAGATGCGTAGTCAAGTTTCTGGGTCCATGGAGGACTTTTAATAGATATGCACGTGATGCAGAGCAGTATATCCTGCAAGATCAGTAGATGCACAGCTTCCTGGGCTACTTATGGTTTTGCTGCAGTGTACTGTGATGGTATTTGTTTCTTCAGCTGAGCTCTGTAAATGGTTTAATTTGCATCAATACTTAGATCAAAGCATCCATAATCGAGCTCCACCTTCAGGTGTGACAAACAAGCGTTATATGAGATCAAAGTAAAATTTTAGATCCATTAAGCCTTTAAAGTCCTTCTTGTAAAACAGTGGTGATCAAAGTGCGAAGCAGTGTTTGTAACAGATACTACATCTCGATTCCCCCTCCCCAATGCAACCTATGATTCTTCGGGTGATACTAAAGCATCTAGAATTCTCAACATTTGGATGTCGGTAGTTACAGTTCATCAGAAATCGTTGGCTAGTTTAGCAACTGTGCTATGTGTTGCTCATAATACAAAATGCCTCATTATCTAACTATTTCAATTATACATATTTTAATATCTGTCATATTTTTGTATGATTTCAATTTTCTTCTGCTTATGTTTCTTTGCTTTATCTTGGTTTCTAGTCTTTTCGTGTTTTCTAGTTTGAGTTGTGTAAATATACGGAAATCTGTTGTTGACATTCTTTAGTTAAGCCAAGTCAGAATGTTAATGAATTTCCAGAATTTAGTTTTGTTTTATTCTCACTGCTTTTAGTCAGCGCATGCTGGTTCCGTAGATCTGATATACAATAATGCTAAGAACCATTTATTTAGAATTGCATATTTTACTGTTTTAGCTACACCTCCAATGAAAAAAGGCATAATTAAATACATGCATGCATGTTTTCATTTGTAGTATATCTACTTAACAGTGGATTTTATTTGTCATTGTATTTGAGCAGTGGAGTGTCCTTTAAAGATGTGTTTTATTCATATGTATATGAAAAGTTCTGTAAGAGGTAGTTGGTACTTCTCTCTCAGACTAGGAAAAGAGTTTATGCCTGTCTCATCTATGAGATGTTAGTAATTTACGCTCTGTGATCCTTGCATAAGATCTTCCTAATTTGATTGAGATGCTCCATGTCATTAGTCTAATACTATCCTTACCTTTTGTGTCACTTTACCCCACTCCCTGTAGCATGTAAGCTCATTGAGCAGGTCCCTCAACCCCTTTGTTCCTGTGTGTCCAACTTGACTGGTTACAACAACATGTTTGTTCGTCCACCTACTGTAAAGCTCTGCGGAATTTGTTGGCGCTATATAAATAATAATAATAATAATAATAATATTGAATAGACAGAGTGGACAGCCAAGCACAATGCAATATCAATATGTTACAGAATATGGAGGTGTCTTTAGACACCCAGGTCTTCAGTGAGTGTGTTATGGTGGACAGGGCATGAGAGAGCACTTGAGTAGTTGCTCTCTGTGGTTGCATGAGGAGTTTTCTATGTTGAGCCAAAAGCGGTGTGAAGGCACTTATGCTCAGCAAGAGAAGTTGTGCGAGTTTGGTAGCATAGTAGTAGTTTCTAATATTGGGGATACCTAAGCCTCACATTTCTTTTGGTAGCTGGCATGTCTTACTGGAGATCTAAGTGGGGCATTTTTTTCTATATGTATGAGGTTTAAGCCATTTGAAAGTCCTTAAACACTTTATCAGGAATTTGGATGGGCAATGCATCTAAGAGGTATAGATGGAGGAATTTATAATTATTTAATAAAATATAATTTAATATAATTTTGAAGTCCGCTTGCACTGAAGAACAGAGTGAATACAGCATTTCAATTTCCAATGCTGTGTCGGAACCCAGCGAAGGTGCATGCCTGTAGCCACCATCTTGCCTGGTGCCACCAAGGTAGCCCTGCTGTTTTAATGGATTCAGTGTTCCGCTGCTGTTTTGAGTGTGCTATGTGGGTACCCAAAGGGTCTGCTAAATGTTTTGGTCTTGTTTTTTATCCTGATGCATGGTGAATCACTTTGGCCTCCACCAGGTCGGAGCTATTCGAACATGTGTCTGCTCCCTAGCGCTGCAAGGACACCGACCCCTAATGATAATTTTTTGTTTCAGGCACAAAAGAATTGATATGGGTAATATGTCACTCTTTTATACACTGAGGAGGAAGTTTGGTTCAAACTTTATTTGTTAAAAAAAAATTATTTGTCAGAAGATAAAATATTTTAAAAAGTAGTAAGAGACCTTAGGTTTGGCTGAACAAGCTTTAAGTCACTAATTATGTTTGTCAGTGTGTTTGTCCAAAAACAGATTGTTTGTGTTGGGGATAATCTCATAGGGATCATTAAATAAATTCAGTTGCTTTACAATCTTTAAAAAAATGTTGTTCCCCTTAGACATTTCATTAGAATCACCTGCTTATGCTGGACTGAAGTGGTGCCAAAGCAGACATGGCTACCCATCCAAAGACGTAATCCTTTATAGAGAGTGTGTAAAAAGATTAACGGGGCATTATCAACATTATCACCATTTTAGACATGTATACATTTATACATTTAGACAGTGCAAACTATACAGGGGTTGGTTTTTTTTTTTTTTTTATTGATGGGGTATATTACCTGACTATAGCAACAAAATGTTTTATTATAATTTAAAAATGTATAGAGTTGTAGAGTTGGGGTTTTGATGGCACTTCAGGAGTTTAATCTCAAGATTTGGGTTAAAAGCCTTTTTCCAATTATTTGATGATGAGTTTGTAATTTTAAACTGGCAATCTGGCTACTACTGCATACTATGCAGGCAGCACCCTGAACGTGACATAAATGCATCAAATGATGTGCCTACTCCACGCTTTCTAAGGACTGTCCCCTAGCACTCGCTGGTCCACTTGTCTCCTTATCATCTTACTAGCAGGCAGAAGTTCCTGGTATATAATCTGGGACAGAGAAAATGTGTATGTAGTGAGTGTAGAAGAAAGGGGACATGCAACAGTGTTAGAGAGACCAAAGTCTGCATTATCTAAACTAATGTTATTGTCAGCCAGTCCACACAGGTTTTGTTCCCATGCATCCCTCTTAAGCTTCCAAACTTAAAAGGACACTATAATCACCAGAACAACGACAGCTTATTGTATTTGTTCTGGTAAGTAGAATCATTCCCTCCAGGTTTTTTGCAGTAAACACTGCCTTTTCAAAGAAAATAACTCTGATATCCACTCCTTAAATGGCTGCTAGAGGTGCCTCCTGGGGCAGTACTGCCTAGTGTGCAGCACGGCAATTCAGTGTCTCCACCCTCTGCATGCAGAACTTTCCTCATAGAGATGCATTGAATCAATGTATCTTCATGAGGAGATACTGATTGTTTTGACTTGCTCTGCCCCTGATCTGCCTAGTTAACAGTCTCAGCCAATCCTATGGGGAAGCATTGTAATTTGCTCAGACCACCACTTCTGTCAGCAGACAGAGTCAGTTCAGAGGCAGACAGGGACAGAGCCAGCAGCTGCAGACTTGAATACAAGTAAGAGTTTACTATATTTAGGGAGGCAAGAGGGGACCAGGGGGGCTAAATGGTGGTTTTAACATAATAAGGTTAGAAAAGCATGGTTGTGTTCCTGACCCTATTCCTCACCCAGTCTCTCAGTGTCCCTGTGTATCACAGTGTCAGTGTCCCCATGTCACCCAGTCCCCTAGTCCCCTAGTCTCCCAGTGTCTAAGTGTTCCCATTTCTCCAAGTGTCCCCACGTCTCACTGTGTCCCCATGTCACTGAGAGACCCGGGGACACTGAGACACTTGGGGACACTGGGAGACATGGGGCACTGAGACACTTGGGGACACAGGGAGACATGGAGACACTGAGTCACTAGGGACACTGGGAGACATGGGGAAACTGGGAGCCATGGGGACACTGAGACACTAGGGACACTGAGACATGGGGACACAGACACTGGGAGACTGTCAGGCCTTAAGCCTCCCGATGTCTCCTCATGCTTCTGGGTTTGACGGAGCTTAGCCACACCCCCATTGCCGTGGTCTGCTATTTAATGTGACCGCACCAGCTGATAGACGCTGGATTATTGAAACGCGTACCGCGCCAAACTCACCGGCTCACATACCTCGCTGAGACGACCACTCGCTACTAGACCGGACCGGAGGAATATTCAAGTCCCCAACATCTCTCCTCATCAGAGACAGATACCAGCACTCTCGGCAACCATTCACTGAAGCAACCGCCTCGGAGGAGAGCTGGGGACACAATCCCTCTACTTCTAGAAGTTAAGTAACTTACAGTCTCTGAGTTAAGAGCTAATAATGCTAAAGCTTTATTTCAACTTACTAAAGTCTGCTATCAAGTTCTCCAGCAAGCCTGCTACAGCTTTCCTCAAATCAAGTACCGTATTATTCAAGTTCAGCTGTACCTGTCTTGCTACAGATAATCTTAATTCTTCATACTAAAGTCTGCTATCAAGTTCTCCAGCAAGCCTGCTACAGCTTTCCTCAAATCAAGTATTATTCAAGTTCAGCTGTACCTGTCTTGCTACAGATAATCTTAATTCTTCATACTAAAGTCTGCTATCAAGTTGTCCAGCAATCCTGCTACAGCATCCCTCAAAACAAGTACTATTTAAGTTTTGCTGCACCAGTCTTGCTACTGATAATTCCACTGTATATAATCTCTTATAATTTGAACTGTTAACAAGAATAACGGACTCTAATGAATTCTGAACCTTGTCAATGCTGAATGAAACAAACCGTTTATTATTTAAAGAAACAGTAACTGTGAAGTCTCAGTTCCATCTAAGTGTCTTAATAAAAGATCAAAGTCCTAAGAAATCTGCAGTTGTGTTCCACATCATTTACTGTGAACGTGACAGAGACTAGGGGACACTGAGAAACTAGGGGACACTGAGAAACTAGGGGACACTGAGAGACTAGGGGACACTGTGTCCCTAGTGTCTCCGTGTCCCAATGTCTTAGTGTTTCCCAATGTCCCTATGTCCCAGTGTCCATGTGTCTCAGTGTCCCCATTTTTCCCAGGGTCCCCAAGTGTCTCAGTGTCCCCAGGTCTCCCAGTATCCCCTAGTGTCTGTGTCCCCATGTGTCCCCTAGTTTCTCAGTGTCCCTTAGTGTCACAGTGTCCCCATGTCTCCATGCTGCCTTTCCCCCCATCCCTCACTTACCTGAGCTGTAGAGCTGCTGTCTGGACTCTGTGCTGTGTACCTGCTCCCTCACGGATCAGTTGGTAGTAGAGAAAGGCAGGGAGGGATATGCTGTTACTTCCTATCCCTGCCTTTCTCCACGCACAGTGACTCCTACTGGCCGGTGCTGGTATTGCAGAGCAATTTCCGTTTATGCTGAGAAAAATACCTGCATTTGTATTGCCAGTATTACTGCAATGCTGGCACTGGACAGGCAGCCTCAAATACCAGCTGTGCCAGTAAAATACCAGTCAAGTGGCAAACCTAAGAGTAGTGTGTGAAAAAAAAATGGGCCTATTCTATGGGCCTGGGCCTAGAGCTGCAGCTCCATCAGCCCCTATGTTAATCCGGCCCTGGGTAGACAGGCTTTAAATATGAGTAGTTTAAAGTAAGAAACATCATTCACCTGTATACTTTATACAGGTATAAGTTTGGTCATTTAAATGCATTTTAAATTCACAAAAAGCTAAACACTCCCACACAAAAAGTCACGTTCCTAAACATACTTTCTGTTTGTGTCTTTAATTGATGGGCCTCTTGTTTATTATGTATAATGGTATAATTGGTGCATACCACATACAACAATGAATAAGTAAATATGTATCAGCCAAATCCTCCATAATTCTCTCTGCATCAGGCAGCAGACTTCGTTGAACCTCTGCTTTCTTGAAATACTCGACACATTTTCTCCTCTATAAGTCCAATTTTATCATCAGCTCACTCCTCTTGACAGTTTTTTTTTTTTGTATTCTAATAGTATTCTACACCTTTTGAGGCTATATTTTCCCATACGTATTGTCTGTCAGTACCCGAATTTAATTGACCCTCTGTCAGGGTACCTGAGGTCTCTACCTTTGAGAAGGGTAGAGACTTAGTTGTTTATCCGTCTAGACACGCCATATCTCCCGTTCCTCGCGGTCCATCCAGTCTTTCTAACGCTGGCCGCAAGGGATCCGCTTCCTTTTCTAACATGACGCTCGATACGTGACGTCTTGACGCTATCCCGAGCGACCTGCCACTCTATTGGCTTTATCCTATCAGCACTCAGCTGAGGCGTGTCTACTCTCCGGACTCAGGGTATTTAAGCTTGCTTCACTCGTCAGCTCATTGCCCTGTCGTGGTTCTAGCTTGTCTAGTCACTCAGTGCTCTGGTATTCTAGTTTGCTCTTTGGTTCTGACCCGGCTTGTTGTACTATTCTGCTTATCTCTGTTATCCCTCTGACCCGGCTTGTCTCTCGCTTACCTGTCTTCTCCTTACCTCGACCTCGGCTTGTCTCTGACTATTCTCTGTACGTTAGTCCGGCCATTCTAAGGCCCGGTATACGTACCTTTCTACGGTTAGTACTCTGCGTGTTGGATCCCTGTCCCGATCCTGACATTACGACAGGGCCAATGGATCCTGCAGGTACTAACAGTCAGCTTGGCTCTTCCGACCCCAGGTTTGACGCCATGGAACACAGGATGGATCAGATGGCCCTAGCACTACAGGCGCTTTTGTCTCGTGCTAGTAACCCACCAGAGGAGACACGTACTCCTTCGATCTCTCCTGTAAGTTCAGGTCTAGAAGTGGCTACTGTAGGTGCTTCTTCTCGTATTACTCCACCAGTACGTTATGGCGGTTCACCTGAGAAGTGTCGTGGTTTTTTGAACCAGATCAGCATCCATTTCGAATTACAACCCCGCTCCTATCCTACAGATAGAGCGAAGATTGGATTCATTGTTACGTTACTCATTGAGAAGGCTCTGAGATGGGCTAATCCTTTATGGGAGAATGATAACCCATTAGTCTATAACTATAATGCCTTTGTAGCTGCTTTTAAAAGAACTTTTGACCCCCCTGGTAGGAAGGTCAATGCAGCTAGATTACTGTTGCGCCTTAGACAGGAAAATCGAACACTTGTGGATTATGCACTAGAGTTCAGATCCTTGGCGGCAGAAGTTAAGTGGAACGAACAGGCTTATATAGATGTATTTTTAAATGGGCTATCAGATGTAATCCTTGACGAGGTCGCTACTAGAGAGCTCCCTGAGAGTTTGGAGGATTTAATTTCTTTTATCTCTCGCATTGATGAACGCTTAAGAGAGAGACAGAACACTCGAGATAGGACTCGTAGACCCTCCTTTAAACTAGCTCCTGCATTTCGAGATTCTGAGATCGAAACCTCACGTTTCCCTGAGCCTATGCAGATAGGTAATACTCACCTCACAGAGGAGGAGAGACAGTACAGGAGAAGGGAGGGTTTATGTATGTACTGTGGAGTCAGAGGTCATTTACGCCTAAATTGTCCCAATCGTTCGGGAAACGCTCGCACCTAAGTTTCTCTAGAGGACAGGCCTTGGGTGTATCTATTTTGTCCTCTGTTCTTAATTATAAAGATCACAGGCTTCTGTTACCCGTTTCTTTGACTTGGGAGAAGGGAGTAGTAAAAACCATGGCTTTGATCGATTCTGGAGCCGCTGAGAGCTTTATCGATCAAGTTTTTGTTAACAAGCATACTATCCCATCCCAGTTAAGGGAGACACCCCTGGCCGTTGAGGCCATACATGGTAGACCGTTACTTGAGCCTGTTATTTTCCGTGAGACCATACCTGTGAATTTAACTGTTGGCATTTTGCATGAGGAAGATCTATCCCTGTTGATCATTTCCTCTCCTTCTATTCCCATAGTCCTGGGGTACTCCTGGTTAAAGAGACATAACCCTAGCATTAATTGGGAATTAGGGGAAATAGTTTCATGGGGTCAGAATTGCCAAGAGAAATGTTTGCGGAGGGTCTCGCCTCTTTGCCTGGCAAACACGTCGGCTAGCTCCTCTAATCCTACAGAGATACAAATACCGCCTCAGTACCTGGATTTAAAGGCAGTATTTGATAAAAAGAGAGCCGATACCTTACCTCCACACAGATCCTTTGATTGCAAGATTAACCTACTCCCTGGTACCATGCCTCCCAGGGGTCATGTATACCCGTTATCTACTAAGGAGAATTCAGTTCTAGAGGAGTATATTCACGAGAATTTAGACAAGGGATTCATTAGGAGATCCTCCTCCCCTGCCGGGGCTGGATTTTTTTTTGTTAAAAAGAAGGATGGTTCTCTTAGGCCTTGTATTGATTATCGAGGTTTGAACAAGATAACCATTAGGAATGCTTATCCCATTCCTTTGATTACTGAACTCTTTGATCGTTTAAAGGGTTCTAACATTTTCACTAAGTTAGACCTCAGAGGGGCGTACAACTTGGTGAGAGTCCAGCAGGGACACGAGTGGATGACGGCGTTCAATACTCGTTACGGTCATTATGAATATACTGTAATGCCTTTTGGGTTATGTAATGCACCGGCCGTATTCCAGGATCTGATAAATGAGGTTCTTAGGGAATTTCAGCAGGAGTGTGTTATTGTATACCTGGACGATATACTCATACATTCTAGAGACATTGAGACTCACCACGATCAGGTCAGAAGGGTTTTGCACAAACTTCTTCAACATGGGCTGTACTGCAAATTGGAGAAATGTAGTTTCGATCAATCCCAAGTAAATTTCCTCGGTTATGTGATCTCTGGGGAGGGATTTAAGATGGACCCGGATAAGCTCCAGTCCATTCTGGATTGGCCTCTACCCAAGGGTCTCAAGGCCGTTCAGAGATTCATTGGGTTCTCCAATTACTATAGGCGCTTTATTAAGGGTTATTCTTCTATTATTGCGCCCATCACCAATATGACCAAACAGGGGGTTGATACTAAGAATTGGTCTACGGAAGCTCTCCTTGCTTTTAAAACTCTCAAGGAGCGTTTTGCTTCCGCCCCAATTTTGGTTCACCCTAATACCACTCTGCATTTCCTACTTGAGGTAGACGCCTCAGAGACTGGCGTAGGTGCTATCCTATCCCAAAGGCTAGGTGTGGATAAACCATTACATCCATGTGGATTTTTTTCTAAAAAATTGTCTGGTGCAGAGAGCAGATATGACATTGGGGACAGAGAACTACTAGCTGTTATCAAAGCTTTAAAGGAATGGAGACATTTATTGGAAGGGACATTACATCCTGTTACTATTTTAACGGATCACAAGAACTTGTCCTATATTGGAGAGGCCAAGCGATTGTCTTCCAGGCAAGCTCGTTGGTCGTTATTCCTTACCCATTTCAACTACGTTCTTACTTATAGGCCTGGTTCAAAGAATTCTAAAGCCGATGCTCTATCTCGCCAATATGAACCATTGGCTTCTTCTGAACCGGTTCTGTCTTCTATTGTACCCCAATGCAACATTATTGCTAACACAAGTCTCAAAATCCATTCCCCGTTGCTTGCCCAGATCTTGAACTTACAGCATCTAGCACCTGGACAGACTCCTGAGGGAAGAAAATTTGTTCCTCCTGAACTCCAACTGGAGCTCTTACAGTGTTTCCACGAAAGCAAGGTGGCTGGTCATCCTGGCATTCGCAAGACTTATTCCCTGATCTCCAAGGATTTCTGGTGGCCTTCCTTACGAAAGGATATTAAGGAGTTCGTCGGGGCTTGCGAGACTTGTACCAGGACTAAACAGCCTCACGCATCTCCCTGTGGTTTGTTGCTTCCCTTGGACATTCCTGAGAAACCATGGTCCTGTTTGGCCATGGACTTTATTGTGGATTTACCTGCCTCCAAGAGACAGACAGTTATTCTCACGGTGGTGGATAGATTCACTAAGATGGCTCATTTTGTACCGTTGCCTAAACTCCCCTCATCTCCTGAATTGGCGGAGATTTTTGCGAGAGAAGTTTTTCGCTTACATGGGATACCTTCTGAAATCGTTTCTGATAGAGGCTCTCAATTTGTCTCACGATTCTGGAGATCCTTTTGTTCTCAATTAGGCATCAAATTGAACTTCTCCTCTGCATATCACCCTCAGTCTAACGGAGCCGCTGAGCGTACTAATCAAAAGATTGAACAATATCTGCGCTGCTTTGTTTCCGAACACCAGGATGATTGGGTCGGTTTGATTCCTTGGGCAGAGTTCGCACACAATAATCTCGTTTGTGATTCTACTCGTTCCAGCCCCTTCTTCATGAATTATGGCTTTCATCCCTCCATTTTTCCTTCGGTCTCTTCTTCCCAAGGAGTACCGTCGGTTGATGATCATGTCGCCAATCTGAAGAAGTTGTGAGATCAGACTCGTCAGATTCTCCTGCATAATTCTATGTTGTTCAAAAAACACGCTGATAAACACAGAAGGGCGGCTCCAGTTTTTGTCCCTGGGGATAGAGTATGGCTGAGTACTAAGAACATTCGTTTAAAAGTTCCCTCTATGAAATTTGCGCCTCGGTACATAGGTCCTTACAGGGTTTTGTCTCGTATCAACCCGGTTGCGTATCGCCTAGCTCTGCCGTCGGCCTTACGCATTCCCAACTCCTTTCATGTGTCGTTGCTGAAACCACTGATTTGCAACAGATTCTCCTCTGCGGTTTCCTCACCTCGCTCTGTTCAGGTGGACGGCCAGGAGGAGTACGAGGTCAACTCCATTATCAATTCCCGATTGTCCCGGGGAAAATTACAGTATCTGGTCAACTGGAAGGGATATGGTCCTGAGGAGAGGAGTTGGGTACCTCAGGAGGACGTCCATGCTCCTCGCCTCCGCAGGGCGTTTCACTCCCGCTTCCCATCTCGTCCCGGTCCCTTCCGCCCGGTGGGCGTATCTGAGAGGGGGGGTACTGTCAGGGTACCTGAGGTCTCTACCTTTGAGAAGGGTAGAGACTTAGTTGTTTATCCGTCTAGACACGCCATATCTCCCGTTCCTCGCGGTCCATCCAGTCTTTCTAACGCTGGCCGCAAGGGATCCGCTTCCTTTTCTAACATGACGCTCGATACGTGACGTCTTGACGCTATCCCGAGCGACCTGCCACTCTATTGGCTTTATCCTATCAGCACTCAGCTGAGGCGTGTCTACTCTCCGGACTCAGGGTATTTAAGCTTGCTTCACTCGTCAGCTCATTGCCCTGTCGTGGTTCTAGCTTGTCTAGTCACTCAGTGCTCTGGTATTCTAGTTTGCTCTTTGGTTCTGACCCGGCTTGTTGTACTATTCTGCTTATCTCTGTTATCCCTCTGACCCGGCTTGTCTCTCGCTTACCTGTCTTCTCCTTACCTCGACCTCGGCTTGTCTCTGACTATTCTCTGTACGTTAGTCCGGCCATTCTAAGGCCCGGTATACGTACCTTTCTACTGTTAGTACTCTGCGTGTTGGATCCCTGTCCCGATCCTGACACCCTCTCAACATTCATACGTTTCTTTTGTCTCCTTCAATAATAGTCACAACCTCTCCTCCAAAAGCACAAACCCCACTTCCATAAGTCCCCCTCTTTCATTAGGTAGCTTCTCCAGATCAGGACAGCATGCAGTTTACATGTGCCATCTAGTGGTGGGAGGATTCACCTCTGGGTTGATGTTATTGCCAATGGGAGACAAAAAAAAACAACATTTAGCAACCATTTACTTTGTTAACTTATCAATTAAGTTATGGTGGTCCTCACAGGAGGTCCTGTGAGCCATCTTACCTTAAGGGATCGAGCTGTTTACAAACTGTTTAAAAAAGAAAGCTGTGAAGAGAGCACAGCTTGTTCTTAGCTTCAACGAGAAAGTCTCGGAATGGGCTGATACTCAAATAATCACAACTTCCTATTCACAAAACTGTGTAAGAAATATTTCAGATGAAGTTGTTATGGTTATATGTTCCTTAAAATTATGTACCTTTCAAACAGGTGCTTCTATTGTACAGCGCTATGGAATTTGCTGGCGCCTTATAAATAAAATAATAATAGTAGATATAAATAGAAAGAAAAACTTACAATTGATAGCGCAGTTAGACCAGTCAAAGCTGCCCACAGGAGGCAGCCCACTGAAAAATGCTGTGATATCCCAGCAGGTCAGTCCAGCCCTGTCCAGCCCTGCAGAGAGGCTACATTGGCCCTCCAGTAGGAAGTACCTGAACATACATGAGTACCTGGAGACACCTGGCAAGCCCCCGGCACATGTATGCTTTTTACCTGATCTTTTCTTATATCAAACATCCTTATGCAAGATGTTGTCGCCTCTAGCTTCTATTTATCAGGGTTCTTACCTGAGATGGGAGTCTGTAGCGCAGATATGTTTGCTCACCCTTGCAGATAGACCCAGTCCAAGGTGACCAGATAAGAAGCCACCTGGACTGTGAATCTGTGCACGGGGTCTGTGCAGGAAAGGTGATTCCAATGCAGTACCGACAAGGACACAAACAGCAGGATAGTCAGGGGATAGCCGAAGTCAAAGGATGCCAGAGGATATGATTAACGAAGTGTAGCTGAAGTCAAGAGATGCCAGAGATCAGGATAAACGTAGACAGAAGCCGGGGTCAATATGGCATAAACAATATGGAGTACCCTGCTGATTACTGATCTGTCTCAGGTGAAGCACAGCAATAGACGAAGTCCAGCCCCCAGTGCTGCAGACAAGCCAGGTAGAACAGGGCTAGAAATACTCCAAAGAATAGGAACTGCTGTGGCTGAAAGGCAGTATAGCAGGAAAAGGACCCAGGCTCAAATCCCCTGTTGGGCACTTCTGGGGTGACTACGTCTGGCCGTCTGGATGTCACGGTGAGAACCGTGACACTATTCATATTGACTTGTTTATTTATTTTTTGTTATTTTAATAACACACACACCCATTGTAAAGCAATGGAGCTATACAAAGAAAATAATAATGATATGAAACATACATATGAAACACTTGCATGTATATTTAAATACCCCTACAGAAAGTGAGATGTTTGAAATGTTGTTGTTTGTAATCTTTTTTTCTTTTTTTTCTAGACGTCCAAACACATTATGAGCTAGAAGCTGCTGTAAGAGAATACTGGATGTGTAGAGGGTGCAGACGAATTGCCTTCTCTTCCCTGCTGACATACAGCATATGCAGTTCCAGAAAGGTTCTATCAAGGTATGCAAAGTTTCATGTTTATATTTGTTAATTATACAGCCCTTGCTAGTGTTGAGCCCCATTTCTGCATTGTAATATATTACATACATTGAATCATATAATACAAAATATACCGCACTCCAATAAATGCAAAAAATGTATTTATAAATATTGATACAAGAAGATATTCCTTACTATATTAGTATATAAGGGGAAGAAAAAAAAGCTACAACATGCGTGAAGCCCATAGAGCAACTAGTCCTATGCCTGTATATCTAGGTATACCATAACCTTGATACAAAAAATGATTCTATACATATATAGCATGTCAATAAACACATAAGTAAACCACAGTCGATCCAACCCCTGGTTAAAGCAGCAATGACTGCATTGATAGTCAATGACTGACTGAAAAGTCAGATACAATTGTGATCCTTGTCTGTAGATAGCACGGTCCTCTAGGGCAAAAACATGCACAGTCCTTTGGCTTTTATATAATCCAGGCAACTTTATTGTAAATCCACACAGGAGACAGCAGTAAATGTAACCATAAATGAAATAATGTAACACAAATCCCTATAACAAAAAGCCTAGCTCGTCTGAGCACTAACTCACATCAGATTCCCTATCTCTCAGGGGTTAAACTAAACAAAACAATATTGGTTTCACCAACCTAGAGTCTTTGTCCACTCTCAGCACTCCAGTCTTTAGCCAGCCTGCTGCTCCCAGCCTTTCAGAGAGAAACAAAACATTCTCCCCTTACCTGCCTAGCAGGGAGGGGTTTATTCCCACTGCTGCAGCCGATTACCTGCAGCTGGGCAGTAGGTTGGAGACGGTCCAAAAACCCTGGCCTGGATCTATGTCTTCCAAGAAAACCGCTAAACTGCGGAGTGGAGCATTGGCCCTCCCTTCTCTCCAAATGCTCCACCCCAGGGGCCCATAACTAAACAATCATTCCGGTTATATACACAGAATCATACTCTCCCCCTGGGGTTAAAAATCATATGCCTCTCTGAACAATCTTGACGAGATATAGACTCCCTCACAGACCACCCCATTCACCTTATCACATATCCCCCTCCCCAGCTCAGACCCATCGGGGCGAGCGGCCTGGGACCATAAACAGTGAACACGGGAGAGGCCATCTGCATTACCTTGGGCAGTTCCAGCCCTGTGAGTAATAGTAAACTGGTAAGACTGAAGGCTGAGGAACCATCTAGTCACCCTA
Organism: Pelobates fuscus; assembly: GCF_036172605.1. NCBI lineage: Eukaryota > Metazoa > Chordata > Amphibia > Anura > Pelobatidae > Pelobates > Pelobates fuscus. The sequence continues at coordinate 86,665,799 of NC_086325.1, read as the reverse complement.
GCATTCTTTTCTTTGTTTTGCCTCATCCATGTTAAAGGAGCATGGTCCGTGATCAGTGTAAAACATCTCCCTAGTAAGTAATATCTCAGGGATTCTAAAGCCCATTTTATCGCCAGGCATTCCTTTTCCACTACGGAGTACCTCTGTTCATGGGGATTCATTTTCCGTCTCAGATACATAACAGGATGTTCCTCTCCTTCATGCACCTGGGACAGAACTGCACCAAGGCCCACATCAGACGCATCGGTCTGTACCACAAAAGGTTTAGTGAAATCCGGAGCCACCAAAACAGGGTCAGCACACAAGGCTCCCTTCAAGACTTGAAAGGCATGCTCCGCTTCCGGGGTCCACTTAACCATAATCGGGCCTTTTGCCTTAGTAAGTTCAGTCAGTGGGTTGGCAATAGTAGCGTACCCAGGGATGAACCTGCGATAGTAGCCGGTTAAGCCTAAAAAAGCCCTGACTTGCTTTTTAGTTACAGGACGTGGCCAACTGGTGATGGCTGCTACTTTGCTCTCTTGTGGTTTAAGGAGCCCCCGCCCGATAGTGTACCCCAGATATTTTGCTTCTTCTAGCCCTAAAGAACACTTAGCAGGGTTAGCTGTCAAACCGGCAGCCCTAATACTATCCACAACCGCCTGAACCTTCATCAAGTGGGTTTCCCAGTCCACACTGTGAATCACCACATCATCCAGGTAGGCGGCTGCATACTGTCGGTGGGGCTGAAGTATCTTATCCATCATACGCTGAAATGTTGCTGGGGCACCATGCAACCCAAATGGCAGTACGTTATATTGGAACAACCCATCAGGGGTAGAAAACGCGGTTTTCTCTTTTGCTTTCTCTGTCAGGGGTACCTGCCAGTATCCTTTGGTGAGGTCCAAGGTGCTCAGATATCTGGCCTTACCTAATCGCTCTATTAGCTCATCCACACGAGGCATCGGGTAGGCATCAAACTTAGAGATATCATTTAGCTTACGGAAATCATTACAGAAACGGATTTCCCCATTTGGTTTGGGCACTAACACAATTGGGTTGTTCCACTCACTTTGTGATACTTCAATCACCCCCAACTCAAGCATCTTTTTAACCTCTGCACTAACCGCTTCACGTCTAGCCTCAGGTATCCTGTAGGGCTTCAGATTGATCTTCTTCCCAGATTCAGTTAGGATATCATGTTTGATTATATGTGTTTTTCCTGGTATTGGGGAAAACACATCCCTATTTTTAGACACAAACTCCCTGACTTCCTGTTTCTGATGGGGGGCAAGAGTATCAGCGACATGCACCTCCGGACCCTGCTCACTAGTGGCTTGAGTAGGTTTATCTCTGGTCAGGATGAGAACCTCTCGTTCTACCCATGGCTTCAATAAATTTATATGATATGTCTGTTCTGGCTTCCGTCGGCCTGGCTGTCTTACTTTATAGTTCACGTCACTGATCCGCTCAGTGATTTCATATGGCCCTTGCCAGCTGGCTAAGAACTTGCTTTCTACCGTGGGAACGAGAACTAGAACCCTATCACCTGGTTTGAATACCCGTAGCCTTGCGTTCCGGTTATAGCTTGCTTGTTGGGCTCTCTGGGCCTTTTCCATGTTTTCCCTAACTATGGAAATTACAGCTTCGATTCGCTCCTGCATTTGCGCTACATGCTCTATAAGACTGTGATGGGGGGTATACTCTTGTTCCCATGTTTCCTTGGCAACATCCAGTATGCCTCTTGGATGCCTACCATACACTAACTCGAACGGTGAAAACCCTGTGGAAGCTTGCGGGACTTCCCTAATAGAAAACATCAGGTAGGGTATGAGATAATCCCAGTTTTTTCCATCCTTGTCTATCACCTTCCGCAGCATAGCCTTTAGAGTTTTATTAAACCTCTCCACTAATCCATCAGTTTGCGGATGGTATACTGAGGTTTTCAGCTGCCTGATTCTGAGCAATTTGCACAAATCACGCATGATTTTTGACATAAAAGGGGTTCCCTGATCTGTGAGAATTTCCTTTGGTATACCCATCCTGCTAAACATCATCAGTAACTCCCTTGCAATATTTTTAGAGGTGGCATTCCGTAGAGGTACTGCCTCAGGATACCGTGTTGCATAATCAACAACAACTAAAATGTACTGATGTCCTCTAGCGGACCTAGGCAACGGCCCTATCAGGTCCATTGCTATTCTTTCAAATGGAACCTCTATGATGGGAAGGGGTACCAACGGACTACGAAAGCCCTTATGCGGAGCTTTCAGTTGGCATTCTGGGCAGGATTTACAAAACCTCTCTATTGCCGAAAATACTCCTGGCCAATAGAATCGGGACAGAATTCGTTCCCTCGTTTTTTCAAAACCAAGGTGCCCACCTAACACATGGCTATGGGCTAGTTTTAAAACAGTGTTTCGGTGAGATTGGGGAACTAACAGCTGTTCTGCCTCCTCTTCCCCCTTCTTCTCTACTCGATACAGCAGATTATTTTTCACCATGAAATAAGGAAAGCTTACGGCCTTGTCAGGGTCCACCCTTGTACCCTCCACCATTTGCACATTCTCTCTTGCAGCTGTCAAGGACATATCTCCCCATTGGGCTGCCCGGAAGTTACCAGGGGGGATTCTGAGATCCTGAAACTCCACTTCCTCTATAGGGTCTTCAGTATGGGGAGGTTCTACCTCATTACCCAGGCACACCAAGGGTGTCTCTTGCTCGTTACCCAATTCACATTCTAAATCGGAGAAAGGAAAAATATTCTCTATACACTCTACCCCGGGTAGCTCCTCAGAGCGCATTTTTGGATGAGCAGAGCACTTTTCCCATAGGTGGCAGAAATGGGGAAAGTCCCTCCCTAATACCACATCATACGGTAATAGGGGCACTACCCCTACGGAGCATTTAACCTCCCCTACCTCGGTGCCAAACTCAACCTCTGCCGTGGGGTATGTGTGGGTGTCACCATGTATACACACAATATCAATCACTTGTCTGGTATCTATTTTGCCTGGCTGGAGCAGAACACTTTTTATCAAGGTAACCTCACTCCCTGAATCAATTAGAGCTTGTACATTCTTTCCTTCCACCCTCACCATTATTAAATGCATTGCATTAATAGCACTAGTCACCACACACATCTTTGAGCAAGTCAATACAGTCCTATGCAGAGCCCTTGTCCCTACATCACACTGCATGGGCTCTTCATTCTCTGGACAGTTCCGTGCAAAATGTCCAGGCTCATGGCATTTAAAGCACCGGAGTTGTCCCTCAGCTTGGTCTTGTAGCCGTACTGGAGCTGGTGGGGACCTTCTGCCACCCCGGTCATATGGTTCAAGGTTCGGTACAAAGTTTTGTCTTTTGTTTCCCACTTTCCCGCTTATCCGGTTGTTAGCCGGTCGGGACCTCTGATGAGGATCAATACTGTATGGCTCCTTGGCAACCAAATACCTCTCAATCAGGCACATCATTGCTTCTGGATCCTGAGGGTACCCTTGGCAGACCCATTGTCGCAGTCCTGTTGGCAGGTGTCTGAGAAAACGGTCCATCACAACCATTTCCACTATCTTGGTTGCAGGGTTGCGCTCTGGCTCCAGCCACTTCTGAGCGAGCCTGAGCAATCCATACATCTGGGCTCTGGTAGGTTTACTCACATCGTATGCCCAATTATGAAACCTTTGGGCTCTAATGGCTGGTGTTACGCCAATGCGCTTTAGAATTTCTGCTTTAAGTTGCGTGTAATCCTGGGTCTGGTCAGAAGGTAGGTCTTCATAGGCTTTTTGGCACTCCCCACTCAGGCATGGAGCTAGAAGCCCTGCCCACTGGCCCAGTGGCCATCTTTCCCGGGCAGCAACCCTCTCGAAAGTGGTGAGATAAGCCTCCACATCATCTATCTCCGTCATCTTATGCAGGAAGTCAGTGGCACGGATACGGGATCCCCTTTCACCAGGGGGGCTCCCTGCAGATGGCAATATCCCTCTCTGCAACACCTCAGTAAGGGTAGCCCTATCCATCTGCTGGGCTTCCTTCAGGTTCTCAACCTGTGCAACCAGTAGACGATTTGTTTCCTGTTGTACAGCAGTTGCCTGTACCAGAGCTTTCACCAGTTCCTCCATTATAGCACCAAGCAGGTAACAGTCTTAAAGGTACAGTGCTGCTTGTTTGATTAACAGGTCTGCCAAAATAAAAGTCCTCAAGCAGACAACCGGATGACTGGCACACCCACAGACCCTCAATGTGCTACTGTGCCCGCATTCTCCACCATATTGTGATCCTTGTCTGTAGATAGCACGGTCCTCTAGGGCAAAAACATGCACAGTCCTTTGGCTTTTATATAATCCAGGCAACTTTATTGTAAATCCACACAGGAGACAGCAGTAAATGTAACCATAAATGAAATAATGTAACACAAATCCCTATAACAAAAAGCCTAGCTCGTCTGAGCACTAACTCACATCAGATTCCCTATCTCTCAGGGGTTAAACTAAACAAAACAATATTGGTTTCACCAACCTAGAGTCTTTGTCCACTCTCAGCACTCCAGTCTTTAGCCAGCCTGCTGCTCCCAGCCTTTCAGAGAGAAACAAAACATTCTCCCCTTACCTGCCTAGCAGGGAGGGGTTTATTCCCACTGCTGCAGCCGATTACCTGCAGCTGGGCAGTAGGTTGGAGACGGTCCAAAAACCCTGGCCTGGATCTATGTCTTCCAAGAAAACCGCTAAACTGCGGAGTGGAGCATTGGCCCTCCCTTCTCTCCAAATGCTCCACCCCAGGGGCCCATAACTAAACAATCATTCCGGTTATATACACAGAATCATACTCTCCCCCTGGGGTTAAAAATCATATGCCTCTCTGAACAATCTTGACGAGATATAGACTCCCTCACAGACCACCCCATTCACCTTATCACACAATGTATATGTCAACGTTTCATCCACTGAAGAAAATGTGCATATGTATATCCACATAGAAAAAACATAAAATAAGAGAAAACAGGAAAGAAAAGAGAGCAAAAAAAATCTATTACATAACAAAAACCTTTTCAAAAGGTTAATCAAAATATCACAACATGTCCATACTTGGTGTTACTGAGTGTGTTCTAAATGTATCTCTCTATATATATATACAGTGGACTGAACTTTTAGATGTATTAGACAAGAAAAATAAATGACTATAGCAGCGTAATTACACTGTAGCAGACAGAAACAAAGACAAAAGAAAATCAATACAAAAACCATCAGATATAGAACACAACACACCATAAAACGATTCAGTCACAACTGCACACATTCACAATAATAATCCAATAAACAGAATCCAGCAACAATAGTGTAACATTCCCAAAGCCAAAGGAAATATACTGAGAATGACAGTACAAAGACAGAGGGATAGTGACAACTGCAATGAGCACTACATTGGACAGACTCTCCGGTCAACTCGATAGGGAAAGTGATATGCCTTCTCCGAGTGGAAGAAATAACAACTATAAGGACTTCCATAATGATACAACAGTAGCAGCATGGTTGTGCAATAATTTCCAACATTGAGGTCTCCGGATGTACATTAAGCGGATATCCTGCACCCTGCATCTTCCTGAAATATTTTTCATGGTTTGATTACTGTAATATGATTGTGTGTAATATCCAAAAAAGGTTACAAAATTTAGCAGCTAGAATATTAATAGAGTCTAATAGATAATCTAACAAGAAACTTGTTTTCAGTGACCTGCACTGACCGCCAATTATGTAGTAAGTATCTATAAAGCTATAAAGCCATTTATTGGACTGGCTCAGAACACATAAATACAATAATAATGCCTGTTGGAACATCTGTCCTGTCCTTGGTAATCACCAGAATAGCCTGCCATGGTCTTACAGTTCTATCCAGAGCCATGCCCTTCAAGTACTTGGAGAGACTCTTAAGAGACATTGTCTGCTCTTTATTAAAGAGAACAAAAGTTTTATTATAACGCAATAAAGGGGAGTCTAGGGGGAGTATCATTAATCACCAATCAAATATAGACAACTATTAACTAATACCATGGACAGCTTGTGCAAGCAACATTACTAGGTAGGGTCTTCTTAGAAGGGGAACAAGACATAACCCTGCCCGCACACCTTTACTTTTAACAAAATATGTTCCTTACTGCCCATTAAAGGGACACTATAGTCACCAGAACTACTACAGCTTATTGAGTTTGTTCTGGTGAGTAGAATCATTACCTTCAGGCTTTTTGCTGTAAACACTGTCTTTTCAGAGAAAATGCAGTGTTTACATTACAGTTTAGTGATAACTTCACTGGCCACTCCTCAGATGGCTGTTGGAGATCCTTCCTGTGTCATGGCTGCCTAAAATGCATCCAAACATACAGTATCTCCTCCCTCTGCATGCAGACACTGAACTTTCCTCATAGAGATTCATTGATTTAATTCATCTCTATGAGGAGATGCTGATTGGCCAGGGCTGTGTTTGAATCATGCTGGCTCTGCCCCTGATCTACCTCCTTATCAGTCACAGCCAATCCTATGGGGAAGCACTGTGATTGGATCAGGCCACCACTTCTGATGATAGAATGTAAGCTCGATTGAGCAGGGTCCTCTTCAACCTATTGTTCCTGTAAGTTTATTTGTAATTGTCCTATTTATAGTTAAATCCCCTCTCATAATATTGTAAAGCGCTACGGAATCTGTTGCCGCTATATAAATGGCAATAATAATAATAATAATAATAATGTCAGTGTGCAGAGTTACAGCTTCTGGCTTGAATACAGTAAGAGTTTGCTATATATATGGAGGCATGAGGGGCCCAGGGGGGCTAGATGGTGGTTTTCACACTATAGGGTCAGGAATACATGTTTGTGTTCCTGACCCTATAGTGATCCTTTAATGTCCTTTTATTATCTCTATAGTATTTCAAAGTCTCTAAAGAAATACTCACAAAACACAATATGCACAAATCACAATATTAAAATCTGTTCTCCTCTCAAAACAGTTTCATATCAACAAAGTTGTATTGAGGGTTCCTAGTTGGCGTCTTACTGTTTTTAGCCTATCGCTGGCTGCCCATTGTGATTAACAATGCGTACTGTTACTAGCAATGGGCAGCCAGTGAAAGGCTGAGAGTGTCCGCTTTAGATAAAAGCCTATCACTGGCATCCAAGGCAATAATTCCTTCTCAGTACAGTGGCCGAGTAGAGTACAGGAGAGGTGTGGCAGTGCAGACAGAAACCCAAAAGCAATTTAACACCTTAAGGTAAGATGACACCCACGGACTTCAGACCCCAAAACAAACTGCATTTAGTTAAAGTTGTATTCAGGGTGGAAAGACCCTTTAAGTCGTGTTGGTGCCCGTAGTGTGTCTGGATTGTCCCTTTTAAAGCTTACCTTCATGGAGACTATAGGTTATGCCAATAGTGGGTTATGGTTTGATCCCTAGATACAACGTCCATCATCCTTGGAGGATCTTCCTTTTTTCAAACTCTCGACTTAGCTTTTATTAAAGCATGTGAAGTCTTTTGACTGTTTGTCACATATTCCATGGTTAATTAATTTATTAATTCAGCTAATTTAAAGTGATATAAAGAAGATACAAAAACCAGGCATAATGTAGAATTACATAATTTTTATTACTGTATTATTCTTAGAAGTCCTCTTTCTGAAGGTGTTCTCCTGCCTTTTTTTGCCTCTGAAACCCACAGAGTTAATCAGTATTGCTCTAGAATGCAAGAAAACCATTGGCATTGTTTCTTGTTTCAAATACATTCAGGCATCTGAGTCTTTGTTTAGCATAACGTACAAACTAAACTGCTGTTCAGCAGTAACACTACACAATATAGTTCTTGCTCTCTCCAGATAGAAATTGTTCCAGCAGAATGATTTGACTAAAACTCATGTGCTTAAATTATTTTCATGCCTTTTTAAATACTTTTTTATTATGGTCTTTTGGCCAAGAGACAGACACGAGACAGACTGTATGACAGCGTTACTCAGTGTGTGGGATTAGCCCTCCAACAAGATGAAAACATTGTTGACACTTCTGCATCGTCTGCGAGAAAGAAATGAATGTCCTTAACTCCCCCTGTTTAGATTATGAGATCAGATGACACAAGCTTTATTTGTATAATGTATTTACTGGCGTTATTTGATAAATCTCCGCAAGATACATTAATAACAGTGGCAGCACAAATGTTACTGTCAGTTATTGTCGAATCTAAAAACAAACTTTTCGTTTATCCTTTGTGTAGTCTTATATATAACTTTTTTCAATACATTAACAGCATAATATTGCTCCTACTCTTAAATGGTTAAACGCTGCCATGTTTTGAACTGTGTGGCCTGAATCCAAATCTGACGCTAACCCGGTGTCTACAGTAAGTAACATAATATGGCAATACCGTGGCATTGCTCTTATATTAAGACATAGCTCCTTATTAATCCTTTCTAGAAATGACACCGAGAATATTCTGGCACCAAATCAAATATGTGTTTAGGCCAGTGGCATTGCTAGGGAGACTGACAAGGACTGGAGACCCAAGTGGGGCCCTGAGAAGCCTCAGGTCCTATTTTGGCCCCATTGAATTGTTAGTCCTGAGTCCCAAGTAATACTGAGAGAAAACTGGCATCTCCAATTACATAATTAATGCACCATGTTTTGAGTTAATTATATAGCACAGTGCGGTATTGCTGTAAGTGCAGGGTTTAAATACATTGGGTTCAGAGTTAGTTACAGTAAGCCCCATGGCTTAGAACAGCAGGTGTAGAATTATAAATATAGAGAAAAAACGGGTCGCAAGAGTATTCTGAGAACGGACAGCAACTGAAATAGCCTGCCCTTCGGTAGGTCCCCGCTCAGAACTCAAGCTGGTTTTAGCTCATCTTGTGCCATTACAGAGAGAACATATCTGAAGCATATCAGACTGGTCCCACCCATACGGGTAGTCCAGATCCGAAATGCCAGCAAGTTCTCTCTGCACGAGAGATACAGCAACCCCAGACGATCGTTTCAGCCTTGTTAGGCATCATCAGTGAGGCATAGCTAATATCTCTCTAGGCACCGTGAGCAAGGGGTCCACGTCTGGATTACCCTTTAAACTTATGGAGAGAAAAAACGGGTCGCAAGAGTATTCTGAGAACGGACAGCAACTGAAATAGCCTGCCCTTCGGTAGGTCCCCGCTCAGAACTCAAGCTGGTTTTAGCTCATCTTGTGCCATTACAGAGAGAACATATCTGAAGCATATCAGACTGGTCCCACCCATACGGGTAGTCCAGATCCGAAATGCCAGCAAGTTCTCTCTGCACGAGAGATACAGCAACCCCAGACGATCGTTTCAGCCTTGTTAGGCATCATCAGTGAGGCATAGCTAATATCTCTCTAGGCACCGTGAGCAAGGGGTCCACGTCTGGATTACCCTTTAAACTTATGGAGAGAAAAAACGGGTCGCAAGAGTATTCTGAGAACGGACAGCAACTGAAATAGCCTGCCCTTCGGTAGGTCCCCGCTCAGAACTCAAGCTGGTTTTAGCTCATCTTGTGCCATTACAGAGAGAACATATCTGAAGCATATCAGACTGGTCCCACCCATACGGGTAGTCCAGATCCGAAATGCCAGCAAGTTCTCTCTGCACGAGAGATACAGCAACCCCAGACGATCGTTTCAGCCTTGTTAGGCATCATCAGTGAGGCATAGCTAATATCTCTCTAGGCACCGTGAGCAAGGGGTCCACGTCTGGATTACCCTTTAAACTTATGGAGAGAAAAAACGGGTCGCAAGAGTATTCTGAGAACGGACAGCAACTGAAATAGCCTGCCCTTCGGTAGGTCCCCGCTCAGAACTCAAGCTGGTTTTAGCTCATCTTGTGCCATTACAGAGAGAACATATCTGAAGCATATCAGACTGGTCCCACCCATACGGGTAGTCCAGATCCGAAATGCCAGCAAGTTCTCTCTGCACGAGAGATACAGCAACCCCAGACGATCGTTTCAGCCTTGTTAGGCATCATCAGTGAGGCATAGCTAATATCTCTCTAGGCACCGTGAGCAAGGGGTCCACGTCTGGATTACCCTTTAAACTTATGGAGAGAAAAAACGGGTCGCAAGAGTATTCTGAGAACGGACAGCAACTGAAATAGCCTGCCCTTCGGTAGGTCCCCGCTCAGAACTCAAGCTGGTTTTAGCTCATCTTGTGCCATTACAGAGAGAACATATCTGAAGCATATCAGACTGGTCCCACCCATACGGGTAGTCCAGATCCGAAATGCCAGCAAGTTCTCTCTGCACGAGAGATACAGCAACCCCAGATGATCGTTTCAGCCTTGTTAGGCATCATCAGTGAGGCATAGCTAATATCTCTCTAGGCACCGTGAGCAAGGGGTCCACGTCTGGATTACCCTTTAAACTTATGGAGAGAAAAAACGGGTCGCAAGAGTATTCTGAGAACGGACAGCAACTGAAATAGCCTGCCCTTCGGTAGGTCCCCGCTCAGAACTCAAGCTGGTTTTAGCTCATCTTGTGCCATTACAGAGAGAACATATCTGAAGCATATCAGACTGGTCCCACCCATACGGGTAGTCCAGATCCGAAATGCCAGCAAGTTCTCTCTGCACGAGAGATACAGCAACCCCAGACGATCGTTTCAGCCTTGTTAGGCATCATCAGTGAGGCATAGCTAATATCTCTCTAGGCACCGTGAGCAAGGGGTCCACGTCTGGATTACCCTTTAAACTTATGGAGAGAAAAAACGGGTCGCAAGAGTATTCTGAGAACGGACAGCAACTGAAATAGCCTGCCCTTCGGTAGGTCCCCGCTCAGAACTCAAGCTGGTTTTAGCTCATCTTGTGCCATTACAGAGAGAACATATCTGAAGCATATCAGACTGGTCCCACCCATACGGGTAGTCCAGATCCGAAATGCCAGCAAGTTCTCTCTGCACGAGAGATACAGCAACCCCAGACGATCGTTTCAGCCTTGTTAGGCATCATCAGTGAGGCATAGCTAATATCTCTCTAGGCACCGTGAGCAAGGGGTCCACGTCTGGATTACCCTTTAAACTTATGGAGAGAAAAAATGGGTCGCAAGAGTATTCTGAGAACGGACAGCAACTGAAATAGCCTGCCCTTCGGTAGGTCCCCGCTCAGAACTCAAGCTGGTTTTAGCTCATCTCGTGCCATTACAGAGAGAACATATCTGAAGCATATCAGACTGGTCCCACCCATACGGGTAGTCCAGATCCGAAATGCCAGCAAGTTCTCTCTGCACGAGAGATACAGCAACCCCAGACGATCGTTTCAGCCTTGTTAGGCATCATCAGTGAGGCATAGCTAATATCTCTCTAGGCACCGTGAGCAAGGGGTCCACGTCTGGATTACCCTTTAAACTAGGTTTAGATAATAATCTGGTTAATCATTTAAAGATTTGGTTTCATAGTGGCCTAACATGATAGATGGGCAGCCAGACGTGTATTCACATCAGAGTGACCTGACTAAAAAGGTGCAGACCCACCTTCTTTCGTGGGGGGCTCATATATTTTGGGGCAGAGTCAGTGATGCAATCTCATCACTTGGTCTCCTCTTCTACCTACTCCAACCAGTGGACATCAATGTTGGGAGCTTTGAAGATGAACCTGGGGAAAGAGAGAGAGAAAGAGCTGAAAAAAGATAGGCAGAGAGGCGATGCTGTATGTTTACTTATGTGAGTTGTGCATGAGTACCGAGCAAATCTTCATAGCAGTAAAACTTACAGTAATGTGCAAAGTGTGTTAATGTATCATAGAGCTCCCCAGAAATAAAAATCTAATTCTATCGTGCAATATGGGTGTATTACAGAGCTCTACAGCAATAAAGGGTACTACCTATGGGAGGAGAGGATGAAAATGGGGTACTATCTATTGGAGGAGAGGAGGAGAATGGAATACTTCCTGTGATGAGAGGAGGGGAATGGGGTGCTACCTATGATTAGAGGAGGAGAATGGGGTACTATCTATGGGAGGAGAGTGTGGTACTATCTATGAGAGGAGAGGATGAGAACTGGTTATTATCTATGGGAGGAAAGGAGGAAAATGGGGTACTATATAAGGGGGAGAGGAGGAGAATGATATACTACAGGTGGAGCATGGGGTACGATCTATGAGAAGAGGAGGAGAATAAAGTACTATCTGTGAGGTTAGGAGGAGAATGGGGTACTATCTTTAGCAGGAGAGTGGGGTACTATCTATTGGAGGAGAGGACGAAAACAGGGAACTAGATATAGGACGAGAGGTGGAAAATGGGGTACAATCTATGGTAAAAGCAGAAGAGAATGAGGTGCTATCTATGGGAGGAGAGGATGCGAATGGGGTACTATCTATGGAAGGAGATGAGGACAATTGGGTACTATGTATGGGAGGAGAGTGTGGTGCTATCTATTGGAGGAGAGGATGAGAACAGGGCACTATCTTTTTTTTTTTTTTTTTTTTTTGTCAATCTCTTTTTTATTGAGGCATAAAGTTATATATGGTACAAAATAGAAAAAGGGAGACGATAAAGTGTTGTACATCACGGGTATAATACAATGCAGTTCACATCATCCCTGAGTATCACATAGCCTCATTTTATATTATGGTTGTATAATCATGAAAATAACAGGCTGTTAAACATTGTTGTTAGATCATAACATGCTAGCGTAAGTAGGCCCATGAAAAGTGAAGCGTGGGTATGATTTAACATGTTATCTTAACCACAGGCTGAGTTAGGTCATGCTGCGTGTGCCGTGGTGTAGTTTGGCTAGGTCAGACTAATACAGATCTCTTATCGCTTATATAACATATCACAATATGTCAGTATGATTAGGCGTAAGTAAGCTTATCGAAAGTTAGACTTAATTATGACAAAATAAGCTAAAGTAGTAACAGGCTGAAGTGAGACATACTGTGATTGCTGCGGTGTGGTTCAGTTAGGTCAGGCTAAGGCAGATCAACCATGTAACACAGCACAACGCGTCAGCGGTATTAGGCGTTTCAAAAGCTAGACATAATTTTGTCAAAACATATTAAATTAACAACAGGCTGATTACAAAGCAGGCTATAGGAACATGCTGTAAAAACCGCCAGTCTATCATGGCAATGCAGGGCAAGAGCGGAGCAACGAAGTAGCTGTAGTCGTTGGAGACAACATGGACAGTTCAGGTGTCGGTTATGTATTGTGCAGTCCGTTACCGGGGTTTCTGCGGGCAGATCCCGTTGGGCTAACGGTCACCTTCAGCCAATACCTCTGCGGGGAGACGTTGACGCTCGTACCTGAACTATCCCCATTGTTGGGGCGAGGGGCGAGTGGTGTGGGGCCGCCCTCCTGCCCCGGGTCGTTGGTAAGGCCAGCACCCTTAATCCACAGACTCGGTGACTCGATGAGGCCGGGTCTACCCCTTCGTGGGCGTCCTGGATAGCCTGGATGTTCTGTCGCCGCCTGCGGCGGTCAAGCTTCCGGCGGTGTGGTCGGTGCTGCGGAGTTGGTCTCCGTGCGGCCTTCGGCCCAGGTAGGCTGCCAATGTGAGTGGTGAGCGCGGCTCTGCGTGGTTCGCCCGAGCGCGGCCCCTTCCCGTTCTGCTTCCTCTGCTGCACTGCCCCCTGTTCCGGGGTACGGGTTGTTTGTCCGCCACGTTGCTCCAATTTGTCCCAGAAGCGCTGAAATATGGCGTCTATTTGCGTGGAGTAGTGCTCCGGTAGAGTGAGCTGCTTATCAGGGTCTTGTGGTGCCTTGAGCTCTGCCCCCAAGTGCCTGTCCACCATCTTGTCCGTCGTTTTGCGCCGACTGTCTCCGTCGCCGCTTGGACGGGAGAGTGGTAGTGCTCGGTGCTTCAGGCTGGCAGGGACCGGGATAACCCCCACCGGTCCATAGGGGGGGAACGGGAGTACAAGCTTGGTCTTTCCGCGGTTGATAGGTACAGGGGAGCGGCCGTCTCCCCCGCGCCTGCCGCGTGTGTAGGCCGCAGATGCCGATGCGGAGGGTTCAAGCATTTGGGCGACATGTTTGGTGTCCCCCGGTAGGTCCCGGCTTTGTCTTTCTCGTTAGGGACTGAGATTTTCTCGGAACCGCCGTATCGAGCAGATTACCGTCTCAGTTAGTCGCTTGGTGCGGGAGCCCTAGGGAGACACGTCCGCACAGCTCAGCGGTCAGGCCCCGCCCCCTCAGGGCACTATCTTTTAACCCCTTAAGGACCAAACTTCTGGAATAAAAGGGAATTATGACGTGTCAGACATGTGATGTGTCCTTAAGGGGTTAAAGGAGAGGAGGAGAATGGTGTACTATCTATAGGAGGAGAATGGGATACTATCTATGAGGAGAGAAGGAGAATGGGGTACTATCTCCTGCAGGAGAGTGGGCTACTAACTATAACGGGAGAGGAGTAGAATTAAGTACTATCTATGGGAGGAGAGTGGGGTACTATCTATGGGAGGATGGGACAAGAACGGGGTACTATCTATGGGAGAAAATAAGGACAATGAGACACTATCTATTGGAAGAGAGGAGGAGAATGGTGTACTATCTATTGTACAGCACTACAGAATTTGTTGGTGCTTCATAAATAATAATTATAATTTATGGGAGGAGAGGAAGAGAATGGTGTACTATCTATAGGAGGAGAATGAGATACTATCTATGATGAGAGGAGGAGAACAGGGTACTATCTATTGAAGAAGAGGAGGAGTCTGACTGTTGACTGTAAGTCAACTGGGGTCATTTTTAGCTGTCCCAGTCTGACCAATGAGTTCTGTGCAGCGCTGTCAACATTCCACCAACTACTGTGTTAAATAGTAAAACCCATTTCTAATATGAGAATTGATATTAGCAGTGGGTTACCTTAGAGTTATAGTTTGAGTTTGTGGTAGGGTTAGAGTTAGATTTAGGGGTAATAGTAGGGTAGGGTTTCACTTAGTGTTGGGGTTGTGTTAGTCTCGGGTTTGGGTAGACTAAGGGATAATGTTGGGTATGGGTTAATGCTGTTTTAGAGTTAAAAATTGAAGTTAAGGGTAAGTTTAGGGTAGGCATTTGGGTAGAGTTAGTGTAAGTATTGGATAAGGGTATGGTTGGTATAGCATTAGAGTGTGGATTGGTATAGGGTTAGAGTTAAATATAAAAAATGAATTTAGATCCAAAACATAGTAGGCATTTAACAATCAGGACTGATATTTGGATCTATTTTGAGTTATTTTTAATTAGTTGCACTGGATGTGTAAAAATTAAAATAAACAAAAATGTGAAATTACTTTTTTCCCTTTATTAACATTTTATTCACACATAATGTTGTGTTAGGTATACATATAGGATGTTAAATGAAAGCCCCTTCTGCCCTTTATAAAATGATATACACTGTATACTATGTATGTATGACTGGAACAGAAACCATAAATTAAGGTAGAACAACTCTATAGCTTAAATTCAAGGTTTGTAACGTGTGCAATTACCTCTGTCCTTAAGGTTTTACAGAGATTCCATAGGCACCCAGACCACTTCATCTCAATGAAGTGGTGGGGGTGCCATGTCCCTCTTTTTAACATTGCAGGTGAAAACATGGTCATTATTTGCATTGCATGATTTAAATGCCTCTAGTGGCTCTCACTCTGACAGCTACTAGAGGCGCTTCTGCAGCCAAGTTAACTATGGCTATTTCAATCAGATGATGGTTTCATTGTGGCACTTTGCTGAGCATGTGCACTACCCTGCCAATGCTTTCCTATGGGAAATTCATCTTGATGATCTTAGCCAAAGAGGCAGAGCTTCCCCACAAAGACCAGCATGGTGATTGCTGAAAAGTAAGTAAAACCCACCCTTCCACCCATTACACAGGAGGGGGGACATTAATACAGTAAAATAAAAACTTTAGCATTAGGAATACATGTTTGTATTCTTAACAATATAATGTCCCTTTAAAATTAAAGTACCATTTGTCCATTTGAACTGTTGAAAGGTATGTTTAATGGAACTTCACCTTCCAGTTCTTTATTATGGAGAAATTGATTTGTATTATTCCTCCACCATCTTGGAGCACAGATCTCTGTTGCTGCTCTACCTCTACTTCCTATCATAGGTAACAGTCAGCAGCATTCAGCATGGTGGCCAGGTGATAGTAAGAGACGATGATGTTGCATCTCTATATGCAGTGTAACAGGGTTAATGAGGACTTCATGGACAATGTTAGGCAATCTTCAGCACTCTAAATGTTGTAGACTACATCTCCCATAATGCTCTTACAGCCATTATGCTGGCAAAGCATCAGGGGAGATGTAGTCCACAACATCTGGAGAGCCAAAGGTTGCCTAAACCTCTTCTAGGGTTAACACTAGTAGAAGCCACAACTGCTACTAATAAATGCTGAAATAAAGAATATGTACAGGCACTCTTCCATCCAAATAGGTGCTGGATATCTAGGTAGCCCACTCTTGGTACCTCAAAGTTATATACACAAAAACATATGATACCGCACTCTTGTAAATTTGATATAAATGTATTATACTGAGCAAATGCTTAAAAAAAAGGCTAATTTTTATTCAATATATCATGTCTCGAGATGAATAATCTCTTAAAACAATGTAATTCCTACAATAAATCATATACATCCCATTCCACCATAACCACCGTAGTTATTATAAATACACTAAACATGAAATAAATATACCCCAATATAATCCGACAATGTCAGTAGTACTTGTGCTTATTAGCACTGTTTAGTAGAGGACCCTCTATTCACTCCAAAAATATTATCACTGGTAATGGGAACAAAGTCCATCCGAAGAGAAACAGAATAAAATGAAAAATAGTCCTTGAAGGGACTATTGGGTCCCGAGCGCGCAGCCTGACCACCCCACCGACGGCTAAGGAGACCCTCTATTTCAACCAGTGGATACAGGTGGACTCACCAGGAAGCACTTAAGGAGTCTTTCTTCTACTTTCACAGACCTGGAATAACTACAGTCTCTTATTACCTTATCCTCCACAACACAGACACCAGCCAGAATATTGGTGAGATCTAACCATATATTATTCTAATGGGACATATACCATTGACAATTGGTGTGTACACACTGGGATTGTAAATATTTTCTTTTTTCAATTTTTCAATTTTTTTCATTTTTTTGCAATATTTTGTAATTTTTTCATTTTTTTCTGTTTCTCTTCGGATGGACTTATGTTTGTTCTCATTACCAGTGATAATATTTTTTGGAGTGAATAGAGGGTCCTCTACTAGCAGTGCTAATAAGCACTAGTACTACTGACATTGTCGAATTATATTGGGGTATATTTATTTCACGTTTAGTGTATTTATAATAACTACGGTGGTTATGGTGGAATGGGATGTATATGATTTATTGTAGGAATTACATTGTTTTAAGAGATTATTCATCTCGAGACATGATATATTGAATACAAATTAGCCTTTTTTTGAAGCATTTGCTCAGTATAATACATTTATATCAAATATACAAGAGTGCGGTATCATATGTTTTTGATAACTAATAGTGATGTCGCGAACATAACATTTTCGGTTCGCGAACGGCGGACGCGAACGTCCGCAAATGTTTGCGAACCGGCGAACCGTGCGAACCGCCATAGCCTTCAATAGGCAGGCGAATTTTAAAACCCACAATAGTGGTTGAAGGGGGGGGGGAGGCCTACTCTCCTCCCCCCCCCTCGGCCCCCACCCCTGGGTTCGGGTGGGGGCCATAATGATAATGAGGGGGGGGGGGGACCTACTGTCCTCCACCCCCCAGCCCCCACCCCTGTGCGGCGGGTGGGGGCCCTAATGATAATGAGGGGGGGGCTACTGTCCCCCCCCCGGCCCCCACCCCTGGGCGGCGGGAGGCGGCCATAAAGATAATGAGGGGGGGACCTACTGTCCTCCCACTCTCCGGCCCCCACCCCTGTGCGGCGGGTGGGGGCCCTAAAATTAACAATAGGGGGGGACCTATTGTCCCCCCCGGCCCCCACCCCTGAGCGGTGGGTGGGGGCCCTAAAATTAACAATAAGGGGGGACCTATTGTCCCCCCCGGCCCCCACCCCTGAGCGGTGGGTGGGGGCCCTAAAATAAACAATAAGGGGGGGACCTATTGTCCCCCCCGGCCCCCACCCCTGAGCGGTGGGTGGGGGCCCTAAAATTAACCTATTGTGGGGGCCCTAAATACAAAGGGAGGGGGGGTGGTGCCCTTGTTAACCCTCCCCCCCCCCAAAAAAAATGATCTACCTACCCCCCTCACCCTAAAAATAATGAGGGGGGGGGACCTTTAACTAAAACCCTGTAAAAAAAATAGATAAAAACAACTTACCATTTGATGTTTTCTTTCTTCTACAATCTTCTTTTTTCAGCCCCAAAAAAGGCCAAAAAAAACCCCATAATAACCGACGCAATAAAAAAAAAACGACCGCACAAAAAAATAATCCATCTTCACCCATGGAGGGCTCCGCGCAGACTGAGCTCTGCAGGGCGGGGGAAGGCTTATAAAGCCTTGCCACCCCTGCAATTAGGCTAAGAACACTCTGATTGGCTGGTTTAAGCCAATCAGAGTGCTCTTTGTCATTTTACACAGTGTGGGAAAATTCCAAAGAACTTTCCCACGCGTGTAAAATGACACAGAGCACTGTTATTGGATGGCTTGAAATCCATCCAATCACAGTGCTCTGTGTCATTTTACACAGCGTGGGAAAATTGATCTTTCCCACGCTGTGTAAAATTACACAGAGCACTGTGATTGGATGGCTTGAAATCCATCCAATCACAGTGCTCTGTGTCATTTTACACAGCGTGGGAAAATTGATCTTTCCCACGCTGTGTAAAATGACACAGAGCACTGTGATTGGATGGATTTCAAGCCATCCAATCACAGTGCTCTGTGTCATTTTACACGCGTGGGAAAGTTCTTTTGAGTTTTCCCACGCTGTGTAAAATGACAAAGAGCACTCTGATTGGCTTAAACCAGCCAATCAGAGTGTTCTTAGCCTAATTGCAGGGGTGGCAAGGCTTTATAAGCCTTCCCCCGCCCTGCAGAGCTCAGTCTGCGCGGAGCCCTCCATGGGTGAAGATGGATTATTTTTTTGTGCGGTCGTTTTTTTTTGTTTTTGTTTTTAATTGCGTCGGTTATTATGGTTTTTTTTTTGGCCTTTTTTGGGGCTGAAAAAAGAAGATTGTAGAAGAAAGAAAACATCAAATGGTAAGTTGTTTTTATCTATTTTTTTTTACAGGGTTTTAGTTAAAGGTCCCCCCCCTCATTATTTTTAGGGTGAGGGGGGTAGGTAGGTAGATCATTTTTTTTGGGGGGGGAGGGTTAACAAGGGCACCCCCCCCCTTTGTATTTAGGGCCCCCACCCACCGCTCAGGGGTGGGGGCTGGGGGGGGACAATAGGTCCCCCCTTATTGTTAATTTTAGGGCCCCCACCCACCGCTCAGGGGTGGGGACCGGGGGGGACAATAGGCCCCCCTTATTGTTAATTTTAGGGCCCCCACCCACCGCTCAGGGGTGGGGGCCGGGGGGGGGGGGGCAATAGGTCCCCCGCCTTATTGTTAATTTTAGGGCCCCCACCCACCGCTCAGGGGTGGGGGCCGGGGGGGGGACAATAGGTCCCCCCCCTTATTATTAATTTTAGGGCCCCCACCCACCGCTCAGGGGTGGGGGCCGGGGGGGGGACAATAGGTCCCCCCCTTATTGTTAATTTTAGGGGCCCCACCCGCCGCTCAGGGGTGGGGGCCGGGGGGGGACAATAGGGTTTTAGGGTTTTAGTTAAAGGTCCCCCCCTCATTATTTTTAGGGTGAGGGGGATAGGTAGGTAGATCATTTTTTTGGGGGGGGGAAGGGGTAACAAGGGCACCCCCCCCTTTGTATTTAGGGCCCCCACCCACCGCTCAGGGGTGGGGGCTGGGGGGGGGACAATAGGTCCCCCCCTTATTGTTAATTTTAGGGCCGGGGGGGGGCCGGGGGGGGGGACAATAGGTCCCCCCCTTATTGTTAATTTTAGGGCCCCCACCCGCCGCTCAGGGGTGGGGGCCGGGGGGGGGACAATAGGGTTTTAGGGTTTTAGTTAAAGGTCCCCCCCTCATTATTTTTAGGGTGAGGGGGGTAGGTAGGTAGATCATTTTTTGGGGGGGGGGGAAGGGTTAACAAGGCACCCCCCCCTTTGTATTTAGGGCCTCCACCCACCGCTCAGGGGTCGGGGCTGGGGGGGGACAATAGGTCCCCCCCTTATTGTTAATTTTAGGGCCCCCACCCACCGCTCAGGGGTGGGGGCCGGGGGGGGGACAATAGGTCCCCCCCTTATTGTTAATTTTAGGGCCCCCACCCACCGCTCAGGGGTGGGGGCCGGGGGGGGACAATAGGTCCCCCCTTATTGTTAATTTTAGGGCCCCCACCCACCGCTCAGGGGTGGGGGCCGGGGGGGGGACAATAGGTCCCCCCCTTATTGTTAATTTTAGGGCCCCCACCCACCGCTCAGGGGTCGGGGCTGGGGGGGGACAATAGGTCCCCCCCTTATTGTTAATTTTAGGGCCCCCACCCACCGCTCAGGGGTGGGGGCCGGGGGGGGGACAATAGGTCCCCCCCTTATTGTTAATTTTAGGGCCCCCACCCACCGCTCAGGGGTGGGGGCCGGGGGGGGACAATAGGTCCCCCCCTTATTATTAATTTTAGGGCCCCCACCCACCGCTCAGGGGTGGGGGCGGGGGGGGACAATAGGTCCCCCCCCTTATTAATTTTAGGGCCCCCACCACCGCTCAGGGGTGGGGGCCGGGGGGGGGACAATAGGTCCCCCCTTATTGTTAATTTTAGGGCCCCCACCCACCGCTCAGGGGTGGGGGCCGGGGGGGGGACAATAGGGTTTTAGTTAAAGGTCCCCCCCTCATTATTTTTAGGGTGAGGAGGGTAGGTAGGTAGATAATTTTTTTTGGGGGGGGAAGGGTTAACAAGGGCACCCCCCCTTTGTATTTAGGGCCCCCACCTACCGCTCAGGGGTGGGGGCTGGGGGGGGACAATAGGTCCCCCCCTTATTGTTAATTTTAGGGCCGGGGGGGGCGGGGTGGGGGCCGGGGGGGGGACAATAGGTCCCCCCTTATTGTTAATTTTAGGGCCCCCACCCGCCGCTCAGGGGTGGGGGCCGGGGGGGGACAATAGGGTTTTAGGGTTTTAGTTAAAGGTCCCCCCTCATTATTTTTAGGGTGAGGGGGGTAGGTAGGTAGATCATTTTTTTGGGGGGGGGGAAGTGTTAACAAGGGCACCCCCACCTTTGTATTTAGGGCCCCCACCCACCGCTCAGGGGTGGGGGCTGGGGGGGGGAACAATAGGTCCCCCCCTTATTGTTAATTTTAGGGCCCCCACCCACCGCTCAGGGGTGGGGGCCGGGGGGGACAATAGATCCCCCCCTTATTGTTAAGCGGTGGGTGGGGGCCCTAAAATTAACAATAGGGGGGGACCTATTGTCCCCCCCGGCCCCCACCCCTGAGCGGTGGGTGGGGGCCCTAAAATTAACAATAAGGGGGGGACCTATTGTCCCCCCCCCCGGCCCCCACCCCTGAGCGGTGGGTGGGGGCCCTAAAATTAACAATAAGGGGGGGACCTATTGTCCCCCCCGGCCCCCACCCCTGAGCGGTGGGTGGGGGCCCTAAAATTAACCTATTGTGGGGGCCCTAAATACAAAGGGAGGGTGCCCTTGTTAACCTTCCCCCCCCCCCCCAAAAAAATGATCTACCTACCTACCCCCCTCACCCTAAAAATAATGAGGGGGGGGGGCCTTTAACTAAAACCCTGTAAAAAAAAATAGATAAAAACAACTTACCGTTTGATGATTTCTTTCTTCTACAATCTTCTTTTTTCAGCCCCAAAAAAGGGCAAAAAAAACCCATAATAACCGACGCAATAAAAAAAAAACAAAAAAAAAAACGACCGCACAAAAAAATAATCCATCTTCACCCATGGAGGGCTCCGCGCAGACTGAGCTCTGCAGGGCGGGGGAAGGCTTATAAAGCCTTGCCACCCCTGCAATTAGGCTAAGAACACTCTGATTGGCTGGTTTAAGCCAATCAGAGTGCTCTTTGTCATTTTACACAGTGTGGGAAAATTCCAAAGAACTTTCCCACGCGTGTAAAATGACACAGAGCACTGTTATTGGATGGCTTGAAATCCATCCAATCACAGTGCTCTGTGTCATTTTACACAGCGTGGGAAAATTGATCTTTCCCACGCTGTGTAAAATTACACAGAGCACTGTGATTGGATGGCTTGAAATCCATCCAATCACAGTGCTCTGTGTCATTTTACACAGCGTGGGAAAATTGATCTTTCCCACGCTGTGTAAAATGACACAGAGCACTGTGATTGTATGGATTTCAAGCCATCCAATCACAGTGCTCTGTGTCATTTTACACGCGTGGGAAAGTTCTTTTGAGTTTTCCCACGCTGTGTAAAATGACAAAGAGCACTCTGATTGGCTTAAACCAGCCAATCAGAGTGTTCTTAGCCTAATTGCAGGGCGTGGCAAGGCTTTATAAGCCTTCCCCCGCCCTGCAGAGCTCAGTCTCCCGGAGCCCTCCATGGGTGAAGATGGATTATTTTTTTGTGCGGTCGTTTTTTTTTTTTTGTTTTTTTTTAATTGCGTCGGTTATTATGGGGGTTTTTTTTGGCCTTTTTTGGGGCTGAAAAAAGAAGATTGTAGAAGAAAGAAAACATCAAATGGTAAGTTGTTTTTATCTATTTTTTTTACAGGGTTTTAGTTAAAGGTCCCCCCTCATTATTTTTAGGGTGAGGGGGGTAGGTAGGTAGATCATTTTTTTGGGGGGGGAGGGTTAACAAGGGCACCCCCCCCTTTGTATTTAGGGCCCCCACCCACCGCTCAGGGGTGGGGGCTGGGGGGGGACAATAGGTCCCCCCCTTATTGTTAATTTTAGGGCCCCCACCCACCGCTCAGGGGTGGGGGCCGGGGGGGGGACAATAGCCCCCCCCCTTATTGTTAATTTTAGGGCCCCCACCCACCGCTCAGGGGTGGGGGCCAGGGGGGGGACAATAGGTCCCCCGCCTTATTGTTAATTTTAGGGCCCCCACCCATCGCTCAGGGGTGGGGGCCGGGGGGGACAATAGGTCCCCCCCTTATTGTTAATTTTAGGGCCCCCACCCACCGCTCAGGGGTGGGGGCCGGGGGGGGGGGCAATAGGTCCCCCCCTTATTGTTAATTTTAGGGCCCCCACCCGCCGCTCAGGGGTGGGGGCCGGGGGGGGACAATAGGGTTTTAGTTAAAGGTGTCCCCCTCATTATTTTTAGGGTGAGGGGGGTAGGTAGGTAGATCAGTTTTTTTTGGGGGGGGGAGGGTTAACAAGGGCACCCCCCCTTTGTATTAAGGGCCCCCACCCACCGCTCAGGGGTGGGGGCTGGGGGGGGACAATAGGTCCCCCGCTTATTGTTAATTTTAGGGCCGGGGGGGGCCGGGGGTGGGGGCCGGGGGGGGACAATAGGTCCCCCCCTTATTGTTAATTTTAGGGCCCCCACCCGCCACTCAGGGGTGGGGGCCGGGGGGGGGACAATAAGGTTTTAGGGTTTTAGTTAAAGGTCCCCCCCTCATTATTTTTAGGGTGAGGGGGGTAGGTAGGTAGATCATTTTTTTGGGGGGGAGGGTTAACAAGGGCACCCCCCCCCCTTTGTATTTAGGGCCCCCACCCACCGCTCAGGGGTGGGGGCTGGGGGGGGACAATAGGTCCCCCCCTTATTGTTAATTTTAGGGCCCCCACCCACCGCTCAGGGGTGGGGGCCGGGGGGGGACAATAGCCCCCCCTTATTGTTAATTTTAGGGCCCCCACCCACCGCTCAGGGGTGGGGGCCGGGGGGGGGACAATAGGTCCCCCGCCTTATTGTTAATTTTAGGGCCCCCACCCATCGCTCAGGGGTGGGGGCCGGGGGGGGACAATAGGTCCCCCCCTTATTGTTAATTTTAGGGCCCCCACCCACCGCTCAGGGGTGGGGGCCGGGGGGGGGGACAATAGGTCCCCCCCTTATTGTTAATTTTAGGGCCCCCACCCGCCGCTCAGGGGTGGGGGCCGGGGGGGGACAATAGGGTTTTAGTTAAAGGTGTCCCCCTCATTATTTTTAGGGTGAGGGGGGTAGGTAGGTAGATCATTATTTGGGGGGGGAGGGTTAACAAGGGCACCCCCCCTTTGTATTTAGGGCCCCCACCCACCGCTCAGGGGTGGGGGCTGGGGGGGGACAATAGGTCCCCCGCTTATCGTTAATTTTAGGGCCGGGGGGGGCCGGGGGTGGGGGCCGGGGGGGGACAATAGGTCCCCCCCTTATTGTTAATTTTAGGGCCCCCACCCGCCACTCAGGGGTGGGGGCCGGGGGGGGGACAATAAGGTTTTAGGGTTTTAGTTAAAGGTCCCCCCCTCATTATTTTTAGGGTGAGGGGGGTAGGTAGGTAGATTATTTTTTTGGGGGGGGGGGAAGGGTTAACAAGGGCAACCCCCCTTTGTATTTAGGGCCTCCACCCACCGCTCAGGGGTGGGGGCCGGGGGGGGACAATAGGTCCCCCCCCTTATTGTTAATTTTAGGGCCCCCACCCACCGCTCAGGGGTGGGGGCCGGGGGGGGAGGACAATAGGTCCCCCCCTTATTGTTAACTTTAGGGCCCCCACCCACCGTTCAGGGGTGGGGGCCGGGGGGGGACAATAGGTCCCCCCCCTTATTGTTAATTTTAGGGCCCCCACCCACCGCTCAGGGGTGGGGGCCGGGGGGGGGGGACAATAGGTCCCCCCTTATTGTTAATTTTAGGGCCCCCACCCACCGCTCAGGGGTGGGGGCCGGGGGGGGGGACAATAGGTCCCCCCCTTATTGTTAATTTTAGGGCCCCCACCCGCCGCTCAGGGGTGGGGGCCGGGGGGGGACAATAGGGTTTTAGGGTTTTAGTTAAAGGTCCCCCCCTCATTATTTTTAGGGTGAGGAGGGTAGGTAGATAATTTTTTTTTGGGGGGGGAAGGGTTAACAAGGGCACCCCCCCTTTGTATTTAGGGCCCCCACCCACCGCTCAGGGGTGGGGGCTGGGGGGGGACAATAGGTCCCCCCCTTATTGTTAATATTAGGGCCGGGGGGGGCCGGGGGTGGGGGCCGGGGGGGGGGACAATAGGTCCCCCCCTTATTGTTAATTTTAGGGCCCCCACCCGCCGCTCAGGGGTGGGGGCCGGGGGGGGACAATAGGGTTTTAGGGTTTTAGTTAAAGGTCCCCCCTCATTATTTTTAGGGTGAGGGGTGTAGGTAGGTAGATCATTTTTTGGGGGGGGGGGGAAGGGTTAACAAGGGCACCCCCCCTTTGTATTTAGGGCCCCCACCCACCGCTCAGGGGTGGGGGCCGGGGGGGGACAATAGGTCCCCCCCTTATTGTTAATTTTAGGGCCCCCACCCACCGCTCAGGGGTGGGGGCCGGGGGGGGACAATAGGTCCCCCCTTATTGTTAATTTTAGGGCCCCCACCCACCGCTCAGGGGTGGGGGCCGGGGGGGGGACAATAGGTCCCCCCCTTATTATTAATTTTAGGGCCCCCACCCACCGCTCAGGGGTGGGGGCGGGGGGGACAATAGGTCCCCCCCTTATTATTAATTTTAGGGCCCCCACCCACCGCTCAGGGGTGGGGGCTGGGGGGGGACAATAGGTCCCCCCTAATTGTTATTTTTAGGGCCCCCACCCGCCGCTCAGGGGTGGGGGCCGGGGGGGGACAATAGGTCCCCCCATATTGTTATTTTTAGGGCCCCCACCCGCCGCTCAGGGGTGGGGGCCAGGGGGGGACAATAGGTCCCCCTCTTATTGTGATTTTTTTTTTTTTAACAGTGAGCAGCCACAGGCTGCTCACTGTTTAATAGACATGCCCCTACTCGCGGTATTGCGAGTAGGGGCACAATTTACTAATACTAAGTAATTTTTACTTAGTATTAGTAAATTAATAGGGGGCGGACCGAACATCGCATATGTTCGCCCGCCGTGGCGAACGCGAACACGCTAAGTTCGCCGGGAACTATTCGCCAGCGAACAGTTCGGTACATCACTATATACTTATAAATGCTGCCCTGCCCTATATAGTCAGGTAAAAACGCAGTATGCGAGCTGAATACAAACACTGGGAGCACGGTGGTAAGAAAACGTTATAATTTGAATTGCTGTAATTCTTCACTGTAAATCAGCCAGCTGGCCAGCACCGTTAGTGACGAAAATATTTTGTTTAGTTAGTCTCCTAATAAGGAGTAGATTTTGTTTACTTTTTGGTTTGGTTTATGTCTTAAAGGGAAAGAGTGCCCTGAATGTTAAAACTGTTTATGGTGCATATAAACATCATGGAATGGATTGGAGTGAATGTCTATAGTAGCCTTCTCACAGCAGATGTAGAACATTATTATACATGAGTGTTACCAGACGATACTGTTTCTGTGTTTTACAAAATACAGACAAAATTTAGAGTTGGTTACAGATACCTGCTTATAGGCAACCACAAAGCTTAAAGGGACACTCTATTACCCATTACAAAAATATATAATCACTGTTTAATGTATATCAAAAATGAAAACCTGCACACATTTAATTATGATTTATTTGTCATTGGGGTTTAAATAAAAACAGCTTGCAAAACCTGCAGATCTCATGTCTGCAGCCTTTGCAAACCTTCACCTTCTAATCCAGCGCAGACTTTATGTAGCTGTCCAATAACAGACTTCCCAGTGCAGCTCAATGAGAAGTTTTTGCAAGGCATGTGCTCTGAGTAATTTCTACCTCTTGAGTTTAGATCGACTGAGCTAACCAAACCAGGAAGTAACATGACCAGTTGTCTGCTCGAAAGGCAGTGGGATGTAAAACGGTTAATTTATAAAAGTCCCAATTTCTATTGAAATCTGCACTTTTTGTAAAATGGAATGTGCTTTATGGGTTTGGAGTGTCCCTTAAAGGAACAGATAATCTGTGCTATGAGTCAGGAAGTGACCTCTAGTGGCTGTCTAGTAGACAGCCACTAGAGGTGGAGTTAACCCTGCAAGGTAATTATTGCAGTTTATAAAAAAACTGCAATAATTCCCCTTGCAGGGTTAAGAGTAGTGCGAGTTGGCACACAGACCACTCCAATGGGCAGAAGTGGTCTGGGTGCCTGGAGTGTCCCTTTAAACCATGGACAAGCTGAAATATGGCATCACATTTTTATTTTATTTTTTTAATTCTTTATTTTTGTAGTGCATCGTTAAGTACATAGGAAACATAAACATGTCAATAAAGAGCAGTACAAGATGTCACAAGGAGTAAAATTATACATGTTGAGATTGCTGCACTTTTTTTTTATAAGGGGAAGGAAAACATTAATGAGAAGTGGTATTCAGCGCTTGGGGTGGGAGAAGAGTAGAGAGGATACTACCACTGGCTACGCACTGATTATGATTACGAGGTTCAAGGTTTAATCTGGGTATTGAACTGATGAGCTGTTTACAGCTTGCCGGTGGATAGGAAACCTAGACCTACAGACAGACATTTGTTCAAGACGTAATCGCTTATTAGTTGAGATCAAGACGTAGACTGGCAGCTATAAATGAGTGTAGTGAACAGTGAGGAATACCATGCTACAGCAGATAGTGAGGGGGTGGAACCACCGTTAATAGACCTGACTCTATGTGAAAGCAGGTTTGGGACCAGGTACAGGCCTTGAGTTAGATCTAGCGGTTTCTGTGTTAGGGTGTCAGTGGTTTGAGTGTTGCCCTCCTCGTTTTAGGGGGTGGGGGGAGATGACTGCCTATGTGCGTGGCTAACCTCTCGGTGAAGGTGTTGCCCCTGATCTCCCTATTCCTGGGCGACCCAGGTCAAAGATCGCGGCTTCGTGTGGGTGATTCTGCATTGATAAACAAAAGTATACAAAAAAGAACGGTAAAAACAAGTGAACAAAATCACAGCGGTAAAACTTTGCAACTCTGCAACTGCGCAGCCTAGGGCTGCTGGTTGAGCGAGTCCCTCCTGTGGGTTTGGGTCGGGGCTGAAAGTGTCCCTTCCATTCAGGTATCCGGCGGGCCGTCGGCTGCAGATCTTGGCACAAGTGGTATCACATTGGATGGGTCCCATCCGTGGGTGAGATTTGAGTCCGCTGGGGCCGCCGTCGTCTCCTGCATATCCAGAGCTGCGAGGAACGCTGGGATATCAGTCCCTGTGGTTAGTTTTCGTATTGTCCCCTTGTGTCAGACAAGGAGGGATCGTGGGGTCCCCACCTGTAGGACACTCCTGCTGCCCGTAATCGGGTGTTGACAGGGTTCAGGGATTTTCGCCACTGCAAGGTGGCTTTGGATAAGTCCTGGTAAAAGGACAATTGTGAGTCCTCAAATGTAAGCGGGGTCTTGTTCCTTGTTACCGCTGTCATTATTTGCCCCTTGTCTTGAGGTAGTGCGCAGCGGAGTATGATGTCGCCTGATGCTGTGGCAGTGGTGGTGATGGGCGTCGGTAGGCGATACATCCCAGCGATGTTTATTTTTTTCGCGGTGGCGGGTGGCAGCACTGTGGCTAGCAGCCTTCTCATGTAGTGTGGCAGTTCCTCCTGAGGAACGGTGACCGGGATGCCCCTTATCTTTACGTGGTTGCGGCGGTACCTGTCCTCCTGCGCTGCCACCTGTAGTGAGAGAGCCTGATGGTCTACCTGTAGTTGGATTATGGATGTCTACAAGGTGGAGGTGTCTTGACGGAGCACTTTAACATCTGCTTCAGTTGCCTCCAGTCTGCCTGTGAGTTGTTGCATGGAGGATTTTAGGATGGGCAGGTCAGCAGCGAGTAGGCCTTGAATGTCCTGTAGCATGGTGTATAGGATTTGGAGGTCTTGTTTGGTTGCAGGCTCAGTGTTACCTGCTGATGCTGTGGGCTGTTGCTGTGTGTTCTCCGCTGTACTCTGTAGCTGGGATGTTGCAGGAGCAGCTGTGTGGGGAGATTCTGGTGAAGGTGGGTGTTCGGCGGCCGCCATCTTGGCTGATGCATGCCGCTGGAGCATAGCTCCGATGTCCCTTTGTTCTGGTGCATTCCCGGGTGTGGGTTTCTGGTTTCTGCACCCCATTGACGTGTTGGTAGGTGCTGTTTGTGTCGGCCACAGCTCCGTTGCGTTTCCCTCAAGGTCCCCGCCCCAGAGATACTCGAGGTCGCGGTATGAGGGCTTGTGGTAGGCCCTGGTTTTGCGTTTTGCCTTTTGGTGCTTCGGCGAGTACTGGAAGGGCATCTGTGGGTTCAGCGGGGTGTCCCTAGGCCGTATCTGGTGTTTACAGGGTCAGATGGTGGCTTGTAATCGAGATAGCCCTTAGATTGTATATTTGTTTTTCGGAGCTGGGAGAAATGGCGTCCGGTCCGGTTCAGTGCCAGGCTCCGCCCCGGCATCACATTTTATTTCCCTGGTTCTGCTGGAAAAACAAAACGGAATTGCCTGCTATCCTAAAAATGCGGTTTTCACGGTCAATATACGCTAAGTGTTAAGATTTTTCTTTAATTTACCTTTTATTTACATAGAATGCTAGTGAAGTCACCAGATGGCGTATGTATTCAACTTCTACTGATCTATGTGGTGGTCTCCACTCACTAAATTTCATGTTTGTGGTTACTAAATTTCCAAGCTTGACATCGCTTATGCCTTACAAATGACAGGTGCATTTTAAGCTTCAAGCAGGCAGTAAGACTGCAGGAAGCTGAGATTAACCTAATTGCACATAAAGGTAAACAATGCAATGCTTTTCAATTAGTTACTCACATCATTGTCCTTGTGTTACAATAAAAGTATATACAAAACACATCAAATATTACAAACTAAATAATTAGAATATATAATATTATAGCTAAATAATATAATAAATATTAGATGCAAATTGGATAATAAAATGCTAGAAAAGGTGGGATGGGGAGTTAATTTCTTTGCTGCTTTAATTGTAACAAAATAGCATTTACTTTTCCGGATCCCCCCCCCCCCCCCCCGTATATTTTGTTTTGTTTTGTTTTGTTTTGTTTTGGAGGGGGAGGAGTAGTACAGAAGGTGGTTATTACAACCAAAAACCAATGTTATACGAATGAAAAAAGTTTTTGTTTGTAGTAACTCTTTAATGGATCCTGTTATGCACAACAAATTTTATACTATACAAAATACTAAGGTGTGCGTCCAATAATTATTTATTTTATTTAACATATACAAAATGTTTACATTTCAGTTAAAAATACACATTTAAAAAAGAGACACAACAAATATCACATTTGTACCTTTGCATTCCCATGCAAAGAAACGCTCAGGTTTTGTAAACGTTTATCATGTGCAATAAAGTGATCATGGTACTTCGAGTATTTCTTCAAATGGACACTTTAAGCACCAAAACTACTTAATCTTAAAGGAACACTATAGTCACCGAAATTACTCTAGCTAAATAAAGCAGTTTTAGTGTATAGATCATTCCCCTGCAATTTCACTGCTCAATTCACTGTCATTTAGGAGTTAAATCACTTTGTTTCTGTTTATGCAGCCCTAGCCACATCTCCCCTGGCTATGATTGACAGAGCCTGCATGAAAAAAACAAAAACTGGTTTCACTTTCAAACATATGTAATTTACCTTAAATAATTGTATCTCAATCTCTAAATTGAACTTTAACCCCTTAAGGAAACAACTTCTGGAATAAAAGGTAAGCATGATGGAATATTTCCGTCATGTGTCCTTAAGGGGTTAATCACATACAGGAGGCTCTTGCAGGGTCTAGCAAGCTATTAACCTAGCAGGGGATAAGAACATCTTGTGTTTATGGAAGGCTGTGCAAGTCACATGCAGGGAGGTGTGAATAGGGTTCATAAACAAAGGGATTTAACTCCTAAATGGCAGAGGATTGAGCAGTGAGGCTGCAGGGGCATGTTCTATACACCAAAACTGCTTCATTAAGCTAAAGTTGTTCAGGTGACTATAGTGTCCCTTTAATGTCCTTTTTTAACTCCAGTTATATAAAATTATTACCTTCTTTGACAGGACAATATTTAATTTTTTTTTTTCCTAGAACATGCCTCTAGTGGTTGTCAGATTCCCAGATAATTTTTGCTAATCCGGACAGGGGGCATTGGAATAAATCCTTTTATGTTTGCCAGGATTCCCCTAGGTTTTGTAATCACACTTTTCTATAGATTGCATTATGCTAGCCAAAGCAAATTACAATGGAAATGAACATGTCACTGGTAATCTCTCTATAACTTGTGAATGTTTGCTTTTTCAGCTAAGACATAAAATGAATTTGTGGTGAAAAACGTATCTGCCTAATAAACCTGTTCATAGAGAATAAGTGGAACTGTCCTGGAAATTTGTAGCAGCAGAGAAGGATTACGATTTCACAGGGGCCCCCAGGCACGTCTTCATTCTTCATATGGGGATTTTGAATAGGACTAAGCAAGGTCCTTTCTAACCCTTGCACTCTAGGTGGCCATCTAAGGTCTCCTTGTGGTTATTCCTGCTCTGTATAGCAGCCATACCTCTATCATTTTACAATGATTCTCTGTTTGGTGAACCTGGCTATGTACAGCTATCAGAAGTGCCGTGTTTTGTCCATGGCTTTCTTCTCTTTCCGAAAATGAAAGAATTTTTACAAATTCATTTAGCTCTATGCCATTCTCAGAGCTAGGAAGTATCATGGTGGTCTACACCACTATCTACACCATCACCTTTGCAATTATACAAAGTTGTAATGGTGCTTAGAGTGACCCTTTAAAGCGGCCCTGTCACTTTTTTTAAAATCCAACAGATTCAAAATTAAATTATAAAAACAAAGTTGGGGTTACATTGTCTTATAGTAAACAAGGGCAGATCCAGAGGTGGTACCAAGGCATTATCATTTCACTTATAACATTTTTTACAATATAATGTGTTTACCTTAAAGGGAATCTATAGTGTAAGGAATACAAATCTGTATTGCTAACACTATAGAGCCCTCTGGTCCCACCCACATTGTAACCCCTACCCCATGTAAAGGTTTAAAAAACTCTTTTAACACTTACCCAACTCCAGCGCCGATATCCCTGGGTACTCCGCCTTCTCCAACATCAACCGACTGGGGGGCTAATGTGCATTCGTGGCAAGAGCTGCAAGTGCATTAGCTCTTCCATTGGAAAGCATTGCTTCAATGATTTACTATAGTGATTTTAAAGGGTCCCAGTCCCACTTAGTCTTGACTTATAAGTCATTGCAGTTTTAGAGAAACTGCAATAATTACATTGTAGGACTAAGACTGCCTTTAATGGCTGTCAGATAGCCACTAGAGGTGCTTCCTGGTGGCTAACCGACTTTTGGTTGCTTAACTGACGCGGGATGTCCTCATGCAGAGTGTGAGTATGTCAAGCGTCAGTTAAGCATTAGAGACAGTCCTAGTCCTACAATGTAATTATTAGGCACGTTATAGAGCGCCTCTAATACTCCCACAAGTGAAAGAGACATAGACTGGCAAGAAATATTCTCTATAGACAAAACCTAGAGGGCAGACTGAGACTACAGAACCTACTGATGAATTAAAATGCAGCCCAGCTGGCACAGATCGTGATCCGGCATGCCCCACAGAGGGAGAGAAGATGGATAGATTTTGAATCACCCTTAATGGGGTTCGATCTCCCAATGTTGTATGTGACAAACCCCAGAGAGCCTTCTCCACACCGCTTGCCCTGCCATTCTAACATCCCTATCCATATGGGATAAAAAATAAATTCCAACTTCTACTCTCACGCCAATGACTCCAGTCCTACGAAATAGGTATACAAGGTGTGTGTGTGTGTGTATATATATCCCCAGGTATACAGTGCTATGGGCATTTATGAAATCAATCCTCAGTCATCAGCTACACAAAATTACAGGAAAGAACACTTTTAAATACCAGGAATTTATATTGGTATATTCAAATTAGGGCTTTTGCCAACCAGACTAAGGTGAGTGGAGCAGTAGAATGACCCACTACCCCATTCAAAATCTTGTTCCTTAAGGGCGAGTATCAAAAGGGCCTAGTGTCACAGATTTAAAACTGCATATGCACTCATTCCAAAATCTAGGGACCGAAGCTTTATATCTCACAATGGGAGCAGGATTAGGTTGGAGAGGTTGAGATGGATGTTTGGGAAGACATTTGGGAGGCGGCTACCAGCATTTATATATTCATAACTGCCCAGAAGCAAATGTTTAAAATTTAATTCTAGTGGTGCACCACTCCTGTCCAATTATGTCCAGAATTGGGAAAAATTCCCACAGATGATTATTGGAGACTGTGTGGGCAATGAGGTACTTACCTCCATACGTGGACATGCCCGGTTACATTCTGAGAAGGTGTGGGGAGCCTTCTGGTATCTGTGTTCCATATACCATTTGACCTGACTGACTACGTAATAGAATTAATTTAGCGGTTAGGAAAGCTATAGTGGCAGCATGGTTGGAAGTATCAGCACCCCTCACTCAGAAAGGTCAAAGTAAAATAGACAAAAATCAATTGATTGACCAGCTAATGGCTACTGTGCCTAACACCTTGCCTTCTTTTTATAGAATTTGGAAACCCCTGGAGAGACTTCACCTCTACAGCATAACACAGGAGGATGCTAAGAGTTGGGAGTAGGTCTCATTGCGGCAGCATCTCCCCTAACCCCCCTCCCCCACTTCAGTTTTATTTCTTTTCTCATTTTTGTTCCATGTTGTAATTGAACTATGGACTTTTAATTGTTTGACAATTTTGGAAAACTCTAACAATACGAGACAACAAATCAGAAACATTTGTCAATAACTTTGTATGTGAGTGATGATAAGACTGTCTCTGAAATAATTACATGCAAGAGTGCAGCAATGATTTGTCTCCTGGTAGTGTCAGGAGCTAAAGAAAGAAAATTACAGCGACTGCAACGGAGAGCCTCAGCTAAGTGTTATTCAGCTCATCCGCACCACTGCATACATAGCATGAAAGTCACCTTTGGGGTCTTTGCAAAATGTGCAAGACCCAGAAAGAGACAGACACTTTAAGTCAGGAAGGTAAACTTCACATGGGTAAAACTCGGATACTAAACTTGGAGAGAATAATATTCAACTAAGGGTCAAAATCAGGGGCGGGCTGGGCCGGGGGGCAGGGAGGCAATTGCCCCCCAGGCCACCCTAAATTATTTTAAGACCGGCCGCGGCGGGCCGGCCCTTTAAATGCTGGAGCCGCCTGAGCACTCTGTAAAGAGCCTCCTGTTCCGCGCGGAGTTTCTGTTTCCTGTAACCGGCCGGACTGAAAGGAAGTGCACACTCAGTGTGCACCTTCCTATCACTCCGGCCGGGCACCGCGGACCGGTGAGGAGCTCGGCCACGCTACAGGGGAGGGGGTAAGAAGAAAGGGGAGGGGGATAGAAGAAGGGAGGAGTTGGAAGAAGGGAGGGGGGAGTAGGAAGAAGGGGGAGGGGGATAGAAGAAGGGGGAGTAGGAAGAAGGGAGGGGGGAGTAGGAAGAAGGGAGGGGGGGAGTAAGAAGAGGGGATGGGAATAAGAAGAGGGGAGGGAGGGGAATAAGAAGAGGGGAGTGGGGAATAAGAAGGGAGGGGAATAAGAAGAGGGGAGGGAGGGAATAAGAAGAGGGGAGGGAGGGGAATAAGAAGAGGGGAGGGAGGGGAATAAGAAGAGGGGAGGGGGGAATAAGAAGAAGGGAGGGGGGAGTAAGAAGAGGGGAGGGGAATAAGAAGAGGGGAGGGAGGGGAATAAGAAAAGGGGAAGGGGGGATAAGAAGAGGGGAGGCAAGGGAATAAGAAGAGGGGAGGCGGGGGATAAGAAGAGGGGAGGGGACTAAGAAGAGGGGAGGGAAATGAGAAGAGGGGGGGAATAAGAAGAAGGGGGTAAGAAGAGGGGAGGGGGGATTAAGAAGAGGGGGGAGTAAGAAAAGGTGGAGGGGGAGTAAGAAGGAGGGGAGATAAGAAAAAGAGGGGGTAAGAAGAAGAAGGGGTGAGTAAGAAGAAGAAGGGGGGAGTAAGAAGAAGAAGGGGGAGTAAGAAGAAGGGGGTTGTAAGAAGGAGGGGATATAAGAAAAAGAGGGGGGTAAGAAGAAGAAGGGGGAGTAAGAAAAAGAGTGGGGAGTAAGAAGAAGAAGAGTGGGGAGTAAGAAGAAGAAGAAGGGGGTAAGAAGAAGAGGGGGTAACAAGAAAAAGGGGGAGTAAGAAGAAGAGGGGGAAGTAAGAGGAATAAGGGGGAGTAAGAAGAAGAGGGGGGAATAATAAGAAGAAGGAGGTAAGAAGAAGAAGGGGGGAGTAAGAAGAAGGGGGGTGTAAGAAGAAGAAGGGGGTAAGAAGAATAAGGGGGGTAAGAAGAAGAAGTGGGGGTAAGAAGAATAGGGGGTAAGAAGAAGAAGGGGGGAGTAAGAAGAAGTAGGAGGGTTAAGAAGAAGAAGGGGGAGTAAGAAGAAGAAGAAGAGGGGGTAAGAAGAAGGGGGAGTAAGAAGAAGGGGGGAGCAATAAGAAGAAGGGGGTAAGAAGAACAGGTGGGGGAGTAAGAAGAACAAGGCATTGCAGGTTACAAAAAAGGAAATGGGGAACAAAAACAAAACACGTGTGTCAAGGAAAACTCCAAGCACCATATCCACTATAGCCCACTGTAGTGAAAATGGTTACAGGAGTGCTCTGGTGCCGACCCATGGTAAATAGTAAAATGGTTTTAGTATGGTTTGACAACCTACCAGGAACCTACTGGGCACCCGTAGCCACATAGCCTGCACATTGTCTTCTCCTGCAGGATAATCCAAATTGTTCTACAGAGCAAAGCAGGTCAATGTTTATTGGTTTGAGAGCATCATCTGAGCTACATCTGAATGGGCTGCAACTAGTAATGTAGAGGGGGAAATTGGTTAATAATTTAAATAGGGAGGGCTTGGGGTAAATTGGGCTACAACTGGCAAATGCGTTTCTGTCACCTGGATGGAAATGGGGTCTCTCTTCATTCACATACTGACACAATAATATCCATGCAATTACATACACCATATTCTCACACACTCCACACGTATACACACCTGCATTCACACATATATTGGCATGCCTTGGGCATTGCTTGAATTTAAAAATAAATAAATAAAAATGCTACGGGCATGATTGAGGAGACAAGGGTCTGCCTGACAAGCAATATATAAATGGAGAACTGCCTTAGAAAATCCCTCAAAGGATATTTTGTCATTTTTTTGGTGTTATCATTGTATGATTGCTCTCTGCAATGCAAATCATGTTAACCTAACAATATACATTACAGTCCTTTAGGAGCAATCAAGGATAACTGGGAGAGCTATGAGCACATATCTTGTATTTAAAAGGTGCAAGATTTGAAGCAGAGATCTAGACCTTTTTATTTACATCACATATTATTGCTGATCACGTGAGAAAAACTTAAAAGGACACTATGGGCACCCATACCACTTCAGCTCATTAAAGTGGTCTAGGTGCGGTAAGTTAGCACTTTTTGTAGTGTCCTAATATTGCTACTTTTGTCAATACCAGAATAGTTAACATTGATTTTGGCCACACCAAAAAAAAAAACGGCAAAAATTCTCAATGGGTTTCTAATTTGCCTCTCTAATCACTGATTGGCCAGATTGTGACCTCTGACCTCAAAACGTGAGTGTGACGCCGATGATGTGACGTTGCATGCAGGTCGACGCCATCTTTGTTGTGGATGGAGGTAAGTATTTCATTTAAACCGGAACTGCAGCGGCCAGCATCTCTTAGAATGCCGCACTGGCTTGGGACTGGAACACAACAGGATCGGACAGCGATCCACCATGACCCAGGTAAGTACAATTCATCTATGTTGGCGTGGCCTCACTGGGCATGTGCGGATACGCCGATAGAAGAGCCAGAAGCTGTGACATGGTCCTCATCAAAATATCGTTCTTATGAAAATTTTGAATAGTTCGTCTCATACGTTGTTTCGTTCCAACATTTATAAAGTTGTCTCTATAAAAAGGAAGATAACACTAATTTACCTCCGTGCTTAAAGGGACACTTTAGGCACCAGAATCACTACATCTTAATGTAGTGTTTCTGGGGCGAAAAGATTGTCCATGCAAGATGAGCAGTGTTAATACTGCCTTTTTGCAGTACCCCATCATCTTGCACCAAAGAGGAGCCGACAGGACCCCCAAATCCTCTGCAATCCTGAAAAAAGAAAATATGAAATCCTTCAACTGCCTATTTATATGTACCCAGTAAGGGTAGATATTACAATATTGACAAAGTAACTAACTCCAATGAGGATACATCCTGACATTTGCACCGTCGTTATTCGGCAGGTGCTATAACTTTACTTAAATAATACACGGACACGTTTAATACTGTTGGAGTATAAAGTCCACAGCTTTATTAATTATTAAACAAATTAACATATTTAGGGTCATTGTCATTACTGACATTATGTTACTATACCCCCGCACAATACCCCTGACAATGACCCTACCACTTGAATAATCATTAACATTCCAATAACAATTTACCTTGTAACACACGACCTACCAAAGAGGCCCCATAACCATACCGTTAACTGTAGGGGTGTACCCCGACAAACCTACCCCCTAGGTTCATAGCCACCGAAGAGCTTGAACCTACCAACACTCATTTCCATCTGGCCTACTCCAGCCTAGGCCTTGGCCTATCCACTTCCAATTCCAGACAACTTCCTACTTTACCATGCCCTGTTCCCACCGCTGTGACCAAACGGGAACTCATCACAACACCTAAGGGAGGGTGGGAGGGACAATTAACATGTGAGTGAAGTTCTGATTAATGGCAGCCAAGTAATGACTTTTGTCCTAAGAAAGAATCCCCAGATTTAGAAAGATTCACAGTAGAACCTCAGGAGTCAGATGCTGGTAAAAGTAAAAAACAGCCCTGCTGAGATCACTACTGTTAATAAAGAATTGCTGTTTTTAACTGGGAAAGTCTTACTAGAGTCTAATTATTTTCATAGACTGATAAATTAGCAACAAGACATATATATATATATATATGTATATATATATATATATATATATATTATAAACCGGGACAATCGCTAGACAATTAGACAGCAGATCACTTAAGGCAGCAGACACTGGAAATGGGTTGACTTCTTCAGTACCCCAAAAGAGATAAATACCAGGGACCAGATATAATAGGCTTCGCCTAGTAATAAACAAATAATATATGCACGTGGAAAATTATGAAAAAAAAGTTCAAAATTTTCACTTATTACCAGGTGGTCTTGCTTCTTATAGAGCTGGAAGTTTTTATTTCTGCAGGTACCTAGAAGAGATAGAGAGGAGAACCAATAGTGTAGTATTTTTCAATATGTGAAGAACGCACAACATAGGTGTCTGAATGCCCACTCACATATAAAAGAACTTCAAAACTAGCTCTGGTCTTAATAGCGTGTAGTGGGTCAATCTCCACTTATGGATACATATGTCATTTGCGTAGCTAAATTAATGTTCAGTGATCAGTGTACAATAAAAATTAAAAGAAAGAAAAATTCCAATACTGTGATATTGTAACTTTAACATGAGCATTATAATAAATAAGAGATGCGCTCAGAAGAGGGGAATTTTCATCTCAAGATGTTCCTTAAAGATGTATCTTTGTCACAATTTCTTCAACAGTATAGGTATGAAACAGAAGAAAAACATAATGTAGTGTTCTCTGTTATAGTGAGTAATTAGAAGGTATTAGAACAGTACTCAAATTTATTGGAGCAGCTGGACCGCTTGGTGTATTAAGCATAGGTGGTATAGTATCCACCAGTGATACCGGAGAAACTGACGGAAGCCAAGCACAGAGAGATGGACACAGGTTTCTTCAGGAAGGAAGAGATTCTTTATTCGATTCACCGACCGGGGCTCAGAGGGACTAATGTCACCAAAAAACAGCAAAGTCTGAGCCCTGATCATACAGTGTAGGTTCCCTTATATAGGCATGTAGCTCCTCCCATAATCAGTTCAACCTACACATACTCTTATTCAATCAACCGAATGGAGACTAAATTCCTGTTTGACCACATGGCTTGCCCAGCACAATGGAGGAGGGGAAATACTCGTATATCCTGTATTCCTACACATGCTCCTTACACTACTGATTGTATCGTTGCCACGTGCAACCAACCGACCGATACATCAACATATGCAAGTGCACATACCACATGGCAATCTTGTCCTAGTAAATTAATTTTTACTGAGATTCCACCATATTCCCCCCTTTGATGCTTCTGATATTTCATAATCCCAGATGCATCACTTAATCAGGGTTTGCTTACACCTCAAGTTGCCATAAATCAGAACAGACCTTGCGACTCCCTAAAGATACAAATCCCTCAACATTCCTCTTCCTGTACTAATTCTCCCTGATTTAGAGCCTCATACCTATATATAGCCATTATCTGTGCAGCAGCCTTTCTCTCTGCTATATTCTCTATAATGCTCTGCACAGACCTAACTACCAAAGGAATCAGACATGGTAGGAGAAGGCACAGCATCAAAATTAGCATGACTCCACCTACCAATGCCTTAAGTCCTCCAAACTGCTCATACCAATTACCAAACCAACTACTTGGATTATACCCTTTCCATATCTGGGTAGGCACATGCGCTAGTTTAACCATATGGCTAGTAAGCTCAGCTATTGCTTGCCCTTCATCATCTATTTGAAGACAACAATTGTTTAGGTTAAACTTCCCACATACACCTCCCTCTACTGCCAATAGGTAATCCAAGGCTAATCTATTTTGGTCTGTCCTCATCCTAGTATTATGTTTCGCTAGGAGATTGAGCGCTTGCAATGTTTCATTGGTAATTATCTCAACCACTGCCTGTAACCTTATAATACGGTTGAGCATATATATTGGGGTTCTATATCCAAAAGTACCATCCTCTGCCCACGTAGCTGGCCCATAATAATCTATAATACGCTGGGGAGGCCACTCATTATCTTCCCAGGTACCTATCTCTATGGGTCCCCCTTTCTTTCTATGATTCACATCATATACCTTAACTCCCAAAGTCTCTCCTGTTTCAATAGGCAACAAGAAGAAGGATGGTTTGAACACACATGCCCCTTCCCAGTCCTGTGGTAACTCCAAATAGGCTTTCTTACCACAGATCCAATACAAATTTGCTGGGGCTTTCCAACTAGATGTAGCAGATAGGTCAAACCACACATCCTTTAAATTGGTATAACTTGCAAACGAGTTAGGTGGTTCTGAGACATTTGAAGCTGACCACCAAGTTGTATTCTTTGTATCATCATAAGCTTTTTGCCCTAGACAAGTCAATTCTCCTACAGATGTATTAAACATTATTCCTTTCCTTGCTATACAAACATAACCTATAATGGAGGTCTTTAATCGCCACTCAGATTTACCTCTAACACTCATTTGATAATCAGCTTGAGAAGATGTTATCTGTTCAATTGTCTCAGAACCGGAATACATTACCTCCTTTGCTTCCCAGGGCCATTGGTCTCCCATATTAGTACCTCCACACACATAGCAGTTGGTTACATTAAGACTACCAGCAATACTCTCGGCTAGATCAATAAACAAGTTCTTAGCATTATGGGGGATCTTATACTCTACACTCATCTCCTCGTAGAAAGAATGGAAAACCTGATGAGTCTGGGCTGCCACAGTATCGGTCTCTATCCCTATAAATAATATTGTCCCAGGATCCAAACCTGTCCCATATATCTGGAACCCAAATAAGTTTCCGAACCTCTCTATAAACTGTTCAGGATTATTAATAAGTATATGGACTGGGTTACACTCCATAGACTTACAATATGGTTTGGTAGGCAACTTAGCAACAATCATATCCTTATCTACTGTCTGTCCCCAAGTTGCCCACCCTACACAAGACCAATATGGACAATAATTATAATTCTTATTTGGGCATTTTGGATCTATATACTTGTTCTTACAACTGGGGCAAATATAGTTATCATTAGACCCATACGTTCTTTCCCATTTAAGATCCCCACATACATTCCACGGTTTTCTACCACTTGATATCGCCTTACATGCATCAAATAGCAGAACACCCGAAGAATGTACGGTTTCTAGTATTGTCTTATTTATTAGGGTCCCCTGTGAGTCTCCATTCCGAAGGGTCAACCAAATTGTACGGGGTTGATACTCTGGACTAAAACACTTAGGTTATCCTACTCCTAAATGGCATACACTATAATCTATACCTAAGTATCTACACTTAGATACATATCCTTTACACTCATATTGTGAATGCCAAATAAGGGTCTGGGAAATATGATTACCTGTTTTTGTAGTCTTAATGCAAACCTCACAGCCTGGTGTGTCGGCACCTCTACCTTCCTGAATAATTAAAAACACACATATATACATTATAAAACACATCACTCCTGACATCTTTGTCCTCATTCTTCGACCGTGCGATGGCACCTCAGCTTCCAGGTGTAAGGGCTGCAAGGAATGGAGTCCTTCAAGTCCTCTCTTCCCTTCACAGAGGTCCCTTCAAGACACTCTGGCTATGTAACGTGGGTAGGTGGTCAGGCTTTATTATGGCCGTCAAAACACCTACTTGCTGATCTCTTTGTTTACTCTTAAAGTCCCAATATCTCCTCGTCACACCGACTGAGTTACACGCTTTAACCGGATCTTGCAGGGATTCTCTGGATCTGGTGTAGCTTGCCAAGAATCTACTGCTAGTGGTTTAACCCTGGAGTGATGAATCCACTGAGTCACTTCAGCCACCTTTATAGCTGTAGGGGTAGACAAAAGAACAACATAAGGACCCCTCCACTTTGGCCCCAACGGTACACTGTTCCACTCCTTTATCCAAACTTTATCTCCTGGATGATAACAATGGACAGGTGGATAAATATTCACAGGTAATCTATCTTGTACCCATTTCTGTGCCTCCTCCATAGTTTTACCCAACTCTACAACCTGCTGCCGAGTAATTCCTTCTCCCAACTGACTCAAATCCCCCCTTAAGTTATCAAGTACAGGAGGTGGACGCCCATTCATAATTTCAAAAGGTGAGAGACCCATCCTTCTGGTAGGTGTACTACGAATGCGCAACAGAACTATTGGCAA
This sequence comes from Pelobates fuscus, assembly GCF_036172605.1. Taxonomy (NCBI): domain Eukaryota; kingdom Metazoa; phylum Chordata; class Amphibia; order Anura; family Pelobatidae; genus Pelobates; species Pelobates fuscus. The sequence goes on along the minus strand of NC_086325.1, from coordinate 86,623,768 downwards.
AAGAACATTCCACTTAAGTTGAGTTTCTTGACACATCTTTGCCAATTGGTTCTTAATAGTTCTGTTCATCCTTTCCACTTTCCCAGAGCTCTGAGGCCTATATGCCGTATGAAGTTTCCACTTAATACCAAGCATATGAGTCAGTTGTTGTAGGCATTGGTGAACAAAGGCTGGACCATTATCCGATCCTATAGAGCATGGTAGTCCATATTGGGGTATTATTTCTCGCAACAGGAATCGCACAACTTCTCCTGCTTTCTCTGTACGAGTAGGACATGCTTCTACCCAACCTGAGTAGGTACACACAACTACTAGTAGGTAGCGATGTCCGCCGGATTTAGGTATTACCGTATAGTCTATTTGGAGATCGGACATAGGGAGTCCTCCATTATACTGGACTCCCGGTGGTTTCACTGGACCTTGCCTTGCGTTGTTCTTGGCACAAATCACACATCTTCGTACAATGGCTTGATTCAAGTTGGACAATCTTGGTATGTAGAAATGCTTCCTAAGAGATTCTTCCATACTATCTCTTTCGGAATGTGTCCCGTTATGATAATTCTGGACAATTTCTACAGCTAGCGATGCTGGAATACGGTAACTATTCTTCCATCTTCTAACTGATACCAATTGTTCTCCAGGTACTTCCCAGTTTCAGTCTTTAACCACTCTCCTTCTTGAGCTGTATAAATTGGAGTCCATTGAGACAGAAGGGTTGGTATGAGAGCAGCTATACGTTCCACATACTCCTGTTTTCCTGATTCAGCGGCACGCTTGGCTGCATTATCTGCCATCCGATTTCCTTTTGTTACATCACCATCACCTTTCAGATGCACTCGACAATGTATGATACCAACTTCTTTTGGTTCCCACACGGCTTCCAGTAGTTGTAATATCTCAGCTGCGTACTTGATTTCTTTACCCTCTGAGTTCAGTAGTCCTCTTTCTTTATACAAAGCTCCATGGGCATGAGTGGTTAAAAACGCATACTTGGAGTCCGTGTAGATGTTCACCCTCAAACCTTCAGCCAATTGTAACGCTCATGTGAGTGCGATTAGTTCTGCCTTCTGTGCCGATGTTCCTTTTGTCAATGGCCGAGCTTCTATCACCTTGTCTATGGTTGTCACTGCATATCCTGCATAGCGAATCCCTTCTTTCACATAACTACTGCCGTCCGTATAGTACTGGACATCAGGGTTCTGGATGGGAAAATCACAAAGGTCCGGTCTACTTGAAAACACTTCATCCATCACCTCCAGGCAATCATGTTGACTCTCAGTAGGTTGTGGCAAAAGGGTAGCTGGATTCAAGGTATTAGCAGTCTCTAGATGCACTCTCGGGTTTTCACATAACATAGCTTGATACTTAGTCATGCGGCTATTACTAAACCAATGATTGCCTTTATAGTCTAGCAACGTCTGTACTGCGTGCGGGACTCGCACGTAGAGTTCCTGACCCAGAGTGAGCTTATCAGCTTCGGCTACCAGCAGGGCGGCGGCAGCTACAGCTCTTAGACAAGGTGGAAGACCACTGGCCACTGCATCCAGTTGTTTGGACATATATGCAACAGGTTGTTGCCATGATCCCAAGTACTGTGTCAATACTCCCACAGCCATTCTTCTTTGCTCATGTACATATAAGTAGAATGGGCGTGTATTATTATTATTATTATTATTTTATTATTTATATAGCGCCAACAAATTCCGTAGCGCTGTACAATGGGTGGACTAACAGACACATAATCAGACCACTGGGCGTACAGGAACAGAGGGGGTTGAGGGCCCTGCTCAATGAGCTTACATGCTAGAGGGAGTGGGGTATAGTGACACAAACGGGTTAAAGTAGGGGAATTAAATAGTTTGTTAGAGAAGGGTTTATTGAGTGCTTGGTAGGTCATTTTTGACAGTTGCAGGAAAGGAGTCATGGGGTGGGGGATGAGAAGCCTGCTGACAGTTTAATTGATACGCTTTAACGAAGAAGTGAGTTTTCAAAGATTTTTTGAAGGAGTGGAGGCTGGGTGAAAGTCTGATTGAGGAGGGAAGGGAGTTCCACAGAATAGGTGCAGCCCTAGAGAAGTCTTGAAGGCGAGCGTCAGAGGTGGGGATCCGGGCAGAGGATAGGCGTAGGTCTTGGGATGAGCGCAGGGGTCTCGATGGGACATACTTGTGTATGAGGGAGGATAGGTATGTTGGAGCAGCATTATGTAGGGATTTGTAAGCAAGTGCCAGAATTTTGAATTGGGCCCTATATCTAACTGGAAGCCAATGCAGGGACTGACAGAGCGTGGAGGCGTGGGAGGTGCGACCGGACAGGAAAATAAGCCTCGCAGCCGCATTCATTACAGATTGCAGCGGTGCAAGCTGGGAACATGTAAGACCGGTCAGAAGGGGATTGCAGTAGTCGAGGCGAGAGAGAACAACAGCATGAACCAATATCTTAGCCGCGTCTAGCGTTAGATATGGGCGGATGCGCGCTATGTTCTTGAGTTGGAAGCGACAGGATTTGACTATCGATTGGACATGGGGAATAAAAGAGAGGTCAGAATCGAAAAGAACCCCTAGGCAGCGAGCCTGCGGGGTAGAGGTGATAGTAGCGCCGTTGACTTGGATGGAGACAACAGGAGTAGCAGCACTTGAGGGAGGAAAAACTAGAAGTTCTGTTTTGGACAGGTTGAGTTTAAGGAAGTGAGCAGCCATCCAGTTGGAAATAGCAGAGAGGCAGTCAGAAACACGAGTCAAGGTGGGCGGAGAGAGATCAGGGGAGGACAGGTAGATTTGCGTATCATCTGCATATAAATGATATTGGAAACCAAAGGAGCTGATGAGTTTACCAAGGGAGGCAGTATAGTTGGAGAACAATAGGGGGCCGAGGACAGATCCTTGGGGGACGCCGACAGAGAGGGGTTGGTGAGAAGAGGCAGAACCAGAGAAATAAACACTGAAAGAGCGCTGGGAGAGGTAGGAGGAGCACCAGGAGAGAGCAGTATCCCGTAGACCAAAGTTACGAAGAATGTGAAGAAGCTGTTGATGATCAACAGTGTCAAATGCGGCAGAAAGATCAAGGAGGATTAGGATAGAGTATTGGTCATGAGATTTAGCAGCAATTAAGTCGTTGGATACTTTGGTCACAGCAGTTTCGACAGAGTGACCAGCGCGGAATCCAGACTGAAGGGGGTCAAGCAGAGAGTTGGATTCGAGAAAGTCTCAGGTATGATCAGGTAGACCTAATGCTGGGGCGCTCATCAATGCCTTCTTCACATCTTCAAATGCCTTTTGCTGTTCGGGGGTCCACAGGAAGGGATCGTGTTCTGTACCTTTTATAGCCACATAAAGAGGTTTCGCCAATATCGCATAACTGGGAATCCATATCCTACAGAAGCCTGCTGCCCCCAATAACTCTCGCACTTGTCTTCTATTCTTGGGCATTGGTATTTGGCATACAGCTTCTTTTCTCTCTGGCCCCATTATCCTTTGACCTTCAGAGATATGGAATCCCAGATACTTGACAGTTGGCTGACACAACTGGGCTTTCTTCCTGGACACCTTGTATCCTGCCTTCCAAATAATGTGCAGTAGATCATGTGTTGCTTGCTGACATATCTCTCTTGTAACTGCCGCTATCAACAAATCATCTACGTATTGTAATAGTACACATTCTCCTGGGATGGACTTGAAATCTAGTAAGTCTTGACTTAAAGCTGATCCAAATAGGGTAGGTGAATTCTTAAACCCTTGGGGCAATCTTGTCCAAGTCATCTGGCGTTTCGAGCCCGTTACAGCATTTTCCCATTAGAATGCAAAGATACACTATCTTTCCGCAGCAATTCGTAGGCAAAAGAAGGCATCTTTGAGATCCAAAACTGTGAAGTAGGTAGCCCCGCCCGCAGGTTATATGGATTGGGCACAACTGGATGTATACTTACTACCGCATCATTGACTGCTCTCAAGTCCTGCACAGGGCGATACTCATCTGTACCGGGCTTTTGAACAGGCAACAATGGGGTGTTCCAGGGGGAAGTACAGAATTTTAGGATACCATACCTTATGAACTTATCCAAATAAGATTGTATGTTCTTCTTGGCCTTTTGTGGAATGTGATATTGTCTCAGGCTTACTGGATAAACCCCAAGCTTTAGTTCGATACGAATTGGTGGGATATTACGAGCAAGTCCTGGTGGGTTATTCTCTGCCCACACTCCTGGTATATTGAACAAGGATTCATCACTCTTAGGGTTTTGGCTAGTCAACACTGTATAAAGTCGCCACTCTTCTTCCTTTGGTACAGATATTGTCATTATACCTGAGGGTCCATTGAACTTCAAAGATGTTGTTCCGTTAGGTAGAAATGTTATCTGTGCTTGTAATTTCGACAACAAATCACGTCCTAGCAGTTGGACTGAACATTCAGGCATATAAAGGAACTGGTGTTTCACTATGTGGCCTTCCAATGTACAGAGTCGACTTTTAAGAACCGGTTTAGCGGCACTCCTTCCAGTTGCTCCTATTACGGTGATAGTTCTTCCTGAAGGAGGAGCGACTAGGTCAGTCACCACCGAATGTTCAGCACCAGTGTCAATCATGAAAGAACTCCTTTTTCCCCCTATTGCTACATCGACCATAGGCTCCGCTCAGCCAAGGGGGATGGAGCCCGGTCGGTATCAATAGTCTTCCATGACTGTGTCAGCCAAACCCACAAAGTCCCTATCCTCTCTCTCTCGGGGTCTCTGCGCTGCTGGGTAATATCTATCTCCACTAACACTTCCTCTATTATTCCCACTATTTCCTCCAGAGCCTCCTCTTCCTCTCGCTCTGCCTCTATAATTATTACTATACCCTGCCCTAGGTCTGTCTCTCTCATATTGTTCCCTCCGTGGACACTCACTTCTCCAATGCCCTTCTTCCCTACAGTACGCGCATTGGTTCCTACTCAAAGGCTCCCCATTCCACTTATTCTCGCCTTTATCCGTTCCCCTACACGCTTCCTTTTCCCTTCTATCTACGCCTGCGATAGCTACCGCTAGCATGTCCGCTTTCCTTCGCATCTTTCGCTCTTCCTCCTTCTTCATCTCTGTCTCCCTATTCAATAGACCTTATTTGCTATTTCCATTAGTTGGGTTATGGACATCCCTACAAACCCTTGTAACTTCTGTAGCTTGCGCTTTATATCTCCGTAGGCTTGGCTGACAAAGGCAGAGTTAACCATTCGGGAATTCTCAGGAGCCTCTGGATTAAAGGGGGTATACAACCGGTATGCCTCCAATAATCAGTCATAAAAGGCACTGGGCGATTCATCACATTTCTGCAATACCTCGCCTTTTTTCCTCCGGCTTTCATGCCAGCAATAATAGCGTCCCTGTATGCTTTTAAATGGGCCATATCTGCGCCATTGACATTCCACTCCGGATCAGTATTTGGATAATGTGCTGCGGCCCATGCTGCTGGGTTGGCCTGATTTTGTGTACGGGCCACTTCTTCCAGCGCTTTAATTGCCGCTTGGGTTATCCGTGTCCTTTCCTCGTTGTTAAACAATGTCATAAGCAGTTGCTGGCAATCAGCCCAAGTGGGATTATGTGTCTGGACTATGGAGGTAAACAAATCGGTCATGGCTTGAGGTTTATCGGTGTATGAGGAGTTATGGGTCTTCCAGTTAAATAGATCAGTAGTAGTGAAGGGAACATAGACGAATACAGGATCAGCGTGTTGTAACTGTCCGTCACCGTTAATGTGTGTCGGGCCTGGTGTCAGTCGGAGAGGCATTTGATAATGTCGGAGTTGGAGGGTACCGGTCAGTTGTCGGGTTAGTATGGGGCTTCGTTTAGAAACGTCAGTTAGGGGTTCCGGTCGAGGGGTAGTAAGACGAGGGGAAGGGGATGCTTTACTGAGGGGGAGATCAGTGAGTAAAATATTCCGGGCCGGGCTAGGAGGAGCCTGACCAGGAACTAGATATGACGTAAAATCTGGATAGGTGGGGTTAATGGAGGTAGGTTCCCAGAAGGGGAGGGTTTAAAACAAGAGGGCTGGGCTCTGAGCTAGAGGAGGGGGTAGGTGGGGACAACGGGGCAAGGGGAGTAGCGTTACCAACAGCACCTCCTCTTCCTCTTCCTGTGGAGGAGGAGTAAGGGGGCGGCATGGGGATCTCGGATTCAGGAGGCGTGTCCAAAATGGGCGTAATTACGGCCTTAGTGGACAAGCGAGTTCTGGCCACCATGAGGCGACATTGTTCCTCGTGGCATACCCGGATCCATTTTGGCAAGTCATTTACGGCCTGCTTCCAACAGTCAATATACGGAAACTGGCCGTAAAGTTCAGGCCTACCTGATACAGCCACGTGTACACGCTGTACCAGATTAGGATCCAAACTGCCACGTGGTGGCCATGCAGCCACCAAAGTAGGCCATTCCCTACTACATAAAGTAGTCAGGCGTGTTGGAGACATTTTTACCCCAAAATAGTACACAGTGTATCCCTTTTTAAAGTTTTTCAACATTCATCCTAAGGGATCCATAATCGTTGAATCTGACGCACCCATACTAACAATGAAGCGTCGTCTCCAACAGAAACCAAACAAACACACTTCCAACGGTCACACCCGTTCCCTCGGCAACAGCACCACATGGTACAGTTACTAAGCGAAACGCACACAACAAAACACTCAGGGAATTCCTGTACACACACAGCTGTAACACCAGTCACTAAATAACTATTACTGCGCCTCTTGGCGAAACTATACAGTCACCCACGCTATAATTCCCTATATTTGAATTACCCGTCTATAACATACCCCAGTAACATCGTCTTTACAAACAGTAGTTATAGTACGGTTAGCATTGGTTAGAGTACAATTTAAAGTCACAGTTCAATTAGTAGTGGTTATGGTGTTAAACATACAACATAGACGACAGTTATTAGTAGTTATTTACAGTATCAGTAGTTATTATACATGGTTATGGTACCGTGCGCTATAATACAGTAACACACTATTCACACTCTCGCTAGACGGCAGAACTCACGCTATCTAGCAAGATATACACGCTACTACAACAATCTTTAACACATTTACAATTCCCAACTAATCTATTGGCCAGTACCTCGATGGACTACCTAAAACTATTTACATCCGTTTTGGTTAGCCACGCTGCCCAAGCACCACATATAGCGAACTAGAGGGCGGAATTTACAACAGCACTCTCTTAGTCTATATACTCTATCAAAAATCTAGTGGGTTCCAAATTTACACGCCTTCCCACTTAGCCAAGATAGGTTGAGATCTAGCGGACGGAATTTACACAGACGCCGCTTAGTCTCCCGGTCCCTCCGACCTAGCGAACGTAATATACACCCTAGAACGCTAGTCTAGACAAGAGACCGGTGTCCGGCTTGGGCTATTTACACAGAGCCCAGCCTGACTCCAAACCAAAATTAAACGGGCTGACTACAGGGTGTTTAATTACGAGCGGTGCGCCTTCGCTCCTTCCCTCCACTGGAGGGGGCAGATTCCATACACAAATAACCCCTTATGGGCCTACCGCACAATCGGTATCCAATACCCCTAGTGGGTCCACCGTCTAAAACAGTGGTCGTCTTACCTCTTCGTTCCTGGTCCTGAGTTCACACTCATCGACGGGGACACCCCAGCACTTACTACGTAGAGGCCGATGATCTTCTGGACAACAGACCAGTGGCGCCGAGACGAAGGGAGTTCCACGCAGAAGTTCAGGGGTGCAGCCGTAGAGAGCATGGGCAAAGATAGACCGTCTCACGCCTCTGCTTCTCAGCTACCGTTGAACGATGAGCTTCCCGGCCAATGCACCAAATGATACCGGAGAAACTGACGGAAGCCAAGCACAGAGAGATGGACACAGGTTTCTTCAGGAAGGAAGAGATTCTTTATTCGATTCACCGACCGGGGCTCAGAGGGACTAATGTCACCAAAAAACAGCAAAGTCTGAGCCCTGATCATACAGTGTAGGTCCCTTATATAGGCATGTAGCTCCCTCCATAATCAGTTCAACCTACACATACTCTTATTCAATCAACCGAATAGAGACTAAATTCCTGTTTGACCACATGGCTTGCCCAGCACAATGGAGGAGGGGAAATACTCGTATATCCTGTATTCCTACACATGCTCCTTACACTACTGATTGTATCGTTGCCACGTGCATCCAACCGACCGATACATCAACATATGCAAGTGCACATACCACGTGGCAATCTTGTCCTAGTACATTTATTTTTACTGAGATTCCACCACACCAGGGATTAAGTGTTTTGGAGTTTGCAGTGGAGTATTTCCCAAATGATGCCAGGAACAAAAATATAATGTTAAAACAGCAAACAAAAGTATATGGCCAGATCCAGTAGAGATATAAATCAAAATTACTTTATTGTATAAATGTAAAAAACAAGCAATAAGAAAAAAGTCCATAATGTTTTTCACCTATACAATAAGCTTTTTCAAGAGAATTACAGAAAAACCTGGCAAACTTGGTTATAGGGCAGAGTAATTTGGGCAAAAATTAAATCATGGTCACGTGATCGCGATCACATGACCATATACTAAATCTATTCTGATAACTGTGGACAATATAATACAATGTGTAGATATAGAAATGCTAGTACAAGTGTAGTAGATTACAGTTATTATGGTACAACGCAGGGAACGATGAATTAGTGAAAGTGCGTGTCACGTGACCTCGCATTTTCTCTTATTCAACTATTCATGAATTCAGACACTGACAGACACACACATACATTCACACACACATTCACACACATACTCAGACACACACACTCATGACGTCATATTCCGGTTATTGGCATCAGCAAATGGCGTGCCAGGGAGCAGAGCAGAGAGAACACAGCTCCCTCGCCGCGTCTGACAGGTACTCAGACACACACACATACTCAGACACTCACACACACACAGACACACACCATAACACACACACACACTCACACACATACTCAGACACTCACACATACTCAGACACACGCTTACACACACACACATTCACAGACCCTCACACACACATACTCAGACAATCACAGACACACACACTCACACATACTCAGACACTCACAGACACACACACACATACTCAGACACTCACACATACTCAGACACACGCTTATACACACACACACACATTCACAGACCCTCACACACACATTCACAGACCCTCACACACACATACTCAGACAATCACAGACACACACACTCACACATACTCAGACACTCACAGACACACACACACATACTCAGACACTCACAGACACACACACACTCACCCACACACACTCACATACACATACTCAGCCACACACACATACTCATACACTCACAGACACACACATACACTCACATACACATACTCAGACACTCACAGACACATACTCAGACACTCACACACACATACTCAGACAGTCACAGACATACATTTGCTATTCCAGGCTGCTGCACACAGACTGAGATCTCTTTGTGTTTCCAGCTGGCCTTACTTTCTAATTAACCTCTCCCTATTTAATTGAGCCTTGCCCTTTCTTGTTTGCCAGTTCTTTAATGTTTGTTGGTAGTCTGGGCCTTTTATCCTGAGTTCCTGTGCTAGCTGGCTGTTCCACTGTGTTCCTGAACTGCCTGTCCTGTATGCATAGGCCTGCCTTGCCTGTCCTGTTTCCTGAAGGCCTGACCTGCCTGTCTTGCTCCCAGAAGGTCTGCCCTGTCTGTCCTGTTCCCAGAAGGCCTGCCCTGTTTCCAGAAGGCTTGTCTTGCCTGTCCTGTTTCCAAAGAGGCCTGCCCTGCCTTTCCTGTTTCCATAGAGGTCTGCCCTGCCTGTCCTGTTTCCAAAGAGGCCTGCCCTGCCTGTCCTGTTTCCAAGAGGTCCTCCTGCTACACTTATTTGTTTGCCTTGATTTGTGTGTAAATTGGTTTCTTTGCATTCTGGGTTGCCCCCTATAGAGATTGTTGCATTGTCAGCACCCCTTCCTGACCAAACCCCCGACAGTGTTTGTGAGGGGTGCTGTGTGTTATGTGGGATGCTGTGTGTGAGGGTTGCAGAGTGTGGTGAGGGGTGATGTGTCTGTGTTTGAGGGTTGCAGAATGTGAGGGGAGACAGTGCTAGCCCTGGTGGTCCGGTGGTGAGTACTATGTAGTTAATGCCTGATGCTCCTCTTGCTGCAGACTGTCTTCAATCCTCCAGCGAGCAGAATGCTTTGTCGGAGCATTGCCATGGGAACGCTCCACAGAGCATGCTCGCGGGAAGAGCGATCTGCCTCCCAGGTTGCTCCCTCCCTCTCTCTCACCCTTCTAATGAAGGGGCTTTGGGCCAGTGATGGAGATCTTTGATCTCCCCCATCGGCCTGAGAGGGCCCACGGGAAGAAAACAGGGGCGGCTCTTCGTGGGCCGACAGAGAAGATCAAAGGATCTCCACTGTCAGCCTGAGCACAGGGCATCATGTGGGGCCCCTGGGGCCAGCATGCCCATGCGGAAAGACGGCCCTGCCTGTGAGCTTACACTCTAAAGGTTAAAATGTGAAGTTGACACGAGATAGCAGGGGGAATATGGTGGTGATGGCCAGAGAGAAGTAAAGGATAATCGCAGCCACTGGTAACATGTAAAGGGCATGAGGAGGTAATTGAGTGAGATCTTAAGAAGTTGGTGATGCATGTAGAACAGAAATATAGTAACAAAATTCCTCTACAGACAATCTGCCACTGGGTGCCTCTCTTTGCCATGGCCTTTCACATATTACAATCTCCACTACTAGTTGTCTTCCATTTTTGTTTCCACAAATAACTATTTTCTTATCAGCAAAACACCCTGCAAGGACATTTCTTGTAAGACTGCTCATGGCTGAATTGTGTATTTTAGTTTCACGTTATTTTACCAGATGTTGAGCAGGCAATTCACTGGATTTCCTTCTGTCCCTCAAGGCAATAAATGACCTTCAGCAGATGCAGGCGCTTTTAAGTGTTTTTTTTTCCCGTCACGTTGCCATTTCTTAAAATTTTATACAGATCAGCATTTTAAAAGAGGCAACACAAATACAAAGTTGTTTTAAAAACCATAGTACATATTTTTTAAAATCTTAATATTTGTGTTACTTATTATTTTATATATGCTTATTTTGGAGTTACTTTTAAATACATAATTGCATTTTCCTATGTTTCAGTGCTAACTGAATAAACGTATTTGGGTTGAATATAGATATGTATATATATATATATATATATATATATATATATATATTTTAAATTAAGCTCCAATCTTCACCTAAATTGCAAACTTTGGCTCAACATGTTAAAATAAAATCCAAATTTGAGCATTTACCAAGGACTTTTTCAGCAATTTGGATCCAGTGAATGGTAAACTAAATCTCAATGCACAGATATGCATATGACTACACACGTATAAAGGTAAACATTGCAAAATATTCCTTTATGCTAATGAATACACATTCCTGGATTCCTGGTGTCCAGTGAGTTAGGGCTGATACAGGTGTCTGTCTCCATTCTCTCCCTTCCAAGGTTCATACCTCCAAACTACTTCTGAAAGCAACATCATACAGGAACTCTGCATCAGAAGCTCCACTAAATGAGTTTCAACGGCTGGTTAGCAGTACACAGGCCTCACATAAACATGCACAATGCCAAGTGTCTGCTAGAGTGGTTTAACCCCTTAAAGGGACACTATAGTCACCTGAACAACTTTAGCTTAATGAAGCAGTTTTGGTGTATAGAACATGCCCCTGCAGGCTCACTGCTCAATCCTCTGCCATTTAGGAGTTAAATCCCTTTGTTTATGAACCCTAGTCACACCTCCATGCATGTGACTTGCACAGCCTTCCATAAACACTTCCTGTAAAGAGAGCCCTATTTAGGCTTTCTTTATTGCAAGTTCTGTTTAATTAAAATTGTCTTATCCCCTGCTATGTTAATACCTTGCTAGACCCTGCAAGAGCCTCCTGTATGTGATTAAAGTTCAATTTAGAGATTGAGATACAATTATTTAAGGTAAATTACATCTGTTTAAAAGTGAAACCAGTTTTTTTTTTCATGCAGGCTCTGTCAATCATAGCCAGGGGAGGTGTGGCTAGGGCTGCATATACAGAAACAAAGTGATTTAACTCTTAAATGACAGTGAATTGAGCAGTGAAATTGCAGGGGAATGATCTATACACTAAAACTGCTTTATTTAGCTAAAGTAATTTAGGTGCCTATAGTGTTCCTTTAAGGACACATGACATGTGTGAAATGCCATGATTCCCTTTTATTCCAGAAGTTTGGTCCTTAAGGGGTTAAGCAAACCACTGTACTCTGGAGCATTGTGAGTGTGTCACCTGGAGTGATGAATCACGCTTCACTCTGGCAGTCTGATGGAAGAATCTGGGTGTGGTTGTGGTGGATTCTTGGAGAACAATGCATACTGGAATGCATTGTGCACAAAGCAAGGTCCATGAAGACAGGTTGATGTGGATGAAACCCGAGTGGATTGCACAGCGCACTGACTTCAGCTCCACTGAACACCTTTGGTATGAGCTGGAACATCAATTGGGAGCAGGCCAACCAAACTTTCTCATCTACCTTTATTACCTCAAAAATGCTCTTTTGGCTGAATGGACACCAGTTGAGACAGACACAATCCACAATATTGTGGGAAGCCTTCCCAGAATTGTGGTGGCTGTTCCCGCTACAAAGGGGAGAGGGGCAAATCCATATTAATGCCCATGACTTTAGCATAGGATGTCCAAGTTCATAGAGCTATGATGGTCAGGTGTCCACATACCTTTGCCATACAGACTGTGTAAGATAAATAGTGAAAGGGGAAGATAAATGCTGCCAACCCACTTCTATAAAGCCAAGTGAGCAACAACAAGTCTATATTTTCATAAGATTCCTTTAATCACTGGCGTGCATGATGGCACACTTGCTGGAGTAATATCCTCATGTTTTATACTTCTACTGCATTTTCCGTCCATTTATACCAAACTCTGCCGCCCACAACTCCTACTCAATATGAGATTGAAGAATAATTGGGGATAAAAGAATAATAAGACCCTTATTAAGTAGCAGGGAGCATGAAGAAATGCACTCTCACCCACTGAGAATCAAGGTGTAAAATATGAAGCAGGTAATTATGTGAATACATGTTCTATTACTTACACTTCATGCAAAGGGACAGGGAGATCATTTAGTCAATGTGACAGTCTCCATCTCTGCTTATAACAAGGAGGAAGCCCTGTGTTACCTTGCATCCACTCAAGCAGTGTTCCCAGGGACTCTTAGTGCCTAACCGCAATCAGGGCCGGACTGGGACAAAAATTCAGCCTGGGCAATTAAAGGCAAAGCAGCCCACTACTAGGGGAGGGGTCAGAAAGGGGGCATGTCATGTCACCACCACCAAATGAGTATGTTAATGTCACGCTTCTCCAGAGCATCCAGTGTTTTTAGATGGAAGGAAATGCCATGTTGTTTCTTTTGGGGCGCAAGCATCCGCTGTGTTTGCTGGCGATTTTTCTCTGGTGTCCTCAATAGTGGGATACCAGAGATCAAAACAGGAACAGGGTTGTTAAAGTGTTGTGCATGTGTGGGGATGTTCCCTGTGGTGTTGTATATGTTTGGAGGTTGCATGTGTGTAGAACAGATTTTTTGTGTTGTATTGTGTGTAAAGGGGTCTGTTTGTGGCGTACTGCATCTGGCTAGGGACTGAAGTCTGTGTTTCTGGGTTGTAAAGTGTGTGTGTGTGTGTATTTATATAGAGCCTGTGGAGTGCGTGGGCCTAGTGGATGTAGTGTGTGCATGTAAAGAGCTGTACTGTGTGTTTGTGAGTGTATCTAGGGGCTCTAGTGTGTGTATGCATATAGGAGCTGTACAGCACATGTGTATAGGTGCAGTGATGTATGCATAGGTGGTGTAGTGTGTACAGGGGGTGCGGAATATGTATTTATAGGGGATATAAATTACTGTGTTTGTATGCAGGAGGTGTAATGTGTGTGTTTAAAGGGTCATAACGCATGAAAGTGCAGGGAGTGTGTAATGTATGTTTAGGGGGTATAGAGTGTGTATGTGAGTGCCGGGCGTATAGTGTGTATATAAGGGGTATAGAGAGTGTGTGAAGTGTGTTTGTGTGTAAGTACAGGATGTGTAGTGTGGATATAGGGCTATAGAGTGTGTGATGTGTGTTAATGCAGGGGCTGTCGTGTGTATATAGGGGGATAGAGTGTGTTTAGTGTGTTTGTGTGTTAGTGCAGGGGGTGCTGTGTGTTTGTGTGTTAGTTCAGGGGAAGCTGTGTGTGTAGTGTGTTAGTGCAGTTGAGCAGTTAGTATGTTTGTGTGAGTGCAGGGGTTACAGTGTGTGTAGTGTGTGTGCTAGTGCAGGGTGTGCAGTATGTTTGTGTGTTAGTGCAGGGGGCAGTATGTTTGTGTGTTAGTGCAGGGGTGCGGTGTGTGTAGTGTGTTTGTGTATGGGAGCTGTATGTTTGTGTGTTAGTGCAGTGTGTGTATTGTGCTTGTGTGTTAGTGCAGGGGGTGCAGTGTGTTTGCGTGTTAGTGCAGTGTGTAGTGTGTTTGTGTGTTAGTGCAGGGGCAGCAGTGTGTTTGTTAGTGCAGGGGGTGCAGTGTGTTTGTGTAGTGTGTAGTGTGTTTGTGTGTTAGTGCAGATGGCTGCAGTGTGTTTGTTAGTGCAGGGGGTGCAGTGTGTTTGTGCAGTGTGTGTAGTGTGTTAGTGCAGTGTGTAGTGGGTTTGTGTGTTAGTGCAGGTGGCTGCAGTGTGTTTGTTAGTGCAGGGGGTGCAGTGTGTTAGTGCAGTGTGTAGTGTGTTTGTGTGTTAGTGCAGGTGGCTGCAGTGTGTTTGTTAGTGCAGGGGGTGCAGTGTGTTTGTGCAGTGTGTGTAGTGTGTTAGTGCAGTTTGTGTAGTGTGTTTGTGTGTTAGTGCAGGGGGTGCAGTGTATTTGTGTGTTAGTGTAGTGTGTTTGTGTGTTAGTGCAGGGGGTGCAGGGGGTGCAGTGTGTGTGTGTGTGTGTGTGTGTGTGTATATAGTGGATGATATGGCCATACATTATTAATTTAAGAATTAAACAAAAAAAGTAATTAAAAAAAAAATGATAATACCATTTACTCCCCCCTTTTAACTTGGCTGGGGAGAGAGGAAGCATTCACATACCTGGTGGTCCAGTGAGGGGGGGCACGCCACGCACCGATCCCAGGTGGTCCAGCGGCAGGTAATTCAGTCTGTACCCCGTAGGGTACAGACCATGTTTCTCTCCCTCTCGCGAGCGCTGGTTTTTCAGAGCGTTGCCACGGGTTACCATGGCAACGCTCTGATAATCTCGGAGCTCGCGAGAGGAAGAGAAGGAAGCAGCTTGGCGTTCTCCCCTCCGGCCCATGATGGGAGACAGGACTCCACCTTGGGGCCGGTGCTGCCCTGCATGGGCCGGCAGGAGAGATCTCTTGATCTTTCCTGCAGGCCTCGGCCCATGGCCATCGCGGCCCTCCGGGCATTTGCCCGGTTTGCCCGATGGCCAGTCCGGGCCTGACCGCAATAACAATAAAAAATAAATGAATCCTATTTCTACTCCATATCCAAAATGTATGTTGACCTAAAGGAACACTATAGCCTTTATACAAATGTGTATTCCTAATGCTCTAGTGTTCTAGTCACCTTTTAGGTGACAAAGACGCTACTAGGATTACAAATGTGAGTTTACTACCTTTCTCCAAGGCCGGACTGGGAAATACATTAGGCCCGGGCATTTTTCAATCAGAGCGGCCCCCTAAGAAGGGGGCGGGGCCAGAGAGGGTGTGTTTTGTCATCACTAATGACAAGCACGCCCCCTCTCAAAGTGAGCAAGTTGGTTCAATGCGCAGAGCCCGCTGAAGAGCTCTGGCATTAGAAAAAGGCCCTGAATTTATTCTGCGCAGTGCAAGCAAATTTAATAACATGCTTGCGCTATGTTTGCTTTTAAATTGTCTCTGCTGTCTCCACAAGTGGGATACCAGAGGATAAAATGGCCAGGAAAGTGTATGGTGCATGTGTTTGGAGCCTGCTTGTGGGATTGCGTGTGTGTAGAGTGTGGTGTGGTATTGTGTAAATAGGCCAATTTCATTTGTGTTTGTGGTGTAATATGTGTGGCTAGGGGCTGTAGAGAATGTGTATAGGGGGCATAGTGTTATAGGGGATGTAGCGAGTGTGTGCCTGGTGCGCTGTGTGTCTGGGTGCGCTGTGAGTGTTTGGGTGCTGTGTGAGTGTTTGGGTGCTGTGTGAGTGTTTGGGTGCTGTGTGAGTGTTTGGGTGCTGTGTGTGTCTGGGGGTGCTGTGTGTGCTAGGGTGCTGTGTGTGTCTGGTGGTGTTGTGTGTGTCTGGGTGCTGTGTGTGTCTGGGGGTGCTGTGTGTGTTTGGTTGCTGTGTGTGTCTGGGGGTGCTGTGTGTGTCTGGGTGTTGTGTGTGTCTGGGTGTTGTGTGTGTCTGGGTGCTGTGTGTGTCTGGGGGTGCTGTGTGTGTGTGGGTGCTGTGTGTGTCTGGGGGTGCTGTGTGTGTCAGGGTACTCTGTGTGTCTGGGTGCTGTGTGTCTGGGTGCTGTGTGTGTCTGGGGGTGATGTGTGTCTGGGGGTGCTGTGTGTGTCTGGGTGCTTTGTGTGTCAGGGTGCTGTGTGGGTCTGGGTGCTGTGTGTGTCTGGGGGTGCTGTGTGTGTCTGAGGGTGCTGTGTGTGTCTGGGGGCGCTGTGTGTGTCTGGGGGTGCTGTATGTGTCTGGGTGCTGTTTATGTTTGGGTGCTGTGTGTGTTTGGGTGCTGTGTGTGTCTGGGTGATGTGTGTGTCTGAGGGTGCTGTGTGTGTGTCTGGGTGCTGTGTGTGTCTGGGGGTGCTGTGTGTGTCTGGGTGCTGTGTGTGTCTGGGGGTGATGTGTGTGTGAGGGGGTGATGTGTGTGTGAGGGGGCTGTTAGTGTGATTTTTTATTTAAATTTAAATATTTTTTTTATTAATAATTTAAAAAAAAAAGTTTTATCCCCCCCTCCCTTCTTACCTTTATCATGGGGGGGGGGGGGGGAGATCCGTTCTTCCTGTGGGTGGGATGCTCAGACCTCGCGAGAGGACCCGGCAGAGCTGCTGGATAGAGCTCCGCCGGTCCTCTCCTTCCTCCCTCACACTCCAGCTGGCGGCCGCATGTAACAGTGTCTCTGGGCCGGTGAGGGAGATCTTTGATCTCCCCACTGGCCCATGGAGGCACACAGCGGGGCCGGCGCTCGGGTAGCGCTGGCCCTGCAGGGGCCAGCCGGGGTGATCCTGTAATCTCCCCTGCCGGCCTCGGCCCAATGGCCATCGCGGCCCACCGGGCATTTGCCCGGTGTGCCCGATGGCCAGTCCGGGCCTGCCTTTCTCCCTCATAATGGTGGTCTCCGGCAGTCCGCTCTGCTTCTTTGGCTGAGATCATCAATTTTAATGATCTCAGCCAATCCAATATTTTCCCATAGGGAATCATTGGGAGGCTAGTGCACATTCCCTGCAAAACCCAGCACTGCATCAATCAGACGGTCTTTGGATGGCAGGGGTAAATAGCAAAACTTGATGATGGTAGCTCCATCTCTTTGTCAAGAGTAGGACAAATACATAAGACAAAGTAGTCCCTAAATTGTCTTATAATGTTTGATGGTGTTGTTCCAACACAATCAATGTGAGTATTTTATATAAAGACTTTACGTTTATGAAATACTGTTTTTGATTTTTTTTTTCACAGGGCCGCTTTAATAAACAAAGACAGAGTTGGGTAGATCTGTGTAATATAAACTACTTTTCCATGACCTTTCACTGGCGGAAATTATAAGATACCTGCATAAAAGGCTCCTTGATGGCTAAGGCTTAAAGTCACTCATCCTCCTGGCAATGGTCATGGCAATCAGAAAGCAGATTTGAGGGTTAGAATCTTGACAGACTCCTACTGAAAATATATATATATATATAAATGGAGTGCAAAACCAGGTTCAAATCCCTTTCTGGAATTTAATTAGAGGAATGGGTTCTCATTGTGACTGCTACCTTGATGAAGTTACTGAGAAATGTATATCTGAGTAGAGCTAGATGTTGTTTTATATGAAACTCAGAGAAGAACTATATAACTCCCTCCCTATTGGCTATTTGAACGTTAAATTGTGTTAAATGTGATACACCTTTAAAAAAGAGAAGGGACAGATGTCCTTAAAGGAACATTATAGCATTAGAAATAGAAACCTGTATTCCTAACGTTAGAGTGATCCTGTCCCTAGTTCTTTACAGATCCCCACCCCTAGTGTGATATAAAAATGAACTAACTTAAAGGGACACTATAGTCACCTGAACAACTTTAGCTTAATGAAGCAGTTTTGGTGTATAGAACATGCCCCTGCAGCCTCACTGCTCAATCCTCTGCCATTTAGGAGTTAAATCCCTTTGTTTATGAACCCTAGTCACGCCTCCCTGCATGTGACTTGCACAGCCTTCCATAAACATTTCCTGTAAAGAGAGCCCTATTTAGGCTTTCTTTATTGCAAGTTCTGTTTAATTAAGATTTTCTTATCCCCTGCTATGTTATTAGCTTGCTTGACCCCGCAAGAGCCTCCTGTATGTGATTAAAGTTGAATTTAGAGATTGAGATACAATTATTTAAGGTAAATTACATCTGTTTGAAAGTGAAACCAAGTTTTTTTTTCATGCAGGCTCTGTCAATCATAGCCTGGGGAGGTGTGGCTAGGGCTGCATAAACAGAAACAAAGTGATTTAACTCCTAAATGACAGTGAATTGAGCAGTGAAATTGCAGGGGAATGATCTATATAGTAAAACTGCTTTATATAGCTAAAGTAATTTAGGTGACTATCGTGTTCCTTTAAGGATTTACTTACCTTTATCAAGCATTGAGTCTTCCTCTGAGCTGCTCACCTCTCTACCTCCCATGACATCATGAAGGTGGCATGGCGATGGCTCAGTCCAATGCTCATCATAAAGTCACTTCCAGTTTTAGGAGAGCAATGTTTTCCTATAGGCATCCACGTCATGTGACCAAGTGTAATTTGGTCAGTGCCACAGACATGTATCTAGTGGTTGTCTGCATGACAGTCACTAGATGTGGATTTAACACTGCAATGTAAACATTGCCATGTTTTTATTTTAAACTGCAATGTTTTACATTTATTCGCATAGTGTTTCTTTAACCCTGCAAACACAATCCTAATTCTATAGTTGTGATCTATGCTAGGTTCCCCCCACTGTGTGGAGGCTCGAAGCGTGAGCTTGACTTACCTTTCAGTCCTTGCCACGCTGGTCTCAAAAGGGAATCTCTGCCTCCTTGGCTGAGATAATCAAGACAATGATCTCAGCCAATCCAATGCTTTCATACAGGACACTAGGAGGCGAGTGTGCATGCACGGCGCCAATCAGATGGGTCTCTATTATTATTATTATTATCATTTATATAGTGCCAACAGATTCCGTAGCGCTTTACAATATTATGAGAGGGGGGTTTAACTATAAGTAGGACAATTACAAGAAAACCTACAGGAACAATAGGTTGAAGAGGACCCTGCTCAAACGAGCTTACAGTCTATAGGAGGTGGGGTATAAAACACATTAGGACAAGAAATGATACTCTCTGATTGAAATAACTGAGTCTATTTTTTCGAATGTGTCTGTAGGAGTTACAGGCACTAGAGGACTTTAAAATAAATTTTGATTTGCATTAAGGAGATGAAAATTAAAGGAACACTATAGTCACTTGTACAACTTTAGCTTAATGAAGCAGTTTTAGTGTATAAATCATGCTTCTCAGGTTTCACTGCTCAATTCACTGCCATTTAGGACTTAAAGCACTCTGTTTCTGTTTATGCAGCCCTTGTCACACCTCCCCTGGCTCTGATTGACAGAGTCTGCATGAAAACAAATGGTTTTACTTTCAATCAGATGTAATTTACCTTAAACAATTGTATCTCTTTCTCTGTAAATTGAACTTTAGTCACATACAGGAGGCTTTTGCAGGGTCTAGCAAGCTGTTAACATAGCAGGGGATAAGAAAATCTTAATTAAACAGTACTTGCAATAAAGGAAGGATAAACTTTACACGACTCTTAACAGGACGTGTTTAGGAAGGCTGTGCAGGTCACATGCAGGAAGGTGTGACTAGGGTTTATAAACAAAGTGATTTAACTCCTAAATGACAGAGAATTGAGCAGTGAGACTGCAGGGACATGATTTGTACACCAAAACTGCTTCATTAAGCTAAAGTTGTTTTGGTGACTATAGTGTCCCTTTAAATTTGTAAGTCTGAACACCCTGCCAGGACTCATTTAAAAAAAATATCTGCTTTTTCTTTTCTCCTTTTTTAATTGTTTTGTTTTCCATTGCCTAATATTCTGTATCGGCAAACTACTATACCTGTGGTGGAATCTCGGTAAAAATAAATTTAGTAGGCCGAGATTACCACGTGGCATGTGTACGTGCATATGCTGACGTATCGATCAGTTGGTTGCACGAGGCAAGATACGATCAGTAGAGTACGGAGCATGTGCAAGAATACAGGATGTAGTATTCCCCTCCTCCATTGTGCTGGACAAGCCATGCGGTCAAGCAGGAAGTTAATTCTTATTTGTATTGATTGGTCAAGAGAATGTGCGGGTGGAGCTTAATATGGGAGGAGTTATGTGCCTATATAAGGAGCCTGCAATATTGTCCGGGGCTCAGAACTTGTTGTATTTTGGTGACGTTAGTCCCTCTGAGTCCCGATCGGTGATCCAATAAAGAATCTCTTCCTTCCTGAAGAAACCTGTGTCCATCTCTCTGTGCTTTGCTTCCGTCAGTTTCTCCGGTATCATACCTATAATATCCGATCATTGACCCTCTCTTCTATCCCTCTTCATTCAAGCACATTTTCACCCCTTTCCACACTCCCTTTTCCCATCTAACCCTATAACATTCAGGAATGCTAATACTGACAAACTCAAAGAGACTTTTGTAATGGTTTATTTATTTCTATACTCTTATCACTTTGAATCCCTTGAAAAATTCACGCCTTTCCTGTTTTATATTTAACAGTGTTTTCCCACAACAACCTTCGCCACTAAGTCCAAAGTGTTTTATTCACTAATTCACAGACGGCAGAGAGTTGGCAAGCAAATTACACAATTTTAGCAAAAATAAATAAATAAGAAGAAATAGGCAATTCTCCAATGTAGGTATTTTCTTATTTTGGTGATATTCAATTCGCAATAACTCTTTGTAATTTTTTTCCACATTTTCTGGTTTTATTTTCCAAAATGTAGACACGCAAAGATTTGAATTTGGAATTAATTTGTGTATTTTAGTGGTAACATTGTGGTGTATGAAATGCAGACTATAGAAAACAAAATTAATAATTGTTATAAAAAGATAAAATGGTAATATGAAATAGCTCATGGTATGTAGCATATTGCTGTGTTGCCCATTTAATATAATGCTATGTGTGAAGCTATGTGTGAAGCCAGCTGTGGTAAGATGCCATGCTATGAGACCTTTGACCTCTGCCAGCTGTTCCTACTGAAACCCCTCCCCCCTTCTATGTCTCCTGCTGCAGGTCCTCCAAGCCTGCACCTTATCCAGCTGCGGGAGGGGGCGGGGCTACAACGTGTGTGACTGACAGCTCCTCCAGCCTGCCACTCAAACCTTCTCGTAGGTGGAAGGGGGCGGGGTCGTAGGCCTGCGTGACTGACAGGAGAGGAGGGGCCGCGAAGACCAGGGCGCTGCAACGTCACCGCGCACGGGAGGAGGACGCCCGGAGCATGGGTCGGAAGCGGTGCGTGGGAGACTGTTCCAAGATGGCGGCGGGCTGCTGTGGGGTGAAGAAGCAGAAACTCTCCAGCTCTCCGCCCTCTGGCTCGGGGGGACCAGGCGGCCCGCACTGCAGTGGAGAGAGCCAGTGCCGTGGGGCGGAGCTGGGGCTCGGGAGCTCCGGGAGTGGCCCGGGTGTGAGCCAGCGGGTGAACGGCCTGGGCTGTGGGAATAGCCTGTCCCCGGGCTGCGGGACTCTCTCTCCAGGCTGTTCGAACGGCCTGAGCCCCAGCTCCCGGAAAATGGTGGTGTCTGCCGAGATGTGCTGCTTCTGCTTCGACGTGCTGTATTGTCACCTGTACGGGTACCAGCCGCCTCGCACACCGCGCTTCACCAATGACCCATAGTAAGTGCTGGGGGACACCAGGGGGATCGTGTGTCCAATGGGTGACGGGGGGATTATATGTCGGGGGGAGGTAAGGTGCTGGGTGGGGGGATCGTGTGGGTAAATGTAGGCTGGGTGGGGGGATCGTGTGGGTAAATGTAGGCTGGGTGGGGGGGATGGTGTGGGTAAATGTAGGCTGGGTGGGGGGGATGGTGTGGGTAAATGTAGGCTGGGTGGGGGGGATGGTGTGGGTAAATGTACGCTGGGTGGGGGGGATGGTGTGGGTAAATGTAGGCTGGGTTGGGGGGATGGTGTGGGTAAATGTAGGCTGGGTTGGGGGGATGGTGTGGGTAAATGTAGGCTGGGTGGGGGGGATGGTGTGGGTAAATGTAGGCTGGGTGGGGGGGATGGTGTGGGTAAATGTAGGCTGGGTGGGGGGGATGGTGTGGGTAAATGTAGGCTGGGTGGGGGGGATGGTGTGGGTAAATGTAGGCTGGGTGGGGGGGATGGTGTGGGTAAATGTAGGCTGGGTGGGGGGGATGGCGTGGGTAAATGTAGGCTGGGTGGGGGGGATGGCGTGGGTAAATGTAGGCTGGGTGGGGGGGATGGCGTGGGTAAATGTAGGCTGGGTGGGGGGGATGGCGTGGGTAAATGTAGGCTGGGGTGGGGGGGATGGCGGGGGTAAATGTAGGCTGGGGTGGGGGGGATGGCGGGGGTAAATGTAGGCTGGGGTGGGGGGGATGGCGGGGGTAAATGTAGGCTGGGGTGGGGGGGATGGCGGGGGTAAATGTAGGCTGGGGTGGGGGGGATGGCGGGGGTAAATGTAGGCTGGGGTGGGGGGGATGGCGGGGGTAAATGTAGGCTGGGGTGGGGGGGATGGCGGGGGTAAATGTAGGCTGGGGTGGGGGGGATGGCGGGGGTAAATGTAGGCTGGGGTGGGGGGGATGGCGGGGGTAAATGTAGGCTGGGGTGGGGGGGATGGCGGGGGTAAATGTAGGCTGGGGTGGGGGGGATGGCGGGGGTAAATGTAGGCTGGGGTGGGGGGGATGGCGGGGGTAAATGTAGGCTGGGGTGGGGGGGATGGCGGGGGTAAATGTAGGCTGGGGTGGGGGGGATGGCGGGGGTAAATGTAGGCTGGGGTGGGGGGGATGGCGGGGGTAAATGTAGGCTGGGGTGGGGGGGATGGCGGGGGTAAATGTAGGCTGGGGTGGGGGGGATGGCGGGGGTAAATGTAGGCTGGGGTGGGGGGGATGGCGGGGGTAAATGTAGGCTGGGGTGGGGGGGATGGCGGGGGTAAATGTAGGCTGGGGTGGGGGGGATGGCGGGGGTAAATGTAGGCTGGGGTGGGGGGGATGGCGGGGGTAAATGTAGGCTGGGGTGGGGGGATGGCGGGGGTAAATGTAGGCTGGGGTGGGGGGGATGGCGGGGGTAAATGTAGGCTGGGGTGGGGGGGATGGCGGGGGTAAATGTAGGCTGGGGTGGGGGGGATGGCGGGGGTAAATGTAGGCTGGGGTGCGGGGGTAAATGTAGGCTGGGGTGCGGGGGTAAATGTAGGCTGGGGTGGGGGGGATGGCGGGGGTAAATGTGGGGTGGGGGGATGGCGGGGGTAAATGTAGGCTGGGGTGGGGGGGATGGCGGGGGTAAATGTAGGCTGGGGTGGGGGGGATGGCGGGGGTAAATGTAGGCTGGGGTGGGGGGGATGGCGGGGGTAAATGTAGGCTGGGGTGGGGGGATGGCGGGGGTAAATGTAGGCTGGGGTGGGGGGGATGGCGGGGGTAAATGTAGGCTGGGGTGGGGGGGATGGCGGGGGTAAATGTAGGCTGGGGTGGGGGGGATGGCGGGGGTAAATGTAGGCTGGGGGGGATGGCGGGGGTAAATGTAGGCTGGGGTGGGGGGGATGGCGGGGGTAAATGTAGGCTGGGGTGGGGGGGATGGCGGGGGTAAATGTAGGCTGGGGTGGGGGGGATGGCGGGGGTAAAGCTTGGCTGGGAAAGGGGGGAGCTGGCGTGGGTAAAGCTTGGCTGGGAAGGGAGGGGGTGTGTGTAGTTATTTTGGACTAGTTAAGTCAAATGTTTAGTTGGTGCAGGTTTAAGAACAGGGCAAGTGTACATTGAAGGCTGTGTATAATTTAAGGATGGAACCAGTAAGAATTCCACTGCTTGTAAAAAAATAACTATTGGGGGAAAGGGCTGTGGTAGGATTAGATGCTAGGAAGGATGCTATATATATATATATATATATTTATATAGGGATTGTAGAATAGTTATATTTAGGGAATAGGTCAGGCATTGCAATTAATGATTGAGACTGGGGGGGGGGGAGCATAATTCACTTTAATTTTAAGGTATTTCAGTGCATACTATGTATTCAATTTCACTTATAATACATCTAAATGACAAGCTTAGAGTGGAGTTTTGCTGATTATAGAAGAAAAAAAATCATCCACATATTTAAAGGTTATTTGGAAGCCCATTGAAGCTAAAGAAAAATGGTTTATTAATAATAAACCTAATCACCATTAAAATACTCTGATAGCCCGTGTAAGGGTTTCCTTTAGTTTTTCTTGTCCTTTCACATAGTTGGTTTCTTTCAACTTTGTCAGGTTATAGGCATTTCCCTTCCTGTGTGATATTTCTTGTACCAGACACTGAATTTGTTTCAAAGCCCCTCTGATCTTCCTGGAACATGCTGGGTGAGTTGCAGACAAGCACACTGCTTCTGTGTGGCTACATTTTTTCAGAGCAGATGGGAACATATGTTGGGTAAATGTCATTTCACTATCTGCAGAAGTGTATTTTAGTCATATAGGTAATATTATTTTCCTATTTAAGTTGGACTGTCATTTGCCAGAGTCCTTTTAAATACAATGTATATGAAGTTGCTCTGTCTAAACAAATGCTCTTCCACTTTTCACTTACAATTTATTACACTAAAATACAAAGTTCGTTCTAATCTGGGAAAGGAGCACATGGAACAGAGGAAAGTTGGTTAATTCAAGAGAAATGTGGATTCAATGTTGACAAGGAAGGAAAATTACTTTATTTCTTCCTTTTAGCATTTATTGTGTGCCAATTTGTGCAGTGTTTTACAATTCTAACATTGGTATATTTAAAAAGACATTGCCCTACACAAATAATGTTGACAGAGCGGCAAAGGCGGCCCTGCAAAAATGAGATTTTCTCTTCCATTCTTGCATTGTAGATTGTCACATGTAAATTACACCTAATCTGACAGGTATGAAGACTCTTTGTTTTTAAAGTACCGGTAATTCATAAAACAGAGAATGTATTTCATCATATAGAACCTTGTGCATACAACTTTCTAAAACTTTCTTTTTAAACAAAGATGTTTTTTATCTTCACTGTACAATAACTGCTCAATAGAATTTAGCAACAATATTGGGTTTATTTTAACAGTGTATGCCGTGTATGGAACAGAAAACCATTGAATTCAGACTTATTTTCAACTTTGACACTGATCTTAGTTTTACTATGCATGTATCAAATATCTTGGAATATTTAGCAATGACAATGTTCTGCAGATTTGCTGATGGTAAAAAAAACAGTATTTTTTATCTGAACGGTTTGCGTTATACATGCTTTATGGGCAGACAACAAAGACTCCATAAAAGTTTTGCATTTTGTAGTGTTATTTCCTGTTCAACACAGTTGTACAATGCAACAACACTCTTGCATATCCTGTCTAATAGAAATAACCTTGTTGTCATATCACAATTGTTCCATAATCACCTCAGAGTTTTTGTTTTTTTCTTTATAACTTTACAAGAAAGGTCTGATTATTTCTCTACTTCTTAGGTAATCTGTACATGGTATTGTTACATGAAAGAAAGATGGCAGGGCGTTTAAAATAAACAACCCAGAACTAGGCGAACCTAGCTAGTGTAAGAAAAAAAAAGAAATCTCTAACTCTGCTGTAGTCGCAAGTTGGCTATTTTTGGCCCCGTTTTGCAATTTGGATTTGAAAAACTTGCCCAAAATAGTTAAATTGGAAACATTTTCCAAGGCAGTCGTGTTTTTTTAGTGTGGCTATTTTTACCTTGAATGTGAAATTAATTTTAGAATCCCAACGATTCACACTTTAATGAATAATTCTATTATCTATGAATTCTTCATGGTATGTCATATCTTAACTGCAGGGTGCAGTAGATATGCTGCCCCTGGAGTCCATTAGGTGCTGCTTTCTGCCTGAGCTAAGAATCGACCGTTTATTGGTTTTGCCGATATTGGTTTTTTTTCGTCAGTTACCGGCATCGGCTTATGATACCGATAGGGCGGGTTGTGGCGGAGGCCCAGCACATGCTATCTTCAGCTCCTCTCTCTAATTCTCGCAAGCCCTCTGCTGCCAAAGCGTTGCCACGAATTATCACTGCAGCACTTCGCACTGCACACGAGGTTAGTGAGAGATGCTGTGAGGACTTGCCGGAAACAAGAGAGTGCCCTGGGTCCCAGCCACTCCCTATTCTTGTTAGTGGCACCTGTTTCATTCATGTATTCTTTGAAGGCAATTTTGGGCACATTCAGGAGTCAACACCAAATTGGTTAAACTGATTAAGAGGAATAGTCTCTTTAAAAGGAAAAAAAAACGCACACTGGAATAAGTCAGACTTAACAAATTTAAAGGAACATTATAGTGTCAGGAATACAAATGTGTATTCCTGAGACTATATAGTTCTAATAGTGCCATTTAGGTGTCTGCCCCACTTGTTCCCTTTAAAATAGTTTTGCTCCCTGAACACTGCTGACCCTGCTCAGCATCCATGGCTGAAATAATCAAGCGTGATGATCTCAGCCAATCCAGTGCTTTCCCATTGAAAAGCATTAAGAGGCTATTGCGCATGTTTGACAAACGCCACAAAGCGCCTCACAGAGATACATTGAATCAGCATATCTCTATGGGGTAAGTTCATAATCTTCATGTAGAGCGTGGATAGGCTGAATGTCAGTGCTGCACTTTATAAAGCCCTGACCAATGAAGCACCTCTAGTGGTCATCTTAGTTACTGCCACTAGAGGTGTTCCTAGGCAGTAATGCAAACACTCCCTTTTCTCTGCAGGGAAAGGCAGTAGACACCAGAACAACTACATGAAGTAGTAATTATTCTGGTGACTAAAGCAGGGTTTGGCAAATCCCAGGTCACCATGGCGACCAGGAAACTCGTCCTGGCGTCTGGGATTTGTGAGCCTGTTCAGTCTCCGAGGTGACCGGCTGCCTTGGAGCAGAGACGGCCAGTCGGCACACAGTGGGTGGTGGCGGGCAGCTGACAGTAAAATGTGTGATCTGGCTAATTATCCATGTCCTGCTCAGATGATAATTCTTAGACTTACTATCTGTTCAATTTTCTTGAAAGAAGCAATAATGCATTATTTAGTATACAGTCAGTCACTTTATACCATAAGGTTTCAGTTTGGAATGCTGTCTCTTCATTCTCTATCCAATCTCAATCGTACCTGGGATAAATACTGAACCTGGCTTTCACGATATTGGACAGTCTTCAATTCTGATATTGAAAGGAAACTGTAAAGGGATTTTCTTTACACACTGATAAAGGAACCTTTCACCTGTCATACTCCAAATAAGAAATCAAACCAATCACAAACAATTTCCTACCTTCACTGGGAGAGGGCCAGGATACTCACGGCACCACAACAAATACAATAGTCTGTAGTAGTTACGGTGTTACTTCTAATTTCCTAAAAATTCTAAATGATGATAATGGTAACAACTGCTGTAGTTGTGATATGGTGAAGTAATTGGGGTTTGTAGTTCCATGCTACTAACCTGGCATTAAAGTTACTGAGACGTAAATTTCTACTCGCCTGGGCTAATTTTTCCACTCTAGTGGAAATTTCGAACTCTAAGTTTATACCACCATTAGTGCTTAGTATATTAAACCTCCGTTATAGGTTCTATTCCCAGGCCAGTTGAAAATTGTATTATTATTTTTTCTCTAAATTGTTAAATGAGTACCACATGTTGGGTTTTCCTAACAACATCCAGGAAAATGGTCTGTTATCATCTGTTCCTAATCAAGTAAACTTGGTATAGGTTTTGAAAAAGGCAAGGCTAGACAGCAATTTATATTAGCAACTCCCTTTGCTGGCAGCCATCACTTTTTAATAGCTTGAGTAACCGTGATTTACTTGTAATGTACATTTATTAGAATACTCTGACGTCTCAAAGATTCTTCCTATGAAGATAATTATGTATTGTTCATAAGAGGACACATTCACTGAAAGAAAAATACTTCCTTTTTTTTTTTTAAAAAACAAACAAAACAGATTTCATTACCCTGATCTACCAAGTTATTAATGTCTTATTTGCAAACAGGTCACTTAAACATTTACTGTAGCTGATGAGATGTGAGTAATTTTGGGAGAATGACTGTATCAGATGGTGTTGTATTCACTTAATAGAGAATTTTCTTTTGCATTTTTTTTCTATTTTTCATTCAGTTTTTTATTTTTCAGTTTTCCTCAATTTAATTAAAATTCTATTGTGATTCACTTTTCACTAATTTTCTGCTCTGAAAATTGAGCTGAATTAATCATTTCTACTTTCTAAGGAATCTCACTGCTGAATTTGACATTTTGTGAGTACAGCAGTGCTGTTTCCTGAAGATATATTTTAAATGGCTTAGTCTTAAGAATCACATGTCAATGGCATAACAATAACAAAGCTGTACTCCCTTTTCCTGGTTATCTTCTAAGGGCACAGGTTGTCATCTGCTAGTAGCAATGCTACACTAGATTAGCACAGTTTAATTTGATCAGTAATCTATTCTAAGCATACTTCTCCCCTTATGTACTTTCTCCCAAATGGATCTTTGATTCACTGAGTGTGTAAGGCTGGTGAGGCTGGCTCTCTCTTATTCAGGTTAAAGCAAGACAGAAGTTTACCTTTCACAAATTCCCAGAACCTTCTATGTGATGATGGCAGGAGAAGATCTTGCATCTAGATGGACTCTATTGAGATGCTGAAGAGAGCACTTTGAATGTTTTAGGTGCACTTCCCTCAGTCTGTATCAGGAATTGTAACAACTGAATTACGCCAGTTCATTTGTAATATTGCTGAGTCACACCATCAGTTATATGGAGATTTAGCTGAATTGTGACAACTGAATGGCTTTCTGCTTCTATTCAGCTGTGGTTTGGTGTTTAATAAATAGACCCGATAGAGCATGCACCTCAACTTTCATCCATGTCTTTTTAAAATCCGAGTCTTGTGTAGAAATGGCCATTCTTCCTTAACTTCCCTTTGCCCTTTTCATTATACTTTTTAGTTTATATGAAATAGTTTTGGCGTTTTTTTTTTTTTGTTTGTTTGTTTTTTAGTTTTTTTTTTTGCCTTGTATCTTCTTCGTTCAACATTAGTCATTTTTGTTTACACCTTCTGTTTACTTTGACCTAAAATGTTTATCCTTTTTAAGATAGATGCTAGTGCTGGGCTCGACCAATCCCAGATCGACATGGCGACTAGGATCTTATTCCTGGCGCCTGGGATTTGTTGGCCCATTAAGCCCCTAAGGTGGCCGGCCGCCTATAAAGTAAAGCCAGCTGAGCGTGGGCGTGCGTTCGATCATCCTGCTTAGGGGAGAGCATTCGGTGTGCGCATGTGCGGGGGAGGCTCCTAGAAGATTGAAGCAGACTGGCAGGTGCGTGAGGGAGCTGTTAACCTCCCTGCTCTGCTTCCTCAAGCATCCTCCAGCCTTGGACCACATTATAATCTCCCCACAAAGAATGTGCAGGCCTCTAAATCTTGTACCTGCCTGACGGTTGATATATGCTACCCGACTGTATCTTTACTGCCTTGTTCAGAATCCAATGTTTGAAATTTACTAGGGCATACCAGACTGCTTTGAGCAGAGTGTTTAATTTCTTCCGGATTCCACAGCCTGTGACTGAAATGTGAAAGATGTGCTCCCCATCCTATCTTTGATGTGTCCGTTGTGATAATCACACTATGCTTGAAAGGAAATCCCATTGACCGAAATCTGTTTCCACCAAAATTACTGTTCTAAGGTTGACATCGAAAGGCTGAACTTGGAATCTAGATCTTCGTCCTTTTTTGTCCAATGCGCTAAGATTTCCTATTAAAGCAGACTTATTGCCCATCTGAAATTGGATGCTCTGGGTTGGAAACAGCTGGGATTTTTGGCCTGGTGACACGGTATTTCCTCCCTAGACAACTTACATGCTTGTCCTGAGGGTTTGCATGGCTTAAAAAGGCCTTTTTTTTTTTTTTTTTTTTTTTAAATTGAGCCCCAAAAATTAACGTTCCAAATTGCGCATGCGCAGTAGCACATTTGGAACTACGGTTGAACGCAAGGACACCCGGGCGTGTGTTCCACTGCAATGCGCAAGCGCCGAGCTCACCATTCCATTGGCGGACTACCCGGGAACGCCTCTTACCCAGAGCCGGTTTCCACACGGCATAAGAAGGCAGACTCTCCAATTGCTCTTCATGCAGGGGACGCAGAGCGGGACACTCGGCTCACCACCCAGGGAGCATTCGGCCAGATCTCCCAGACAGCAACCTGTGCGCATCACCAGATTTAAGTTGTCGGCATGTCCGTCCCCAATGGGACAAGTAAGAATACTGGTGGTCCTGGGAGAATACTGGTGGTCCTGGGGTAAGTCCTGGGCTCTAAAGGGGAAGTAGGAGGGACTATTCAAATTCCTTATTTACTTATTTTCAGTCAGCTTGTCCATCAGGATACAAACCCACTGGTACTGCCACTATATGTTAGGAAAATGTAGTTTAACACTATTGGGTCAGAAACACATTTATGTTCAGACACGAGTTTGTCTTCCTGATCCTAT
Source organism: Pelobates fuscus (assembly GCF_036172605.1). Lineage (NCBI taxonomy): Eukaryota > Metazoa > Chordata > Amphibia > Anura > Pelobatidae > Pelobates > Pelobates fuscus. Next base: position 86,592,781 of record NC_086325.1, on the reverse strand, counting down.
AGTGTTCCTTTAAGGTTCATTTTACAACAACCTATATCTGCATTGGTTGTATTTCACTTAAATGTACCTAATAACCGAAGCACGCGTGCTTATTCTTGGCTGACTATTGTTTTTCCATTTTCATGCACGTGGATTTGTTTCCTTTACGTTACTCTTTATAGGGTTTATTGCAAATTAGTATATTGTTTACTTGTGAACAGTTACACAAATTAGACCTTAAAGGACCACTAGGCACCCAGAACACTTAAGCTCAATGAAGTGGTCTGGGTACCAGGTCCCCCTAGTTTAATCCCTGCAGCTGAAAACATAGCTGTTTTGGAGAAACTGTTTACACTGCAGGGCTAATCCAGCCTCTAGTGGCTTTCTCCTTGACAGCCACTAGAGATGCTTCTGCGATTTAAACTGAGTAAACTGCACATATTTGATGCTGGACATCCTCACGGACCTCCAGTGTCAAAAAAGATCCCCATAGAAAAGCACTGAGTAATGCTTTCCTATGGGCGGGTTTGAATGCACACGCGCCTCTTGCTGCGCATTCTGCTCCACTTGGGAGCTGACGTAGATGGAGAGATCACCAGTGCCGAGGGAGCCCGGCTTTGGATCAAGGTAAGCAAATAAATGGTTAACCATTTATTCGCCATGGAACGTGTGACTAGGGCCAGTTTATGTGACTAGGGCTCTATAGCGTTAGGAATACATATTTGTATTCCTAACGCTATAGTGTTCCTTTAACAGCTGCACTGGCAAATGTGGCTCATTGGTCCAGCTTGTTTTTTGGCCTAAATTTAAAGTTTGGTTTTCAAATTATTGTTTCATGACTAAACCCCTTACAATAAAGTGAAGTGGTTGTGGAGGTACAGAGAAAGGAAGTTTATAAAGCCCTTTCATGAATATCATTCCCTAATGCCTGTGCGATCATAGGTTGTGCCCAGTGATTTACAGGCAATTTTTCTAAATTTTAGATTGTGTGCCAGATCAGGTTTGCATTTGATTAAAATCAATTAAAAAAAAAAAAAATAAAAAAAAATTCTAAAAGGAAAGTAAAATACTTTTAATGTCCGATTTAACCTCTTAAGGGCGTTGGAATGTGTCGTTACGTCTGAACTATAATGGGCTTTAATAGGTTTGGGGCGTAATGACACGTCCTGCAGATGTGGTGTCATCAGAGCTAAATCAATGGATACCTGAGGCACCTCTCTGTCAGCTGGGGCTATTTTTAGACTTTTTTTTGAAGAGCTGTTAAAACCCTGCTCACACTAGGAAACAGGGATATCTCCCCTCTGTCAGCTGTGGCCATTTAAGTGGCCCCAGACCTACCGGTGAGCTGCATGCAGATCTTTCAGTGGTGATCTAAATCCCCATAGACAGCAATGTGTAGTGTGTGCAGGGTTAAACCCTGGTGGGTTCATTTTTAGTGGCCCTAAACGTTTTGATGAGCTGCATGCGATGCTGCATATAGTACCTTTATCCATAGAGAACACTGCATCAACCTTAAAGGAGCACTATAGGGTCAGGAACACAAACATGTATTCCTGACCCTATAGGGTTAAAACCACCATCTAGTCACCCTGGTCCCCTCATGCCTCCCTAAAAATAGTAAAATCTTATATTCAAGTTTGGAAATGCTTACTTTGTCCCTGTTTCCTTTAGACCTGCCCGCTGACATCAGCAGAAGTGGTAGCCTGATCCAATCACAATGCTTCCCCATAGGATTGGCTGAGACTGACAAAGAGGCAGATCAGGGGCAGAGCCAGCATGATTCAAACACAGCCCTGGCCAATCAGCATCTCCTCATAGAGAGGAATTGAATCAATGAATATCTATGAGGAAAGTTCAGTGTCTGCATGCAGAGGGAGGAGACACTGAATGTTTGGATGCATTTTAGCCAGCCATGACCCAGGAAGGATCTCTAGTAGCCACCTGAGGAGTGGCCAGTGGAGGTATCCCTTGGCTGTAATGTAAACACTGCATTTTATCTGAAACAAGTAGTGTTTACAGCAAAAAGCCTAAATGTGCTGATTATACTCACCAGAACAAATACAATAAGCTGTAGTTGTTCTGGTGACTATAGTGTCCCTTTAATTTACAGTGGAACCAACCTATAGCTAAAATTGAAGGATTTTTTTTGTTTCAGAACATCCTTAAAGGTTAAATTAGAAAGGGATTTTTGTTTTATCTACTTTCTCAGTTTTGCAAGGTTATGCTTGTTCTAGGATCATGCCATATTCCTTAATATTGCCATTGTTGCCTGGCACCTCTCACCCTTTTTAATTAGATTGATGCAAAGAACCCTTAGTTGAAGTTAATATGATGTAATGCTAATTTCTGCTTATTCCAGACATTCTGTTTTTCTTCATTGTTCTATTTTTCATTGGAACAACTGTGCCTTTTGTGGGTGTATTCACTCTGGGCTTGCAAAGCTTTGATTAAAAGATACGGTTTATCCAAAGTTTGTTGCGGTTTTAAAACACTGCATTTAAGCCAGGTGTGGTTTTCTGATCTTTGTCACCATTTTCCTTTGCTATAGGCTTGATGCAAAGCCTTATCTAGATTAAAGAGTTTAGGCACCATAACAACCACATCTAAGTGCCAGGAGGTGCCTTGCACACTTAGCTCAATGGGTTAAACCGTTCTCTATAGTTTTAACCCCAAAGTTGCTTCCAGCACTGATACTCTGGTCCCCCCAGGCAGCATTAAGCTTCTTATATGTAAATTTCAGGAAGAGTGCTGCCAGGCAGGGATGCTGCTGAGATCTGTCAGCTGACTCTCAGCCAATCAGTGACTTCCCCGTTTACAAAACTGGTTTGGAAAGCAATGTACCTTTTTTTTTTTTTTTTTTTTTCAAGCCAGTTTTGTGATCACAACGACAACTCTGCCAATAAGCAGCACTCCTGCCCAGCAACAGTCTGTGCTTGCCGTATGCCGCCTGGGAGGTGGGGTATTTGACCATCTGTGCTGGAGGCAAATTTGGAGTTGTCTCCAGCGCCCCTTGGGATAAGAGGTAAGAATGTGCCCAAGGGACTCCTGACACCCTTACCATAGCCTAGCACTAACCCTACAACTAATGCAAACCATACCCCAGCGTTACTGCCCTTAAGCTTAAGGAAACACTGTTAATATCAGTATTGATATGTACAGATGGGTTTCCTACTTAAATCAGTAGTGTTGTTGCTGCCATCTACAGGCTGTTTTCAGCATTGCCGACATCTACATCTGGCAAAGCCCAGCACCAATCACAATTCACATGGGGCCGTACTTGGAGACCCTGTCGGTCTGTCCAGAACCTGTGGGTCTCTTTTGAGCACCTGCCAACATAGAAACATTGTGGCTGAGTGCAATCTGGAAAGCTGCTGTTTAAAGAGATATGCACCACTTGAAAATATAAATAAATATATATATTAAAAAAAATCATATTTAAACCCATGTCTCCCAAATGACTGCATCTCACACACACCCCTGCGCGTGTACGTACGTGCGCGCGCAGGGTGGCCCATAAGTCCCTACCCATCCATATATCTTGTATCCAGTGTAAGTGTGTGCTGGATGGGTGGGGACTTATGGGCCCCCCTGTATACATATACAAATATATTTGTATAATTTAAGTATATATATTTTTACATAATTAGGTCATTTTATTAATTACAATTTGATGGACCTGTCTGGCAATCCAGACAGTCCAGAGAATTTGGCTTGCAAGCCCTAAATTTAACCCTATAACTTTCCAGGACACCATAAAACCTGTACATGGGTGCTACTGTTTACTCAATATCGTCGGTGAAAGTGAAATTTTTTGCATTTTTCACACACAAACACTTTCACAGATGATATAATTGTTGTGATAAGTTTTACTATTTTAAAACACTAATATTTGTGTTCAACGAAGTCTCCAGAGTATAACAGTACCCCCCATGTACTGATTTTATGGTGTTTTCAAAAGGGAGTCAAATATAAGGCTTGAATTTACCTTTTTTCACAATTTGCTAGATTGGTTATGTTGCCTTTGAGATCGTATGATAGCCCAGGAATGAGAATTACCCCCATGATGGCATACCACAAGTACACAACCGAAGGTATTACAAATGGGGTATGTCCAGTCTTTTTTTAGTAGCAAGTTAGTCACAAACACTGGCCAAAATTAGTGTTAAATTAAAATGCCCCCCCCCCCCCCTCCTCCAAGGTGACTAGGTGTCCCCAAGCCCTTAGTCAGTCTCCCCCCCCCCCCCCCACCCAAATAAAAAAGAATCCCCTACCTACCCCCATCACCCTAAAAATAGTGAGGGGGGGATAAAAGAACTAACTACATGTAAAAAAAAAAATAACTTGTCATTTCAGGTCTTTTTTTCTAAAATCTTAATTTTTCCGCCCCCCCCAAAAAAACAAAAACCATAATCCCCGTCGAACTTGTAAAAATAAAATAAAATAAAAACCAGAGCGCCCCAAGAAATCAGACGAAAAAGAAAAACCTGACGCTAAAAAAAATCCATCTTCACCCGGCGAGTGCACGGCGCAGACTGAGCTCCGCAGGGTGGGGAAAGGCTTATAAAGCCTTGCCCCGCCCTGCAATAAGGCTCAGATCACTCTGATTGGATGGCTTGAAATCCATCCAGTCAGAGTGCTCTGTGTCATTTTACACAGCGTGGGAAAATGCCAATGAACTTTCCCATGCTGTGTAAAATGACTAGCACTCTGGTTGAAATCAAAGTCAACCAATCAGTGTTCTGAGCCTTATTGCGGGGCAAGGCTTTATAAGCCTTTCCCTGCCCTGCAGAGCTCAGTCTGCACCGTGCCCTCGCCGGGTGAAGATTAATTTTGTTAGCGTCGGGTTTTTTTTTCCGTCTTTTTTTTTTTTTTTAATGCAAGTAGTTATTTTATTCCCCCCCTCACTATTTTTAGGGGGGGGGGGGGTTCGTAGGGGATTTTTTTTTTTTTAAGGGGGGTGACTAGGGATTTGTGCACCCCTAGTTACCTTGGAAGGGGGGGGGGTAATTTAGGGCCCTCCTCCCCCCTCCCTCCCCAATTATCATTTATGGGGGAGGGGGGGGTACTAAGGTGTTTTTTTTTTTGTGAGCAGTTCACTGTTTAATAAGCATGCCCCTACTCGCAGAATTTACTAAAATTAAGTAATCTTTACTTAGTATTAGTAAATGTAGCTGAAAGACCAAGATGGGTCTTTCAGCCTTTTTGTAGTTAAAAGGCGCTTAGTAGATAGCTCCCTAATTCCATAGGGATTAGGGAGCTATCTACTAAGCGGCTGCAAGACGCAACCAGCAGCACGTATCCGATCACAGTTTTATTCATTAGAATGAAATTCCAAACCGAACAAAGTCCTGAATTGCGTTCTAACATGAATGGAGAAACTGTTCTCATTCAGTTAGGACGCAATTCGGTAGTTTTGACGGTATCCTGTGTAAGTGACAGGACGTTCGGGAATACTGACAGGATGCATCGCGGGAACAGGGAGGAAAGGTAACAATTATGGGAAAATGTATCTGACCACCAAAAATGAAGCACACTTTGCTCCTCCGCTGGTCAGACATGGTCAGGCGTAGGAAACCTCCATAAGACAAGTAGTCCCTACTTTTTTGTGTTTTAAAGAAAATTAGAGCAGATGGGAAGAAATGAAGAACAGATCCTGACAGAGGGAGAGAAGAGGAATCGATTAAAGAACTGTAAGCTCGGCATGACAGTGACGCTTTAAGGGTTTAAACAAATGTATAAACCAAAAAAAGTTTGAGAAATCTCTAAACTTGGTCAGATTGCATTATTAGGCACACCTCTCAGCTAGGCAAATTTCTTCACCCCACCCCCCTTACTCCCCTAGCTCCGTGTCAGACAGGTCCACTAATGACAGAAATGGGGCATCATGGTGCAGGAGAGAAACCAGACACTGGAGTCTGCTCTGCTTGACCACACTGATCAGACTAGCCTCTCGTACCCTCTCCCACCTCCTGCCCCCCCCCCCCCCCTTGAGTGGGTGTGGAAAGTACTAAAAAGCAGGTTAACATGATATATATCACATTCACCTGCTTTTTTCAGCCTGCATAGTGGGGCAACTGTCTTATTCAAAACTAAAGCGTTTTTTTTTTTTTTTTAATTCTTTATTTTTCATGTGCTCAGATTAACAATAGGCGCGCAGAGCCACGACAGCTTCTGCACACATTTTCATAACAGTTTACAGCGTAGACAGCACACATTTTTTTTTTTATAGATATGACATGAGGAATACAGGTAGTTAAACATAAAGATAGTAGGTAGCGTTTAGCTTGCTAGAGTGAACGTGCATTTGTCTTGTCTAGTAGCGCTGAAGTATGCATATCCAAGATATTGCATCACTAGTAACGACAGCTATAATGGTAGGATATATGTTGCACACTATGAATTTTTTATGCAGGCATAATAAACAGCATATTGAAGCGTAAAATGTTAAACAAGTAAAATTATTAGGCAAACACGTGACAATGTAAGATTAATTGGGGACAGGCTATCTGAGCGCATGTCTAATAAGTGCTGCATAAGATCATAAAAACATAAAAGTTCCTTACAAAATAATACAGTTCAAAACATACCATTACTGAGGGGTCAAGAGTATACAGACTAGGTAATGGTTTGGCTAGCCTTTGACACATATATGCAACAGCGTGGAAGACACTGCAAGGGGTGTAGCAGTGGTAGTTAAAACACAACATATGGTATAATAAACGGGCTATGAGGCTTTGAAAAACATCTATGAATGAGTCCCAAAGGCTAAGTCCAGACAGAAGTATGCCAGGTTCAGGTAGGGAGACCTGTACATGTTGGGGAGTCCCCAGGGTATATCAGTTTTGCAGAGCCGTCCGTGTTTGTGCCGAGAGACAGTCCAGGGCCTCTTGCCTGTTCAGCTGATGCCCAGTCTGTTCTGTGTTCGTGGGTCACTCTGCGTTGGGCTTGTGTTCCGCCGGTATGTACCTTTTGCAAGGATGTGAGGTGGTAGCCCACACTGTCGCAGTTCAATGCGGTGGGTCAGTGGACGTGATGAGTGTCGCTTGGGTGAGTCAGGAGGCTGGGGTAGAGTTGCCCTTGCGGTAGAGGGAGCCTGAGGTGTGCCCATGCTGTGTCTTGTTCGTGTTCGCCGTTTCGCCGCACTGTGTGGGTAAGCGGTTTGTTTGTCTCGGTTTCTCGCTGGTTTGGGCCTCCCCTGGGGTGCCGTGTGACGCTGCGGGTCGGGCGGTGAGCGGCTTGGCGGGTGTCTGGAGGTGGGCGTTAGCAGAGCCCCCTGTCTCAATCTGTGCTCGAGCTTAAGCCAGAAGTTTGTGAAAATTAGTTCCAGGCTGGACACAGGGGCTTGTTGTACCCCCTGTCTGTTCGTAAACCGCGTGGTCGCCGCCATCTTTGGTGGATCTCCCTGAGCTCCGATTTGTGCCATGCATGTTTCTGCCATAGCTGGTGGACCGGGATCACCCCCACCGGTCCGGGGGGGGGTTACGGGGTACCCGTTTGTAGCACTCGGCTCGCGGGTCGCTCCAGGCTGAGAGCTCGGCCGCCGCTCCCGTCCCATGCACACCCGGCCACATGCCTCCACGAGTATAGCCTGCCGTCTGTCGTCCATTCCTGGGCCGCATTACCGGTTTACCGTATGGACTAAAAGTCAGTGCGTTGCTTGGGGTCATTTTGTGTCTTTTTCGTGGGTCAGGAGTGACCATTTAGTAGTTGTAGCTTAGATCAGGAGGGAGCCTCAAGCAGGCACGTCTTCCCTCCATGACAGTCAGGCCCCGCCCCCCAAAAACTAAAGCTTTTTAATGAGACTCATGTCTCAGTGAATCATGCCCCTTTTAAATGGATGTGCCGCTCACCTTGAACATTGCATACAGCTCATAGGTCAGCTTGCATGCCGAGCATCTGATAATCTGTGTATGTTGCATTTGCTGGAGATACTAATAAATATAAGCTTAATTTTATTTATAATTTGTGTCACTGTTGATGTGTTCTTCTTTTAAAACAAAAGTGAATTAGTTCGGACAACTGTATGAGTTGTTTTTTTCTAAATTTAAACCTCAGTATTCAGGTTTAATTGCCGTGTTGGCACTTTGAGGGAAAAGAAAAGTCGCCATTTATTGCGGTTTGGGCACTCTGGCTCAAAAAGGTTCGCCATCGCTATTATAGAGCTTTGAGGAAGTACAAGGCAAAAGGATCACAGGAACCAGGTGGTGCTAAAGGATACAAAATGCTGTGTTGCATAGTCATTGCAGCAAGTGATTAATGCTTTGGGGAGCTTTATTTACAGAATATATCTGTAATCCCTTAGTTTCTTGGTCACCTCAATATCACAGAAAAGGGACCTAGTACAGAGAATTTCACTTTACTGGAAAGGAGTGTTAAAAAGATGTCCATGATCAGACCACCTAGGCTACATGGGAGAGGGCAGTCTGCCTGCTGTGGCTTACTTTAGTCAGCATAAGCACTCGGTCGTTTAAGTGATTATGGTGCATCACTTGGAACAATGACTTCTTCTGGTGCACCTGATAAGAAAAGAGAATCAGGTCTCCAAAGATATTGGGCTACACATTCGAGGTATGTCTCTCATTGTGCAGCAAGTCTTCCACTTATGCTGTTTCAGGACATTGCCATGGCAACTCATCTCAAAGTTGAGTAGATGTGCGTCCTTGATGTAATGTGTACCTTGTGTACCTCCTGAGATGCTTAGAAAGCATTTATATCATGCTGTATACACACAAACAGTGTAGCACAGAGAAAATGATTGTCATAAATCAAGGAGCTTGGGGAAATTCTCTCAAACCAGGTAACATTAAACCTTTCCCAGCCTGCTTTCTCTGTATGGAATCTATGGGAAACCATGTAGATTCCACTGCCACTGTTTTGCATAATTTTGCCAAACATCAGCAAATGAGAGAAAGGGAGCAAGCTAAAAGCCAACTGCTTTACACTTTTTGTAACTTTCCAGACTACCCTACTTGGGATCGACCAATATTACTTTTTTAGGAGGGATCGACCGATATTGATTTTTTTTTTTTTTTTTGTCGATGCCGATAATCTGTGAACTATCAGACCGATAGCCAATAACATGCCGATATTCTGTACATTTACCATTTTGGAAAAATAAACTATTTCTAAAGGTAAATGCACAAAATATACATGCCACGTGTAGTGGATGCAGTGTGTTTAGACAGGGGAGCTTGTGTGTGTTTGTGTAGTGTGTATATATTGAATGCAGTGTGTGTGTGTGTGTGTGTGTAAAAGTGAATGCGGTGGGTGTGTGTAAAAGTGAATGCGGTGGGTGTGTGTAAAAGTGAATGCGGTGGGTGTGTGTAAAAGTGAATGCGGTGGGTGTGTGTAAAAGTGAATGCGGTGGGTGTGTGTAAAAGTGAATGCGGTGGGTGTGTGTAAAAGTGAATGCGGTGGGTGTGTGTAAAAGTGAATGCGGTGGGTGTGTGTGTAAAAGTGAATGCGGTGTGTGTGTGTGTAAAAGTGAATGCGGTGTGTGTGTGTGTAAAAGTGAATGCGGTGTGTGTAAAAGTGAATGCGGTGTGTGTAAAAGTGAATGCGGTGTGTGTGTGTAAAAGTGAATGCGGTGTGTGTGTAAAAGTGAATGCGGTGTGTGTGTAAAAGTGAATGCGGTGTGTGTGTAAAAGTGAATGCGGTGTATGTGTAAAAGTGAATGCGGTGTGTGTGTGTGTGTGTGTGTGTGTAAAAGTGAATGCGGTGTGTGTGTGTGTGTGTGTGTGTAAAAGTGAATGCGGTGTGTGTGTGTGTAAAAGTGAATGCGGTGTGTGTGTGTGTAAAAGTGAATGCGGTGTGTGTGTGTGTAAAAGTGAATGCGGTGTGTGTGTGTGTAAAAGTGAATGCGGTGTGTGTGTGTGTAAAAGTGAATGCGGTGTGTGTGTGTGTAAAAGTGAATGCGGTGTGTGTGTGTGTAAAAGTGAATGCGGTGTGTGTGTAAAAGTGAATGCGGTGTGTGTGTAAAAGTGAATGCGGTGTGTGTGTAAAAGTGAATGCGGTGTGTGTGTAAAAGTGAATGCGGTGTGTGTGTAAAAGTGAATGCGGTGTGTGTGTGTGTGTAAAAGTGAATGCGGTGTGTGTGTGTGTGTAAAAGTGAATGCGGTGTGTGTGTGTGTGTGTGTGTGTAAAAGTGAATGCGGTGTGTGTAAAAGTGAATGCGGTGTGTGTAAAAGTGAATGCGGTGTGTGTGTGTGTGTGTAAAAGTGAATGCGGTGTGTGTGTGTGTGTGTGTAAAAGTGAATGCGGTGTGTGTGTGTGTGTGTGTGTGTAAAAGTGAATGCGGTGTGTGTGTGTAAAAGTGAATGCGGTGTGTGTGTGTGTAAAAGTGAATGCGGTGGGTGTGTGTGGAAAGTGAATGCGGTGGGTGTGTGTGGAAAGTGAATGCGGTGTGTGTGTGTAAAAGTGAATGCGGTGTGTGTGTGTGGAAAGTGAATGCGGTGTGTGTGTGTGGAAAGTGAATGCTGTGTGTGTGTGTGTGTGTGTGGAAAGTGAATGCTGTGTGTGTGGAAAGTGAATGCTGTGTGTGTGTGTGTGGAAAGTGAATGCGGTGTGTGTGTGTGGAAAGTGAATGCTGTGTGTGTGTGTGTGTGTGTGTGGAAAGTGAATGCTGTGTGTGTGTGTGTGGAAAGTGAATGCTGTGTGTGTGTGTGTGGAAAGTGAATGCTGTGTGTGTGTGTGTGGAAAGTGAATGCTGTGTGTGTGTGTGTGGAAAGTGAATGCTGTGTGTGTGTGTGTGTGGAAAGTGAATGCTGTGTGTGTGTGTGTGTGTGTGTGGAAAGTGAATGCTGTGTGTGTGTGTGTGTGGAAAGTGAATGCTGTGTGTGTGTGTGTGTGTGTGTGGAAAGTGAATGCTGTGTGTGTGTGTGTGTGTGTGTGGAAAGTGAATGCTGTGTGTGTGTGGAAAGTGAATGCTGTGTGTGTGTGGAAAGTGAATGCTGTGTGTGTGTGGAAAGTGAATGCTGTGTGTGTGTGGAAAGTGAATGCTGTGTGTGTGTGTGTGGAAAGTGAATGCTGTGTGTGTGGAAAGTGAATGCTGTGTGTGTGTGTGTGTGTGTGTGTGTGTGTGTGTGTGGAAAGTGAATGCTGTGTGTGTGTGTGTGGAAAGTGACTGCTGCGTAATGTGTGTGGAAAGTGACTGCTGCGTAATGTGTGTGGAAAGTGAATGCTGCGTAATGTGTGTGGAAAGTGAATGCTGCGTAATGTGTGTGGAAAGTGAATGCTGTGTGTGTAAAGTGAATGCGGTGTGTGTGTGTGTGTAAAGTGAATGCGGTGTGTGTGTGTGTAAAGTGAATGCGGTGTGTGTGTGTGTAAAGTGAATGCGGTGTGTGTGTGTGTAAAGTGAATGCGGTGTGTGTGTGTAAAGTGAATGCGGTGTGTGTGTGTGTAAAGTGAATGCGGTGTGTGTGTGTGTGTAAAGTGAATGCGGTGTGTGTGTGTGTGTAAAGTGAATGCGGTGTGTGTGGGTGTGGGTGTGTGTGTGTGTGTGTGTGTAAAGTGAATGCGGTGTGTGTGTGTAAAGTGAATGCGGTGTGTGTGTGTGTAAAGTGAATGCGGTGTGTGTGTGTGTGTGTGTGTGTGTAAAGTGAATGCTGTGTGTGTGTGTGTAAAGTGAATGCTGTGTGTGTGTGTGTGTGTGTAAAGTGAATGCTGTGTGTGTGTGTGTGTGTAAAGTGAATGCTGTGTGTGTGTGTGTGTGTGTAAAGTGAATGCTGTGTGTGTGTGTGTGTGTGTAAAGTGAATGCGGTGTGTGTGTGTGTAAAGTGAATGCTGTGTGTGTGTGTGTGTGTGTGTAAAGTGAATGCGGTGTGTGTGTGTGTGTGTGTGTGTGTGTAAAGTGAATGCTGTGTGTGTGTGTGTGTGTGTAAAGTGAATGCGGTGTGTGTGTGTGTGTGTGTGTAAAGTGAATGCGGTGTGTGTGTGTGTGTGTGTGTGTGTAAAGTGAATGCGGTGTGTGTGTGTGTAAAGTGAATGCGGTGTGTGTGTGTGTGTGTAAAGTGAATGCGGTGTGTGTGTGTGTGTGTGTGTGTGTAAAGTGAATGCGGTGTGTGTGTGTGTGTGTAAAGTGAATGCGGTGTGTGTGTGTGTGTAAAGTGAATGCGGTGTGTGTGTGTGTGTGTAAAGTGAATGCGGTGTGTGTGTGTGTGTGTAAAGTGAATGCGGTGTGTGTGTGTGTGTGTAAAGTGAATGCGGTGTGTGTGTGTGTGTGTGTGTAAAGTGAATGCGGTGTGTGTGTGTGTGTGTGTGTAAAGTGAATGCGGTGTGTAAAGTGAATGCGGTGTGTGTGTGTGTAAAGTGAATGCGGTGTGTGTGTGTGTGTGTGTGTGTGTGTGTGTGTGTAAAGTGAATGCGGTGTGTGTGTGTGTGTGTGTAAAGTGAATGCGGTGTGTGTGTGTGTGTGTGTAAAGTGAATGCTGTGTGTGTGTATGTGTGTGTGTAAAGTGAATGCTGTGTGTGTGTATGTGTGTGTGTAAAGTGAATGCTGTGTGTGTGTGTGTGTGTGTAAAGTGAATGCTGTGTGTGTGTGTGTGTGTGTGTAAAGTGAATGCTGTGTGTGTGTGTGTAAAGTGAATGCGGTGTGTGTAAAGTGAATGGATGTAATTTGTGTAAAATGGGGTAGGGTTGGGCATTTTTTATTTTAATTTTTAATATTTATGTACAGAATATCGGTATATTACACGTCTTAAAAATAAAAATGACAATTTGAAAGTCCTATTGGATAGACTGTTACCATGTCCTGTACAATTTTTTTTTTAATTTTTTTTTTTTAAATCCCTGTAAATGCCAAAGGAGACATCTAATATTGATTCCTGTTTTCATGTTTGGTACCCCCTGCTTTTACATGCATAAAGGAATAGGAATATTTTCTTTGAATTTGGGAAGATAGTAGTGCTGTAACTTAATTATGTTCTTGCAGGCCTATTCATCATACGTAGATGCAAGGAAATGACCTAATGAAGTTGCCTGGTACTCTAAATATAACTTCCAATAATTCAATATGAAGTCCTATAAATGAATTAGTGATGTCTTTGTCCATTCAGGTCTTAAAGTAAGTGAAGTCTTGATTTCAGTGAAAGTGAAAGAACATGCTAGCTAATGCTTTAATAGTAGATGCCAATTTGTATTTTTATATGTACCTACTTCCCATCTGTATTAAGTGTATGCTGGGAATTTAGCATATCACATCTTACTCATATAGCAAGCACGGAGGGTCCTTCATTAGTTTAAAATGTGAGAGCTGGTATTTTAATTTACAAATATGTGCAGGATTTTTTTTTTTTTTTTTCCTCTTGCTTGTCTAGTCACTAGTGAAAACGACTAATCCCTTACTTTATATTCAGTCCTGTTACGCCACAGTATTTGTGCTTTTCTTCATGGGGGGAAAAGAAATCCGCTAGGAACCACAATTTCCAGTACGAACACACTAGTAGTACCAAGTATATCAGCGAAAAGCCACTGTAAAATAGGTTTCCAAAATTTCCCATTAGCACCATCTAGGTACTTGATGAAGTGAAGAAATTACTGGCTTGCTGGAAGGAATGCAAGGTTTAAATACAGTACAATGTTTACTTAAAGAGGAGGCGGCCTGGAAATTAGGGGGGAAATGATCTCACAATAGACATTAAACACAGCATATTGCCCAACAAACTGTAAGTTACCTAAAAGTACTGACCCATAAAGAATTGCTTATTGCAAGCAAATCGCAATAATTTAATGGAGTTCTATGCTGCTTTTTGTAAGTGTCAAGGCATATAAGTACAGCCATAAAAAACACATCCCTCCTGCTAACTATAGGATCAGGGACCAGTTCAAATTCAGGACCCTCAAGCTCCTTCACAGAGCGTACTGTATTTTTTTTAGGTGGCGAGAGAGGTGGTATCCGGGATATCCTGACACACACGTAGATGGGGGAAGATTCCATTACACTGTATGTATTCCCTCTTAACATGTTGCTGCAGTTTATATTGCGGGGTGACCTAGTCTTCGAAAGCACTACATTCATTGCTTTATGGAAGAGCTGATCCATGTTTACATTACAGCCATTTGGAGTGCATTGAAAGGTGTACACTAAAACTTACACTTGGTATATCTGAATGTAAACGCTAGAAATATATGTACATAATTACTTTCTGTTTAAAGAAATTTACACAAAGTTTCTTCGGTGCTCCTTGTTGTACTGCCTAGGCCACATAGTTGGCAACTTTTGGCACTCCACATATTTTTGGGCTACTCTCCCCTAATGCTCTGACAGCTTTTTGGTTGTAAGAGCATTATGAGAGGTGTAGTCCAGAACATCTGGAGTGGTGAAAGTTCCCTACTCCTGGTAGGGATTCTGTCTGCATTTCCCTTCCTCATCAGATTCTAATCCTGCAACTTCCTGCCGGGCGGATACAAACGTGATCCCCCAAGAGCTGTTCATACAACACTTAGGATGAGAGAAGCTTCTCTGTAAACTGATAGCAGCCATAACATGGCTGTTCTTACTTTAAATATATCCTTTATTCACTGTCTAGTGAAAAGGTCAATGTGAGCCAGAAGGCAAAGCTGTGATCCCACAGCTTTACGCTCTCTCCAGGGATATGTGAAGTCTGCACTCCATATGCAACTTGGATTGACCTACAGACACGTGACAAATATCAAAGGAACCCAAATTCTACGCTCATAGATGTGGACTTTCAAGAACCCAATTGATTCTTTAAAATATTACTGTTTGGGGGCGGGGCCCCACGGGACACATTAGGGTTAACTACCTTACCTTCTCTGTACTCCACGTGGAAATAAGCAACACATAGCCCGCACTGGCTAATCAAGATGGCGACTGCTCTATTGTCTGACCAACAGGGCTTACAAGCGCATCAATATTACTCAGCTGACCTCACCTCGCAAGGCCCGGATGCAATATTCCAACGCTTTTGGCAGAAGTTGGAGGAGCGTACCCAAGCTTCTGAGACAGACCGGCAAAAGGCTTCGCACACAAACAAGCCACCAGACCAGAGTGTGCCTCCACAGGGAGAGTGCACAGCAAGCTCCCAGGCACAAAGATGCTTGCCTACCCGAGCCAAGAGCTACTCGAGACCTCCCCGCCAAGCATCAACCACCGAAGCGGAGCAACCACAGTATGCTGCATAGACCAGCCAGACCCCCTGCTTGCTCAAGAGGGAAGATAACCTCGGTATCGGTGAGGGTCCATGTCTGCAAACAAACGCCAGCCATCATGCAAGCGTGGAGTTGGAGAAAAGCTCGGATATGCCATGCCACTAAAGCATATTTCCCGACCGTTCCTGCACACGCATCAACCCTGCCGATTGTTGGAATTGGTTGATTCCGGGACTGCACCTATAATCCGAGCCTTGCTCAGAGAGTGGAAGCAGTTGCATACCCAGATGACTCCACATTGCTTTTTATGATTTCAGTTTTCTGCTATTGATTTTGTATTGTTTATTGTGTTCCTATCTATTCCACACTATCCCTAGTGTGGAGTACCCTTGCATTAGCGCTAGTTTGCCCCAGGGTCCACTGGCCTTAAGCGTTAACTGTAAGCTGAATGACCACATGTGCTCATATGATTACCTTAGGGTAAACCTGTCATACCACCATGATCTCATAACTCACTCCAGCTATACCTGCTAGTCGTTAAACTGACTGCAGGATTAAATAACTGAGTGCATGTTTTACTCAATCTTATTAGTTCCTACAGTAACAAAAAAAAATATTACTGTTTGGACATATTTATTTTTGGGAGCATTTTGTATAGAACTCTAAACATGCAGGTTTCCAAGGGGTAGCATGGATTTAAAATTCCAGAAATCTTTCAGTCTGTGTATTAGACCTCCTTGTGGCAAATTGTTCATATAAAATCTATACAAATGTTCATGTGGTAGTTAGGGATAGGGGAATTTATAGATTTCAGTTGATTTATCAGAAATATGCAGAATATCAACTCAAATAATCTGTATTGGTCTAGTAGTTTACCAATATTGCCAATGACTCTCCTCTCCCAGTAATTGCACACTGTCTTCTGCATCCGAAAACTACAGCCGCAAGCCAATGAGTTGCTAGGTTGCAACCACATCATTCCTTCCTGTGAGTTCCGGTGTGCAGAGCTCAGCTGAGACTGTGAATAATCTACAATATTGTACTGGGCTGGCTACCCGAGAGTGATAAGTGTCAATGCTGTCACACTCTCAGTAACATGACTGTACATGCTTGGATCTCACTGGTCAAAGCATATACTGCCTGCGTGAGAATGATAGGAGTGTGCTGTCAGCATGTATAGTTAATACCAGATTGTTTGGTCAAACTTAGTGACACTCCACTGCCCAAATACAAAATAAATCAAAATCAGTTTAGTCGATGTACCCCAAATTAAAACATAAATGCTTTAAATGATGCATTATATCTAAAATGCTCTTTCAAAACCTGCATATCTTTTCTACACCTTCATATCTCTTATATTTTTAACACGCATATATATATTTGTGTGTGTGTGTGTGTGTGTATGTATATGTGTGTTAAAAATGAAAAATAATAAAATAAAGGCCTGGGAGTTTGAGGGTTCTGTGCAGTATCTTAGCTGTTCCTAGAACTGCACTCTTCTGGAGAGTGATCTCGGATGTCCCACCTAGAATATGTTGAAGCCACTCCCCAACTTGGGAGTCACAGCCCAGAATGCTCCTATCACAACTGAGACTACTACTGCCTTAACTTTCCACATCCTTTCTAGTTCTTCTTTCAGTACTTGGTATTTGTCCACCTTCTCATGTTCGTTCTTCCTGATGTTATTGGCACTGGGTATAGCCACATCCACCACGACTGCAGTCTTTCGTTCCGTGTCTACCACCACGATGTTGGCCAGCACTTGCTTGTCTGTCTGGATCTTGAAGTGCCACAGGGTCTTAGCCCTGTCATTCTCAACTACCCTTTGTGGTATCTCCCATCTGGACTGTGCAGATGTTTCTGTACACAATCCCAGCAACTTGGTTGTCTCTCCCCGTGTATGCTGTTCCTGCTAACATCTTGCATCCTGCTACTAGGTGATGGACTGTGTCAGAAGGCCTCTTTGCACAGTCTGCACCTTGGGTCTTGTCTGGTGTGGTAGACTCCAGCTTCTATTGATCTTGTTCTGAGTGCCTGCTCCTGCGCTGCTTGGATTAGTTCTTCAGTGCTGTATTTCAGTCCTGACTTTTCCAACCACTGGTAGGATTTTGTCATGTGAGCCACATCCACTATCTGTCGGTGGTAAACCACATGGGGAGGTGTTTCTTGCCAAAAGCCTCCTTTTTCTGCATCATCGATCTGTGGAAGTCTCAGGCATTCCTTTAGCAGTTCATCTTTGGGAGCCATCTTTGTGATGTACTTGTGGATGCTCTGTGTATCATCCAGGACTGTGACCTTGACACTCATCAGGCCCCGACCTCCTTTCATCCGGCAGGTGTATGGTCTCTGGGTGCTGGATTTCGTGTGGAATCCTCCATTTATAGTGAGTAGTTTGCTAGTCTTGACGTCCATGACCAGTTCTTCTCTTGGCCAGGTTATTATTCCAGCTGGTTACCTGATGACCTGGAATTTCTTCCTCCTCATGGTGTATGCTTAATTTCTTATGTAGTCCATTAATTTCCAGTTGTGACACTAGATTTCTCTTGAAGATGTTCAACCGTTGTGTAACCAGCGGTTTTGGTGTTAGGGTAGGCTCTTGTTCATCCATAGCACCCTCATACGTTTCATGTAGCCTCTCTCATTGGGTCTGCTTTAGTAGTAGCATTCAAGCAGGTCTAGGTTCTCTCTCCGTGTCCAGGAATGATTTGTTTCCCAAAATTGGCGTTCAAATTAGTTTTTTCATTTTTCACAAACCAATATTAATGCTAACTTTGGCCAGTGTGTGCGACCAAGTGGCTATTTATTGCAGTAAAAGCAAACAGTATTATGACATCCACAGTTAAAATGTCACGTAGAACTAAAAAAAAGTCTTAATTTCTCACTTTTTTTTTATTCTTATTAAATTGTTTCGTAGCTAAATATTTGATGTTAAATGAAAGCCCTGTTTCTCCTGAATAAAATGATTTATAATAACTGTGGGTACACTTAATATGAAAGAGGTGAATTACGGTTGAACAGACATAGTCAAACTCCAAGTTTTATTTTGATCAAAACGTGTACATTTGGCTCAGTCCTTAAGGGGTTAAACAGAGTTTGTGATAAACAGCCAAGCTTGAATTAATAAAGATATGGTAAACAAGAGGATATCTTTCTTGTCCAACACTATGAAAGTAGTAAATAAGGATGCTTCACCACAGTAGCTAGGGGTTTGAGTCCTAAATGGATATAGACAAACAATCAGATGTAGTAAGGCACCATATAATACTAGTTTTTAAAACTTATCCTTTATTTGATATACCGGTAGTTTAAAATTGTAAAAAGTTTTTTAAAAAGTGGATATATACAAATATGTGTAAAAGGGAAAAGAAAAATGTCTAGAATGAAAAAATGCTAATAGCAGAGTGTCCAATTAAAAAATAAAGACTTAAATGAGACTTAGAGATAAGTACTAGTTAGATTCTCCTGGAGGGCATACAATGCTATAATTAAATCAAAAGAATTGATACAAAGTTAATGAAGTAGTCAAAATATATAAATAAGGGGGGCGGAGCCAAGCAAGCAAACGAGAAAGACGCACGCAGATGAGCTCCCGGTCCAAAGCACCCGTTATAACGCCTATACAAAGCATAGCAAAGACACCCCACTGCTCCACAGAGGATATGGGGAGAAAGACAAAGAAACAGAGACCAGATAAACCCAAAACTGGACCAGATATCGGAGATTTGTTCCGACAGGTACAGAGAGCGCATGGGCCCAAAATGGCCGCGGACTTTGATGGATATACTGATTCCTCAGACGACATGGGCCTGGAGGAATACCCGGGCGGTATGTTTGCCCCGTTAACACAGCCGACCTCGAAAACGGGGCCACCAACCCGTTAACCACGGAGACACTGCGAACTATGCTGGGGGATCTGCAGAAAGTGCTGCAAGCCGATATGGCCCAGCTAAGAACAGACCTGACTGGCATGGTGACCCGTATCGGTACACTAGAGGCCTCATCTGACACAGGCCCAGGCCATACTGGAACTCCGGATGGAGGTACAGGCCCTTAAACAGCAACAAGAGGCCACCAACCTACGATTCACGGCCCTGGAAGATCTCAGGCGCCGCAATAACGTAAAAATAAGGGGAGTCCCTGATTATGTCCCGACAGAGGAACTCCCGCATCTGGTACGCAGATTAATCAGAGTACTCTTGACCCCGAAACAAGCCAAACTCACCTCAATTGACGCGGTCTTCCGAGTCCCCAAGCCACAAAGAGCTCCGGTATCGGCAACCCGGGATGTGGTGGTGAAGTTCCGCACGGGCGCAGACAAAGCAGCACTACTCACAAGCCTCAAAGGTAAAACTCCATTCACCTTCGAGAACATGGCCCTTACCTTTTACACGGATCTATCCGGAGACTCTTCAATGGCGGCGATCCCTCCAACCCTTCTCAGCACTTCTGAGGCAAAGCGGCATAACTTACCAATGGCGCACTCCGAGAGCACTACAGGTACAGAGAAACCACGCGACCTACACGGTAACAGGCCCCCAGGGAGCGGAGTCACTACTTACAACCCTCGGCTTGCCTGAGGACTCCCTTGCTCCTCCAGGGCATCCTGCGACCTCATCCTCTGCGACCTCATCCTCTGCGACCCAACGACGATAAAACCTTTTGAGCCACGGGGGAAAAAAAACGGAGGCAGAAGTTGCGACCATGTCCTGATCAACAGAGACTTACAATCTCCCTGAGCGCACTGAGACCGCAATTTACCGGCAACCCGGAACCCCAGGGGACTATAAGAGACCCATCCTAAATGTCTTTGGCTCCAAGAACTCCGGCAGGCTCATGGCCTCTCCACAAGACCTCTGGGCATCTTGAGGACAACCGGACCTGATGCACAACCCTTGCTGTCCGCAGGGGCTCCTGGAGAAGGGATATGAATCGGCACAACAGCCGCTTGTAAAAGGAACGCTACCCTGCCTTCCACGTACAGTCACTAATCGTTACTGTTCTATATAATGCCACTCGAACTCTGTTCTCCCCCCATTTTTCTCCAAGTGATGCAGCATGGTTTTTCCTGTTGATTCTTCGTACTGCTATGTTTACCTTGATTTAATTTTCGTTTCACTTGAATTTTCGCTGATGAAAGATATGTTATCGTTCACACAGCTAGTTAACACACCCCCACATAGTACCCTCGTAGGCTCCAGCCCACAGGGCAGACACAAACGATCCAACCAGGTACCACTCCCCACCTGATATGGGTCACTTCCAGGCACACAGCCCATACACAGACAGCACAGGGGGAACACACCTAACCCACGCAGGACTGACACAGAGCTCATCGTCCTCGGAACCACACGCAGAGCATATAAGGGCACGGATCGACCCGACACCTTACTCAGAACACACCCATATACATCGCTGTCAAGACCGGGTGGTGATACCAACTTAGACGGCTGTCTACCCTAGATACTCGACATTTCCATGCGGCACGGCCTAAACATAGCAAATTATCACATGACACCGCATATGCACTGACAAACTACCCTAGCAATGTTGAACTAAGTCCACACACATAAACCAGAACACACGTAGGTCCTACTCACCTTATCTCAATCTGTAACCTAGCGCTATGTTGGAGGGTCTACACCCGAACGACACCTGTAACCTGAGCATACTCTCATAACCTGCACGCATGCCCTTTACATCTTGCTACCCGTAATTTTAACTTGTAACGTATAAGATAGTTTCAGCTTGTTAATAATCTCAAAAATGTGCGTCTTTCATGCCACTGTTATGACTGTAATGTCAAAGTTTACGCTGTTGTGGCGTCATGGAACCATTTGTAATCACCTGCACAACAAAAATAAAGAATAAAAATATATATATATATATATATATATATATATATATATATATATATATATATTATATATATTTTTATTCTTTATTTTTGTTGTGCAGGTGATTACAAATGGTTCCATGACGCCACAACAGCGTAAACTTTGACATTACAGTCATAACAGTGGCATGAAAGACGCACATTTTTGAGATTATTAACAAGCTGAAAGCTTGCCTGAGGAAATGAGAAATTATATATATATATATATATATATATATATAATTTGAAAGAGTATCAAAAAATAGACGGTGAATGATTACGTAATCCGTCCACCACTGATATTACTAAATATCCATTTACTTATTTCAATTTAATGTAGACTTGGCCTATCGGTTACTTTTTTGAATTTGTATTGATATTCATTTCTTTATTATTACTGTTCTCCCCATTCTCTATTTCTTAAATCCATTTATTAACATTTTTTCACCCTAAAAACTTATTTCTGGCACTCACATTCACCCTCCCTATAGGCTATCCCTCCAAGTATCTGAACATTTCTGGAGGTTGCATTTTGTAATGAACCGCTTGCTGGATAAGTCCCACCAGCGGTTAATTAAGCAATAGAAACTCTGACGGTTACACTTAAAAGCAGAATGTCTGTCTGTGGGACCACCACCAGCACTCCTGATGATCCCGGCAACGGCCGCCAGGTGAAACGTGCGTCAAGTGCATACATCTGGGTCTTTGAAGCTGGAGGTTCTCTACTTGTGATGTGCACATAACCTTAATTGTACTCTTCCTTCTCCTGACAACCTAGATTTTAGGTTAATTTATTATTTCTTCTCTCATCTCCTGGATGATTGGTATTTGGGTTTTGGGGTAAGTTCTTCTCACTAATTACGGGCAATTTCTATTTTGCGCCTTTGACATGGAGGGAACGTGTGCCGGCTGTTAAATATGCAGGGATTAGAAATCTACCTTTAGACAATAACAAGGACCAGCCGACACGCGCACCACCCTTCCTATCATCCCTTACGTAAACTGATATATGGACGGCTAAAGTTTGGAATCACTCCAATCCCCTGCAAAAAGTAACTGATGGGCTAAATCTACATTAAATTGACAATAGGTATTTAGTAATACCTATTGTCAATATAATGATTACATAATCATTATTTATATTGTCTACTTTTTTGATACCTTTTTAAAAACTGTATCTATCTTTGGCCACTTTATTAAAGGAACACGATAGTCACCTAAATTACTTTAGCTAAATAAAGCAGTTTTAGTGTATAGATCATTCCCCTGCAATTTCACTGCTCAATTCACTGCCATTTAGGAGTTAAATCACTTTGTTTCTGTTTATGCAGCCCTAGCCACACCTCCCCTGGCTATGATTGACAGAGCCTGCATGAAAAAAAAAAACTGGTTTCACTTTCAAACAGATGTAATTTACCTTAAATAATTGTATCTCAATCTCTAAATTGAACTTTAATCACATACAGGAGGCTCTTGCAGGGTCTAGCAAGCTATTAACATAGCAGGGCATAAGAAAATCTTAATTAAACAGAACTTGCAATAAAGAGAGCCTAAATAGGGCTCTCTTTACAGGAAGTGTTTATGGAAGGCTGTGCAAGTCACGTGCAGGGAGGTGTGACTAGGGTTCATAAAAAAAGGGATTTAACTCCTAAATGGCAGAGGATTGAGCAGTGAGGCTGCAGGGGCATGTTCTATACACCAAAACTGCTTCATTAAGCTAAAGTTGTTCAGGTGACTATAGTGTCCTTTTAACTTTGTATCAATTGATTTGAATTGTAGCATTGTATGCCCTCCTGGAGAATCTTACTAGTACTTATCTCTAAGTCTTATATTAATATTTTTTATTTTTAAATTAGACACTCTGCTGTTAGCATTTTTTCATTCTAGACCTTTTTCGTTTCCCTTTTCCACGTATTCATTTCAGTTTTAGATGTTTCATCCTCATGTAATTTCATTTTCATTTTCAATCAGATGTAACTTTGAAGGTTTTTATATATTGCTGGCAAGAATATGTGCATCACCGCAACTAATGTGGCTAGAACCAGGAATGTACTTTGTTAGATCTATAAACCTGTATCTGCTTATATTTCTAGTCTTGACAAATCAGGGCATGGAGTGCATAGCCTATATTCCAGTGTCCCTAATTGGTGTTTTAACACTTGACATTTTTTTTCTTTTATACCCTTCTGGCTCTCAGACTTTTAATATCCTATTGATCCATCTATTTAATATTTTTCAGTTTTGTTCTAGTATTAAAAACATTTTTTTTTTTTTTTTTTTTTCTAACCTCCGTCATGTTTACAGCAAACTGCCTCTTGGCTAAATGGTATCTAGATTTGAATTCAGTAGTGAAAACCTTTAATGGAGTTGTTTGTAAAGCGCAATTTAGATAGTTTTGAATTTAGGGCATTCAGCAACATGTCATTGGTTTCCATGGGGACTGCTCTACTTTTAGTTTTGGCCTACTAATGTTCATGTATTATAAACCTCTATAATTAAAAAAAAAAAAAAAAAAAAAAAAAAGTCATACATTCATTCTAATTTGGTGTTTATTTTTATCCCTTCTCAAGCCCGCTGTTCGTAACATGGAAGATAGGACGTGACAAAAGGTTGCGCGGATGTATAGGAACCTTTTCTGCCATGAACCTGCATTCTGGTCTCAGGGAGTACACACTTACCAGGTAAACCTTTAGATATTTGGTAACACATACGCATGTTCAGGAGTAAGAACATATTGTATCTTAACTTTTGTGTTTGGGGGAAGTATATAGAACCTTGCCTTCCCCATATTTATAAAAATTTATGCACATACATTATTTTATCCCCATGTTTGCAGTGGATGGAAATTTGGTGATATCAGGTGATCATGGTGTATTCACTAATCAGAAATGTGTGCTTTTGTAGCTTGTTCTCTCTTTTAATAGTGTACTTGATAAAATCTCCTTTCTGGCCTCTTTGTTTCCAGTGTTGTTACCAATCAAAAGAAAGCAAAATTGGCATATTCCTTTAAACATTTCATTTTGTGTGCTCAGAAAAAATGACTTTATGCCTACCAATACGTCCCCCAGGTAAAGTGTTGGACAAATATCGAGAATGTGTAGTGGACATGGTGGATTAATAAAGTCTATTTTAAATCACTGGCCAGTAAGACTTGATTAAAACATGATTTGTAAACATAGGTCTTACTGATTTGTTAAAATGTTAACATTTGCAACCAGATGAAGAAATATTTAGAATAACTTTTCAGACTAGTTTAAGTTATCAGACATGCGTTTCGTATATGCCATCAGAAATACATAGATAATGATGAAATCATTGCAAGGTACACAATCTCTGGTTTGAGTACAATTTCAATTTATTTTTTAAACTATTAATGTATAGCATATCTATTTTTGTAATTGCTTTAACATCAATGTTTGTTATCCAAATTATTTTTAAAAATAAACTTGAACTGCAAAGCTTTGCCCTCTTACTTGAGTAGCCCCCCAGCACTGAGTCTTGTTTGCTAGGTAACTCGCATCTGTCTTCTGCAGCAATGAAGAGGCCAATCCCACCGGTCATCCATTGACTGAAAGCATCAGCTGAGCGCTCTCAGCCAATGAATGACCCAGTGTGCAATGAATATGCACAGAACTGACATCAGCCAGCTCTGAACTCTTGTTTCAGGCTGGCTACGAACATACTAATGATACTGCTGGAGGTGGAGTATCATTACTGTGACAGCAATATAAAATCTCTCTGTATGTGCAGTTTCATATTTAAAAGCTGCATATACACACTCCAAGCACCATGACCATTTCAAATCATTGGAGTAACCCTTTAGGTAGGTTATGCACGTGTACATAAATTTGCTGAATAACAATGGTATTAAAGTGGCACTGTCACTGTCTGGGGACTTTGCCAAATTTGCAAAGACCTTCGACAGTGACATCACTGCTGAGGATCCGGTGGGGGTGGAGTGGTAAAGGTGTGGCCATCTTGATTCAGTTGGTTCTCTAGCTGACTTCACTGCTATACAGCATTGAGGTCTATGAAGGATCCCGCAACACTGTGTGATATTCCATTGACACAGTTAATTCCCTGCAGCTGTCTGGATTGACACTTAGACTCTGCTCTGTATATGAGAGAGCCAGGCGGAGGAGAAATAGAGTATTGCCTACTTAATCTCTGTATCTCTTGACTGGTTTGGAATTTCAGTGAAATTCCAACAGTCAAAATGCGTATTGACAGTGCCACTTTAGGGTTTTTTTTTTGTTTCCTGTCCTTTGCTTACTATATAATATTTCACTGTAGAAAAGAGCATGTTATCTCTGCTGATATAAATTCAATTTACTTAGATTAATAGAATTAATTTACCAAAAAAGTCAGTGGCTTGCAAAAGTGACAGATCTCTGAAGGATTCCTCCCCTTCTAACCTTGCCCAGGCTTTCTGTGACTGTCAAATCAGACTTCCCAATACAGCGCAATGAGAAGTCGCTGCCTCGAGTTTAGCTCCACAGAGCTAACCAAACAAGGAAGAAATGGGACCAGTTGTCTGACTGGGGGGGGGGGGGTCGGTAATAGGGTTAATTCCTAAATTGGCCAATTTTTATTAAAATCTGCACTGTAAAAAAAAAAAATCATATAAATTCTTCAGTTTCCTGTGTTGTGCTTAGCTACAGTTAAAAACACGTTTTATTATTGTGTGTGTGTGTGTGTGTGCCAGTGCCATTAGGTCTGAATTTGTGGGAGGAGTAAGTCCCCTACTTAAACTCCCATCCCCTACTCACCTCTGACGTTCGAGTTCAAGTGTTCCTTGATCTACTTCCGGTTCACGTCACTTCCGGTTCGGGCGTCTCGGGGTTTTGACTGCACGGCTAAAATCCCCCGGTACTTCGGCGATCCTGCTTCCTAACTAGCTAACCGTGAGTTTGAAAATGCGTTAAGTTCCAGTCCACACCGCACCGTGGTCTCAGCGGGGGCCGGAACGCACATATCAGCAACTACTACTGGGGACCACCCACGGTCCCCTCACGTCTGCATATAGGCGGCTCTTTCGTTCACCAGTCTTTCGTTCACCCCCCTCCCCCCCCTCATCTCATACTTGTACAAAGGCTATACTTGCATACTATGTGGGAAAGGGATGCCAAAGTTCATTCATACTTTCCATTGTATTATCCTGCATCAGTTTGGCTGTTATCGCCACCTAGTGGTTTTCTATGGTATTTTCTGGTTATTCTGTATAAATATGTAGCTTCCTTGCACTAAACTCTAGCAGCAGCTACTATCATACTTACTTGGAAGTGTTGCCACAAAAATCACTATTCAAATAATATTATACTATACCTTTACATGCAAATTAATAACAGCCCTGTTAAAAAATCTTTCTTTAAATCTCCACATATCTTACTTTTGTCATATATTTCGGCTAAATTGAGGAAACCTGGGCTCTTGTCCTTTAAACCCAGGTTTATCTTCTACAATAGCACAAACGTTTTGCTCCTTCTATTGTGCAAAACCCCGGGTTTTGTTCCTTAATCCAGGTATAGTATTTATTTTACTTTAGGTTCTGTTTGGCAAAAAACTCAGCCAGCATCTTACATTTGTCAACGGACGCTGCGCTCCTACGTTACGCCCACTCAGATTTACATCTGTCTCAAACCCTTAGGTTTCTACTACGATAGCATCAACCGCGTTGCCTCGTCTAAATCTGAGAAAACCTTGTTCTTATATCTTATATCCAGGTATAGTTTTTCTTTAATCTTCAGTTTCCGTTTCAAGGCCGCAGACAGCCTTCACGGTCCATTTTGCCACTCTCGTATCACCCGCCCATGCCCCCCATTAACTCATGTTGCGATCATTCGCCACGCTCACACAGATCTACATCTGTCTCAAACCCCCTAGGCTTCTGCTACAACATCACCAACCGCTGGACCTCTCTTCCATATATACTTGAAGGACTAGTCCACGGGTATAATCACTATCAAGGTTAGTATCCTACCAGCACATAATTCGCCAATTTATCCCATAGATGTTACGTGAACTGGCTCACAAGGTCTGGACGTCAGACCTAGCTCACCGAGGCATTTACAAACCATCTCCCAACCTCAACACGGAGGTATGGCCCTATGCCCAAATCATAGTTAAACGCCTCATTCGCTCTTCTACAGGGCCGTAGTCAGGGCCTCACTTGTCACGGCCACACGTTTGAACCTCGAGAGGCCAACATCCCGCCACCAACGTAGTTCACTTGCCCAAATCATAGAGCCTCTCACCGCCACTTGTCATTAGTAGGGCCTCATCAGTCACTAGTCCAGTTGTTTTTCGCTTCGGCAGTAACCTTACAGTCCAGTTCGCATGAGGAATCCCCCCCACCCCCCCCCACCCCTTGAAATAATTTTCTCACACACCCCTACTAAATTCAACTTATTTAATTAATTGCTAGAATGTCGCAAGATACATCTCCCATGGATGAGTTGCCTGATGAGGTTATAATATCCACTCCTATCAGACCAGAGTCTCCAGGAGTCTCTCGCTCCTTCTACCCCTACGTATTTGAGAGCATGGACTATACCTAAAATTACGACCGAACTTAGGCTTAGGGGCATCCCCTTTCCCGCTACGGCCCGAAAGGCGGAATTATACAGACTTTTGAGCAACCAAGCCCCTGAGCCTAGGCCAGGCACTAGCTCTCAAAGTCAACCTTCTGGCGCTGGCACAGCCACCCAGGACACCCTTGCGGCAATCCTGGCCAAGTGGGCACAGTATCCACTGTGAGCCTGACACAGAAGCTGGCAGACAACTAACTGCTATTCATTCTATTACAGTGAAAAAGTATTTTTTTTTTTTTTTTTTTAAATGCAAGCTTAAGCTGTGGTGGCACTGGGCAAGTGGGCGCAGTATCCACTGTGAGCCTGACACAGAAGCTGGCAGGCAACTGCAATTACATTACACAGAAAAAAAAAAAGGCAGACTGATGTTCCAGCCCTAAAAAAGGGCTTTTTGGGGTGCTGTCCTTACAGCAGAGATCAGATGAGTCCTTCAGGACTGTAGTGGACACTGAATACCCTAGCCTAGCTATCAATTTCCCTATCTAATGAGCAGCAGCTACACTTTCCCTCCTCTATCTAAGAATGCAGCTTCAGAATGAATCTAAAATGGATGCTGTACAGGAGGTGGGAGGGACTGCTGCTAATTTGCTGGAATGTGTCTGCTGACCGTGAGGCACAGGGTCAAAGTTTACTCAATGATGACGAATAGGGGGCGGATCGAACCGCGCATGTGTTCGCCCGCCGTGGCGAACGCGAACACTCTATGTTCGCCTTGAACTATTCGCCGGCGAACAGTTCAGTACATCACTAATCACCACCAGACTACCTATAGATGGGCCTATCTTTAGGTTACTTAGCAACCTCCTTGACGAATCCCCTTTCGATCCCAACACTAACCGGGTGATAAAATCCGCTATCTATTTAGCTTTTTATGGGTTCCTAAGACCTAGGGAACTTACCGTTGTTTGTCAAGGAGATACCTCACAACTCACTAAAGTAGACGACTATTATATTCTCACAATCCCATCTACCAAAACTAATCAGTCCCTACACCCCACTATCATTCCTCTCTTTCCAACAGACAATGCTTGTCCAGTTAAGATACTAGTCCTCTTACGGTCAACCCATAACACACACTTACCAGACTCACCACTCTTACAACTACAAGGGTACCCACTCACTACAGCAAAATTCACCACGCATGTTAGAATCCTATTGGGAAAATTGGGTTTACAACCCAGCTTCATTCTCCGGGCATTTCCTTTCGCATAGGAGCTGCTTCATCAGCTTCTAGTACTAACACCCCAGTCCACATCATAAAGAGACTGGGTCGCTGGAAATCCTCTATATACAATATGTACATTCCACGACCAGAAAGAGAACTTCGCCAAGCCTTCAGGAATTTAGTAAACAAATGCAATAAAGTGTGTTTTTTCGAACTTCTCTTTGCCCTCTTTTATTTACAGGCCCACTCGGACGTTGGTTTCGGCACACCACAACCAACTTTTATCTCTGACATTATCCACTACATATTAAATTCCAAGCACAAGTAGAAAGGCCATTAGGCCTGAATTTGTGGGAGGAGTAAGTCCCCTACTTAAACTCCCATCCCCTATTCACCTCTGACGTTCGAGTTCAAGTGTTCCCCACCCACCAGCACCCTTAAAACATACAATTCTCCTTGGTGGGCCCTCTTTTATTTACAGGCCCACTCGGACGTTGGTTTTGGCACACCACAACCAACTTTTATCTCTGACATTATCCACTACATATTAAATTCCAAGCACAAGTAGAAAGGCCATTAGGCCTGAATTTGTGGGAGGAGTAAGTCCCCTACTTAAACTCCCATCCCCTATTCACCTCTGACGTTCGAGTTCAAGTGTTCCCCACCCACCAGCACCCTTAAAACATACAATTCTCCTTGGTGGGCCCTCTTTTATTTACAGGCCCACTTGGACGTTGGTTTTGGCACACCACAACCAACTTTTATCTCTGACATTATCCACTACATATTAAATTCTGAGCACAAATAAATAAATATATATATATATATATATATATATATATATATATATATATATATATATATATATATATATATATATATATATATATATATATATAACAATGTTAAACAAAAATCTGCACACCAGTCAAGCCAAAAGACTTGCTTTTCCAACAGAAATCACAAATCTGCAGTGATGTTACTACTGCAAAGGATTCTGGGTGGGCGTATGCAAATTAGCTTAACAAAGAACCACATTTTTGCCTCATTCCATTTTTAACATGGATTCCTTTTAGTCTGTTTGCTGTATACAACAGCTTGGAACACAACTTAGGAAATGATGCAAAACCAGTAAACCACTCAAACACAGACTAAAATGAATCCATGTTTAAAAAAAAAAAATAATAAAAATAAATATATATATATATATTTATATAATATAGTGTGTGTGTGTGTGTGTGAATATATATGTATTTCTGATGGGATTATGCTGTATTATCAGTGGGCAATGAAGTGAACAAAATCTAAATATAAAGCAGTAATTTCTACTAAATTGTTCTTGGCATTGGTGAGATTTTACCAATGCTTCTTTAGAAAGACAAGTACCGGTGCAAGGATTTTTTCCGCCCTAGGCGGAGGGGGGAGGGGGAGGGGAGGGAGGGGGAACGAGGAGGGATGAAATCCACGCAACCACACGCGCCTAATCTGGGACGGGGGCGCAGACACCCCAATACAGGGGGGTTCTTAGACCTCAACTATCCCAGAGGCCCAACCTCAGAACACCTGAGGCCATCTCACTGACCAGTTACACACGACCGACATCAGGTCTAACTCAGACGATGCTCCCATACACGCAGAGCACGTACTACCTATTCAGCAACATAATTAGAAATGGGACAAACAAGCGGAATTTTAACATGTAACATGATAAAGCTACTTTGTCCGACTGTCAAGACACTCCTTTTCAAATGTATTGTACAAACTGCATGTAACACTTCTTTATTTTTCAATAAAAAAAACTTGATTGACAAAAAAAATAAATAAAGTCCAGCTGTTCTGTATTGGTCGCAATGTTTAAATGGGGCTTTTAAGTGTTGCCAACCTAACTCCTTAAATATATTCCGGAAATTATAATTGTGTAAATTCCTTCCATGAAATTATCTAGGTCAGCGAGGGCAAATATTTGGTGCCACAGTATGCAATTTTCTGCTGAAATAAAGTATCACTGCATAAAACTACTGCAGAGTGTACACACCGTGCATGCTGCCAGTGCACACACCAACCACAGTCACGAAACATATTGCTCTCGGCCAGCACACGTTACACAGTCACTAAACATATTACTCGGTCATCACATGGACTTTGCACGCATTACACTCAGCGGGTGCACACACCAGACACCTTTCGTTGCACCCAGCCGCGGCGCGCTCTCCGCAGCCTTGGCGCTCTCACCACACATTCAATTCATTATATTCAACCACCATGTACACAGTAGCATAGAAAACAAAGGGGGAGACACTAACCTCCACATTTTTGCATATTAAATCAGTTTGGCAAAACTAAGGATAATATAGCTAGCTGTGACATTAGCAGAGTTTGAGAAATTTTTAAGCTCTGCTGTAATTTACCTCAATTTTTCATTTTGGTTTAAGGGCAATGTAGAGTTTAATGAATAAACCTGACAATGTCTAGGTCTAAGCAGGGTCCCCATATTTTCTAATTTAGAGATTTTTATCTTCAGGACAAATAGATTGAGCTACTACCGTACTTTAGTCCCATGGACATACAGATTTTTAAATTCCAATTTTTGCTTTCCCTCTGTCTCCCTCCCCAACCCCATATTAAAAAATCACTTCTTTCTATATAGTAATGTATAAATAGAAAAATATTCAATAAAAATATTTGGAAAAGGAATGTATAAATACACAGTAACTGCAGGTATTCGAGTCTTTAGATGCTTCTGTAAAACTACTATTCAAGATGTGAAATTAGAAAATTATCAATACTTTTATGGGAACATGCCAAATCCCTAAAATATTTTAGGTTGCTGAATTGTTTCAGGGGTTAACTGGTGTCCCCTCTTTATCACGTTGGCACTTCAAGGCACTAAGCATCACAACCGCTTCATTGACGTGAAATGGTCTTGGTGCCATACTTTCAACAAGTATGTTTTGTGAGGTGTGAACAAATAAAATCAGATGTAGAAATAAACACAACAAAGAGAATTCGGGATATGGCTGTGTGAATCTACAGGAAAAACATAAAACAGAACACAGTGTGATATTGTTATAAAACACAGTATTCTGTGCGCAGCAATCTTTTTTACTCACTAGATGTAGACAATATAAGCGCTCTTAGGGTGCCTCCCCTGATGTAATGGGGGGCTAGCTGGTACTTCTTGTCACCTCTGGATCCTTATTCCACCAAAAGACATCCACAAGTCAGGGTTACATTTTAAAAAATGTATTCACTAAAAAATAAGTAGTCACCAATTTAGCATAGGATATGGATAGCAGAAAAATAGTCCTATGCGTTTCGTTCTATTTGAACTTCCTCAGGGACCACAATTAAAACAATAACAATGTATCAATACAAAATAAACATATCCTAAAAGACCCCCCTCCCTGTATCCTTAACTAGGGCTAGTCCCTAAAGTCCAGTGGGTGCTCCACCAATGGACTTTAGGGACTATTTAAGGATACAGGGAAGGGGGTCTTTTAGGATATGTTTATTTTGTATTGTGTATTGATACATTATTATTTTAATTGTGGTCCCTGAGGAAGTTCATATAGAACGAAACGAGAAGGACGATTTTTCTGCTATCCATATCCTATGCTAAATTGGTGACTACTTATTTTTTAGTGAATACATTTTTTAAAATGTAACCCTGACTTGTGGATGTCTTTTGGTGGAATAAGGATCCAGAGGTGACAAGAAGTACCAGCTAGCCCCCCATTACATCGGGGGAGGCACCCTAAGAGCGCTTATATTGTCTACATCTAGTGAGTGAAAAAGATTGCTGCGCACATAATACTGTTTTATAACAATATCACACTGTTCTGTTTTATGTCTTTTCTGTAGATTCACACAGCCATATCCCGAATTCTCTTTGTTGTGGTTTCCTATATATGATATAGGTCGTTTTCTGGGTAGCGACCTAGGGAGGCTGTTGCACGTTTTTATAAGCTAAGTATTATTGCTGCTTGTTTTTTTTATTTTCCGTATATTGTTTAAGATATATTTGGTAGAAATAAACAAGCCTTCATCCATGTTTAATCATTTATATTTGTCAATGTGAATAAAACTATTGACAAATTATGTTTAAGTACTGTTGTGTTTTTTAAAGTGGTCTAAAGTTCTAAAAGGGGGTAGTCTCTGCAAACTAGTGGAACCCACAGGCATTGGTGACTCCGTCCATTTTCTGTTTGCACCAATTTTCAGAGCAGACACTTTTTATGCATAACCCTCCTTAACCCCTTAAGAACACAGACAATGGTCCAACTTCTGAATCAAAACAAAACCTAGAATTTGTTGTTTTTTCCACCATAATACAAAATACCACTAAAGGCAACCAGACCACATCATCTCAATTAAGTGGTCTGGGTGTAGTCATCCTGTAGTTATAACCCTGCAATGTAAAAACATTCCATTACAGGACTTACTCATGTCTAGTGGCTGTCTTCCAGATAGCCACTATTGCCGCTGCTGCATTGACTATCCTAGTAAAACTCTGTTCTTAAATGATCCTCCTAGGGCAGCATTTGATTTGCGCCATGGATGTACACCAGTTTCCCAATGCTTTCCTACAGGGAAGCATTGGATTGGCTGAGATCATCAAAATGAATGATCTCCGTCAAAGAGGTGGGGCTGGCAGCGAGGAGAGCAGCATGGCGAGGGCAATGAAGGTTAATACCTTGATGTAATCTGAGGACAAGTTAACAGCTAAACTGCTTCAGAGTATAACGTTAGGAATAAGGTTGTATTCATAATGCATTAGTGTTCCTTGAACTGTTAAAAGATTAACTTGTGAGTACGGATTGTGAAATTCCTCATATGTCTAGGATCTAATTACATTTTTGTTATTTAAACACTAACTCTGTAACACTGCCCCTAACCTTAACTGTGTATTGACTCATACCTTAACCCTGCAACAACACTTGACCTTAACCAACTGTTATTTATAGTGATTTTATGCGGACATCAGCAGAGGGATTTACCAACTCACACAATACAGAGCACTTTGAGAGTCTGTGTGATTGCAGCATGAGAGGGAAATCTCTCACTCTTATATTACAGCCCCTGCATGCTCACCCTGCCGATCACACAATGATTGATGCTGGGGAGCTGGCAAAGCCCAGCTCCGATCACTGTCAGCAGGAGGGCATGCGTGCATGAATGAATTTATACCTGGGTCTCCCTGATGCCAGTAGGTATTGAACCATTCTCACACTAGAATAGGGTGTTCCATGCCGTCCTAAAAGTGTTCACTTTTTTTCATTCAAATGGCGTTGTCTTAACTGGTTAGTTTGCTATGTTTGCCTTGTCTAAACTGGATTAAGATGTTATTTTCTAACTGCTTAATATGTATGTAAAAAGAAAACTGTAAATTAAAAAGGTTGCCACAAGTTCTAGGTGATTTTCAATGTTTTATTCCGTGTAAATTCCAAAGAGGTGACAATTCCCTTTAACTGAGTTATGTATTTGGATCCAGCAAATAGGTATGCTTTTGTAAACGAACAAAACGGCTTCTATGTAATCCGAGGCAGACTGTTATATTCGGAAACACAATATCTTGTTGTTTGGCTTTTAACGAAATGGCGATGCCTGTTCTGTTGCTTTCCAGCTACCTTAGGAGGGAACTCCATACTGAAATTTGTTC
The DNA here is from genome assembly GCF_036172605.1 of Pelobates fuscus. Classification (NCBI taxonomy): domain Eukaryota; kingdom Metazoa; phylum Chordata; class Amphibia; order Anura; family Pelobatidae; genus Pelobates; species Pelobates fuscus. The sequence goes on along the minus strand of NC_086325.1, from coordinate 86,558,408 downwards.
TGAAGACTCTTTACAAATAATTGAATGCAATAAAATCTTCAAATAGGTTACTGCAATAAGTTAATAAATAGAAACCAGGTAAAATCTACAAATAATGGAATGCAATAAAATCTTCGAAAAGGCTACGGCAATATATTAATAAATAGAAACCGGAAGGAATCTATCCCCGCAAACCTTTATTCTCTGCAGCTTGCTGTTTCCAGGAAGCTATCCCCGCAAACCTTTATTCACTGCAGCTTGGTGTTGCTAGGAATCTATCCCCGCAAACCTTTATTCACTGCAGCTTGGTGTTGCTAGGAATCTATCCCCACAAACCTTTGTTCATTGCAGCTTGGTGTTTCTAGGAAGCTATCCCCACTAACCTTTGTTCATTGCAGCTTGGTGTTGCTTAAGAATCTATCCCCACAAACCTTTGTTCATTGCAGCTTGGTGTTGCTAGGAATCTATCCCCACTTACCTTTATTCACTGCAGCTTGCTGTTTCCAGGAAGCTATCCCCGCAAACCTTTATTCACTGCAGCTTGGTGTTGCTAGGAATCTATCCCCGCAAACCTTTATTCACTGCAGCTTGGTGTTGCTAGGAATCTATCCCCACAAACCTTTGTTCATTGCAGCTTGGTGTTTCTAGGAAGCTATCCCCACTAACCTTTATTCACTGCAGCTTGGTGTTTCTAGGAAGTTATCCCCACTAACCTTTGTTCATTGCAGCTTGGTGTTGCTTAGGAATCTATCCCCACAAACCTTTGTTCATTGCAGCTTTGTGTTGCTAGGAAGCTATCCCTGCAAACCTTTATTCACTGCAGCTTGGTGTTGCTAGGAATCTATCCCCACTTACCTTTATTCACTGCAGCTTGGTGTTTCTAGGAAGCTATCCCCACTAACCTTTGTTCATTGCAGCTTGGTGTTGCTAGGAAGCTATCCCTGCAAACCTTTGTTCACTGCAGCGTGGTGCTGTGAATCTATCCCCACTAACCTTTATTCATTGCAGCTTGGTGTTTCTAGGAAGCTATCCCCGCAAACCTTTATTCACTGCAGCTTGGTGTTGCTAGGATCTATCCCCGCAAACCTTTTGAATTTTGTTTGCTTCTTGATCTGCTTCATCCAGACTCCACTGCCTTCCCCGAAATTATTTGAGGAAGTATTCCTTCTCCATTCAGCCGTCTACCTGTACCGTATTATGCGAAACAATCTCCTATACCTGCAGGAGCTGTGCTGTTTACATGCTCACACCTCCTTTCTTGATCCCGTCAGAGCTATGCTATTGCAGCTGGTATGTAGCACTGCTGTGCATGCTCACAGCACACACACACACACCTCTTACAAACGCAGGAGGCAAATAGGCACAGTGCAAGCTGCCAACTCCAATTTACGCACCATGTATTTTGACATGCTTTGCGCTTCATTTCATGGATTTAATAAATTTTAGGCCAAGCTGGTAGTTGAAAACTGCAAGTTGTGAGTCTGCTTGCTGCAAGAGTGAGTATCACCAGTTATGAACATTTGTACATATAAATGGTATAATTTCTGAAGCTGCATGACTCAAAAATGCACCTACCGTATATACTCGAGTATAAGCCGACCCGAATATAAGCCGAGGCCCCTAATTTTACCCCCCAAAAATGGGAAAACGTATTGACTCGAGTATAAGACTAGGGTGAGAAATGCAGCAGCTACTGGTAAATTTCTAAATAAAATTCGATCCTAAAAAAAATATATTAATTGAATATTTATTTACAGTGTGTATAATGAATGCAGTGTGTGCGTATGAATGCAGTGTGTGCGTATGAATGCAGTGTGTGCGTATGAATGCAGTGTGTGCGTATGAATGCAGTGTGTGCGTATGAATGCAGTGTGTGCGTATGAATGCAGCGTGTGCGTATGAATGCAGCGTGTGCGTATGAATGCAGCGTGTGCGTATGAATGCAGCGTGTGCGTATGAATGCAGCGTGTGCGTATGAGTGCAGCGTGTGCGTATGAGTGCAGCGTGTGCGTATGAGTGCAGCGTGTGTGTGTGTGTGTTGCAGAGCCTTGGTGGGGGGTGGGCAATTTTTTAAAATTGTTTTATTATTTTAATTTTTTTAAATTATTATTTTATTTATTTAATTTAATTATTATTTATTTTTTTATTATTATATATCATTTAATTTTTTTTATTACTATCTTTTTTTTTCGTCCCCCCTCCCTGCTTGATACATAGCAGGAAGGGGGGCTCTCCTTCCCTGGTGGTCCAGTGGCATTGGCAGTTCAGTGGGGGGAGAGGGGGTGCTGGCAGAGCTGTAACTTACCTCTCCTGCAGCTCCTGTCAGCTCCCTCCTCCTCCGCGCGGTCTGTGCAGCTCCCTCTGTCAGCTCCCAGTGTAAGTCTCGCGAGAGCCGCGGCTCTCGCGAGACTTACACTGGGAGCTGACCGAGGTGCTGAACGGACGGCGCGGAGGAGGAGAGAGCTGACAGGAGCTGCAGGAGAGGTAAGTAAGATCTCTGCAGCCCCCACAGCCCCATTGTCTGTATTATGGCAATGTAAATTGCCATAATACAGACAATTGACTAGAGTATAAGCCGAGTTGGGGTTTTTTAGCACAGAAAATGTGCTAAAAAACTCGGCTTATACTCGAGTATATACGGTACTTTGATTTATTTTTTACACAATTGAAGATACTACATAAAGGGCTTGTGTAGGTGATCCATGATCCCGTGTTTGCCATGCATTATAGTGTTAATTTTATAGTGTTAATTTGTTAACATTTTCAAAAAAAGATACTTTGAAAGATCAAAGAACGCTAATGACAAAGTCCTTCCACACTAGTTAGAGATCATCTTATTGGGAGTGTCTTATTCTGACTGTCCTCAAAACCTCTCCTTTTGCTGTTTTGTTTAAGATAATTGTTTTGGTGCTTTGTGTCCCCTTAATAAAGATAACAGATGACCTGCCCCCTTCCTTTGAGGCACCTGTAATCCCACTGAGTACATGGAGGTAGTCTTGTGAGCGTCACCAGATCAACTATAGCTTAAAGTACTTGTTCTTGTGAGTAGTGTCAGTCCCTGCAGGCTTTTTGCAGTAAACATTCATTGAAAAAGGCAGTGTTTACATTACAGCCTAGGGACACCTCCAGTGGCCACTCCTCAGATGGCTACTAGAGGTGCTTCCTGAAGCAGTGCTGGACATTGTGTCTCCACCCTCTGCATGGAGACACTGGATATGTTATGCATCTCTGAGGAGATGCCGATGAGCCAGCGTGGTATTTGGCTGTGCCAAAGAGCCAGATCAGGGGCAGAGCCAGCACCAGAGCACATTGGAATAAAGGTGAGATTTCACGCAGTGAGGCTAGATAGTGTTTTTGACACTTTAGAGTCAGGAATACATGTTTGTGTTCCTAACACTAGTGTTAGTTTAAAGGAAAGTACTTTTGATGGCACCGCCCTCTTCTTTGCATCATATCAAACTCAAGCACATGATTTGACACACTATACAATTTGCTGCTGACTTCAGCACAGTGAATGTTAGGATGTGTTGCTAAGGCCATAGACCTCAACCTTGCCTCCAGCCCCCACTAAGCTTTCATTGCATTGATATGCTCCGCACAGATGACGACAGCAGTGTCAGACATTTAAACTGCATTCAGGGTTTAAAGAAAATCACTCCGTGTATTGGTGGGGATATGGTGAACTACACAAATTGAAAGGGGGAGGGGGGGGGGGGGGGGGAGAGAGAGAGAGAGAGAGAGAAGCTTCTAAATAAACATGGCTTAAAATGGTGTGGTCCTTGGCTCCTAGCAAGGTCTTAAAAGTTACTCTTCACTGCATGCCATAGTCTACCCACCAGGAGTAAATTTCTATTCACCAGAGCAGAATTATCACACTCTATTGTCTAGTGATGAGTGGAAATTTTAGAGGCCTATACACTCATACACCCATGCTTGATGAAGGTCCTATGGGTAGTCCTGAAACACATGCAGAGAAAAAAAAAATCACAAAATTATTTCACCCATAGACTGCAACAAGTCAGTCAACAATAATGTGCTTTTAGTTAGGGAGTGCGTGTGTTGGATAAACATTTACATAGAGATTTGTATCGCCCCAAGGACCAGGACATACAGTTCCAGCTGCCATGCAGGGAGTTAAGCCCTGCTGCCAGCAAGTGACAGAGTTGCTATTGAGAGGAAGTATAGTGTGTGAGCTCTATACTTTCAGCACTTACAGACCTCAACCTGTGATTAGAGTAAGAGATGCAGCAGTACACACCAGACACACACAATATACAGTCAGCGTACACACATGTTTTCGCATTATTTTTTTCCCCCCCTAACTTTTGGAACAGTATCTAGGTGTTTTGTGGTTTTTGTTTTTTATATATATATATATATACATATCAACGTAAAGGCAAGGTGCCTTTACGCAGTGAAAACAATGCACACTTAAAATTTGGTGGAGTCCGGTTCGTGCTCACTGATGGACCAGATCAAGTCATGACATTAGACAGGCAGGGAGCCTGGGAAAGAGTGGAATTAAGGGAAGGGTGAGCAGGAAGAACTGTTGAAATAACAGGGTATGATAATCACAACTGTTCTTTCAATTGTTCTAGTGCAAACTGACACATTTGTGGTTTAAGTCTGTGGAAATCTATTTTCTGTGAAAAAAATGTGTAATGGAAGTTTACCTTTTTAGTAAGGAAACGTGTTCATGTGGTAGTTAAACCTTTAAATCAAAAATTTGGATTGCTCCTTCTAGTAAGCCTGTTAACTGATTATTATCCTTATTGCCCTCCTGTTAGCTGCTATGGTAAGAGGCAATCAAACTATATAGAGCATTTATGAATGCATATTAATTTGCAGAAAATGGTACACTGATTTCTACTTTTTAGATGTGTTAATTAAAATTTCACTTTTTTGCTTTCTCACCCGCTGCTAATGGGACTAAACTGATCTCTACCAGATGTGACAATTTTTTTTTTGTGTTTAAATCAAGTTTGTCACCCATTCTTTCATGGTACCTGCTACATCTGAAATGTCTCTTTTTGCAGTGCCCTTAAAGATAGCCGTTTTCCCCCTATGACGAGGGATGAGCTGCCACGGTTATTCTGCTCAGTGTCTCTGCTTACAAACTTTGAAGATGTATGTGATTACTTGGACTGGGAGGTAAGATGGTCTGATGTCTCACTGGCTTCATCAGTGCAAATGGCAAAAGTCTTCAAAGTGCTTTAAAATATTTGTTTTATTCGTCTTATGATTCTTTTGCTATTTGAAAGCAGAGTATGTTTTGTATAACAGGTTCATTTCTGATCTTAAATTGCTTTTTAGGTGGATCTATTCATTATACTGTAGTTGCCAACCAAAAATATTTTTTTATAGCACATACAGATTATTTCTGATTTAAAATATCTTTTTAACACATGTACATGGTATGTTGAAAAGAAAATTAATCAAACACTTGATGATCAAGTTTAAATACAGTGTAAACAGAGTTGGGTAGTTAAGTATAAATATTTAGTCGGAAATAAAAACAAATTGAGGTTTTGCACCTAATAGTTTACTCCTGCATACAATACAAGCTAGAAGCCTTGTAAGCAGTAATCTTAAAGTTTAACTTTTCCATTTCTCATTAGACAATGGACTCCGAAGAGCAGGCTGTTGATTGCAGCACTTTTTGTTTTAACATTTGATTATATTCATGTCCACCTACTTTTGTATGCCCTCCACCAACTAATTTATGAGGTATCTTGTCCTTAAAATGTGTCTGGAATCTGTCACAGCTGATTGCTGCGGCTATGTTTACTTTAAAAACTGGCTAGTCTAATCACAGCTCTTTGGGCATACTCTATGTGAAGATTACTAACTTTTCCTCTTCTGATTACGAACGTTTTATCTTCACACCAATTTTATATGACTGCCTAAATACGCTGTGCTTTACTTGACATCTAGTGGGCAGGTTGGAGGCCTTAGTTTCTGGATATGCATACAACCCTGACCTAACTTAATTGCCTACCTTACTGCATATATTTTGAATGGTTTCTGTCGCTCCCAAAAGAAAACCCACTCTAAAAAGAGATTAACAATAAGCTGTTTGCAGTGAGTCATATATTCTATAGACAGGACGTGCTGGTAAAAGTGGAATGTCTCTGTGGTTAACAATTGAGTTTTGCAGGACAATGACTTAATGCCTGGATATTACAGAATACACCACTTACCTTTCAGCCACTTACTACTGCTACATCTCTTGCTCTCTCTCGCTGTATGTTTGTTATGGATTTCATTTATACCACCCTTGCAGGTACGGTTTGTGTGAATGTATATCTGAAAATATAAAATATAAAATGGTGGTCCACATCCCTAAAACAAAAATCATGTTTGAAGGATTAAAATCGTATTCATTAACTCACTAAGTACAAGTGCAGTGAGTTTTGTGCTGAATTCACCATTGAGTCTTTCTCCAACTGTTTCACCAATTTTTATTTATGAATAAAAGTATTTGCAACTTTCATGCCACCCTCTCCCCATCATTACAGATCTGCCTTAATTTTATTGCAGTTTTCCCTTCCCCTATAGTGAACCTGTCATGACCTATATAGGTTTGCAGTTTTCTAACCATCTGGCTTGACTCATGTTATATAATGGAGTGGTTTCCTTAACGCGATTAAAATACAATTTTTAATGTATTTTCATTATCGCTGTGTCCTGCTGAGAGCATCAGTCCTGTTTTCAGTAGGTGTTGCATACGGTATGCTGTGAGACACTCCTCTCCAGCAATACCCCTGTTTGTGAAGGACAGACTTTATTTTGGCTTTATGGTAATAAATAAAACGTATCTGTTCTCTCTATACTCAGTTAGCCTGTCTAAAGCTCCTGTAATAAATCAATCTGTTACTTTCTCTCCACAGTGCCTGCTCCTTGCAGGCATTGTTTTCCCCTGAGACTGAGGATAAGCAGGAGAGATGCACAGAGGAGGGTTTTCCTTATTACAGAGATGCAAAGCATAGTCTTCTTATATCTGTGCCAGCTGGCACAGTCTGAATTGCCTGGCATGGCTGTTTTTAATCTAATTTTAGGGAAATAGAAACATTTGCTAGTAATTCTGCAAGCACAATGTAAAGGTTAAATTTGATTCCCTAAAATTTAAGATAAAGTTGTTTTTGTCATGCGATATACCTTCTTTATCCAGGGAGAGATCTGATTGCAGTCCTGGGGTCAAGAAGGAATGTTTCCCCTAGTTTGTTTGCAAGATTGGAAGCACTTCAAACTGTTTTTTGTTTTTTTGTTGAACAGCTGTAAGAGAGGCTGAACTTAATGGACACGTCTCTTTTCAGCAATATAACATTTTAATTTTAGCTCACATCTACTCCCACCTTCTTTCATTCTAGTTTCCACACTTTAATGGCCACTTCTATTCACTCCATTTGGGTTGCGAGTTCTCTCGTGTTTTGGAGATAGGTAGTGATCTTCCTATGTATCTGTAGCGTTCTTCCATTACAGACTACATTAAGAGTCCTTGCTTAACTGGGCTGCAGGATTACTTATTTTCTTACATTGTTTTTAACCCTAAATGTCTGTTATACAAGTCTGCATCAGATCAACTTATCTATTACAGCAGACACAAACTGCACAGAGGTGAGCTTTCTGTACATTTTTCTCAGGTTTTAGTTGGTGCAAAATTGTTGGCTTTTTTTTTTTTTTTTTGACTGCTTTGTTGGACCAGAGGATAGATGCAGGTGGGTCAAAAGTTTGGGACCTGTTATAAAAAACATAAAAAGCACAATTTGTGTTAACTGTGATTTTTCTAATGCGAATGAAGGTGGCGGCGCACTTGACAACTTAAATTCCCCCCCTAAAAGCACTGCCAAGTAAGTATGCTACAAGAAGGGACAAGAACATATTAATGCCTGTTAAAACTGTTCTTCAAAGTCTCTACATTGCATTCGCAACTGCTTCAACAATTTCATGAATTTGGCAACGTTTCCTCCATTAGGTTTTTTTTTTGTTTTTTTTCTGTTAAGCTCACTTAGTTTATAAGGCCATTTCCAATAAAAGGCTACTCAGTCCTATTTGCCATGAATTAGTTTAGACGTATAATTGCTACTGCGTGTATGAATGGTATTTGGCTCTTTTTGCCTTAGATTTAAAGGGACACTATAGTGACCAGAACAACTACAGTTTAATGTAGTTGTTCTGGTGAGTATTGTCAGTCCCTGCAGGCTTTTTGCAGTAAACCCTGTATTCTCAGAGAAAAGTCAGTGTTTACATTACAGCCTAGGGACACCTCCATTGGTCACTCCTCAGATGGCTACTAGAGGTGCTTCCTCGGGCAGTACTGCACAGACTTTCAGTGTCTCCACCTCTTCAAGCAGGGAATTCTAAAAACCATCCTTTGCTTTGGCCTAAATCTATTTTCTTCCAGTCTAAATGCATGATCTTGCCTAAGATGTATAGTCCTGTTTACGCATAGATTTTCAGACGATGGTTTGTATTGGCCCCGAATATATTTGTATAATTCTGTCATGTCCCCGCTGAGGCAATGTTTTTCTAAACTAAATAGATTAACATTTGTTAATCTTTCCTCATAACTAAAATGTCCCAGTATATTCAACGTGTGGTCTTACCATTGATTTATAAACAGGCAACATTGTATTTTCATCTCAAGAATTCATGCTCCTTTTTATATATGACAATACCTTACTGGCCTTGGCAACTGCTGATAGACATTGCACATTGCCTATTTTTTTTTGTTAATAACAATTCCCAAATTATTCTTGTTTGTTTGTTATCCCTAATTCACTGCTTTTAGGGTGTAAATTGTTGGTGCATTCTTTACCCGAAGTACAAACCTTTTGCATTTATTTACATTAAAGGACAACGATAGTGCCAGGAAAACATACTTGTTTTCCTGGCTCTATAGGGTACTTGAGTCCCCCTCACCCTCAGGGCCGGGCTCTAGGGTGAGGAAGGGGTTAATCTCATACCTTTGCTCATCCTTTCCCCGTCATCGGCTGAATGCGCATTCGCAGCACGAGCCGCGCGTGCATTCAACCAGTCCATTGGAAAACATTCTCAATGCTTTCCTATTGACGCTGGCGTCTTCTCACTGTGAAAATCAGTGAGAAGCGCCTCTAGCGGCTGTCAATGAGACAGCCACTAGAGGCTGGATTAACCCATTTGTAAACATAGCAGTTTCTCTGAAAGAAAGGGTTAATCCTAGATGGACCTGGCACCCAGACCACTTCATTAAGCTGAAGTGGTCTGGGTGCCTATAGTGGTACTTTAACCCCTTAAGGACACATGATGTGTGACATGTCATGATTCCCTTTTATTACAGAAGTTTGGTCCTTAAGGGGTTAATGGGACACTGTAGTCACCAAAAAACTTAAGCTTGATGAAGCTGTTTTGGTGCATAGTTCATGTCCCTGCAATCTCACTGCTCATTTATCTGCCATTTGGGAGTCAAATCACTAGCTAAGGTTGTTTGTGGCCTACAGTGTCCCTTTAACTTTCTTTAGTTGCTGTAGAACCATGTTGCTTTAGTTACTGTAGAACAAAGTTGTTTTCCTGACACATTAGCTCCATCCTCTAGACTAGGGATAGGCAACCTTCCGCACTCCGGATATTGTGGATTACACCCCCCCATAATGCTCTCACACCCAAAATGCTAGCAGAGCATCATGGTGGGAGGTGTAGTCCAAAACATCTGGAATGCCGAAGGTTGTCTATGCCTGCTCTAGATTATAAGCTTGTTTGAGCATGGCCCTCATCAGCCTATTGTTCCTGTGTCACTGTTTAATTGTCTCATTTATTGTAAATTCCTCCCCTCTCCCCCTTCCATAATATTGTAAAGAACTGTGGAATTAGTTGGCGCAATATAAACACCAACAATAATAATATAGTGGCCTCCATCCCCCCACAGTGCAGAAAGTGTTAAAAAACCCTCCTCTCGCATTATGATTTCCACAAAGGAAAGCCTTATACTGCCTAACAGCCCGGAAGTCCCTATAGTGGCTGTCTGGCAGACAGTAGATGTGGAGTTACCCCACAAAGATAATTATTAAAAAAAAACTGCAATAATTAGCTTTGCAGGATTAAGGGTGCTGGAACAGGAGTTATTTGATTGGAAAGATTCTAATTGTAGTTTTGAAAATGTAGGTCTGGACCAATTCAGGAGTCGTATAGGGAGGTGACCTCATAACAGTTTGCATATAATTATGCAATTTTTGACCGAAATCAACAATCACTGAAGCTTTTTTTTTTTTTTTTTGCTTTGTTAAAGGACCACTATAGTGTTAGGAAAACAAACTCATTTCCTGGCACTATAGTATTACTAAAGCCCCCCTCCCGTCAGGGTTCAAGAGGGGTTAAGGGGTTAAGGGGTTAAACTCTTACCTTTCTCCAGTGCCGGGCTCCCTCAGCGCTGGGGACTCTCCTCCTCCTTCAGACGTCATCGGCTAAATACACATTCAGTTACTCCATAGGAAAGCATTTCTCAATTCTTTCTTATGGACGCTGGTGTCTTCTCACTGAGATTTTCACAGTGAGAAGCGCGGAAGCACCTCTAGTGGCTGTCAATGAGACAGCCACTAGAGGCTGGATTAACCCTAAAGTAAACATAGCAGTTTCTCTGAAACTATGTTTACAGCAGCCAGGGTTAACCCTGGATGGACCTGGAACCCAGACCACTTCATTCAGCTGAAGTGGACTGGGTGCCTATAGTGGTCCTTTAATGAACATAAAAATCAGAGGTAGTGGATTCCCTTTGCCGTCCTAATTTGTAGTTGCTGCACAATTAAACACTAGCTTCAGGAATGCAAACCTGTATTCCTATTGTCAGTGTCCTAGTACCTACCGGTAGTTAGTTTTGCCTTTTCTCCAATGCTTTGATGTCCTTGACCATGCCTACTCCCACAACGTCATCTAGCTCTCTAGTTGATGGTCCAGTCCAACCCAATGTGGAGCATTGGTGGCTGATGTGATTGCGCAATGAGCACTGCACACTTTCAAATGCTTGTCATAGGAAAGCTTTGAATTCAGTGCTTTCCAATGAGCTGCATGATCACATAACTGTTTCGCTGGGTCGTTGTAAAGGAAGCATTTAGATTGAGATTAAGATTGAGATTAAGTAGACTGGATGTCTTTAGTGTTCTTTTAAGCGAGGTTAGGGTGAGGTACTAGCAATTTCTTTTTTTTTTCTTTCTTTTTTTTTTTTTTTAGGACTGCCAAACAAATCTAATTGTTTCTAAAAGTCTTGTATAATTTTGCTGACCTCATCGTACTCTTGGAATCTAGATAGATTTAGTCTAATCTTGTCCGTTATAAAGTAGACTAGATGCTCTCATATTTTTGATTTTGTGAATATCTCTAGATATGCACTTCCAGTATACTTGCTCTATTTGTACACCTTCTGTATTCAGTTGGCAGATCTGCCTTGTAGCATTTTGTTGGAATTTCGTTTTATGAAGTACACCGTATTTGACAATATCTACACGGCCTTCCTTTTGATTAAACGTTGGATTAACTTACACCAACTATAACGTTTCTTAGTCTGTATAATATTGTCTAGTTTCTTTAAAATGTACTATTGCTGAGTTGCCTGTGACCACTTCAGTTATTTGCAGTTCTCTGTGATGAGCTTTGCACCTACCTCTTTGTACTGTAGTACATGTTGCATGTATTATCTGATTGCAGTGATTTGCAGTTGCTGATTGGAAGTCCCCCTGGTGCAAATGTGTGCAGTTCTTAGTCATATGATTGCTGTGGCAGCTGATCACTAAGCAGTCTCATGTAAAAAGTGGATGTCAGCAGTACTTATTTACTTTTGTTCTAATTTTGATTAATCGGTAAAATGACTCGCTCTACTACGATCTCATTCAAAAATGTTGGAATCGGTTGTTACATGCTACCTTGCTCCCAAACTGCAAAATAAACACAAACTGTAGCCTACTTGCCAACTCTTGTATTGTGTAATTATCACTTGAAAGTACTAAGCCCCAAAACCACTTAATTTTTCTGAAGTGGTTATATTTAATAAACCTCTCCCTGCAGCCGTAAAAATAAAGCTTAATACCAGAGATGGATTACTTTTTCCTCCTCCTCTGTATAAGATCCCCTGGGCTGACTGTCAGCTTAAATACTCTTCCAGGCTGACACTATCCGTTTTTTTGTGGTGTCCACACAGATACTAATCCTACATGCCTTGGACAGGCTGAAAAAAGTGTAATTATTTTTACATTTTTTAACCTCTACTCTTCCTGGTTGATGAGTTTAGAAAAACACATACCACTCTGTCTGGAATTTTTATCATGAAATGTTGTGCAATAATTTCTCTGCCTCTGCTTGGGCTAAAACTCATGTCATGCTTAGTGAGATTCTGACTTGGTGAGACTGGTGCGAGTTTAAAATATATAGATGAAACAGTGGGAAAGTGAGGCAACGGCCTCCAGTACTGTGTACAGTACTCCAGGTGAGACCTCACTTGGAGTATTGTACACAGTACTGGAGACCGTATCTTCAGAAGGATATTGATACCTTAGAGAGAGTTCAGAGAAGGGCTACTAAACTGGTTCATGGATTGCAGGATAAAACTTACCTGGAAAGGTTAAAGGATCTTAACATGTATAGCTTGGAGGAAAGACGAGACAGGAGGGGGGATATGATAGAAACATTTACATTCATAAAGGGCTATCAACACAGTAAAGGAGGAGACTATATTTAAAAGAAGAAAAACTACCACAACAAGAGGACATTGTCTTAAATTAGAGGGACAAAGGTTTAAAAATATCAGGAAGTATTACTTTACTGAGAGGGTAGTGGATGCATGGAATAGCCTTCCAGCTGAAGTGGTAGAGGTTAACACAGTAAAGGAGTTTAAGCATGCGTGGGATAAGGCATAAGGCTATCCTAACTATAAGATAAGGCCAGGGACTAATGAAAGTATTTAGAAAATTGGGCAGACTAGATGGGCCGAATGGTTCTTATCTGCCGTCACATTCTATGTTTCTAACTATTAACCTAAATCAACCTTATCCAATGGTCCTCTCAATAAAACCAACAAACATACACAAAAGTATGCACACCAAACCAAGTCCCACATAAGAGACTAATAGTAGTAGTTATCTCATAAAACTACACATATCTAAACTTTGGACTGAATTTTGTCTCCCGTGTTTATGTATGAGATCATTTGATGAGCCAGCGCCCAGCACTACTTCGTTTATTCCAGTGGACAGTTCTGCAGCTAATGAAATGTGAGTTGTTATGGCTTATGAAATATAGTGTTTTTTTTTTCTTTTTCTTTCGCTACAAGTTTATGCATTTTTGGACATAGTTTTGCTTTAAGTGCACTAAGCCTCTGAAATTTCTCACATCGCCTAAATGTTTTGCAAGAATGGTAACGTTTTGTTTGTTTTTTGCAGTGCTACCTGACTTCCAGTGGCAGTCAGTGAACACTGTCATTCAGTACCACAGTCACTAAAGCTGTTTCTGCAAAATACAAATAGACTGCACTATTTCAATCAGATGGTTGCAGAGCTATGTGGCTTTTTGCATGCACACTAGCCTCCCAATGCTTTCCTACAAGAATGCATTGGATTGGCTGATATCATCTATCGATCTCGGCCAAAGGGGGGGAGCTGCATGCTGGAAACCACTGTTGCCAGGAAGAAAGGATGAGTATGCTCTCTTTTAACCGTGCCAGTGGGTCCCTGTCACCTAAACAGAGACTAGAGCATTATCGCATTAAGAATACACATCTGTATTCCAAACACAATCTTTTTTTTTAAATATTTTTGCAATGTGTAAACTTGCCTTTTTGTCTAAAGAGGAAGTTGTGTATTCAGTATGGTCAAAACCAATATTATGGTTCCAGAGAAATGACAGTTCAACTTTAAAGCAGCACTGTCATGCCGAACTTACCTTTCCTCAATCTCTTCCTCTTCTCCCCCTCTCTCATGATCTGTTCTTCTTTTCTTCCTGTCTTTAGTTTCCTTTAAAGCGGCGGGTGGGGGCCCTTAAAAGTAAGAGGGGGGGGGGGGGCACCTGTTACCTCCCCCCTTGGCCCCCACCCCTAAGCGGTGGGTGGGGGCCCTTAACAATAAGAGGGGGGGAGACCTATTGCCTCCCCCCCTGAGCGGCAGGTGGGGGCCATAAACAACAATAAGAGGGGGGAACCTATTGTTCCCTGCCCCCAGCCCTGAGCGGCAGGTGGGGAGCCATTAACTATAAGAGGGGGGAACCTATTGTGCCCCGAGCGGCAGGTGGGGGCCAAGTTTAAAATCCCTCCCACCACCTTTTTCAGTGACTAGGGGTCCCGGAGCCCCTAGTCACCCCCCCATTCCCCCAATAAAATAAATCCCTGCCTACCCCCCTCATCCTAATAAGTGAAAGAAAGTAAAGAAAAAAAAAATAAACTTGCCATTAGATGTCGTTTTTTTTTTTTTTTTTTTTTTTTTTAAATATCTTCTTTCTTCGTCCCCTAAAAAGGCCAAATAAAAAGCCATAAATCCCGTCGAACTCCAAAAAAAACCAAAAAACACGACTGCGGGAAAAAAAATCCATCTTCACCCTTCGAGGGCACGCCACATACTGAGCTCCGCAGGGCGGGTCAAGGCTACCACGCCCTGCAATTAGGCTCAGAGCACAATGATTGGTTGGTTTAAGCCAACCAATCAGAAAGCTCTGAGTCATATTTTACACCGCGTGGGAAAATTCCAAAGAACTTTCCCACGCTGTATAAAATAACTAACACTCTGGTTGGTTTAAACCATCCAATCACAGTGCTGTCATTTTACACAGCGTGGGAAAGTTCTTTGGAATTTTCCCACACTGTGTAAATTGCCAAAGAGCACTCTGGCTTAAACCAACCAATCAGTGTTCTTAGCCTAATTGCAGGCGGGGCAAGGCTTTTTTTTAATGCGCTCGGGTTTTTTATATTTTCAGTTCGGGTATGATGGTTTTTTATTTGGCCTTTTTTGGGGCTGAAAAATGAAGATTTTAGAAAAAAAGACGTCGAATGGTAACCTTAATTTTTCTTTATAGGTTATTTTATTACCCCCTCACAATTTTTTAGGGTGAGGGAGGTAGGTAGGTGGTAACTTTTTTTTTGGGTGAGGGAGTGACTAGGGGCTCGGGGACCCCAAGTCACCTTTGATGGGGGGGGGATTTGTCTTGGGGCCCCCACGCGTCACCCTGGGGGGAACCAGTAGGTTTCTCCCCCATTATCTTTATGGCCGCCGCCCGGGGGGGGGGGGAGGGGGGGAAACGGAACGACAGTAGGTCTCTCTCTCCCCCCCCAAATTATCTTTATTTCCCCCACCCGCTGCCCAGGGGTGGGGGGAGGACTGTAGGTCCATCGTCCCCTCTCATTATCTTTATGGCCCCCACCCACCGCTGAAGGGTGGGGGCTAGGGGAGAGGACAGTAGGTGTCTCCCCCTTCCCCCATTGTAATTTATGGCCCCCACCCACCGCTCAGGGGTGGGGGCTGGGGGGGGGTACAGTAGGTTCCTCCCCCACCCGCCGCTCAGGGGTGGGGGTCGGGGGGAGGACCGTAACCCCCCCCATTGTGATTTATGGTCCCCCACCTCAGGGGTGGGGGCCGGTAGCTCCCTCCTTGTAAAAATCTGACCGAACACTGATACACAGTGTTTGTTTGTTCATCTGCTTTTTCTATTCATTCATTCGCCTTTCTGATGAATGAATAGATGAAATTCCTGTTCGCATGCCCAAGTGTTTAACTGGGCATGTGCGGGAATCTCACAGTGCTATCTAGTGTGGGCAGATGACGTGTCCCACAGGATCTTCCTCTACCCACACAAAGATGGCGGTGCACTGAATATAGGTCGGGGCTGAAAATATAGAATAAAAAATAGGTAATATGGGGGGCTTAGAGGCATTTGGGGGTGACTAAGGGGTCAATTAGATGAGTCGGGAGGGGGGTTAGAAAACCAAAACAAAAAAAAACGTATTCGGCCATGACTGTGCCGCTTTAAATAAAGTCGCAAAATATCAAAACAAAACCATGTAACATCAGTTCAGAAGAAAAGCTAAACATTTACACAAAACACAGAAATTGTGTTTTACAAGCAATCAGTTGATCTGTGTTTTCTCCAAAATGGCATTCTTCAGATGCTGTAAAAAAGTGTATGGGCAGTACACCTGTATATTAAACAAAAATATGTAAATAAAATGTCCCTTTCTCTTTCTGAATGGAACCTTCCTGGTTATGTGTGAAGACACCTGTCCACTTTTTGATACATTATCAATTACACCAATTAAAGGACCACTATAGTGCCCTGAGGGTGCCCCCACCCTCAGGGTCCCCCTCCCGCCGGGCTAAAGTTGGAGGAAGGGGTTAAATCACTTACTTTTCTCCAGCGCGCATTCAGTCAGTCCATAGGAAAGCATTCTCAATGCTTTCCTATGGACGCTGGCATCTTCTCACTGTGAAAAGCACAGTGAGAAGCACGGAAGCGCCTCTAGCAGCTGTCAATGAGACAGCCACTAGAGGTTGGATTAACCCTAATGTAAACATAGCAGTTTCTCTGAAACTGCTATGTTTACAGCAGGCAGGGTTAAACCTAGATAGACCTGGCACCCAGACCACTTCATTGAGCTGAAGTGGTCTGGGTGCCTATAGTGGTCCTTTAAGCGCTCAAGCAATACATGTGCATAATAACACAGAAGTGCAGCGTTTACAGTGCATACAGATGATATTCTAACTCCTTAGCCTATATGCCTCATATTTTAATTTAAGGTTGAGGGACCCTTTCGATGAACCTGCGTAGGTATTTTTATAGTCTCTTCTCCATGTCCACAATTTCACTGCATATCTAAGCCATGTGATAGTTGTGGAACTACAGCTCGTTATAATGCAAAGAGCCTTTGGATACCATCTCCCCCCCTCGTGTGGGGCGTAGTTACCCAAATAACCTCTGCACCATAACAACTGTAATGAACGTTAGCGAAACAATGCTTAATAATTAGTTTCTGTCCACTCCTCACACCATGCACAGGTTTGTCATCCCTCACACCACCACCATCTCCACTGCCACTTTACCCTTGCAAGCTTGAACACAATAGACCGTTTTACCCTTGCAAGCTTAAAAGGAACTTAACCATGTATATTACATGAGACATACCATGGTCGTCTTGTGAGTAAAATGATGGTAGAAATAAAATATTTATAATGTCTTAAATTAGTGCTCAGTTTAAAAAAAAAAACCCACAGATTTGCTTTAGAATTTTAACTGTGTATTTTTAATATTTGTATGACCCATTAACTGCGCATATGTTCATAGTTGCTAATGTCACTTGGCATCATGCTCATGACCTGATAGCAAGTGATTATACAGACGTGGTTTGTTTCAGTCTCTACCATGATTGATGTGCTTTTATGTTGGTATCCTAGTATTGTATACACACACTCCTTGATTTCATGTCAGTGAATGCAAGTGTGGTGTTTATGTTGCTCACTAGTTCCTCTCATGCCTGCGGAGGAAGTTGGTCCCCCTGCAAAAGTGGAAGGGTGGGTAAACCAATATAAAAAGTCTTGCATTGCTGCTCACTCTCTCAACTTATCATTTCCTGGTTTCCAGGAGGGGATTTTTGGGCACCCTGGTGCTGGGGTTTGTAGGTTAATATTGGTCTGCGTTATGTAATAATCTTTTAAGTACAGTAATTAATGTTTTGTCTTGTAATATTGTACCAAAAAATAAGACAAAATAAGCCCTAGCTTATGTTCGGATGATGCTCTTAATATAATTCCTAGTTGCTAGCCTGCCAATCTGTTCGGGGAATTTTCCCCAAACCTAGATTTGCTGGACTCCATGAGCTAGTGAACTGGTCTGTTTGGGGGGGAATTCCCCCAAATGTACACCTACTTTCTAGAACATGCTTGCTACCGTTTCCCCCTGAAATAAGACATCACCCGAAAATAAGTCCTAGTTTGTTTTTCTGGGGTGAAATTAATATAATACCCGGTGAAAGACTAGATATGGAACAAAATTATAGCATGATTAGTAGGGAAATGTAATTTGAAAACTTAAATGATTGCCTTTTTTTTATTATTATTTTATTAATGAAATTATTGAAATATATTTTATGTTAAACTCTTATAATTTAATGTGGAACAATGTATGTATATGACCCCAGTCTTTTTAGAAAAGTAAATCTTTTCAGAAGATAGTTAATTTCAATTGTGTGTGCAATTTCTTGGCTGTCCACCCTGACAGCATTACAACTAGTTAGATTTCCCTTTCAACTAGTAATTAGTGTAAAAAAAAAAGCTTCTCCTACCCTGCTGTCAAATGCTGGAGGGTAGTGAAGAATGACAGGATAACCAGAAGTTCCCTTCCCAAACATCAGAGTTGAGTGTGAATTGAAAAAACTAATTGCAAATTCAGGCCAAAATAAAGGTTTATTATGCCTAGAGAGCTTTTTTTTTTTTTTTTTAAAGGGACACTTCTGTCACTATAAAAACTTCAAATTACTGAAGTGATCTTGGTGCTTGGAGTAATCTT